>NC_138089.1:54383612-55045041 GCF_964212035.1 Myotis nattereri
CCCTGCCTCCAGACTGCAGCCTCCTCGCCCAGCAAGGCGGATGCGATCCCACCCTGGGCCTTTGCCACCCACAGAGCAGCATGAAAACCAAACACACGCAGGGCTCACACCTGAGAGGAAGCAGCTCGGCCAGTGTGGCTCAAGAGCTGAGTGTCATCCTGCACCAAGAGGTCACTGGTTCGAGTCCCAGTCAGGGCGCATGCCTGGGTTGTGGGCTCCATCCCCAGCAGGGGCCGTGCAGGAGCCAGCTGATCAATCTCTCTCTCTCTCTCTCTCTCTCTCTCTCTCTCTCTCAACAATAACTATATATATATATATATATAATTTTTAAAAAGTGTAAGCAGACGGCCATGCAGGAGGAGTGAACTTATTTGCCATTTTTAAGAACTGCCACCTGAGCCGGCCCTGTGTGGGAGACAGGGGGGCCCTGGATTCACGGGGCTGCTCTGAGATAGGCTGTTATAAGAAACCAGCCCTGCCTCCAGCTGGGCTTCCTGGAGGAGGTGTTCAGACAGGTCCCGGAGGCTGGCTAGGCTTCCTCTATCCATCAGTCAGCCCAGCGGTTGTGGCAAAGCAGGGTGGGCTGAGGAGGCGCAGACCCCCCTCCGTGGAGCCAAGCCGCTCCTGGCTGTGGGGGAGCCGCTCACAGCTCTCACTCGAGTGAAGAAGGCCCCTTGGCAGGGAGCAGCAGGGTGGACAGGCCACCTTGGCCCAGAGGACTCAAGGGAAGAGCCAGAGGAGACAGCACCCTCTACCCGCCAAGTCCTGCAGCCAGTCTGGGCCCCACAGAGAGAAGTGATGGGTTGCCTGTCCGGGCGTAGCAGACTAGCCCAGCCGTGGGCAAACTACGGCTCGCGGGCCGGATCCGGGCCGTTTGAAATGAATAAAACTAAAAAAAAAAAAAGGACCGTACCCTTTTATGTAATGATGTTTACTTTGAATTTATATTAGTTCACACAAACACTCCATCCATGCTTTTGTTCCGGCCCTCCGGTCCAGTTTAAGAACCCATTGTGGCCCTCGAGTCAAAAAGTTTGCCCACCCCTGCTCTAGTCTCTGCCACTTGATGCTCAAAACCCTGCTGGCTCTCCTGGCCTTGAGGACGCCCGTTCCACTGCTCTCCGCCACGTGTGTGTGTGTGTGTGTGTGACCACTTCCCACCCAGACTGAGCCTCAAGTCCATCGGGCTTTGCCCAAAGCATCCCCAGGTCCCCCGTGGAGCCCAGCCCGGAGCCAGCACCAGAGAGATGAGTCAGGTGCACTCCTGGCCAGGCCACACCTGTTTGCACGGCCTGGTTCTTTCTGGCCGATGACTGAGCTGGTCCGTGTGTGGGCAGAAGCACAGGCCAGCTCTCCAGGCCTGAGCTCAGCGGAACATCTCCCATCCTGTCGTGTCATTGTCCCCAAACGCCCACGCCCGGCCTCCTGGTTAAAAAGCCAGCGAGGACTGCCTCCCAAGGAGCCAACTCCCCAAGGGAAGGGAAGGAACGGTGCGGGTGTTTTCATAGATTTGTGCTATGAATCGAACACACACACACACACACACACACACAAACATGCGGTTTGATTGCCCATTTGAATCTGCTAGAGACGTGGGAGGCTCTGTGAACAGATCCTGGGCACCCAGGCAGGCGAATGCCTCTTGGTGTGAACATGAGGCCTCTCAATGTGACTGCGGCGGGATTGGGAGTTCAGTCCGTTCCTTTTATTTAATCCCGGCAGGAGCACATCTTGCAGCATTTTAGCAGAAACACACAGGGAGCCATAATTCAACATGCCCATATTTACCTTGGAGGCCCCTTCCCAGCATGCACTGCCAGCGTGGCACACGGGGCACAGCTGAGCTGAATCAGCGTGCGCGCGCGAGCACGGCGCCGGGAGCGCCTGGGTTGATGCCAGTGAGCGGGGGCCGCGTTCCCACCCCCTTCTCCACCTGTCTTGGCCCCTCCTGCCCTTTCCAAAGGACCTGGCACAGACCTCTGCACAGTGAGGACTTAGGCGTTGGAAGGGATAGTAAAGATGTAAGCCACTAGCTACGGGTATGGCATGTCCCTTTCGAAAGATGAAAAAGTTCTAGAGATTTGTTGCACAGCAACGTGCGTGAAGGTGACATCGCTGTACCGTACACTTGCAAATGGGCAAGAAGGTACATCTTAGATGTCTTCTAACACAATACAAAATGTCAGCAGAGGGAAAGTTCCTAATTCGAAACATGACATCTGTGAGCCTTAGAGATGCACAGTGACTGCTCATGGGCAGGGCGTTTCTGCTTGGGGTGGTGACTTTGATGGTACGTGAATTGTACCTTTATTTTTTTTAATGCATGGAAAAGCTGTGGAGCCCTCGGCCTCGAACTGGTGACTGAGGGCTGCAAAGGGCTGGGTGTTCCAGGTGAGGCGGAGGTGGCCCTCACAGACTGGCTTTTGGGAACAACTGCCCTACGACGATATGTTCAGGAATCCCTGGGACCTGCTAAAACATTTGCAAGTTGGGCCTGAGATTTGGTAGTTCCTACAAGATCCCCGTGATGCTGATGCCACTGGTGGGTGGACCACACTCTACATGGCAAGGCTCCGGGCACGGAGCTGCTCCCAAACCTCACAGATCTAGGCCCCTTCCTCATTGCCAGTGCCCCCTGAGCCCACTAAGGGGCGCTGCTGAGGGCCTGCCATGGTTCCCCACCCCTCCCCAGGCAGTGGAGTGCCGAGGCAGCCGCCAGGAGCCCAGCACAGGGCCTCTCATGCTGAGCCACTTCCCTGGGGCAGCTGTCCTGGGAGATATGGGCTGGCTCAGAGCCCTCAGGGCTGGTCCTGCTGGGTGGTACCAGGACCTCCCAGCCTCAGAATCACTGTTCCATGGACCCTCTGGCTAGGCTGGGACCTCCAGTGTCCCCACCGCTTCCCTGGCCCACCTCCTCCCCGGCCTCATCGGCCCCACCCCCACCCAGGGCTGTGCAGGAGCCCTGGGGCTGCTGCCGCATCTCTGGGGCCTGCTGCCGCTGCCAGGCAGTGCTGGGTTGGTTAGATACCAGGAGGAGAAACCCCAGGGGGGCAGCCCGAGCAGGTGCCAGGGAGGCCACGCCCTCGCACTGAGGCCGCAGTCAGGCTCAGAGCAAGACAGGCGGCTGGTCTCTCCTCTGCGCTGCCCGCCCCACTGTTCTCGCCAGGCTGTGCCCACACACCTGCAGGAATGACAGCTATTCCTGTAGCTGTCTCATCCCTCTTAGGGGACTATAACATTCCCCAGGGGGGCAAGGACAGGGTCTTATTCAGCTTAATACCCTCAGGGTGCCCAGCAAAGTCCCGGGCATCTACAGGGAGCTTGGGACCAGTGGCAGAAGGGCCCACAATTAAACCTAGAACCACTCTCGCCTCACCAAGTAAGATGTAGCTGTGCATGGCAGGCTGCCCCCTGAATACGGCCCCTCTCCACGGACGTGTCTGCCCACCCAGCTGATGCCGCTGCACAGCGTTAAGTGTAGGACTTCCCTGGCCTTACACGTGTCTCAGCCACCTCCTGAGAAAGGCAGGCGCGAGCGGAGGAGGGGAGGGAGAGGGCCTGCATGCAGAGAACAGATGCAGCACGGAGCCCCTCCTGTTAACCCCTGGGGTGAGGATCGGCATGGGGCCCCGGGGGAGCCATCCTCAGCCCAGCCCAGACAGGAAAACCCCAGAGCTGTCAGCAACGGTCTTGGCTACTTCGTCCCTCCCTGGGCAGCTGTCTCCCTGAGCCTCTTGCCTGCCCAGAGGTTCATGGGTGAGGTCTCTGCCTTTGGCCCTCCAGAGTGGGGAACTAAGGGGGACCTTCGGGGGCTCCATCCGGCCAGCCCACCACACCCACAACTAATCACACGGCTGAGCCCAGCAGCCTGGACGCCCAGGACTCTGCAGCCAGCTCTGCCCTCTCGGAGGGCTGTCTGTGGGGCCCCTCTTCTGAAGTGGGGAGAACAGCCGTGCCTGGATGCTGGCACCCCGTCCCATGGGTGGTCCAAGACCAGTACATGTCCCCCATCCTCCACAGCTCTCCTGGGCGGCCGCGGCATTTTTAGGCTGTGGTTTATATATATTACTGAACGCTAACCCGGGCTCTTTGAGATACTCCGAAACTGCAAACATTGTGTCAACACCTAATCAAAAAGCAAGCGCTGCCCCCCGCACCGCCCCCCCCTCCCCGCGAAGATGCCCATGTGCCGAGGAGCCAGAGGCCTCTCTCTTGGGAAGTGGTTTCCCCTTGGCTGAGCCGGGGGGACCTGCTGGAGGTCCCTGCGAGTGGGTGGGGAGGTGCAGGGGGAGGGGACCCTTGGGGACAGTACCAGAGCCAGGGGACACTGACAGGCCTCATTTCCTTCTGGCACGCTCAGTAGCTTAGCTCCTAGGACATTTCTCCCCTGAAAAATCAGAGCAGGGTTCCCCAAACTTCCACGGGCCCGGGACTCCACTGGGACCTTGTTACAACGCAGGTGTTGGCTGGCAGGTCTGGGCTGGGGCCGGAGACTCTACATTTCCAACCGGCTCCTCCCGGCGGATGATCGGGCTGCTTGTTTGAGGACTTGGCCCTGCCCTGTCCACCCGCCACGTGGGGCCCAGAGAGCACGCCGAGCAGGCACTGCCCGCAAAGGATATGAATGAACCAGGATCTTCACGGCCGCTCTCCGGATGGGGTGGAAGGGGCTGAGGACGTACAAGGCGTTGGTGGCACTGAACCGGAAGATGGTCTTGCCTTTATTCAGCACAATGAAGGTCTGTGGACAGAGAGCTGCTTTAGGTCGGGGTGGCAGCCCCTCGGCCCTGGTAGAGACAGGTTTGGGGGGCAGTATTGGCTTAAACCCTAGAGCCCTGGCTAAGGGGTGGGGTGGCAAGAAGAAAGGGCCTGAGGGAGGGGTGAGGGATGGGGGAGCAGCATATTCTGAAGGTCACTGGACTCTCGCTGGGACACCATGGCTGGGAGGGGGTGAGGTCAAGTTTAGGAGAATGTCAAGGGTGGGTGGGATTTCCTTTACGTTCAAAACGACCATCCCAACAAGAAGGGCTCTCCTGATCCTGGCTGAGCTGCTGCACAGCAGCGGCCGGGGCCCAGCTGACGCTCCCTCCTTCTCCTTCTCCCTTGGACCCCTCCCTGCCTGGTGTGGCTTCCCCACTGGACCACGGGGGAGTGAAGCCTGAGGGGTGAAGACCAGGGGTAGGGAAAGGGCAGACCCTAGGCCAGCAGAGAGCAGCGTTCCCGTGACTCTGTCTCCCTTCCCGTGACCCTGTCTCCCTTCCCGTGACCCTGTCTCCCGGAGCCCAGGACAGATGTCAGCCCCATCTCGTGACACAATGTCTCCCCTGGAGGGATTGTGAGCAGCCCAAGGTAGACCCTTCCCCAACCTTCCAGAAGACACTGTCTACACAGCATGATGGGGCATGAGCATTGTGGCCGAGCCTCAGGCGCATCGAGTGGGTGTTTGGGCCGGCCCCCGAGGACAGCGGCCATGCCCCTGCCCAGCTGTACGGTGGCACGGCCGAGGGGGCACGGCGCTGGGCTCTCGCTTCTCTAAGGTGGCCGTTGCTGCTGCGACAAGGCTCTGTTTAATCTGGGTAGGGGGACGAGTTGACCAGATATCCCAGGACCAAACGTGCTGCTCGGTGCCCGCCTTGCCCTGTGGGTTGCGGGCAGTGTGGCAGGGGTCAGAAAAGAGAGACAGCGGTTAGAGACCAGAATCATACCTGGGCCTCGGTTCAAGTATTCCCGGTCACAGGGACAGAAGAGAGTGTCCCTGACTCCTTCCAGGCCCAGCTGCCATCAGCCCCCGCCGCTCAGCTCAGCTCAGCCCGGCCGTTGGGTCCCCGTGCCACGACCGCTGCCTGTCCCAGCGAACTATGACCTAGCCACCCCTTTGAGTCGCCACGGTAGCCTTGACTTACCCCCACCCTAATTCTTACTTCCAGCTCTGACCAACCATGACCTAAGGCCACCCACCCTGACGGATCCCAACTTCCAGCCTAACTCTGACCCAAACTGTGGCCCCAGCCACCAACCGGAACCCCGCCTGAGTCACGTGAACCAGGGGGAAGCAGGACAGGTTCAAGGCCTCCCTGCCCACCTGTGCACACACACAGACGTGGCTTTCCCTTCACCCTCGCCCACTCACACCAGCTTTCACGCGTGGAGACAGTCTGGAGCCACAGCCACCCTCAGCCCCTTAGTCTCCTAAATGCCATCTCACACAGTCAGGTGGCCGGTGACACAGACACACGGCGCTTACACCTGCCACGGACGTGCACCCGCCCTGGGGACACAGGTCCTGTCTGTGCTCACTGCTTCCTCCACCCTGTGCTGACTGCAGCGCCGTGAGCAGCCACTGTCCACGGTCCCTGCCTTCTGGGGAAAGTTGTCCCCCAAGTTCAAACCCACTTTCCCCCAGCAGTGAGGGTGAAGTGAAGGTGGCCAGGCTGGGGACCAGGCCTTTGCAGGAGCCCTGCATGCCCGGGGTCTGGCCAGGAGCAGAGCTGGGCATTCAGCCCTGACAGGTGAGGTCAGGGCGGGGCGGGGACGCCGACGGGGAGCTCACCTTCTGGATAGAAATCTATACAAGGCGGGAGCCTGACTCACCCTGTCCAGTGGGTAACAGCCACCTCCTCTCCCTACACGGAGGAGGGACAACGGCAAGACAAGCCCCTCCCCACCCCTCTCAGACTTCCCACCGGCCAGCTTGGTCCCACTGCCAGCCAAGGCCCAGTGGGTCCTCGAGGCTGCCCACTGTCCCCAGTGAGGAGCGGGGATGCCGTGCTCTGGGGCCCAAACTCAACTCGGGACAGGACTCAGGGCCTGCCTCCAGCTCACACACACCATGGGGATGGGGTGCAGAGCTCCAGAGGTGAAGGCTAACCCCAGACAATTCCCCAAGCAGGGACTCCACCGGGTAGCAAGACTGTCACTGTGGCTGCCCTCTCTTTCCTCCTAACACCAAACAATCCTGGGCTGCGTATGTCTGGCCTTTTATTCTGGAACTCCAAAAGGAAGGTGATTGGAATATAGATCACTGATGACTCACTCGCCCAGCGCCCAGAGGAGCCCGCCCCAAAGAGCCCAGTGTGACGCCCTGTCCCTGTCCCTAACTGCAGTGGGGAACCGTGGACGGGGGTTGGGGGGGGGGCGACAGTCACCTTTTGGGTGCTATAGAAGGGGTCCAAGTCCTCCAGGGGCTCCCCGAGGAGCTCTCGGGGCGGGTTGCCGTAGAGATCCGGCAGCTTTTTCGAGGCCTGCAGGTCCAGCTGGGGTTGGAGAGCCTCCTCCTCGGGCAGCCCGTCCCGGCTCTCCTGCAGGGTGGCCGAGCCCCGGGCTTGCTTCTCTGCCAGGCGCTTCTCGATGGCCGCCAGGGACTCCCGGGTGAACCTGTGGAAGCTGCTGGGGCCCCGAGGTACCAGGACGTCTGCCATCTTCTCATCCTGCTTCTGGGGCCCAGGCTGTCCTCCGGCTGCCTGCGGGGAAGCTGGAAGACACAGATGCCAGGCCTGACGCCACGCCCAGGGCCAGAGGGCAGGGTGGCGGACCTGTGGGGGGGGGGGGGAGCGGCTGTGCTGGCGGAGGGAAGGGCACGGTGTGCAAAGATGCTCCCAGACCAGGCCCGGCCTCTCCGCGGGCACACCTGGTGGACGCTGGCCTGGGTAAGCCCGGGACCCTCCAGGCTGTGGGTGTGCACAGGGACCCACAGGACGGGCACTCCTCACACCCCAAAGAGCACATCTGAGTGCAAGTGGGCAAGAGTGACGGCGTCATCGAAGCTCCTCTTTCTGCCCCGCTCAGCACAGAGGAAACACTGGCACCTCTTGGCTCCTTCTCCAAGCGCACTTTTTAAAATGTTTTCAAAAATATATTTTTATCGATTTCAGAGAGGAAGGGAGAGAGAGATAGAAACATCAATGAGAGAGAATCATTGATTGGCTGCTTCACACATGCCCCATACTAGGGATCGAGCCCGCAACCTGGGCACGTAACCTGGTTCATAGGTCGATGTTCAACCACCGAGCCACCGCGGCTGGACCCAAGTGCACTTTGAGACACTTCCCACAACTGTGTGACACACGGTGGACCGAGAGGGACACCCCAGGGGGGCAGGGGCGGGCCTGCCCTCTCTTTATCTCAGATCTCCAGCAGGGCTGGTCCTGAACCAATGAATGATGGACTGAGTGATAAAAAGAACACATCGGTGAGGGGCCAGGGCATTAGAAGGTCCCAGTGCAGCCCCCTCTCGAGCTTGTCCCTTCCACAGGAAACCCTGGGGCCCTGGGAGGGTGATCAGACGCCTCCTGGACCGAAGCCCACACTCTGGGCTTCTTTTCCAGCCAGGGCGGTGGGTCGCAGAGTGGGGGACACTCTGTCTGGTCTCCCCACGCCACCACGGGCCTGCCTGGGGGAGGGGGCCCAGACTTCATGTGAGGCCTGGAGGTGCCAACATCTGGCAACAGGCGGGGGCGTCTGTGTCTGCCAAGAGACCCAGGCAATTCTGTGGGCTTCTGGGAACAGCTGGATAACACGTTTGGAGGTGTCATCCAGATGTTGGCACCCAGGGGTACGCAGCTGCTGAGGAGCCCTGCTGAGAAGATTGCCATGAAATCTCTATGGTGAGGCATCCTTGCAAAGATGGGAAATGCTGACAGAGCACCTCAGGCGCCTCAGGCCTCCGCTAGGCACCCCCTCCCCTTCCCCGCCCCCCATTCTGAACAAAGGAGGGCTGATCCCAAGTGACAGCAGAACCGGAAAACGGTGGCCACTCATCCGCTAGGTCGTGCAGCCGGCCGGGAGAATGTGGCCCCTGGTGGCCTCAAATGATCCAGGACCTGGTGTGAACATGCTCTGCCCATGACACAGCGTCCAAGGAATGCGCTCCCGACTGTCCCACCAAAACAGGATGTGGCCGGCACAGCTCCTGACGGGGACATGGCCGGGAAGCGGTGTCGCTAATTACATCAGCCCCGGGAATGGCCAGCACCGGCTCCGAGGGCAGGGCGGACACCTGTTGGAGATCGCTGCCAGGGCAGAATCCCTCTCTGTCACCCAAGGGCCAGTGTGGCCCTGATCTTACTCCCGCGAAACCTGTCACCGGACCTCACACGCAGCCCTCCAAGGCGCCCAGCCCCAAGCGCGGTGGATCGCTGTGAGTCGGGCACCTGGCCAGGTGGCAGGTAAACAGCGAGCAGACACCACACAGGCAGGCCTCGCCAGGGCGCCTCCGCTCCCCGGGAAGCGCAGCCCGGAGTGTGTGCGGCCGGTGGAGGAGGGCCTGGAGGTCCGGGGACCTCCGCTTTGCAACCACCCTCTCCCCCAGCCCCGTCATCCAAGTCGAGTTAGAGAAGCCTCCTGGTTAAGATGGCAGGTGAGGAGGCAGGTTCCCGTGGATGAGAGCATGGGTCTGTGTACCTTCCACCTTTGAACACAACAGGCACGACCTCGTCCCTGAACGGGAATGGCGCGCTCTTTTCTCAGTTTGTGGAAATCGGGGTCACGGTAATAACCACCTTCGTGCTTTCCTTCGGCGCTTGAGTTATCGAAGGTGATCACGTACTATTTTTAGGAGAACAATAAAGTCAGTATTCTTTTTACTAAAACAAAAAAACAACAACAGAAAAGTCTGCCTGGAGGCAAGGCAGTCCTCGCCGCCGTGAGCCACTGCTATACCCGTAAATCGGGAAACCTCCTCTTTGCTTGGCATTATTTCCTAAAAATAGTGTCTCTGCCTCTGCCTCACTGTATCCATCTGTGTCCACACTCCTGCAATGGATCTGGAGAGACGCATATGTCATGGACCTGCAGAGGCTGACCGGTACACACCGGGGTGTGTGTGTGTGTGTGTGTGTGTGTGTGTGTGTGTGTACGTGCGCGCAAGCTCACACCTGCATGGACGTCTGTTCTAGGAAAGGTGGTTTTGTTGTTCTTTTTAATCCTCACTCAAGGATGTTTTCTTAATTGATTTTATTTAGAGAGAGAGAGAGGCAGAGAGAGAGAGAGAAGAGAAACACCGACTGGTTGCTTCCTGAACGTGCCCTGACCAGGGATCGAACCTGCAATGTAGGCATGTGCCCTGACCGGGAATTGACCTGTGACCTTTTTGGTGTCCGGGATGACTCTCCAACTAACTGAGCCGCCCGGCCAGGGCAGGAAAGATGTTCTTAAAATTTGTATTGAAATCAACTATTCCTGCAGATTGGTGAACGGATCCTAAGTGTACAGGTGGGTGAATTTCCAAACCGAACAACTTGGTAACGAGCGTCCAGGTCAAGAAATAAGTTGCTCCCAGCCCTTCAGACAGGTTCCCCTCCCATTACTAACTACCTACCCTCCCTCACCAAGGGTAACCCTTATTCTGACTGCTAACAGCATAGATTAGCTTTGCTTCTCCGTGTAGTTTACTGTAGTTTACGAGCTCCTAACAGACCTCTCACAGGGATGGGGAAAGAATGAAAGAATTTGGGGGGGGGGGGGCGGCGGGCGGGCAGAGTGCATCTTACTCTCATTAACCTCTTCCTGAAATTTAGCGTTTCCTCCCCTTATGCATGCAGGTAGCAAAATGGAAGTGCTTAGCAGTACCCACGGCCACCAGACACTGAGGCTAAGTCCCTGTCCCAGCACAGGCATGACAGGTATCGACTATGCTTGTCGATACTTCAAGATTACAATACCCACCGACCCGCTGCTACAGCGCACTGTTCGATACATTAGTAAAGAGGCCCTGAGGATGGGGCCCTGGGTCTCAAGAAGGGCCCTTGGGGTTGAGTGGCTTCTGAAACCAGATTCCAGACCAGGCGTGGGCAAACTACGGCCCGCGGATCCAGCCCGTTTGAAATGAATAAAACTATTGAAAAAAAGACCGTACCCTTTTATGTAATGATGTTTACTTTGAATTTATATTAGTTCACACAAGCACTCCATCCATGCTTTTGTTCCGGCCCTCCGGTCCAGTTTAAGAACCCATTGTGGCCCACGAGTCAAAAAGTTTGCCCACCCCTGTTCCAGACCAAGGCCCCTGCTCCCCAGCAGCCAGGCAGCCTCAGGTTCCAAAGTAAACCAGCGGGAGTGTCCTTTGTCCCTGGGCCCTGCAGGCGGCTCACTGTAGGCGGGCGGGATCCATTCTCTCCCTTGTTCCTGCACCTGGCTCTGGCCCTGCCCTTCCTCCAGCAGCTCAGGGCCCACGCCCTGCTGTGGCTGAGCCTGGCTGAGCCCTGGCTGCAAGGTTTCCGGTGATGCCAGGGCAACGAAGGTCGGAGGTGGTCTGAGGGCGCTCCAGGCTCAGGCCCAGCCAGTCAGATCCCCCGCTCTCCTGGGAGGACCAAGTTCCGGCTGGGGAAGACCAGGGGCCTCTCTTGCTCCAACATGCGGGGGAGCGCGGATCTGATTTGATCCAAAGCCCACAGCTACTCTGGTCAATCAATACCAGCCTCCATGACACTCTTCTCTCTCCCGGGACAGCTTCTCCCAGCTCCCCCTGCTCCTGGGCCAGTCTTCCCTGCTCTGGGGACAGCCCCCCACCCCCACACTCCATCCTGTCCCAAGTTCTTCAGCTTCTGGCTAGCGAGAACACCTCTCCCTAAGTTCTGCCGGCTCCCAAGAATCAATAGGAGCAAACTGAGTGAACTCTCCTTTCAGACTGCTACCTACATGCTACCTCTGCCCTCCCGCCTGGCCCCTCCCCGTGCACCTCCCACCACACCCCAGCTCAGACATCCCCAAGCTCTTCCCCTGCCCTGTGTGACAGTACCCCGGTACCCCAATTCCTCTGGGGCCCCTTCTCTGACTGCCCACCCACACTGACCTGCCTCGTCCAGGCTGGGAGGCTGAGCCCTGCCTGCAGCCCTTGACCCCTTCCTGGTCCCCACTGTCCTGACAGTTGTCGGGTGAGTCTGGCCTCCCCAAACAGCCGGACAGCCTGTGCTTTGGACAGGGCTGGCGCGCCTCTGAGTCACTGAGGATGGGTGGGTTAGTCACCTCAGGGCAGAGATGCTAGGGGAGCAGAATGCTGACTGTTCACACCCGAAAATGGACTCCCCTATACTGTCTCCTCTTTGTCGCCATCTGAAGGGAGATTTTCCTGGACACACGGGGCACACTGGTGGCTGGTGCTCAATCAATGGCGGTCACGTGCCCTGACACGGAACGCGACAGCATGTGCAGCGGCGGGTGCTGTCCAAGCGACCAGCACTGAGATTCCTGCCTCCAGAGACACCCTCAGTCCCGGACACCAGGACACCTGGTCACCCTCGGCGTGAGACGGGCGACCCCAGCCTCACCCCTCCTCGCAGCCCCTTCCGGCCTGTCAGAAAGCAGGCAAAGGCCCGCATCCGGAGTCACGTCTGGCCTTCTGGTCTCCTTGGAGTCAGAGCCTCAGGAACACAGCAGGGGAAGAAAATTCTCTGCCATGTAAATTTATGCAAAGCGCCCTGCAGAAGTGGTTCCCGGGCTTCCTGGAAAATCCCTGGGCCGACTTCCTAGAATATCTCAGCTGGCCTCCTCTGTGGGCACCTCTCTCCTGCCCTGCCGTCTGGGGTGACCTCAGGCTGGAGCACCCAAAACCCCGGGCACTCCTCCCACCTGTGGCCTGGCCCTGTGGCACTGCCTTGCACTTCACCTTCAGGGAGAGGGTGGGGGTGCCCTTGAGGCAGGGGCTCCCCCCCCAGAGGTGGACAGAAGGGCACCGGGAGGGACTTCCTTTCTTTCTCGAGGAGAATACGTTAAAACTAACATCTCGACTTGCGGACTCATCTTATTCATCGAGTGATTCACTAAACATGCGATCAGCACCCGCCGTGGAGAGGGTACTGCAAATGACATCAGAGAATACTTTTCTTCCCCGGTGACGGATCCCGAATCGACAGGTGGTGACAGGGAAATGAGGAAAAGCCACCAGCAAAGAGATTCCGTGTGGCTGGTAGGGAAAGTTCCACTCCGTCTTGCTGAGACTGGCCGTGAGGAAATGCTCTGGGCCAGAGAGCCCAGCCCTGTGTCCAGCTCTGCTCCCCCTCCCCCGCCCCCCTCACCCACCACTCCCTGTCTGGACGATTCCTGTTCCTGCGTGGGGTAGGGAAGTGGTTGGATCTGTGACTGGGAAGCAAGGTTGCTTGTGTATCCGGTTCCCGGCCACTAACTTGCCATGTGTTCTTGGGCAAGTTAATGGATGTTTCTCTACCTCAGTTTTCTCATGTGTAAAGTGGGGTTAATAACAGACCTTCTTTCACAGGGTCTGTTTTTGTTTTTTTTTTTTAATATATTTCTTTATTGATTTCAGAGAGGAAGGGAGAAGGAGAGAGAGATGGAAACATCAATGATGAGAGAGAATCATGGATCGGCTGCCTCCTGCACGCCCCCTCCTGGGGACCAAGCCCGCAACCCAGGCATGTGCCCTTGGCTGGAATCGAACCCGGGACCCCTCAGTCCGCAGGCTGACGCTCTATCCACTGAGCCCAGTCGGCCAGGGCGTCACAGGGTCTGTTTTGAGGCATACATGCATGAGTACTTGTACATGCGGGGCACACAGGAAGTGCTCACCGCATGTCACTTGCTATCACTGCTGTGGTCATTGTCTTTATGTTTCTCCTAAGAAAGCCAGCTCAGGGAACCCTTCTTTGAAAAGCCTTCCTTGCTGCCCTCTCTGCCAGCCGGCCCCTCCCTTCTCTGTGTTCCTGGCACCCCTGCATTCCCACACAAGCTTCATCACAGGGCAAGTCATTTACTTCCACGCCTGCCTCTCCCTTTGGCTGTGTCCTGAGCTCCCCAAGCATGGGCGCACCCAGCAGAGGTGCCTACATGGGACCGGTGAACCACGGAATGAACGAATGAATGAATGAGTGCCAGATTAACCAGACTGCCCGGCCAACTAACCTGCCCTGTGACCTTGGACAATGTCATGTCCCCTCCCCCGCTTTCTGGACCTCAGGACCCTCAACCATGAGCAAGGGGGTGGGTGGTCCCAGCAGGGGCTGCACCAAGTGTGGATCCCCTTAGTGCAGCAACAACCCTACGGAGGAGGGGTGCTATTCCCCCCGCTTTACAGATTCGATGCGGAGGAGGGGTTCGGTAAGGAAGCCCCAGTCTGTCTGCAGCCAGGCCTGGGCGAATAACCAGGCACTTCACTGCCTTCCACCTCGGAGGGCACCCGGAGTCGGGAGGGAGGGTCATAGCTTACCTGGGGCCCGCCCACCTGGACCAAGTGTGTCTGAGATCCCTGCTCAAAGCTACGGGGCAGCCCCGGGGCCTCCTCTAAGGCTGGTCCTCCCTCCGTGCAGCCTGGCTCTGCCCATGAGCAGGCAGATGCTCCCAGGGAGACGTGCCCGACTTCTGCCCGCACCCAAGCGTCAGCAGCTACCCCGGCAGAAAGGACCCCCAGCAGTTTCTCTCTCCGGCTCAGGCACTGCAGACCTGTCCCATCCACGAGTGGCTGGCGGCTGGCGAGCACTGGGAAGGTGGCTAGAGACCATCCAGATGTGTGCTTGGAAATCCACATGCACTTTGAAGGCTTAGTACGATAAAGGATGTCAACTCTTTCATGAATAACTTTTAAATGTCGACTGCAATTTAAAACTAGCGATATTTTGGATATACTGGGTGAAAGAAAATATGTTAAAGTTAATTTCATCTGGTTCTTTTTACTTCGTAAAATATGGCTCCTGAAGATAAAAACATTGCACCTGCTTTGGGGCTGGATGGCCGGCTAGCCTGGGGTAGTGGGGAGGGGAAGGAGCGGAAAATGCGGGGGGGGGGGGGGAGGTGGCTTGGGGGGAAGAGGAGGGGCGGGGGATGGGCTGAAGGAGACTTGTCCTCTGCAGACTAGAAAGTGGCCACCCCGGTTTCTGGCAGTGGCTGTGCGTGGTCATGCAGGCTCAAGGCACAGGTTGGATGGTGGTGGGTGGGGGAAGGGGTTGAGGTCGACAGCAAGTTTCAGATCATCCCTCCGCCCAGGCAATTATCGGCACAGTCCCAGCTCTCTCGGGGTAGCGGCCTGGACAAAGGCTCGGCGGGGGTGCCAGCTGGTGCCCGTGGCCTGTGCATTCAGGTCCTTGCTCCCAGATCAAAGGCACGTCCTTGTGCGGGGCCTCGGCTAACCAGCGCCCTGCAGCTCCACTCCTTTGAGGCCGCACAGGCATTAACCCTGTGCAAGCCGGAGCTGGGGATCCTGAGGGGGCTTTGCTTCTCTCGGTCCGTCCCCACCCCCAGCATCTGCAGAATCACCCCCAGCCCTGCCGGAGGTTCACGCCCACCCCAGAAAGCTGGGGATGCCCTCATTTACATGCATTTGCATCTCATGCATTCCAATACTCCAACAGCCCAGGGAAATTCAGCTGACAGAAAACCCCGCCCGCTGGCTCTGCCCAAGTGATTTCCCAGGCAGGGATGAAACGGGGTCTCTGAGGCCCCCTCCACCCCCAGAGTGAAAGATGAGAGGAGAGATGGAATGGGGCACCTTTGGCTTGAGCCCTGGATTCAGCCCAAACCCCTGCTTTTTCATTCCCGCGCCCCCACTTTCCACAGTCAGACAGGGGTGGGAGGGCTTGGAAGCAGCACATTCATCTCACCAAGCGTTCACCAGTGTTTCGGTGCCAGGCCTCCACAGGGCACAGAACACCCCCTGCTCCCCAAGCTCCAGTCTTCCGGCATAGGGGATCTATAATGTTATGCGGAGTGGCACTGAGCTGTCAGTCGAGACCCAACACTGCCCCTGGGCCCTGCATCTCCAGAGTGTGGACCCGGATGATGGACAGCAGTCCCCCCTTATTCTCGGGAGATCCGTTCCAAGACCCCTACTGGGTGCCTGAAACCGAAGATAGCACCCAACCCTGTATGTACTATGTTTAATCCTAAACATACACACCTATGATAAAGTTTAACCTGAAAATTACTCATAGCAACAGATTAACAACAAGAACTAATGATAAAATAGAACAATTATGACAATACACTGCACTAAAAGTTATGTTCTTGCGGTCTCTCTCTCTGATAACGGGGATTGCTACTACTAGGAAGTAGCATATACAGCGTGGAGAGGCTGCACGGAGGGCGGATTCACGTTCCCGGTGGGACAGAGCGGCATGGCTTGAGGTTTCATCACACAACTCATTTTGGTGCACAATTTAAGACTTATGAATTGTTTATTTCTGGAATTTTCCATTTAATATTTTCAGCGTGCGTTTGACCACAGGTAACTGAAACCACAGAAAGTGAAACTGTGGGTAAGAGGGACTGATGTACTACTTCCCCAAGTTAGAGGGCTGGCTCAGTCACCCAGGGCACCCCTGCTCCAGACCCTGGGCCATCTAAACCCACACGGTACACACAGTGGGGCCAGAAAGGTGCCCACCTAAGACTCAGGAAATGCCCTTCCTGGCACACAGGCGCCCATGAGGCCGCAATCAGCATCCCATATCTGGGCTGAAAAAAGACTTCACAGGGAGTCTGATGCCATGGCAACCGAGGTGTTTATGGGCACCTACTGTGTGCACACTGAGAGAGGGAGAAATACCCCCAGAGAAACCTGAGAGGCTTACACTTTAGCCCACCAGAGGGAGATAAGCCAATCCAACAATACACAAATTCTACGGCACACATGTTCAGGACACAGACAGCCCCATGTGCGGCCTTTTCCCTTAATTCTCTTTTAAACTAGGGTATAATATATATATGAGAAAATGTACAGATTTGAGGTGCACCGTTGGGTGAGTAGTAACACATGCGTTCACCTATGTAACTACCACCCCAGTTAAGATAGTTAACATTCCCATCACCCCAGAAAGTCCCCTGGTGTCCCTTTCCAATCACCTCTTCTGACTCCCACCCTGACGGGCTAGTCTAGCCTGCTCCAGAACCTCACATACATGGGATCATAGGCACAGGCACTTGTGTGTCCGCAGTTCCTGCTCAACATAACGCTCTCGAGAGCTTTGCTTTGTTTCTCGGCGAGTGCCGTCGAAATCACCTGTGCGATGCACCGTATGGACACAAGTGACCGACCCATCTGGGGCCGAGTCCTTAATCCAATCACAAAGCCCAGGGCTGGAAGGGACCCAAAGTCCAGCTATCTCTGGGCATGATCGGCCCCAGGGGATCCTCCGGGAGTTTTTTCTCTCCTTCCCTCAGACATTTCCTGAAACAGAAGCTCAGCAATTACACAGCTAAGAGGCACGCAGGCCCGGCAAGCGAGTGGAGGCTTTCCCTGGGTTTCCAATTTTGCTAGCAACTAGCTGCCTCTTTATTTCACCGACAGCCTGTGCTGCGTCTGACCTGGCACCAGTGGGCCCTGGGCTGCCTCCCACTCCGTTCTGGGGGTGGTGGGCAGGCCTCTGTCCCTCGGCCTCCCTGCACCCCCACACCAGCTGGGTGTCCCTTGGGCGGCCCTGGGCCAGCAGGGAATGGACTCAGGGCTGCGACCTTCCTGGGACTAGGCCGAGTGGCAGGCAGCAGCCCTGGGCAGCAGAGGGTGGGTACCCGGGCTCCTAGGGGCTTGTTCGGACCACTTTCCAGCGATGGGCCCGGGTCGGTGAGGCTGGGATTGGATGGCCATGCAGGAGGGATTGATGGAGCTGGGCTGGTCCCTCCCACGGGCTGATTTCCCCCTCATCTTAGATGGTTTAGGGCACCTCCCAGCCTGGCCCGGATGGAGCCTGAGAACTGGTTTGGTGCCTGCAACCACATCACTCATCCTTGGCCTGCTGTCCCTCTGAAAACCGCCTCTTGAGCCAGGTCCGTCCTTCAAACAGGCCTTCGAGGAATCGATAGCTGCCAGAAAGGCATTTGCTACCCTCCCGATGCCAGGAAGAGTCTTTCTACTGCTCAAAAATCCATTCCCAGAAAGCATGGGGACTGCCTGGGCAAGACCTGCGTGGGGCCAGGCAGACAGGGCCCTGGGCTTAGGGCCACCTGCATCCTTGTGTGACCTTGAGCCTACGGGGTGGCCAGCACTGCTCCTCAGCTTCCCAGGGCTGTAAGAGGGGATCTGGGACAACAGGGGGATCTCCAAGTGGGTGAGGGACTTTCCTGGGCCCACACGGATGCCATGAGAGCAGCTCAGTCCTTCCACTGGGTTAATACTCCTGTGGGAACTCAATTTTCCACTGCCTCCCTGGAGATTTAATCAGGAGAAGAAAACGAAGGCGAGAGAGAGAGAGAGAGATCGAGCCTCAAAGCAGAAACATTCACTCCCCACAACAGGAGAGCAAACATGATCTGACCCCTTTCACCTTTCCAATTTAAGTGCATTTTCCATGGCCGATTCCCATCCCACCTCCTCCAGGCAGCCTCCCCTGGCTGCTCTGGGCCACACTACCTCCCACCAGGGAGGATGAGCTCTTGACTCCAACCTGGCGTTGTCTCTGTCCTGGGCAGAACTCTCTCTGGTGCGTGGGGAGAGCCTGAGAGGCCCCGAGGGTCCTCGATATCCTTTCCTGCCGACCCAGAGTAGTAAACAGAGCGAGGAACGAACAAGAGAGATGGATAACCGCCCCATTGGACTCTGGCTTCAACAATCACAACTAAGTTTTCTGTTGGGCTCGGGGCATACCAGGTACCCCTCAAGGAAATGAAGTTGGAGGTGGGGAGGCTGTGGGCACCCAGCTCCCCAGCCCAGGGCTGTGACTCTGCAGGGATGAGGGTGGCCAGGCAGGCAGGGAAGGTGACAAAAGTTTCAAAGAGCCCATGAGTCAGATGGCTCCAGTGCGGTGCCAACTTCTGTCCCTACCCCTGCGAAGCCTGGTCCTAGACTCCCTCCCCCATCTGAGGGTCTCAGGCCCCAGAAATTGGCATGGGGTCTCTATAAATAGCACCCATTCCATATTGATCATCTTAAAAAGACACGGTATGTTCTAGGCCCACAGAGAGGAGAGTTGTATCTAAATATAGTCTCATCCCCAGGAATCGCTGCCAGTCTGAGTCGAGTGGTGTGAATAACCAAAGGGGCAGCCTGAAGGGGCAGATGACCGAGAGCTGGGGGTGGAAACGCAGGCCATCCCTACCCCATCTCCTCTGCTCCAGCCACAGCAGCCAACCCTCCCTCAGGAGCTGGTCCCTGCCCCAGGGCCTTTGCACTTGCAGTTCTCTCTTTACAAGACATTCTTTCCCCAAGCCCCTACAGGATTGGTTCTTTCTCGTTCTCTGGGTCTCAGTTCATTGTCCTCCTCCAAGAAGGCCTCCTCTGGCCAGCCAGTTCAGAGTGGCCCTCATCTCTCCATCGCACTGGTCACTATCTAAAATCACCCCTGTATCTGTTTGTTCAGCAGCATCCAGTCTGTCTTTCCCCCAACAGTATGTAGACTTCATGAGAGCAGTTACTGTATCTGCAGTGTAAACCTGCTAGAATCTTCCACGGCACAGAGTCGGCGCTGAATGTTCTATTCAGGCTCTTCCCCACCATCCCAGGCTGAACACTGCCTCCGACTTCGGCGTCAGGCCAGTCTGGGCTGGCAGGAGGCAGCGGGCTTCCAGTCCTGGGCTCCCTCTGCAGCCCCGGCTTGTTTGGACCACTTTCCAGCTATGGCCCGGGTCAGTGAGGCTGGGATTGGATGGCTATGCAGGAGGGATTGATCGAGATGGGCTGGTCCCTCCCACGGGCTGATTCCCCCCTCATCTTAGATGGTTTAGGGCACCTCCCAGCCTGGCCCGGATGTAGCCTGAGAACTGGGGCCCGGCCTCTGTCCACAGGCTGCCGGTTGGCTTCGCCTTCTCCTCTCTCTGATGCTGTGGATTTAGCCACAGGAGCCCAGCCCCTCCACTCCTGGACACCTGCTCCTGACGACCGCATCTGGTCCCCAAACACTGCTTTCCGGGGCACTTTTCTCTCCTCAGAGCAGGATCTCCTTCCCCTTGCTGCCGCCACCCCTTGCAGGAAACACCCTCTGCCAGAGATTCACAGCAAGAGCCAGGTCAGCCCAGGCCTTCCTGACCAACCAACCGACCGACCGACCGATCCCCTGGGCAAACCAGAGCAACCGGGACCCCACGGCACAACTTCCACCTCCAGCCCTCCAGCCCCTGGCGGTGAGGAAGAGGCATTTTCCCCGGTCAGCACCTGCACATG
Source organism: Myotis nattereri (assembly GCF_964212035.1). Lineage (NCBI taxonomy): Eukaryota > Metazoa > Chordata > Mammalia > Chiroptera > Vespertilionidae > Myotis > Myotis nattereri. The sequence continues at coordinate 54,403,645 of NC_138089.1, forward strand.
GGTGCCCTGCACAGGCACCCACGCCCTCCGGGGCCACTCCAGGCTCTCCCTACAACTCTCCCTGACCCCACCCCCAGCTCCCCCTATCTCTCCCCTCCCTCTTAAAGCATCTAACTCCTTGAAAGAGCTGTCTGCACATGCTGTCTCCACGTCCTCACCTCCCGCTCACTCCTCCACCCTCTCCAAAACTCCCTTCCATTCTCACCAATTCATTCATTCATTCAACAATCTGTACCGGGCACCCCATTTTGTGGGTGTGAAGAGGAAAATTTCTGTTGTCAAAGTCACCAGTACCCTTACCGTTGCTAATGGACACTTTTTTTTTTTTTAAATAAATGATGCCTTCCCCTTAAAAAAGAAATCTATCCATGAACTTCACAGAACGTACTTGGTTAGCTCTCTTGGCAGGAAGAGCCCAAGACTCCCTTCCTCTGGATGCGCTCCCGCCTTGCTTTCTGGGGCACCTCCACTGCTGGCTCTCTTCCCATCTCTGACGGCTCCTGCCCAGCCTCCTGGCCGGACCTCTCCTGCCTCATTGGCTAGAACGCCCGCCCGCCCGCCCGCCCGAGGGCTCCGGACTCCACCCTCTTCTCTCTCACCCCCTTCACCACATTAGGATCACCTGGCGCTTTCCAAACTGCTGATGCCAAGCCTCACCTGAGTCGAATGAATTCGAATCCCCAAGATGGAGCCTAGGTGAAGGTGTGTTTTGGTTTTCTTAAGTCTTTCCACGTGATGCTAAAGTCACCAGGGTTGAGAACCCCCGACCAGCACTCTGGCTGGACAGTCTCCTTCGTTGCCATGGCCCCAAGGACCAGTCTCTGTGGATGACTGCAAGTTCCCACCTCGGGCCCAAGTCAGCTGGACCCTTCCCTCCACCTGACACTGGATGTGGGCATCATCCGTGGAGGCACCACAGATTCGAGTCAGAACCCTGAGGCATCCATCACTTTCCCTTTGCTCTTCATCAGGTTTGCCAACCCAAACCTCACGTGGCCATTGCCCCTGTCCCAGGGTGACAGGGCGGCAATGTGCCTCCCTCAGTGAGCCGTCTAAGTTAGGGATGGGAGGGTGGCATATCCCTTCACAGAGGGAGGAGGCAGCTGGAACACCGCAGGTTCTATCACTGTGGCAATCTGTCTGTCCCTCTCCTTCAATTTAAGACTTCTGGTAGCACCGCTGGCCTGCCCTGGAGAGGGAGTACCCCGCAGAGCAGATATATTTACACCTGGGCTCACGCTCATGTCCTGCCACTTAGGGATGTGTGACAGCGAACAAGTGACTCAAGCTTTCTGGGCCTTCAATCTCATCACCTGCAAAATGGCCAATACTATGGGTCCCTACCTCCAGGGTTGATGCGAAGATTCAGTGAAATGAGCCTTATAAAGTGCTTAGTGCTCCGCCTGGCCAGCAGATAGCACTCAGTGAATGTTGGCTATTTTTAGTACCATTACTGAGGATAAATTCCCAATTCCTGAGCAGAGTTCACAAAGGCCCCTGGGATTGTGACCTTGCGTTAGCTTCTACTCTTCTCTCCCTCATACGATGGGACCTAACAGGTCACTGAACTAACAATCGTGCTGTTTCACATCTCCGTGTACTGCTGGCACATGCCAGTCCTGACGGGTGGACTGTACCTTCTTCACCTGGAAAACTCCTACTCATCCTTCAAAACCCAGTTGAAAGGTTATATTTGTTAGATAGATACCCTTGACTCTCATGGCCGAAGGTAATCACTCCTCTTTTGAATGGGCCATGGAGACACGCTTCTACCACTGCACACTTTTCCAATCGCCTTCCCGAGGGCAGCAGGAATTAGCCTCCTGTGAACAGACCAGCACGTGCCATCGACCACAGGCTGCCCCCAGGACTCCCTTCTCCGTGGATTGCCTGGGCACCAGTCCCCTCTGCGCCCTCGCTCCCAGCTGTCTCTGGTGCTTCCTACCACTCCTCTGAGCTCAATCTTCATGCTGAGAGAGTCAATCCTGGAATTTTTCCAGAGGCCCTTCGATCACCACACAGAGGCTGGGCCTAGCGCCCCAGACGCACAGCAGCTGCCCACGCCACCACGGGGCTGCAGGCTGGTTCCTGGCACCTTCAGGCCAGTTCCCCTTCTGCTCAGATCCTCCTTGGTCAGTCCCAGATCAGTTTGGCCCCAGAAAGTTGATCTCAAGGAATCTTCACCTCGAGCGGTGTCCCAAATCCACCGATTTTCTAGGTGACCTTGCATACGTCCTTGACCCCACTCTCAGCCTCAATTTCCCCCTGTACCATGCAAAGGGTGGTGACAGAGTTAGATGAAAAGTTCGTTGAAGCTCATTTCAGTACAGGGCTGGACATTCTAACAACAACAACAAAAAATCTGTGTTCCGCACTCTGGCTGTCCCCTGACCCTCCCCTCCTCACACTCCTGTGATTGCAGCTTGGCTTGAGCTACTGGCCTGTGCCACCCTCATTCCACCTTCCAGTTTCATTACCAACCCCCACTCCTCCCATGTGCTAACGGGGAGGAATTGAGGGCAAGGAGATAGAGTTGAAGGCAGCAGCAAGGGCCTGGGCCATGGTGGCCCCACCCCGGCCACTCAAGGTCCCTCTAGATCAGCGGTTCTCAACCTGTGGGTCGCGACCCCTTTAGCGGTCGAACGACCCTTTCACAGGGGTCGCCTAAAACCATCGGAAAACACATATATAATTACATATTGTTTTTGTGATTAATCACTATGCTTTAATTATGTTCAATTTGTAACAATGAAATTGGGGGTCACCACAACATGAGGAACTGTATTAAAGGGTGGCGGCATTGGGAAGGTTGAGAACCACTGCTCTAGATGGAGAGATTGGGGATGGGGAGAATTCGGGAGCGGGCTGTGGTGCCTGGCATGGTGGGATCACACGCTGTGCCTGTCTTCATGTGCAGTCTAGGCTCCCTAAGGCTTGGGCGACTCGGCAGGAGGCTAGGAGACAGTTGGGGGAAGGGAATGCCAGCCCAGGACCCCAAGAGGAGAAGATGGATCCCGCCACTCAGGGCTGGTCTCAAGGCATTAAGGAGAGAAGACCGGCTCCTACCACAACGTCAGCCATGGCTTCCTGCCTGGGCTCGGCGCTGCCCTCCAACAGGTGTTTCAACGCAGCGGGTCCCGGGCCAGGGCCTTGTCCCCAGCACTCCCCCCACCATGACCACTCTCCAAAGCTCCAGCCCCCACAAAGCAAGGCACCTCCGCTTCCTCCCAAGGCGCCACCCAAGATGGTCCAATAACGCAGAGGACAAGGGCCGCCTCCGTGGGGCACGCGGGTCTGCCCGGGTCAGAGCCAGGAGGGCAGAGGACGCGCCCCAGTCCGAGGCGCAGAGATCTCCCCGGTGGGAGCACACGCACACCTCTCCGCCTTCAGAGCCACGGAGACCAGCGGCCGCCCCATCAGGGCGTCAGAGGGCACTGAGATCTCTTCGTGGAAGCAGCACGCAGAGACAGAACACACACAGATATCTCTCCCCGCTCCGGGCGCACAGAGAACCGTCCCGGGTCAGGACGGGCAGAGATCTCGCCCCAGAGTGGCCTCCCCGGGCGGACCGCTCTGCGCGGCCCAGAGAACCGGGGTGCTTGGCCCCCTCCCCCAGCCCAGCCCGGCTCCGTCCGTCAGCTCCCCCGCGCCCTGGAGCCACACTCACTGCGCGCCCAGTCGCCGCTCTGACCTTGGGGTCTCCGGCCTCGGGAATCCGGGTCCCAATCCCATACCTTCCCCGAGCCTGCGCCGGGATCGGCAGGGAAGCCGGGGCCGCGGCTCCTCCTCCCCGGCCCTCGACAGCGCACCGGGAAACCCGGAAGGAAAGGGGAGGGGAAGGGGCGCGCGGCGATCAGAGCCGCCCTCCCCCGGGGATCCCCTCGGCCAGGCTGGTCTGCGCCCCTCCCTCTCCCCTTCCCACCCTCGGGGGCAGCAGGGGGAGGCAGCTGCCGGGCGGACAGGGCCGGCAGGGAGCGCGAAGGGCTGGCGCCTCCGACCCTCGGGGAGGAAAGTTGGGTGGCGGCAGGCGAAGGGTGCCCGGGCCGGGCCGGGGCTGCCGGGCGCGGGGGCGCTCGCTCACCTGCGGGTCCCCGGCCGGGGCCCCGGGATGGGGGCTGCCGCTCGGCACGGACGCGGCTCGGTGCGGGGCTCCAGGCACTGGGCGCAGGCTCAGCGGCGCGGGGGTCGCGATCCCCGCATCCCACGGGCGCCGCCGCCGTCTCGGCTCCGCCGCTCGTCTCGGGCTCCCGGACTCCGCTGGCGGCGCGGGCTCGGGCTGGGGGCGGGGTCGGGGGCGGGCCCCGCCTGGCTCGGCCTGGGGCTCGGGGCCCCGGGCTGGCTCCGCCCCAGAGCGACGCGCCCGGGGATCCGCACGTGGCGCTCCGCCCGCTCGGAGGGAGAACACCTCGGCTCCCGGCGGGGCGCGCCCCCCCACTGACCCGGGGGCGCCCTGCCACAGACAGCCGCCCACGCGGACACGGGCAGACACCGCAGACACTGGCACACACCGTGGGGGCACATCCACGCCGACCTGGTGACGCTTTGCCACAGACAGCCACCCACGCGGACACCAACAAACACTGGCCAGAGCGCACACGCACATCCTCACCGACTTGGGGACCCCACACCAGACACCCTCCCCCGCAGACACGGACATCGCACCCAGAAGCCCACAGACAACCAGGCTGGGGCAAACACACCCGGCACATGCACACCTGCACGCTGACACTGACACACATCGACACAGACACCCACAGGGAGCACAGGCAGACACATCAGCGACACAGTGTCACGGAGGCAGACGCTCTGACGAACTCAGTGGCACCCACACGACTCAGAGACACACATCCACTGACACACTGACACAGACACACACACTCACATAGACAGCACACAAGTCTGCACAATGGTACACACCTCTACGGACACGTACACATGCGGGCACGCATGCACTGTGGAAACACACACCCTGCCCAGAAAGAAGGACACAACCAACACACACAGACACCCACCCTGAAACACACACATGCACATACACACACTCACACTCACCCTTGACACACGGAGAGGCAGACACCATCTCTCACACAGGGACACAGGGATCCGTATGCTGGCAGACACCATTGCTCACACACCCAGGCTGACGGGCAGGGAAACACCCAGGAACACAAGTCCTTCTTTAACCAAAACAGGCCACCGCCATCTTTTGCTGACAGATCAGTAACACCCTTGGAAGGGATGGCATGCATTACTCTGCACCCTGGTCCCAGGAGTGTGTGTGTGTGTGTGTGTGTGTGTGTGCGCGCACGTGCACACACACACACACATCTCTTTCCCAGCAGCATTTTGCTCTCTCCTGACACATCTTCAAGGCTCCTGGAAGTAAGTTATTCTTGGAGGGTAAAACGGCATTGAGGTCTCAGAGGGCACCAAGTGCTGTGTTCGGGAGCTCAGAGGCTCTTCCCTGCCCTCCATTCCTGGGATCTTGGAGAGGTCACCAGGGAGCCATCTGCCCTTTGGGACCTTGTGTGGGGCTCCAGGGGCCGCTGGGTGCCTTACATATACACTGGAGCTTGAATCAGGAAGAAAATGCGTCGACAGGAAAGTTCAGGACACGGAACCTTCTCTGACCCTGCCTCCGATTGGGTAGCTGGAGGCTGGATAGTTGAATCGTTTTCCGGCTGCCTCCTTCCAGCCCCCTGACGGGCCTCGGGTGGGCCAGCATCTCCCACTAGCGGCCAAAGCAGGGAGTGCAGGCAATGTCAAATTTTAACCCTGGCGCGGTCTGTCTGCCCTGAGCTCACACCTCCCCAGGTGGGAGGAGAGTGGAGTAGAACTGGGGTCCTCCCTGAGGACTTCCACCTCTGGCTTCTGGGCCCCAGGATGAAGATTCAAACTTGCAAACGGGACATTGGGCCAAGCAGGGGACTGAGGTAGAAGGGAGTCAGCTGGGGGTGGGCGTTAGCCCCTGCTTCATCCTCAGCCAGCGGAGGTGGGCTTCCCACATTCGTCTTCAGCGCTGAGCCCTGGGATCTGGCCAGCAGGAGACTTAGATGAGAAGCCCATGAGAAGGAGGAACCAGAGTTCTGACCCCATGGACAGTCAGCCTCAGGGTCAGAGGGGCCGCAGGGAGGCAATGGCTTGAGATGGGGCACCTTTACAAGGAGCTCTTACCAAGATCTGGGCGACTCCCTTCTCTTCCCCAGACCCCATTTAATTAAAGCCGGAGCATGCATTCGGCAGTCAGAGAACAATCAAAGGCTTTTCAAACCCGTGTTTCCTCTATTCCACCCTTGCCCTACCTCAGGTTCAAAGCTGAGTTAAACACAGTGTCGTTGTGCATCCAGACAAGACGCCTCGCTGGTATCGCTTCATTTCTTCCCTGCTACCATGACCTCACTGCCGTGTCCCTCCCCACACAGGCACCCTCTCTAGTAGGCAAGGCAGGTCCTTGACTTTGCACGCGTCGTTGTAAAGTGTGCACCAATGTTGTCTGTGCCTTTGTGTTTTCTGTGTTTACCGCCCCAGGCTTTTCTATTTGCTTCACTTCTATTGCATGATAACCTACATATGGAACAGTATGTACACTGTGTGCATGTGCACAGGCCCTACATGTTCAGCTCAAGGGTTGCCACTGGTTGGCCACGGTCCCAGGCAACAGCACACAGGCCAAGACGCCGAACATCACCAGCACCCCGGACATCCCCTTCCTCAGCCCTCTTCCTGTCCCCGCCACTGCCCCCAGAGTTAACTACTAAACTCGCATAGAATTCCCCGTGTTAGTTCGGCCTCTTTTTGATATTTACTTAAATGGAATCATATAGTATGAACTCTTGCATCTGGCTTCTTTGGATCAGCTTCAGGTTCAGGAGATGCATCCATATTGCTTGTAGTTTTAATTCTTTTGTTCGCGTTGCGGTGGAGAATTCCGCTGGGCGAATAGACCACGGTTTACCCATCCATTCTACTGCTGAGGGGTGTTTGGTAGTTTCTAGTATGCGGTGGCTATGACCAGCACCGCTATGAACATTCTACTACCTGTATTTTGGTGAACGTACATATGCATTTCTACCAGGTACACACCTGGGAGTGGAATTGCTGGGTCATGGGAGTGAGTGTGTTTGCTTTTAGTCGACACTGCCCAGCAGTTTTCCAAAGTGGTTCTACCAGCACACACTCCATCAGCAGTGACCGTAGGAGAATGCTGGTTCGTCTGCATCCTCCAGCACTTGGTATTTTTATCGTGTTCATGTTAGCTGCTTGAGTAGGTGTGCAGAGGGTTCACACTGTGGCTTTCACTGGCATCTCCCTGATGACTGGTGAAACGGAGCGGAGCGCTCTGTCATGGGTTATTGGCCTTTTGCGTGTAGGTGCCTTTCATTTATGGAGCTGGGTATTGTTCTTACTTTCATTCTTTTTCTTCTCTTTCTCCCTCAACACTCTGCCTTGGAGCTCTCCCCATGTGGTGGGGCAGGCAGCTAGCTCTTTGCTTCTGACAGCTGCAGGGTGTCCTGCGTATGCGCCCACCGAAACTTACTTATCCATTCCCCTAGGTCAGGGTAGGGAGGCCTGAAGGTGGCGAGTGGATGGGCCAGTCATAACTGGCTTATGCTTGTTTTCTTCACTCTGCTAATGGCACAGAGGGGGGCAGGTGTAGAAGCAAGCTGATTCAGGGTTCAGAACCCATAAACACTCGGGGCTAGGCATCTGAGAAGGCAGTGCAGGCTGGGACTGAAGACAGGGGGGCTGGTGGCAAAGCTCGCACAAAGGCCCGTAGGCCTAGAGATGCTCCCTCTGACCCCCAGGCTCTGGGAGAGGGCAACTAGCTGGAGTGAGGAGCCTGCTGAGAGTGAGGGGGTCCAGCGAGGCCCCTGGTCCCCGTGCTCTGCTAGGTGCCAGAACTCTGGCAAAGGATTGGGGCATTCCACCTTGAGAAAACGACCAGCCCACGAGGAAAGCGCTCAGATCCTGGGTACCACCCAACCACCCCCCTGTAAGGCTCGCTGCTCAAGGAGCTCCGCTCACTCCACGCTCATTCCCACCCTCTTGCTCCTTGCCTGTCTCTCCTACGGAGGTTCGACAAGCTAAGCAGTTGCCTCTGCAGTTCTCCCTGTGCTCAGGGCTGGTCATGTGACTCAATAACGGCCACAGTCATAAGCAAAGCCTTGCTGGGGAAGGGCGGCTGCTGGGAAAGCATCGTTTTCCTGGTCAAAGAGGACAGGCGCAGTCGGATGGACTCTCTTCCCTCTCCTTCCTGCTGTGAACCTGCCCAAGGACAGGTGCTTGGAGCTGAGAAGCTATGGCACATCCGTGAGGGTGAGGCCAGATGTGCAGACGTTGGCCCCATGAGAGAGAACCCAGCCCACACTCCATCCTTCTCTTCGACTCTCCTGTAACCAATGAGCCGCGATTGCCTGTGCTCGCAGCCGGATTGTGTTGGGTGGGGCGGGATCTGCTAGCCCAGGTGCTCTTAGGACCAACCGTTAACCAGCCCTTCTGTTGTAGCCGCACCCTCCTCCCCTCTTTCTCAGGAACCTGGAGCCTGAGCCCTGGAAACGTCCCTGGGGTTTTGAGGAGGCACCTCTGCGGGCACTTTGAATCAGACTTGCCTGCTCTGCTAAGGCAGCTACCGCTCTAACTTCCAGAAAGTTCTCGTCACCTCTGTTGTTGCTTCCTCTTCTACACTTTTCCGTCCCGGTAGGGTTTATGACTTTCAGAATTATTTTTCTGTCTTCAGCTGAAACGTCAAGAGATGTCTTCAAACTCATTATATTTTGAAGAAAGTCCCGCATTTCAGATTCTACCCCAGATCATTTGGAGAAATAATCAGATGTCACCCTCCTGAGTGGTCAGGGTTCTCCTAAGAAGAGACTTGGCTGTATTTTGAATGCTTGAGCAGTCAAGACCCTCTATTTTATGAGAGGCAGAGAAAAAGAGAGATGTATTCATGGTGAAGGGCAAGGGCATGACCTGCTTCCAATGGGGGTGGGGGTGACTCCCCCTTTATACCTCGGAGATGGTCAGGCTAATGCTGTAGCCTGAGGGACTATCGCCAGATGGGCTCTGCTGTCTCGTACATGTGCTTTCCGCTTTAGTCCTGAATACACACACCCCTCACCTCTGCCAGCTCCCAGGGAGCCCCAATGATGCGGGCCTGCAAAGGAGGAAGAGCCGCTGGGTCCTTAAGACACTTGACTGCCATCTGCTGGAGAACTGAGAGAAAATAGACACAAGTCTGATGACGGGGACTGTGCCGCCTGCCCCAAGTGAAGCATAACTGTGTGCGGCAGCCTGCTCCTGCCTCCACCCCTCCCATCTGCCCCTCACCCATCTGCAGCGAGCTAGGGAGCAGGGCGTGGAGGGTCGGAAGGTGAGATCAGATTCACCTCTATTGTTCATGTAGCCTTAGATGAGACACGGAGCCTTTCCGGACCTTACCTAACTCATGTAAAATGGAATAACTGTAGAGTCACCTCATTGAGTTGTGGAGAGGGTCACAAGAAATAACAGCTGGACAAGCGCTTGCCATGGAATAAATATTCTACAGAACCGGCAGCAGGACTAACCCAAGCCCATCCAGGCTTCGCCCTCGTTTGGGTTCCCTGGAAACAGACGCCGAGTTGGAGATTTGCATGCAGGAGGTTTCCAGGGAGTGCCCGCCGGAACAGCATCCCTACGGATGGGAGGGACAGGGCATCTTCCACGCCGTCGCAACAAAGGTCCCAGCCACGCCCACAGGAAGCTCGGGAGCTGCATGGTCCCTTGGGGGTGTGCCAAACTGAGGCCAGAGGAGAGGGAGCAGCTTTCCTGCCTCCACTGCAACCAACCATTGGCAGTGGGCTGCTCTTTGGGGTGGGCGCGACCTTGGGCCAGGTGGCTCCTTTGAGGCGAGGGGAAGGCCCGGACAGGGGCACCCTTGAGCCATCAGAAGCCACACTCCCGGCAGCTGGAGGAGCAGCAGTATGGGGCTCCTCAGAGGGGCTCTGGGCAGCTCGCCGCGGTACCCCCTGTACTCTTGGTTGTGTATGTGGGGGGAGCGTGCGTTCTTGTTGGATACAATACGGCAGGTGTAAGAAAGGAGTCAAAGGTGGATTCTGCACACGGAGGGACTTCCTGGGTTTGGGTTTTGCAGAGTAAGGAGCACCAGGCTGCTGCGGCTGGGGTGGGGTCTCCCTGGCATGATCTCTCCCATGGACCCCTTCCCCTGCACGCAGCATATTCCACAGCAGTCCCCCACTCCACACGGGGCACCCTGGTTTTCCACGCTCCGTCGCATTCCAGGGAGGACACGTGGTCACCCTGAGTCCTGCACCTCGATGATGGCGACATGGCTGCCCTCTGTCCTGTTGTATTTTATATCCATGCAGTGGTGGAGCCAGAGGCTGCCAGATGGCGTCCGGGCATCTGGATGCAGCCCAGAGATGGGTCTTTATTTGGGGGAGGGGTGGCTGGGGGGAGGAACGGCGTACCTAATAGTTTATAATACTGTGAATGCCTTTAGCTGGGCCTTGCACTCTCCAGTTCTCTTGGGTTTCTACCAGTCCTTGTATTTGCTTATGAATATCACCTGCACAGCCCTGCAGGCATCTAAGTTTTTCTCGCCTGGATTAGGCCCAAGCAGCCCCCTGAGGCCTCCGGAGCACCCAGGGTGGTCATGTGAGCTGGGATCACAAGCCGGTCCTTACAATGGGAGGGCTGGGAACGGGGCTCTGGGCAGGCTGGGGCAGGAATGAGACGAAACTGGTGGGGAGGAGGGTGCTGACTGCAGGGGAGCTGGGAGCTGGGAGCTGTGCTCAGAGCTGGAGACCCTGCCAGATGGGCTCTGTGCTTGGGCACTGAGCACCCACCACAGCTGCCTTGTTATACCTTTAAGAGGCATTTTTATTGATACATACGAGATGGCGGCATCTCAGATGTGTTATGTTAGGCGAAAGAAGCCAACCTCAAAGGTTACATATCAGGGACGGGCGTGGAGGGAGGGGCGGGGGAGGAGGAAGGGGCAGCGTGAGGGAAGCGATGTTCTGGGCAATGGAACTCTTCTCTGCACCACGGTGGTGGTTAATGACTCCGCATTTGTCAAAACTCCTAGAAGTGTACAGCAAAAGGGGTGCATTTCCCTGAATATAAATTAAAATATAAATAAATAAAAATTTTGGAAACAAAAAGGAAAGCGTCTTTACCTTTTTGAGTACAAGTGGCACTTCCTTCAGGGATGTGCGGGTGTGTGGGTGTGCGGGTGTGCGGGTGTGCAGGTGTGTGGCTGTGTGGGTGTGTGGGTGTGCAGGCGTGTGGGTGTGTGGGTGTGTGGGTGTGTGGGTGTGTGGGTGTGCAGGCGTGTGGGTGTGTGGGTGTGTGGGTGTGCGGGTGTGCAGGTGTGCAGGTGCATGGCTGTGTGGGTGTGTGGGTATGTGGGTGTGCGGGTGTGCAGGTGTGTGGCTGTGTGGGTGTGTGGGTGTGCAGGCGTGTGGGTGTGTGGGTGTGTGGGTGTGTGGGTGTGTGGCTGTGTGGCTGTGTGGGTGTGTGGCTGTGTGGGTGTGCGGCTGTGTGGGTGTGCGGCTGTGTGGGTGTGCGGGTGTGCAGGTGTGTGGCTGTGTGGCTGTGTGGGTGTGCGGCTGTGTGGCTGTGTGGGTGTGCAGGTGTGTGGCTGTGTGGGTGTGCAGGTGTGTGGCTGTGTGGCTGTGCAGCTGTGTGGGTGTGTGGCTGCGTGGCTGTGCGGGTGTGCGGCTGTGTGGGTGTGCAGCTGTGCGGCGTGTGGGTGTGCAGCTGTGCGGCTGTGTGGGTGTGCAGCTGTGCGGCTGTGCGGGTGTGCAGCTGAGTGGGTGTGCGGGTGTGCAGCTGTGCGGCTGTGTGGGTGTGCGGCTGTGCGGCTGTGCAGGTGTGCGGGTGTGCGGCTGTGCGGGTGTGCGGCTGTGTGGGTGTGCAGCTGTGGGGGTGGGCGGCTGTGTGGCTGTGCGGGTATGCAGCTGTGCAGGTGTGTGGGTGTGCAGCTGTGCAGGTGTGTGGGTGTGCAGCTGTGCGGGTGTGTGACTGTGCCGCTGTGTGGGTGTGTGGCTGCGTGGGTGTGTGGGTAGGAGAGAAACAAGAGGTAGGGGTGGCTCTCAAAGAGCCGGTGGCCAGCCGCTGTCCTGAGCCCCCGAAAGCTGGTGCAGTCCCCGGGCCACAGGCATCGCCTCTCCTCTGCTCTGTGCGGGAGCTTGAACGAGAGGCTCTGGTTGCCCAGAAACAGGGGTCATGGACCTTGAGACGAAAGACCGTGTGCTCATTGGTTCTGCTCTGTTTTGTTTTTCTGGTGAGACAGCTCCTCCCTCCAGCTGCTGTGGGAGAGAAAAGGGGAGCGGGCCAGGGACTGAACCCCAGGCTCACACATAGGAACCCCCTGAGCCTCCCCAGCCCCTGCCCCGCCCTGGCACCCACAGCTTCCTAAAAACGAAAACCTCAGAGGTACCGAAGGGGGACTGGATGTGGGCTCGGCAGCTCCAATAGACTCAAACCCTAGTGTGAACAGACTCCTCGGGTCTCAGTTTCCCCACCTCTAGGAGAAAAGCCTTGGGATTATGGAATCCTCATCTGACATTCGGAGAATGTGCAGGGATGAAGGAAGGAAGCCCACAGCTCCGCAGGCCCCCAAGGAGGGCCTCTGCCCAGAGCTGCCTCCCTCCTCCCTGCATCCAAATGTGGACACGGGTCCTCTGGAGCCCAGGTGTGCAGTTCGCCTAGCCCACATCACCTGCATGCTCCCGAGAGGAGTGGATGAGCCAAGGTGCCGGCCCTGACAGGAGAATTTAGAAGACTTTGTAGGGAAATTGGTTTCTTTGCCGGGAGCAATGCTTCGGGCCAGAAAATGTTCAGAACTGGCAGCGACTGACAAAAGCTGCCTCTCGTCTGCAAGTGTATCAGCTTCTAAGAGATAAGAGGCAGGGGCTGGAGTGCAGGCTTCTCAAGTGAACAGTGACAGGGGAACAGAAGAGCTGCCTCCCACTCTCCCCGCCTGAGAGCAGCCGGGCTGTGAGGCAGAGCGGCTCCCACCCCGGCCCCTCACGGCTCCCATGTGGGAGACAGGCCCAGGACAAAGAGTGAGTTGCCCAGGGCCTGGGAGTGACAGTGGCTATTGCTGGGGTCCCAGGAGGAGGGGCCTGGGGAGCTGGCCTCCCAAACGTGCTGAATGGTGGAACAACTAGTCACTATGATGCGCACTGATCATGGGGGTGGTGGGGGGGGGGAGAGGGGGGCAGACGCTCAATGCAGGAGCTTCCCCCTGGTGGTCAGTGCCCTCCCACAGGGGGACTGCTGCTCAGCCAGAAGCCCTGAGCTTGGCTTACAGCTGGCGAGCACAGCAGCGGTCCTAAGGAGCTTGGGGAGCGGTCCTAAGCCATCAGTTGGACATCCCCCAAGGGCTCCCAGGCTGCAAGAGGGCACAGGCCAGGCTGAGGGACTCTCCCCCGACCCCACCCCCAAGTGCACGAATTTCATGCACCAGGCCTCTAGTTTGTTTCTGATATATTTTAAAATTAGAATACAAATTGGAAGTAAAGAAATTCCATTCAAATCAACCAACCAACCAAACAAACAAACAAGAGTAAATGAATGGAGAGAGTGAGTCTAGATAAATCTTGAGCCAAGTTTTGCTGTAAAAACACACAGGGAGATGGGGCGGGAGACATGGGGAGGAGGGAGAAGGGAGTGTGTGTGTTTAAGATGGGGACTATAGAACCTGTTGGAAGGCTGATGGAATGAGGACGTTGATGATGAAGGAGAAAGGATGAGGATGATGTGATCTGGGGTGTAGACTAAGTTTGGATTGGAGCAGAAGGTCCTTTTCCATTTCAAGAGGAGGAAACACAGAAGACACATTCATAGAAGCAAATTGATCCATTTCTTTGCTGGTGGGAGAATGTCTGATAACTTTATTCTTTCAGTGGAGGGTAACAGGATGTTAAATTGTGTTGATTGAGACACCATAGTATAATAGATCTGACATGCTACAGTGAGGTGCTAGACCAAGAAGCAAATTTTTGAAGGAATAGTTATATGACTCTGAAGCTCCACGCACAGAGGGAGGACAGAGGAAGGCTGTCAGAAAGAAGGTGGAAGGATTTTTGAGACTCACGGTTTGATGGGCGGTGCTAGAGTGTTCTGAGAGAGACCTGTCTCCACCTCCTCTGGGGAAGTGTTGTGGGTGGGTGCCTGTCTTTCATCGAACCTTGTGAGGAGGATTTGAAGAGGCTAACTTTAGGACTCTGTGGATGAGGGATGTAGTGGCTGGTCTTTGACTCCTGCCTGGGACATTCAACAGCTAAAAATGGGCAGAGGAACTGATACGTATGGTCTCCCAGAATTTGTCAAGGTAAAAGATCTGTGAGTGTCATGTATCAGATATAGGTTCTGAGACACAGAGATATGGGGTGTCGTGGAGGAGGGGTTGGCGATGGAGAAGCATCTCTCAGGGCCCCTCAGCAGACAGAATCTGGAGGTGGACCACCTCAGGGTTCTCAGGGCTGTGGAAGGAAGTGAGTGGGCAGCTGAGCTGGAGGAGAGCATATGACTCCAAATAAAAGAACTGCGGTGAGAGATCTCCAGGAGTGAGAGCTTTCAGATGAACTCATAATAGCTTTAAATGCTGGTCAGGCTCAGAGAGCAGAATTTTCCAGTTCCCTTTGCTCTTCAACCCCCATAGCCTGCATGAGTAAGAGACAGGCATCTAGGAGAGAAGGAGAAGGCAAGTGAGTGAGAAAGCAATCGATGCCCCCTTCCCAGGAGCTGGAAGCCCACTGGCAGCTCAGCTTGAGGGAGGGGAGTACTCGGACCTCTGAATGGAGTTGGAAGCTTTGGCTGCTACGACATCGGAGTGATGTTCTAAGGATCAAATCAACTGTGTCTTGAGACTTAAAGGGACCAAAGGACTTCTTACTACATACGGGTGTGGACAATCCAAGATTTCATTCAGAAGTGTTACAAGTTCTATCCTGATAAAATTGGAGGAACAGTGAATGACAAAAATGAGGTTGCATCATTGAATAGAAAAGAAAGTAAGAGTTGGGAACATATATTGGGAACGCAGGAAGGGAAGAAAGCAGGATTGGGAGGCTTAGAAATTTGAGAAGAGAGAAAGAGGCACAAAAATATCATTTTGGTGGGTAGGAAAATGAACTTTCTAGAGAAATGCAATTGTATCATTGAACAGCATTTAGAGCTCACCTAAGGTTTGTGGTCATGATTATAAACGAATGTCACCCCAATGAATTTAATAATAAAGAATAGGGTTTGTGGTCATGAAATTGGAATGAGGCCAGTGACTGTTTGGAGCAGGAGCAGAGGAGATAGAAATTTGGGGCTAACTGGGATAGTTCAAGGTTTTACCAGACATGTGGGATGCAGGGAGCAGGTGGCAAAAGATCTGAAAGTATTTGAAAGCATGTGATTATAAAGATAGACCATGACATCAACGTGGGTGAGGGAAGAATGGGAGTGATGGAAAGTCAAAGGATGGAGGAGGACCTACAGCATTTGGAGAATTATTTAGGTGGAGGTCATACGTTAAGTGTACTGGGCAGTTGGCAAAATTATGAGATTGGTGTTGTTAACAGTATCGACAAGGTTTAGGATATGACCACCTGAGTGGGCAGTGAATGTAGGGTAGAGGGTATGATCATTGGATTGCAGAAACCTGTGTCCTGGATGAATCACGCTGTGACTGAAGACAGGAATAGGGGTGGGGACAGTGAGCCAGAGGCCATGGCACTAATGCATAGTGGAGAATAACCTCATACTGTTAGTGCTGATGATACCCCAGAGTTCAGTGGGTGGATTAAAAGCAGTAGTTCTCAAGGCCAGAGCTAAGATGAGTCAAGAAATATGCCAGCGTGCAAAGTTTAAGGAGGCACTCGCTCTCAGTGTTAGGCAAGTGTAAGATCAGCACCAGAGAATGAATTCTTCCCTGAATTTTGTGCCCAGCTCATGTGCCTCACTCCTGTCTGTACCCGGAAGACAGAATGAGGGAGAAACACACAATCCCTGTTAGAAGGGAGGAGGTATGCCTTCTCCTCAAGGACTGATTTGGAAAAGGGCTAAATTATTGTGTGGGAGCTTCTTGAACGGGAAGTCTGCTTCAGAAGCACGGCTCCACAGTGTTGAGGGCAGTCCATGATGACTGTGGGCACTCAGGGGGGCGGTGTTGCTAAATTCAACTAGAAAACAACTTCTTTGAATAAGAATTCTCAGCCAATATGCTGCTGAGTATCTTCTCTGGTGAGCTCCAGCTGTGGCACCTTGAGGCACTATGGTTATGTTCATGGTCTTCCTGTGCTGCTCCCACCAGTGACTAGAGATGATGGGGGGAGGGAGGACTAGAGCTGAGCCGTTCTTGGCCAACGAAGAGTCCTCACTGGGCAGTTTTTATTCTGAGACTTTTTTTACAGCTGCAATGCAGCCCGAGGCTCTTCCTGCCGACTCCTGCTCCCTCCCTTTTATTCCTCATAAATGTTTCCACCAGTATATTTCTTGCATGTCTATGTATGACTTGACATCCGCTCTTAGAAGACCAGGATGAACCCAGCAGTCCTCTCCCCACCGTGGCAGGGCATTGTGGAAGTTTGTATTGGTCTGTAGAGTCCCTATGGGCAGATCTACAGAGGGATTTGGAGAACTGTTGCTATAGGCAGTATATGAGATTGGTGTTGTTAACAGTATCGACAAGGTTTAGGATATGACCACCTGAGTGGGTAGTGAATGTAGGGTAGAGGGTATGATCATTGGATTGCAGAAACCTGTGTCCTGGATGAATCATGCTGTGACTGAAGACAGGAAGAGGGGTGGGGACAGTGGGCCAGAGGCCATGAATAGTGGAGAATAACCTCATACTGTTAGTGCTAATGATACCCCAGAGTTCAGTGGGTGGAGACCCCTGTCCAGAGAGATTTAGAACTTTGTAAAATATGGTGCAGGCTCTGTCCAAAGAATACATAGTGGGTGGGTTAGGTGGAAGTCATGGTCCACACGCATGATGCCACTGGAATGAAACCAGTGGTTTGACCTCTTATTTATTGGTGTGCAGGAGAGAGCCTTGGATGCTCATTGACTTCTTTTATGTGGGGGACAACAAGGGGGAGGCCAAGGGGTTTCTCTCATAGTCCTCCACTGCTCAGAGTGGCATAAGCCAAGCTGCTTGTTGGCTGGTGGCCACTTAGCATAATCCTGTGCGCCAGCCAAAGGAACCATGATGGCTTCTGGGTAAAGTCTCAGGTTGGAGCACCTACTTGCAAACTGTGAAATTCCAAAGTAGCCCAATACCATACACTGATGAAAAAGGAAGCCAGAGGTGGCTGTAGACTTGTCAGGAATCTTGTCCGTTAACAAGATACAGCGAGAAGCTTGTAATAAACCTTCTACTCATCACAGAATCGTTTTGAAAGGGAGGCAAGGATCCACTTGGTCCCAAGGCAATTGCTAACAAAATCAAATCTTCTATGATCATTTGAGAGGGTGAGCAGAGGAGCCTCGCCCGCCTCATCAGCCAGCAGCAGGTGGGTGCTGGGTAGGGAGCTAGGACGGGGAGATGACAATCACTTCTGGGTGGGACCCTTCACACACCTCACATCAGGGGAAGTGATTCCCTTCTTGCAGACCTTTATATAGCAAGCTTCCGACTGGGATGATGGGCATGTGGACAGCATAAGAAAACAGCTTCTTCATTCTGAGCAGAAAGAGATCTGGGAGTTGATCTTAATTTGTGTTCTAAATCAGAAGCTGAGACAAGGCTTGGGGGACAGGTAGTCTATTTGAAATGTGATACCAGGAGACAAAAGTGAAGGAAAAAGAAGGGAGAGTTAGCTAAGGAAGGAAGAAACTATGCCCTACCCCTCAAAAAAGCTGCCTAGTGCTGTGGGCAACTGGGCGTAGGGTGAGCTGAGAGAGTCTCCTACGTACAAAAGTTAAGGGGCACTTACTCTCAGGTTTGTGAAAAATTGGCCCTACAACTAGGGCTCCGCCTTTGCAGGGATGCTCTGAGACCTTAACTCAGAATTGTTCCTCCAACGCGTGGGAGCCCGGGGCATTCATTTCTCTCCCAACTCTTGTGCCCATTGGTTGAGAGTTGTCCTCAAGGGTGTCGCCATCTCTCTTTCCCCATGCCCTTCTGGGCTGCCATGCCAGTGTGGAGAAGAGCCCAGTGGCTTGGGAGAAAACCTTAAGAGAGAAAGGCTGCGTCCTTGTATTCCAAGTCAGAAGAGACGCCAGCAGTGTCTGCCACAGTGGCCCTCTATCCTGACCACCAGTCAAAGTGCCACCAGGTCCAGGGAGGCTCCTTCGTGGTTAGATGTCCCTTTGTACGTGAAGCACAGTGTGAATCACCAGACATGTCTGTGCTCAAGGGGGGGAGGGGCAGCAGCATCGCCCTTTGTGAAGACCACCCTGGGACACAGTGTGGCAGGAGGGGTTCTCGAGTTGTCTCTACTTTTATCTTTCTCCTTCTTTAAGGGGCAGAGAGAGCATTTTTAGCTCCATCAAACCTCCTGATGAGTTCAGCGGGGCTGGAATCTTTATTCTCATTGTATAGTCCAGGAAAGTTGTTCAGAGAAGTGGTGACGGTTGAGTGACAGAAGGCCTGGAATCAAACGGAACCTTCTACCCTCTCATCCAGAGCTCGGTCCAGAGCAGCATATTGTTTAGGCTCTGAATTGAGTGTTTCCGTGGGGATCATTTACAGACATTTTTGGCTTCCAAGTGGTTCTGGGCTCCCTGTTCTAACTGCAAGAAGCATCATTCTTCAGCAGGCACATGCACATGTGCCTTTATATTGCTTTATAACACAATTACATCTGGAAGCAGGAGCAGCCACATTTTTAATAATCAGTTAACTCCGTTCTGGTCAGGGGAAAAAACAAAACAAAAAAAGAGTCCTCTTCATCATGCTCCTTTAGAATTTGTTATCTTTGTGCAACCAATCGTATCGACCCAGTTTTGTTGTTGTTGTTGGTTTTTGTTAGAACCGGTGTTTTAAAGGGTCAACAGTTGACATAAACTTTCTTGCTACAGATTTGATGCCCACGGGCAAATCCTGCCTTTCTCCCCCTGAACTCACTTGGCTGATGAGTCATCTGGGGCTTCTCAAGAGAGCACATTTCAAACGGATTTCCACTTCAGGGAACGTAGGAGTAATTTTCCTAGGGAACTTTTTTTTTCTTTTTCTTTTTAAATTTTCCAAAACATTTTATTGATTGATTGAGAGAAAAACATCTATCTGTAGTTCCACCTACCCATGCATTCATTGGTTGATTCTTCTATGTGTCCTGACCCAGGATCAAACCCACCACCCTTCAGTGTGTGGGCCAATGCTATAACCAGTGAGCCATGATGGCCAGGGCCCTAAACGATATATTTAATTTTGTCTATCTTTGAACTTCATAAAATCATGTAGTATGTATAGTCTCGTGTATGTATTCTTTCACTTCATGTTATGTTTCTAAGATTTCTGTATAGACTTCCATAGGCTATACTATCCATTCTCATTGCCACATAAAATTACATTAAAAAATGTACCACAAGTTAATTTATCCTACTGCTGTTGGAAATTAGGTTCTAATTTGGGTTCAGTAGGAACAATGTTGATTAAGAAATGTTGTACACGTCTCCTAGAATATGCATGCATGGATTTCTCTAGGTTTCATACCTAAAAGTAGAAAGCCTGAGTCATGGGTAGATGTGTCTTCAACAATCCTAGTAAGGTTGAACTGTTTTCCAAAATGGTTGTGCCAGTTTACTCAGTCCAGCATTGTATCAGAGTTCTTGCTGCTCTACATCCTTGCCAACACTTGATAATTTTTAGACTTTCAGAGCTTTTCAGAGGTAAGGTGGACCATGTTAGGTGGGCCAGCCTCTCGTTTTGTAATTGTATAAATGGAAAATCTTACAAAGTGATAAAATATAATATATATCGACAGATTGATTTGATCCTTGTCATTGTTGCAGGGAATGTCCCAAGAATCAATAAAAGATCATGGCTGTCATTAAGACCCTTTATGTTCTATGTTGTCATATGAACTCCTTGCTGTCTTCCATCTTTTTTTTTTTTTAAATATATTTCATTGATTTTTTACAGAGAGGAAGGGAGAGAGATAGAGAGTCAGAAACATCAATGAGAGAGAAACATCGATCAGCTGCCTCCTGCACATCTCCTCCTGGGGATGTGCCCGCAACCCAGGTACCTGCCCTTGACCGGAATCGAACCCGGGACCTTTCAGTCCGCAGGCCGACGCTCTATCCACTGAGCCAAACCGGTTTCGGCATGTCTTCCATCTTAACACCTGCCACATGCCTGTGGCCTGAATATTCTCTCTGATGACCCTTACTCCATTCCAATTAATCTTTTGGGACTTAACTACCATTATCTCTTGTGCTTAGAGCAGTGCCTGTCACATAATAGGTACTTAATAACATTTGTAGGATGAGTTAAAGAAAATATTGACCGTACCATTTATCTCCCAGATCATCTTTCTCAAAATCTCTCTTTTCTTTTGATTATACTAATTATGAAGTCCTGGCCCACGGGGAATATGAAAACCTTCCTCCTTAAAGTCTGACTGTGAGATGTGGAACAGGCTCTGGAATATATCCAAAAGCTGCCTCTTTAGCTATATAGCAGAGAGGTCTGGCCATTGTGGCTTCAGAAGAGAGAGCGCTTTCCTCATCTACATTGACAGGACACCACTGCCTTCTACAACATAAAATGCAAGGGTTGTAGAGTGTCCAGTGTGTAACCCCTCCCACAAATTTCACAAGTGGGGAAGTTGAAGCTCATGGTGAAAGAGGTTGGCCAGGTCAGCCGGGCAATCAATCAATGGAGGAGTCAGGATTAGAACAAGTTCCCAGGCCAGTGCCCCTTCTCCCCCCTCCCACCTGAGCCTCAAGCTCAAACTGCAGAATATTAGGAACTCTGAAAGTGAAGAAGTGATTTATGACACATCCATATCACATAATTTTTAAAAATGATGCTTTAAGATACAACATTGGTCTTGACCTACCTTTAAAAATATTAATTTTAATGGCTATTTCGAAGGCCTTTCATGACATAGACCACAGGTGTTACCTGGGGCTGGAGCAGTTGTCTGCAGCTCTCAACATGCAGTCATGCAAAATCCTAAGTAACATTGTCAATCTCTACATGGTGTTTCACAGAGGACTACCTTGGACCTTCAGCAACATCCTTGCCATAGATCTTGGGAAGTTCTGGTCCTGAGAAGTTTGTCTTGATAAATGGAAGCTCTGATCACGTTAAAAATAGAAGAATCAGGGACAGTTTCTGGAAAGTAAGGGAACCCATCACCTGATACTGAAATTCATAAGGGAAGTCACAGTGGAGATGCTCCTGGCTTCTGACTCTTATCGGGGGCTTCTCCAAAGATGGGTAGCAACTGCATTCCCTTGCCCAGTTCTGACATTGTGACCAGTGGCATGCATGGTGAGGTGGTAGCTGGGTGCCACCTGTGGTGGGGAAGAGTTATCACAGAGCAGAAGGACACATCAGAACTGGACATGCCCATGCTGGAGTGGCCTCACTAGGGTGCAGGGCTAGTGGCTTCCTTACTGGTGGATTCACCTACATTTTGTATTAAGCTAGATGTGCTCATGTTGACTTGATCATTAAGGCCTCTAGTGACACTGTCATAGGAGGGTGGGAAAGACGTGGCAGATGCAGTTTCAGATTTGTCTGGAAGCACACTATTCTCATTTCCTACGAATGCAACAAAGTCTTCATCTGGGAGTGACACGGCCTCCTCTCCAGCGCTGGCCACACATGGGGGACTGACGATTGTCCTGGAGCGGTGGAACACATAGCTCCGATAGGCCTTTTGAATGACAGTGGCTGAAATGTCTTCTTGCTTCCACCGGAGGGTGGTGGCTATTGGTTCATAAGATGCTTTTGAAAGATTTGTTGCCATAAACTTCTCCTCCATATTTGCCTTCAGAGAATCCAACTCCCCAGATTCTCCCAGAACATTCTTGGTGAAGGCAAAAAGGATGTCCAAACAATGGATCTTATCTCCAGGGACCAAGGGAAGGTCCATTCGGATTAATATATTCCGATTGGGTTTTGGGATTTGCAAGGGGCCAGAGAGGGTGTCTGCAAAGTCTGAGAGGGCAGAAAAAGTTATAAATTGGGTGGCTTCTGGGTCAAACTTTTCCCAGGTCTCATAGAACATGTCAAAGTCGTCCTCGCTCAGGGGCTCGGTGCTCTCCTCTGTGGCCACATTGAAGTTCTCCAGAATCACTGCGATGTACATGTTGACCACGATGAGGAAGGAGATGATGATGTAGGTGGTGAAGAAGATGATGCCCACGGCTGGGCTCCCACAGTCCCCTTTAGTGCTATTGCTGTTGGGCAGATTGGGGTCGCAGTAGGGGGGCCCCGTGTTGAGGATGGGGTTGAGGAGACCATCCCAGCCAGCCGACGTGGTGATCTGGAAGAGGCACAGCATGCTGTTGGCGAAGGTCTGGAAGTTGAACATGTCGTCGATGCCAGCCTCCCACTTGACATGGGGGAAGGTGGCCATGCCGAAGATGGAGTAGATGAACATGACGAGGAAGAGCAGCAGCCCGATGTTGAAGAGGGCAGGCAGGGACATCATGAGGGCAAAGAGCAGCGTGCGGATCCCCTTGGCTGCTCGGATCAGCCTGAGGATGCGGCCGATTCGGGCCAGGCGGATGACTCGGAGGATGGTTGGGGAGAAGTAATTTTCAAGTGATGAAATAATTGCAAAAACCACCAGGCCTTAAACAGAGAGAGGAAATGATCTAAATTAGTACTCCCAATCATGATCCCTGACACAGTCAGCTGTGATCGCACTCCTTCATCTTGGCTCCAGATGAACTTACACGTGTGCATCTGTATTCAAAGACTGTGAGCCCTTCTAGCCTGGCACAGCGGTTGGCATTGAGTAGGGGCGTAGTAAATGCTAACTGCAGAAATCCTCTCTCTCTCAAGTAGTCTCACCCTTCCTACCATGTTCTTACTTTCTATCCATCCAGAATATCTTTTTAGTCAACCTCCACGGTCAAAACCCTATCTTCTGCAGCGTAATTCAGCTGGAACTGACTGCACCCTATTCCATAAGCTCACAGTCTACTGTCTGCTTCTGTCTATGACCCAGAGCCTGCTCTTCCCTGAGAATTCAGCCTTTGGGTCATGCCTTTTCCTCCACCCTGGTCCTGTGCTCTGTGAAGGCCACGACCCCCTGTGATTCATCTCCCTATTTCCTACTGTGAAGATTGACTAAGTTCCTGGCATAGGGTCCGGGGGATAATTGTACAGAGACTGGTATTAATTACAAGGGGACCTGAGGAGTTTGGCAACTTGCTGACAGCTAAAGCAGAATGGCTTTGAATGACCAGCTGTCTGCATAATGGCTTTTACTTGTTTCTTTCACTTTCCAGCTGTGTTTAAACTATTTGTTAGGGTCTGGAGATGGGCATGTTTAAGGTCAGTTACAGCCCCCACTCCACCATGAACAAGATTAGAAAGATGAAGAATGCATATGTCCCTCCATCTGTTATCTTACTTGAAGATTTGTAAAGCTTGGTCTTGGGGAACTGTGGGACTTATCGGGACTACCAAAGATTAGGCAAGGCGTTTAGGTAAGACATGATTCAAAACTTCTTAGGACAAACGGTGAGGGGTGTGGTAGCAAGCTCTCTCCTTGCCAGGATTCCCTTGGCCCTCTTTCCTAGTTGCCTTTTATCATGGGAACATGAGTAGTGACAGTATTGTGTTGGAAGGTGGAAGGAAGTGGGAGGAGACTTGGGAAATAATTACAGTGGGGCCTTGACTTACGAGTTTAATTCGTTCCATGACGGAGCTCATAACTCAAATTACTCGTATGTCAAATCAATTTTCACCATTACAATGAATTGAATGCTGGGCTGATGTTGTGGCGTTCACTGTGACGTTCGCTGCGCCAACTAGCGGTGGGGTATCTGAAGCTGGCTCGTAATCCGAATTTTAGCTCGCAACTCAAAGCAAAAAATCGGCTCAGAGACGGCTCATATCTTGAAAAACTCGTTAGTCGGGACACTCGTAAGTCAAGGCCCCACTGTATAATTTTTGATTATAAAGTCTTAATGAAAGCCTCTCTCCTAAAGTCCACTTTAACTAGGACATTATATGGACACATAATGGGTCCATATGTGTCCATATAATCTCCTTAGATTCTGCCAGCCAACTGGTCTATGTCTACTTCAAGGAGAATAAGTGTTCATAGTTGTAACATTTAGATACTCAATGCATGTCTTGCTGGTGGGAAGGAGGAAAGGGAGAGAAGGATGGACAGGTGGCATCTGTCACTTGTTTTCTAGCTGTCTCTCAGAGTGACTTCTACCCAGGGACACGTTGCTGTGTAGGTCACAGGAACTGGTAGTTAAGGTGTCCACATTACAGAATTGAGTACTTTAAGTATATTTTATTTCTATAAATAAGTTCCCTTCTCTGAAATCATATCAAAATGGACTTTAGAGTCTGTCACTTTGGAAGACAAACGAACAAAAGAAACTTCCCATAAAAACCAGCAGCAACAAGAAAATAAAACAAAACACCAAACCAAAAGTACATTATCCCCCTACCCCCCTACCTCCTCCCACCCACCACCACTACCACCAAACAACTAAACACAACCCAAGGCTGTATTTCAGCACCAGGTAGGGAGATTGATGAAGTGTTGGCAAGTCGTGCTTAGATGCTATTAGCTTTTGATTGGAAACCAATGGAAAGTTAAATCTACTGTTATGCCCTGATATGAAAAGGTAGCAGGTCAGGATGTATTTATAATGCAAAGTAAAGCTGGTGTGCTGGGATTTGGCTTTTATAAGGCCAAACTTTGGCTAAACCACAAGGAGGCCAGGGACAGTTTCTCGGTTGTTGGTGGGAGACTGCTAGTTCATTAGAACATTAGCCTGTCTAATTTCAGCTCCACCCTTTACAAATTGTATAACTTTGCATAACTTTCCTAATCTCTGGGGCTCAATTTTAAATGTATAAAATAAGAATAACGACACTGCTTTCACATGGCGGCTGTAAAGTTTCACAGCGACCAGCCTAGGGCTCAGAACTCAGCAAACACTCAATTATGGTGGCTCACTTCTCCACTTTGGCCTCTGACTCTACTTATTTTCTCTGAACAACTTTGGCCCCAAAATACTGGGCCCATCATTCAACAACACCCAGACTAGATCATAATAGCATTGATCTCTTGGCAGTGATCCCTTGACTTTTCTATCACTCATATTCCTTAAGAGGAGAGTTATACAGAGATTTAATTCCAGACTCTTGACTTAAGAATCTCCTTTTCAACAATCTCCTCCCAGACTTTCTTCATTCAGTTGGCAATCCACCTCCTTTTTCAGAAGGTGTATTTTATGACTCACTTCACATCACACCACCCACTCTCTGATTTGAAGATCATAAAAATAAGGCCCACTGGAAACTCCATCATCTGAGGTTCTCTGGAGGAGCTATTGTTCCCCATCAGCCTCCAAAATTCTGGTGATGGTTGTGTACACAGCAGGTGCCTGAAGACACCAGGACAGCATGGAGAAGGTCAATGAAACCTCTGCATTTGACTGAGAGGCCCAGGGGCATTTTAAATCTGCTGTGCTCCGAAGGAAGCAAACACTGGGCTCCTCCAATGTATAACGTGTTTCAAAAGTCTGTTTGTTGTCCCCCTGGTTTTGAAAGAAGAGCCAAGCCAACCCCAAGCAGAGGCTGGGCTTCCCCACCATGTGTGATGCCCACTTACTCCCGATGGAAAGGACCACGACGATGAAGTCAAACACATTCCAGCCGTTCATGAAGAAGTATTGCCTCAAAGCGAACATCTTCAGGACACACTCTCCGGTGAAGACAGCCACAAAGAACTGGTTGATTTTGTTAAGGATTTTCGTCTTTTCCTCACTCTGATCATCTGTCTCCACCATCATGGTGAGCATGTTGAGGCAGATGAGGACCATGATGCTGATGTCAAAAGTCTGTCTGGTCACGATGTCAAAGACAAAGCCCTGGTACTTGTTCTGCAGAAACAAGAGATGGCACGTCAGGGCCTTTTGGCCAACATCAATCAGGCATCTGGAGGCCTGTGTTCTCCATAGACAGGGTGTCAAAGTCTGTCTCTTTTGTCTCCCTCACACTCCACATCCAATCAGAAGCCAAGTTCTGTCCAATACACCACTCTTAGTTGATTCTACTTCATTGCCTCAATTCAAGTCCTCATCACCTCTGCTGGCCCCATGAAGTCACCAGGTACTTTGTCCTTGTCCATGCTCTTCCCTCCATTTGCAATGCCCTTCTACCCTGTCTCTTGGTATCTAAATCCCAATTGTCTTGAGTGATCTATGTCTCTTAAGCCTCTCTTCTTCCAGGGAGTTTTCCTTAATCATATCACGCCACATTGCCCCTTCTTTGGGTTCCCACTGATCCTTAATGGTCAGTCTTGAGTTCTAGCATTTCATGTATGCTGCTCGTCTCTACTAGACAATGAGCTTTTAAATATAGGAGCCATGTCTTATTTAACTTCGTGTTCCTGTAGTGACCTGCATATAGCGAGAGTTCAAGAACTGCTTGCAAAATTATTGATTCAAGGGTGAAGTTAGTGTGATGGTGCAACTTCTTCCTGCAAATGCTCTCTATTCCTGGGGCTGTGCAGATGTCTAAGCCAATGCATGGACAAAGCATGGGGTTAAGTCTTGATTGTTTGCACTCTTGGAAAGAGGTAGAATGTCCTGGATAGCAAAGAGATCATTTCTATTTGGCTGTTTTGATGGCGTTTTAAGAAAGTTCCTAGCATGGCACTCTAGTCTTTCCTGTGCTGTTAACTTTGTAGTTTTCTGGGACTCCTTGATCCGAACTCCATTCTCCACTCCTGACCTTCTCCTGAGTTCACCTGCCTTGATCTGCAAACACTTCCTCTTATTTAGGGCTGATACTTGCTCCCCACCCCATGAACTCCAGGGCTAGGAGGCAGGCCCAAGATCCTTCTTGTTCCCCTCTGTCAATTCCAGACCTTTATTCTTGTGTCTTGTAAAGTCCTTCCTTCTTGAAACTTGTGTCACTGATGACGGAGGCTCTTAGCCACACTTGGCCACTCTTGTCCATTATGTCTTAGTTCTGTAGCTAACTATCTAATGACCCAGTTTTTCATAATTTATAGAAAAATCTTCCCGAACCTCACATCTTCCCCAACTCCCACCCTATTTTCTCTCCACTTTCACAGCAAAATTTCTTGAAAGAGTTATGCGCAAGCACTGTTTCTTTCCCATTCATTCCTCAATCCACTCCAACATAGCTTTTGTCCCCATCCTGCCACTGAAATGGTTTTTGCTAAGATCACCAATGACCTCCATAATGCTAGCTCCAAGGACACTTGTTTGGCATTGATTAGCATCCCCATCCATCTTGAAACTCTCCTTTTTTGGTTTTCATCATGCCTTACTTTCTTGGTTCTTTTCTTAACTTCCTGGCTATTCCTTTCTGAGTCTTCTTTACACAGCCTTTAGATGTGAGAGTTCCTCAAGGCTCAGTCCTAGGCACCCTTTGCTTTTCAACCCATTCTTTCTCCCTTGGCAATCTCTCAAACCTGTGAATTAACATAAATGTGGTTTTTGCTAATTATTTTCTTGAGTCACTGGGCAGTAATCTCTGTGAGGGCAGGAACTTTGTCTATCTTGCTTACTGCTCTACCCCAGTATCTGTATAGTGCCTGGCACACAATAGGTGCTCAATAAACAGGTGAATGAATGGATGACAGAATAGACAGCTTTGTTACCCATACCTTAAAAAAACCATAAAGCCAATCCACTAGGGTTTGATTAAATTTACTTCTGCACAACAGGCACTCAATAAATGTGTACTATGTACAAGGCTCTGCATGAGTGAGGGAGGAAGAGAGGAAGCTGTTAGGAGTCTCACCAGGAACTCCCAGGAGCTGCAAAGCAATCAGAGGGGAGAAGGGTTGTGACAGAGGCTGGTTCCTACTTTCTCCTTCATAGTGGGGATGAGTTGCTGCTGCCTTATATGGTTAGAGCAAAGAATCAGACCCAAGTGGGCATGGTTCCGGCATAATTGCCCACTCACGTCTTTTCTGGAGTGGGAGGGGTATTGCTGAGCCAATAATAGTTTCCATTTCATCACTGAAAATGGTGAAAAAACAGAGCCCATTCATAGCCACATGACTTCAAATGAAACAGAACAGGTGACAACATTGCTAAGTTCCAGGCATTGAGTTTGCCCTGTATATTCAGACGCTGGGGAAGCAGCAGCTTGCTGGCTGCTCTCGGCTTAGCTTGTGGGCAGTGATCACACCTTTGCAACTCTTAGTGCTGTCAGAGATGATGAAGTGGGTGACTGATAATGTGATATTATAGAGCCTATTATTTTCCCATAAAGTGGAGTATATAAAACCTGCTTTTAGTGACTTCTATAGTAAAGAACGTTATAGAATAAAATTTCTTAGTCTCATGGAAATCTTAGTTTTTGTTATGGATGTAGCATAAGGGTTAGAACCTGGGCTTTACTAGAGGTGATAAGCTGTATGTATGTGCATGTGTTGGAGGTCCCTACGTCATCCAGGTTGGCTGTGTTATGACATGGCATCCATGCAACTGTGGGTCAGAACTTCTGTGCCAATGCCCTGCTTATCTGACCAGCTTGACCTGTTGGGACTCCTAAGGGAAGAAGGTGAGCATTCTAGTGCCAATGGTCATGTGAAAAGAAAACTGGACCTGAGAAGGTGGATCTTATATGGCAGAGGAAATTTCTCTTTTTCTTTGAGTTTCTTTCTTAGCTCTGGACTTTGAGGAGGACAGGTAATCAGACTTGTGCCACCGGGTGGTGGATGCCAAGATGTTGTCTGCCATATGGATGCCAGCCAGGAGCTGGGATGGGCCTTGGCTGCAGTTGCTACTTGGGCCCTGCAGCATCCCTAAGACTTCAAAGTCTTGTTTGGATGTCCCAGCCTTGCCTCAGTTATGCTGAGGGGAACAAAGGGAAACGTGTTTGCCATTCTTGGACCAGAATATGAAGGAGAGAGCCATGCTCCCCCACTAAAGCTAATACAGTATTGATAGTGATTATTGCCTGCTCCCCTCCCCATCCTAAGGGGTGATGAATCTCAGGAACACAGTTGGTCTATGGTCTCGCTTCCATTATCTATGTGAAGAACCTCCTCCCAGTGCCAATCTTGGTTGTGGCTTAGTTAGGAAAAATGGTGATTTTGTTGTAGGTCTTCCTGCCCAACCAGCAACCTCCACCTCTATTGTAGTGCCTGGCATTGCAACATTAGTTCCTAGTGTCCTCTCCACAGTTCCTTTTTGACATGCAGCCCACCCTGTCCCAGGGAGACTGTCTTCCTTCAGAGGAGGAAGCTATGGTGGCCCGTGGGGTTGGTTGATGTGAGGGGAGAAGCTGAGATATTATAGAGAAATTGAGTAGTTTGTAGGGGGAGGTTCCAGAAACCATTTTGATTTTTTTACCAAGGGTTGTCCTTAGCTTAGAACTCCTTGGTGTCTGGTTCAAACATGGAGTCAATATCAGTCCAGCCATCAGTAAAGGCCAGAATGGACTCAGTTGCTTATTTCTCAGGAAGTCTGAGCATCCTCCAACTGTAGCCCCTGACTTGACTCTGATTGGCTGGGCTCAGCCTTTCACCTATATATTCCAATTTTGAGCCTGTTCCTGCCCATTGGACTGGTTGACAGAGGAATACTCAGTGAACTTGAAGGACTTTCCCTCAGGTTCACCCATGCTCACTCACGCCCAGTTATCTTGATCTTATGGGGATTTGGGAGGAAACTTCTGCCTCTGACATCCTATCACTCCCCATTGTAACATTTCTTACCAGAACTGAGAATAGTAAGAAATTTATGACCACTGGTTCCAAGTAAAGTGTGCCAAAGTTCATAACACTTTTTTCCTCCTGTAAATGTTTTTAAGACTCTGTATTCATGGATATTTTAGTAATTTATGCAAATCCCATGCCTTGATTTAGAAATTCTAATGTGGGTCTTTCTAATTCATTTAGGGAAAGTCCTGTCTCTTTGTTGAAGGTCCTTAAGCTCTGCCCTTGTTTGGGGAAGGGCTAATGGGATTTTGCCATGGACAATGCTTGTAGTTTTCTTCATAAATGTTGCATCTTAACCACAGAAAGGTTATATAAAGGGACAGGATGCCGATTCTATTCACTGGAATAGATGGCTCAGAAATTCTTTGAAGAGGTTCAGCTGTATATTTCCAGCATAGCAACATCCCCACTCCCAAACCTGTTGCTCCACTTCCATCAGGAGCCAGCCACAGGCCCCTGATGCTTTCCACCTTCTGGCAGAGGCCTGAGAAAAACTTAGATGGTAGGTATCATGTACGGTTTGGGTGCTGCATCTAACAGGAGAATAAAAGGGCATGCCTCTTAGGATCTTTGTGAATAAAGGAATCAAAGTGGAGGATGGCCCTAAGTTTTGGTCAATCTTTAAATACTAGAGTGGGATAATTTTTTTATTTCTATTGTGCCACCTGATCATGATCTTGATCAATCCAGGATCCAGAGAGGGTTGGGTTTTGGCCATTTCCCCTCTTTCTAGCTGTAGGAATGGGGGGGGGGGGAATGTAGGGTAAGGCTAGAAATCCACTGCAACCTAGATCATAATGCATACTCACACAATGTCTCATCTCAGAGCTCTAACCATCCTTCTTATCACTTAGCCTAATCAGCTCTCAATCCTGTACTTGAACCCTAAAACTGCTGTGGAACTCAGTACTTCCCTAAACAGTTCTATCTGGAGTAACTGTAGAAGATATGTTCACTCTTTAAGACCAGAGCTGCTTCTTTTAGACGTCTCTTTCCTTGGACCGGAGAATGCTCATTACCCTCATCCCTGAACTCAACCCATATCTCCTCCTCCACAGAGGCACTCCCCAGCCCCTACCCAGCACAGGCGTAGGCTGTCAGGTTGGATTCTTAGACACACTCAGGTAGAGGGAAGCCCTGGGACTCACCAGGGGCCGGGGGATGGGCTTCTGGGGCTTCTTGGAGCCCAGCTTCTTCATGGCGTTGTAGTACTTCTTCTGCTCCTCTGTCATGAAGATGTCCTGGCCCCCTAAGTGCAGGAGAGGATAACACACACCACTGTTATTAAAGCAGTAGGAGTCCCCCGGGTTATCAAAATCATGCTGTAGGGGAAAGACATCTCAACTTTCTCCCCTTTCATGCCAAAGCCAGGATCAAGGAGTGTCCTGTTTCTCGCCTACAGGAACCCAGAGATGCCACATGGACAAAGGTGGGGAGGGGTTGGGACTAGGACCCAAGGGGAAGGGATGGGTTGGTTCAAATCTGAGCCTAGAATCCAGCCTACTCATTCCAATAAGATCCATTGGTTTCTAGAAACTTATCTTGGCCAGGGGCAAGAGCTTATCTCAGGGACTTCTGGAACAAAGACTCTGGGACCCAGCCCCTCAACCCCTTCCTGGAGAGTTATTGCTTTATCCAAGGGTCTTTGGAGAACCCTTGACTGGTTCTCTGAAGGCCCTGCCGGTAACACTGCTCCCTGCTGTTACAGTGCTAGAAATTCCCCCACTGACGATGCCTTCCTCCCTTAGGATTGAACGTTAGTTTTTTTTAGGGACCCTTTGAACTTCCTACATTCAACCCCTCACCTCCACTTCATGACATAATTTTAAAGCCTCCCATTTCAATAGCATGTTTGTATAAATTAGTGACTGCACATGCTGGAAAGGGACTGCGATCTGTGGCATTTGAAAGGAGATTTCAGAAAAATCTGTGGCCCTGACTGGTGTTGCTACGTGGTTAGAATGGAGACACTGAAGGGTGATGGGTTCAACTCCTGGCCCAGTCAGGGCACGGGTGGTAGGCAACCAATTGATAAGTCTCTCTCACATCAATGTTTCTCTCTTTCTCTCTCCCTTCCACCTTCCTTCCTGTCTACTCTCTCTAAAAAAAAAAAAAAATCAAAGGAAAAATATCCTTAGGTGAGGATAAATAAATATATAACAGGTTGTCTGAGATTGGGTTCCTGTTTACTGAAGTCAGCACCCATGGAGGCGAGGGTCTTCTTCCCTAGCCTGAGCAGGGTTGGGATTCTGCCAACACTGAACTCTGGCCCTTCCCAAGGCATCCTGACCCAGAGCTCTGGATGCCAGGGCTCCAGACAGAGGCAGCAAGTGCTGGAGCCCTTTCTTTGCCTGTTGATACTCCCCAAGGGGTCACTTGGGACATACCCAACCCACTTGGTTCAAGTAGGAGGACCAGGGCACTCTGGGAGAGTAGATGGGGACCCCAGGCAAGGTTGGGAGGTAATGCTGATACAGAGAAATACAGCTCTTTCAGCAGCAGCCCAGACACCAAACAGAGGTGAGGGCAGCAACCAGGGGACAAAGGTCAGTGTTGGTGTTAAAGGTCAAAACTGGGTTCCCCGTCAGGCATGAAGGGCTATGAGTAGTGTTGGCGTCAGTCATGAGGTCAGGGGACAAGAAGTATAAGATTGGCCATTACCGCAGAAACACCGGAACCCCACTTATCTTTTTTTTCTGTTGATTGAAGTTGTCAATTATGACCCCAACGAAAAGATTGAGTGTGAAGAAGCCGCCGAAAATGATGAAGATGACGAAGTACAAGTACATGTACACATTGTTCTCCCACTTGGGCTGCAAGTTCACCTGTGAGCAGACAAAGTAGGGCATGGAGATGAGGGGGTGTCTTAGTTTGTATTCACCCCAAAAGCCAACCCTGAGACATGGACCTGGGTGCAGGTGGTTTATTTGGGAGGCGATCCCGGAAGCAGGAGTGAGGGAGGGGGAGGGTAAGCAGGAACAGGAGAAAAAAAAAGAAGGGGATGCTGGGAAGAAAGCCATTGCCATGGGCAACTGGCACTCTATCCTCTGGGGCCCTCTATGGAACCCTGTAGAACGGGCCTCAGGACTTGACCTCCAAGGGACAGGCAAGCTGGAGCATTTATCTACAGACTCCCCAAACTATCTGTGAGAGTTTCCCCCAGGGATGTTAAATCCCTCACCCTTGGGGGAGAGGCTGCTGAGCAAGGTCTGAAGCCCTGAAGAAAGTCAAGTCTCAGAGAATCGGAAACGCAGAATGCCAATGAACTCAGAGCTGGGCCGAGAGGATGGGGCAGGGCACCTGCAATGTCTGCCATGGTGGGAATGGTCTTTCCTCAACAGCATCCTTCTCTCCATCTGGCTGCTCTGGTAGACGCTGAAATTCTATCTCATCCCTTTGTTCTAGCCACTGCCTCTGCTCCTACTCCTGCCAGGGAATGCCCTCACACTCAGTTCTTTATCTGCATTTTCCTCATGCAAGGGAAGTGTTTTCACGGAAGGAGAACAGGCTAGGTTGGCTTAAATAGCCAACAGTGAGCCAGCTGGACAGTGCTCCAGAAAGGAACAGTGCCAGGGTGCTGAGTGGTCACCTCTTCTGGTACCAAGGCCACCATCTTCACTCCAGTTCAAAAAGACTGATGGCGGTGCGGGGGGCGGGGCGAGACGCGTAGGGCAAATGGACGGGAAGGCAGTGGGCAAGACTTACCCCTCGGGCATCGACAGCCGCATACATGATGTCCATCCAGCCTTTAAAGGTTGCCTGGGAACAAAGAGCAGCGGCTACTCAGTCTCTGCCCATGCATCTACACTGGGCTTTGTTTTGATTCGCTTACTTGTTTTTCTCATGGAGCATTATTGGTCCCCCTGGAGCCAGTTCTGACATGTCTCTGTCTCCCAGGGTAGAGCACAATGCCTGGCATACCATAGCTATTCGGGGATTTTTGTCAAATGAATGCATGAACATATGGTGCATGCAAGAACTTATGGGTAACTGCATGACAAATGTATAAGCAATTACATTAACACTTGAAAGGATGGAGTACTGAATGAACAAGTAGATGGATGAAGGCAAGTGATGAAGAATGAATGAATGAATGAATTGAAGTATGAATGTGGTTGACTATCATCATCATCAGCATTATCTATCACTACAATAGACCTAGAACTTAATCTATTGAACTCTAGGGCAGTGGTTCTCAACCTTCTGGCTCCTTAAATACAGTTTCTCATGTTGTGACCCAACCATAAAATTATTTTCGTTGCTACTTCATAACTGTAATGTTGCTACTGTTATGAATCGTAATGTAAATATCTGATATGCAGGATGGTCTTAGGCGACCCCTGTGAAAGGGTCGCGACCCACAGGTTGAGAACCACTGCTCTAGGGGATAATTTGCAGAAGACTGAACATGTGGCTATACTATGTTTATTTTGTACAAGTTGTAAATTCTAACTCATTACCTGATACAATGCCATGAGAAGCTTATCTTTTATTCTAGCCTATTAGCTCACACTGGCCTAATTGTACCTCTGGGAGATCATACTCATTGGTAAGGCCCTCTAGCCTCATGGTGTAGCCTGTAGGAATGACCTCAGCTCAAACTGAGTGCTCTCCCCTACATAGCATCTTCTGAAAGATCCCCATCCCTCCACATTAAAGAGAGGCCAAAGGAAAATACATGATTGATTTCAGGACTCACCACCTGCAGAAGCGCGAGGTAACCCATTGCAACATTATCAAAGTTGACCTTCATGTTGACCCAAAAGAGGTTGCCAGTGTAGTTGTGAAGTCTACAATCAGATTCGTTATTCACAACAGTAGAAGACACAAGAGAAAAGTCTTTATTGGTCATGTTGATGCACCTCCCAAACATCCCTGAAAAGAAGTTCATGCCCATGATGCTGAAGATGAGCCAGAAGATGAGGCAGACGAAGAGAACATTCATGATGGACGGGATGGCTCCCACCAGGGCATCTACCACCACCTGGGGGGAAATGCAAAAGGACCTGGAACCCCACCAATGCCTCACCCCTTTTTGCTGGATCCAACTTCTTTCTATACTCACTCAGGCTGCTTCAAGAGCCAGTGGCCTTCGGAAGCAAGAGAAATGGGTTAATTAGTGCAGTAATTCAGACTCAGAAGACTGAGGAGGTGAAGTGAGTTTAAACCTTCTCTAAACTTCATCCAGGGCAGCTTTCAGTGTCTTCACTCAAGATTGAGGAGGTGGATGAGTTTACAAGTACACACATGCTCATTCAGGAGTGTGAGCATATGTGTTGTGCTAGTGCATACAGATTTCTAGAAACTTGCTTTATTTTCCTTAAATACAACACATGAAATGGTATATGGTATTTGGTTAAGAATGAATGACAACCTAAATCCATATTCACAAACTTGCCTATTTGTAAACTAACAACCTGGAGATAAAATTAAATAAATATCAAACTATTGCAGTCATAAGCGCCTAGTGTTTATAAAGGTACAAGTTAATTTTAAAAATCTGCTTTTGTGTTTGAAGATCTGATGTCTGCTTTGAGTCATGGATGGAGGAAGAAGGCAAAACCTCACTTTCTATGCCAGGAGACCTTTGTAACTATGAGGAAGAGGAGGGGGGAAATGAACAGTCCCTCGATCTCCCCTAAAGCAAGGGCCAGGCGTGTGAGCACTCCACCCTGAGGAAGACAGTGAGGGAAGGTGGGTGCTGATAGAGATATGTAAGAATGGGGATGGATAAAAGGAAAAACCCATAAGACCCATGACTGCGGTGGGTTGGAGAGAAGATATATTCTAGTGGGCGTGGTGGAGGTGCTGAGCTGATGATGTCACTGCATCTAAATGAGTGTCAGAGGAGAGGCTCATTTGTCCTGAAAAGATGAAGAGCTGGGGATGTAGCGAAGATTCTGGCAATGAGGACGTCTTGGCAGGGTGGAGGGTGAGAGAAGGGATGCCTGTGGAGCCATGAAGCAGGATCAGCAAGAGTAGAAGTGAGGTCTGAGCCCAGGTAGGTGTGATGTTTCAAGTGAGAAGGGAAGAAGGGGCTCACAGAGGGACCCGTTGGGGAGCTAGGAGGAGAGTCGGGACACTGCAGCAGCACCAGTGTCCATGCAGAAGGGAGGACCCGGAGCTGACCTGTGGGGTGGGGCCTGGAGCTCAGGGTCAGTGGTCTGGAGGGCATAAGGGG
The DNA here is from genome assembly GCF_964212035.1 of Myotis nattereri. Taxonomy (NCBI): domain Eukaryota; kingdom Metazoa; phylum Chordata; class Mammalia; order Chiroptera; family Vespertilionidae; genus Myotis; species Myotis nattereri. The sequence continues at coordinate 54,439,699 of NC_138089.1, forward strand.
GGAAGTGGTACCGAATGTTGCAGACCAGAGCCATTTGGAGATGGGTCTTACCCGCATGCCTTCAAATCGAGACAGAGCCCGCAGTGGGCGCAGGGCACGGAGGGTCCGAAGGGCTTTGATGGATGCCATGTCAGAATACTTCAGGATCTTCGCTATGAGGCTGGTCAGTGATATCTGAGTGCGGGCAGAGAGCACAAACATCACTCTAGGGTCCCAGAGGGGCAGTTCTGGTGGAAGGAGACAGGAAACCCCTCCCACCCCAACTCTGTCTAAGCCATGGTCCTCGCTCCCACCTCATTCTGGATTCCAACGAGAGTTCCAGAGACAATTCAGTCCCTTTCCTTGTATTAAAGACTCGTTCATCACTGATCTGAAGCTCTGGGAAAGGAAAAGCCAGTCTCCCACATGGGCAGACCCTGCTAGGCAGGTAGCCAAGCTCCCAGTGCATTAAATCCACCTTCCCGTTCCCTCTAGGGGCACCAACCAGGTCCCCAACATCCTTGAAACGTTGATTTACTTTCAGAGACTTGGAGAGATGATGGTCCTTCATGAGGTTATGTGAACGTTTATTTTGAGGAATATAAAGTTAGTCTCAATTGTATTTGCTCAGTAAAACAAGGTGGAAAGTGTCCTGGTCTGGGTAGGGTCTAGTTCCCTCTCCACCCCTAATTTCTTTGCTGTTGTTGTTAATCCTCACCCGAGAATATTTTTCCATTGATTTTTTAGACAGAGTGGAAGGGATGAAGGGAGGGGGGAGGAAGAGAGAAATAGAGGAAGAGAGAAAGAGAGAGAGAGGTGAGTCATATCGATTGATTGCCTATCACACATTCCCCAACAGAGACAGGGATTGAACCTGCAACCCAAGTACATGCCCTTGACCAGGAATTGAACCCACACCCTTTAGTGCCCAGGTTGATGCTCCAACCACTGATCTACACCCGCCAGGGCTTGACCCTTGATTTTTTTTTTTTTTTTTTTTTTTTTTACTTTGGGTCAGTGTCATGTTAGCCTAGGTTGCACTTTCACCCTTTGTGAAATGACAGTCAGATTAAGAGAACTCCAAGGCCCTACAGGTCTGTTCTTTGGTCAGAGTGACTAGCATGGGTCCATGAAAGCCAGCTTGATAGACAGCTGAAACGTAACAACTGAGTCCCTGTTGGTCTGTTAGTTTCTCCAAGGATTGCCAAGGACACGAACTGACATGGAAAAATGGTCACACCTTCCAGGAACGCTGAAGGTGCCGGGGAGATACCATATGCAGGATCTTGCTAGAGACTGTGCACCAATCCTCAGAGATCCTACTGTACCATGACTGGCCGGCCGAATTCAGGCTTAGCTCATCCTGGCAGTTAGGTGGGGATGTACGCCGGAACTTCAGAAGGGGAGGGATTTATATTTGGGTGCTAGAGCCTCAAAAGATGCCTATTCTTGGAATGGGTGGCATATCCCACCAGGATAAAGAACTGGAATGAAAGGACCCACCCCTCCTTTCACCCGTGCAAGGCTCCAGACACCAGCAGGTGGCACCCAACTGCATGGCTGGCAGAGCAGGGAGGTTTGAGGCCAGCTCTATTCGGGACCCTATTCAGTCTTTTGCTCAGCACCCTAGAAAGCCTGGCTCTTGTGCGAATCTGCAGCTGGGACAGCCAGGGGCGGGGGCCTCGCCATCAAAGCCTTTTCACCCAAACCCAGCCCAGCTCCCCCCACTCAGGGCATTTAGCCTCCCAGCTGGCCTCCAGGCTCCTGTAGTGCACCCATCCCATCCTTTCTCCACTGCAAATCTGACTATGATCATGTTTCTCCTTTACTCAGGATAAGCACCCCGAGGATGAGTTCCACCCTCTTTAGCCCAATGACACAGCCACAGCCTACTTTTCCACTCATATTTCACCCATATATTCCACCCAAATCGAATTGTTCCCTAAGTACACCTGTGTCTGCTCCTCTGCTCAGGGTCATCTTTTAACTAAGATTGCCGCCCTCCACCCCCCCCCCCCATGTCCTCTTTGCACCTCCATGCTCCTGCTCATTCTTGTTGTTAATCCTCACCTCAGGATATTTTATTCCACTGATTGTTAGAGCGAGCGGAAGGGAGGGGGAGAGGCAGAGAGAAAGAAACATCGATGTGAGAGAGACACATTGATCCGTTGCCTCCCGCACCAGGGCTGGGGGTTGAGCCTGCAACCGAGATACATGCCCTTGACTGGAATCAAACCTATGACCATAGACTGATGCTCTAACCACTGAGCAACCCAGCTAGGGCTCCTGCTCATTTTAAGCGCGCTATACCTAATGCCACCTCTTTATGAAGCCTTCCTAACCACCAACCCCACTGGGTGGAAGTAGGCTCCTGTCCCTGTGTACCTAAGATACTAATTACTTCCAACGGTGCTCACCACATACCCCCTTATACTATGTTTATTTCTCCCTGTGTGTCTAATCTGCCGGAACACTGAAGTGTAAACTCCTGGAGATACGGAGTTTTAATTGATTGGCTTTATCTCTCTCAGGGCTCTTCATAAGTCAATCCTATAATCAGTAGTTATAAATAAACATTTGATGAATTGAAGAAAAGACAGGGGCATGTTGGGATGGAAGGAAGGAAGGAAAGAAGGAAAAACAGCTGGATGGGAAGTTGATGGATGGATATTATAGATAGTTGAAAGGAAGAATCAAAGAAAGAAAGGAAAAAATACAGAGAAGTGGATGGATGAATGGATGGGTGAAAAGGGATAAATGAACAAATGGTTAAAAGAAAAAAAGGATAGATGGGTTGGTTAAAAGAAGAATAGAAAGATGGAAGAATGGGTGGGTAGTAGGGTGCTGGATCGGAAGGTGCATGAGTGAGTGAAAAGAAGGTTAGGTGATTGAATAGTTAGACAGAGGGATGGATCAAAAGATAAGAAGACAAAGGGATTAAGAACCAGTGGACAGATGGCTGGAGGGAAGGTTAGGATGAATGGATGGGCAGAAGGGAAGAAGAAAGGAATTTTGAGAATGAATGAGTAGAGGGAGAAAACTGATGGAGACGATAAATGGAAGAAGTTAAGATGAATGGATGTTTGGAAGGAAGAAAACGGAAGGGTGAATGGTTGGATAGATGGAAGGAGGGCTGTATGGAAGAAAGGATGGATGGTCAGATGATCACATTTAAAGCATTCAAGTCTGAAGCTGGTGCCCCTGACATGGGTGGGTAGCCAGAAGAAAACATTTTTCATTCATCTATGAATAGTGTGACTCCGATCTCAGGCCCCACAGCTAGCTAATCGCTGTGGTACAGTGGCCTGATGCTGCTGGCACATTGGTATCAGGAAAGAAGAGACTCGAGTGCTCAGACCTGCTGTGGAGGACCTGCCAACACAGGAGGCGGACAGAATGTTCTGTGCTGGACCCCATCCAGCTTCAGGAGGCAAATATCAAATACAGACACATTTCCCGACACCTCTCATGTGCAGACTGTGGTGCTGGAGGCTGCTGAAGTGGGGGAGGCAGAGACAAACACAACACGTGTCTCCCCCGGCCCGCAGGGACCCTCAGCTGTGCATCCTGAACAAATGACACAGGCAGCCACCTTGCAAAGCCAAGAGGGCAAAGGCCTGGACAGAGAAAGAAGATTGTAATGGTTAAGATAAGGGAGAGATCGCTCCTAGCTTTTAGGGTCAGTGGCCACAAGGTTAGTGTGAGTCTGACATATGAGCTTCAGCTTATCACCTCTCCACAGGGACCCTTTCTTCCCGTCAGTGCCCCCAGGGGAAGCCAGTGGTGTTAGCTCAGTGGTTCTCAATCCTGGCTGCACATTGGGTATGTCCAGGAGTTTTACAAAAGACTGATGCCTGGACCCCTCCTAACCCTGTACCCCAGAACCAGAGAGATATGCATCTTTGGGAACAGCAGTGTTTGTTCACTGTATTTTTAAAAAAATATTTTGATTGATTTTTAGAGAGAGAGGAAGGGAGAGGGAGAGATAGATAGAAACATCAATGATGAGAGAGAAACATTGGTGGGCTGCCTCCTGAACGCCCCCTACTGGGGATCAAGCCCACAACCCAGGCATATGCCCTTGACGGGAATCGAACACAGGACCTTTCAGACCGTAAGCCGATGCTCTATCCACTGAGCCAAACCAGCCAACCAATGCTCATTGTAGTGTTAAGAGCCACCCAGGTGATTCTAGAGCGCAGCCAGGGCTGAGGACCAAGCCGGCAGGAGGGCAGATTGTCTGTGCTGCGCAGGCCTCAGCTCCCTAAGTCCAGAACCCTGTCCATGGGTGCAAGGTCATAAGGCCTTGGGGGGCCTCGTGTGCCATCTTGTTTTAAATGTAGACACAGAGGAGAGTAAGGGGTCTTGCTGGGTGGAGGCCAGGAAATGAGGACTCTCCTGAGGCTCATCGTGGTGAGAAAATCACGCACTGCCCGGATCTTACCACTGGCAGGTGTACAGGGCTGTGCTCGGACCCCTCGCAGCCAGCAATCAGAGGTGAGGCCCCTACGCCCCGCGTGTGCCCCCTGAGCTACTCACGTTCACGATGAGGAAGTCGAGCCAGCACCAGGCGTTGGTGAAGTACTTTTTGAAGCCGTAGGCCACCCACTTGAGCAGCATCTCGAACACAAAGATAAACGTGAACACCCGATCGGTGTAGTCCAGCAAGGCCTTCACCGTGGGCTTCTGGTCAAGGTAGTAGTCTTCAAAGGCCTGGCAGGAAGGGCACAGAATGGCAGGCTGCCTGGACTGGACTCCCAGCGCTGGGGGCCCAGTGATGGGGCAGGACCTTGCCAGCCCTGCCCCTGCCCCCCACCCCCACCCCCCAAGGGTTCTGGTAACCAGCTGGCCTGTATTGTTTTGCTTTCTCTGTGCCATACAAACCAGGCCTTCCTCAGCCAACGGGCCCATGTGGTCGCGCTCAGACTTTGCAGGGGAGCTGAATGCAAGTGAGAAGGGAGACCTTCACAAACGGGAGTTTAGAAGTGAACCAAAGGGATGCTTACTATGACCTGGTTTAAGAATAAGAGCATTAAAGGATGTTCCGCATGTTCACAGAAATGAAAGTAAGAATCTCCAGTGAACCTCTGAAACAATGCCGGAGCTCCCCGGGAACCAAGGAAATGTAAATGAAGACACGGGTTTTCTTTTTCTAGATGGGTGAGGCTAGAAAGGAAGGGGGCGGGGAGCCCCGGGTTCGTGTGGCTGTGGGGCTGGGGCCAGCCACTCTCCTGCATGGCCAGAGGGGAGGGAAAGCCAGTTCCCTCTTTTGGAAGGTCAGTTTGGTGATCTGTCTCAAAGGCTGCAGAAACCTAGCAACTCTTCCTTCAGGAACTTACCCCGAGGACAGAAATGCCCTGGTGCCCCGCCCAGATCCTGTGGAAGGGGACAGAGCGCCTATGCCCCACCGGCTGTGAATGTTGGCAGCTGCCAGCTCCTGAATGCCCCTCTCGGAGGATGGCCCTGGGCTGAAGGAAGCGGCCTCCACCTTTGGAGGTCACCTGCCCCCTCGGGAGGCAGCCCAAAGCCAGCGACTGACTGTGCGTTTAAAAGGCCTCCAGGTGGGACAGCTCTGTGGCGCCCCCTATGCTTCAGAGCTCCCGTGGGGCCGGGCTGAGACTGGACTTCCTGGAAACCTGTGTCTTTTTCTAGCTCCTTTCCCTGTTCTCTGGGCTCCTCTCCCAGGCGGCCCCTCCAAGCCACCATTGCATGAGCGAGGAGGGGCCTGTGGGCTGAGACACTGCCTGAGAGGTGACAGAGTGAATAACTGAGGTTTCAGTTTGGAATGTGTGGCAGGAAAATGGGTGATCTCTTTTCTTTGCATTTTCCCATCATTTCCAAGTGGTGGGGTTTTTTTTTTGTTTTGTTTTTGCACTTTGTCAGATGAAAACTCATGCTGGTTTTTTTTTTTGTTTTTTTTTAAAAAGTACTCAAAGTAAAAGCATAAGGAAGACTAAATTTGGTGCCAGCCTATGGAGTCCCTTGGGGAAGGAGACGAGGTGAGTGGAGAGCTGCTGAGGCTGGATCCCAGCTCCCTGCTGTGATGGGGGATGGGGATGAGGGAAGTGGGGCAGCTGGAATGTGGGGAGAAGAGAGAGGGAGGGAGCAAGGGAGAGTGGAGGAGAGAAGGCCCATGAGGAAGGCATGAGCCAACGAGGTAATGAGGAAAGCCCCCAGTCAGCAGCAAATGTGGTTATTATTTCCAGCAGGGAGGGCAGGCCGGAGGGCAGGGTCAGTGTGGGGAGAGCACCTCCAGCCTCCTCTTACCCTGCAATGCGGCCTCTGCACCCGGCTCTGGACGGAGACTGCTGTTCCAGGTGGGCAGTCGCCGCCCTGCTGGTGCTGCTATACCCGCTCTACCTTCCACCCTGGGGGCCAGCCCTGCTCCGGGGAGCCCTCTGCTACCTCCGTCCTGTGCCACCCCCACCTCTCAGATGAGGCCTTCTCAGCTGCCTTTGCCCCTCCCCGAGGCTGACCTGTACCCTGAGCAGTGTGGGAACCTGGCATTTAAGTGGGTGCGCAGGCAGTCAGTAGACTGTTTCCAGGTTGGAGCCAGGAGCCAGGAGAGTGGGTTCTAGGCCTCCCTTTGACTAGCTAGCGGGGACCCCGGGCAGGTCCCTCCAGGTCCTTGAGCTGTGACTCCTCACCCTTCCAATGCGGACAGCTGGGGCCGAAGTGTGCCCGCCTGTGCTGGCCTCTACTTTGGTCCGCTGGGAAGATGAGTGGAGACGGTGAAGCCACACTGAGCCACCAGACAGAGACGCATCCTTCCTTGTCCCACAAAGCCTGGAATTCGGCAAGGGGCTTAGGAAGTGTCCCCTAACTGAGACTCTCCTTTCCTGCAAGGCACAGCTATTCGGCCTCGCCAGGCAGCTTGCTGGGAATGCAGAGTCTCAGGCTCCAGCCCGGATCTCTGGAATCAGGAACTGCTTTCAGACAAGCTCCCCAGGTGACCACATTCTGAGAAGTGCTGTTGTCATGAGTGGCCGTGAGCTTTGAACACGTAATGGCAATATTTACAAGCGGCTTGATAAGATGAGGAAAGACCATTCTCTTTGTCCTGGGCCTTCAGAGAAGGGGTCAGAAGGTGGCAGGCGTGTCAGGGGCCTTGGGATCATATGAGGGCTGTTAGGCTTTGTAACTGACAAGCTGGGTAACCTTGGACGAGTCCCTTAAGCCCTTTGAAGGTCAGTTTCCCCATCTATACAGTGGGATGCACACACTCGCTGCTTGAAATGCCCACAGGCGGGTTTAGCAGGCCAGGTGGGCACCTCTAGCACCCACCATGCCCTGCTGCTGGGAAGAGCCCACATGCTGGGCTGCAGCTCTCCCTCCAGCCACAGGTTGGGGACCTGCAGCCCAAGAGTTAAGGGAACCCACCCATGCAGCTCCAGGGCCTTCTGCTTACCAGAGACCCGCTGCTGAGCAGGATCATGAAGACGATGAAGCTCTCAAACCAGCTGTGCTCCACGATGCGGAAGCAGGTCTTGCGCACCTGCCAGCCCACGGCCCATGGGAACTTGGCCGTGTTCACTTTGCACCAGGGACAGCGGCGGATGCAGCCTGTGGGGAGAGGTGCCTGACGGTGAGTGACCGCCCACTGGGAAAGGGGGAGCATTTTTGCTCCAGCCCTGCAGGGAGACCGCTCTGCTGGGACATCCACCTGCCACCCCTTTGGAAAAGCTTTCCTGGGATATGCAAGAAGCGGGGTCCCTCACAGGCAGTCTCTCTATCCTGCCCTCAGGGGCTCCTCTCCACCATCGGTCTGGCCCACTCTCATCTCCTCCCAACCTTCTTCCTTCTTTTTATTTTTTAAAAAATATATTTTTATGGATTTCAGATAGGAAGGGAGAAGGAGAGAGATAGAAACATCAATGGTGAGAGAGAATCATTGATTGGCTGCGTCCTGCGCGCCTCCTAATTGGGATTCAGCCCGAAACCCAGGCATGTGCCCTGACCAGGAATTGAACTGTGACCTCCTGGTTCTTAGGTCAACACTCAACCACTGAGCCACCCTGGCTGGGATGACCTTCTTCCTTCTTGTAGATGCTCCCTGTGGTCCCTGTGCTCATGCTCGCCTGTCCCCAGAGGCCTGACAAATCATGCGGCCTGGGCCTGGTGGTGTCTGAGGGGCCATGCCCTGAGCCTGTGCTGAACTGAGGGGCCACCACGTGGCTGGAATGGGGCTTGGGTCCAGCCCAGCCCAGGGTCACGTGGAACTGGAAACTAGAAGTGTTTTCTTTATGAAAAATTTTAATTTTATTCTTGAGGCCACAATTTCATGGTATGCTTTATTCATTTATTGCACAAGTATCTACTGAGAACATAATGTGCCTCATTGCTCTAGACACTGAGGGAACTGAAGATGTCTAGAGCAATCAGTGCCACAGTGTCTGCCCTTAGTGGCTAGGGGTCAAGTTAAATTCCCGATTTTTAATACAGTGTATGAAGAGTAAGGTGCAGTTTCTGTCTTCAGAGGTGACACGGAAGACTGAAGGCAACAGCACGTCCCGCCCCCCCCCTGTCCTTTATGTCCCGAATCAAGAGCGGTTGTGGTAGTGACTCCTTTTCCCCTGGCAACCTCAAGAGGGTAAGTTTATAACGGAGGGGTTTTCAGGGGTGCTGGGGAGGGCACAGCACCCATGGGCTATGTCCAACGTGGCATGAGACGCACATCGCGCCCCCAGGACTAGTGTCTGAGGCTGGTCCCTCGAGCCTGGGAGTGAGGCAGCAAGGGGGCCCTGTCTCCTGTGGACCCCAGGCCAGGGCCCTGGACACACAGGTGCTGGATGAGTGTTCAACTGGATTCGGGCCCTAATTCATGTCAGTTACCTTCCGTGAAGCAGTCGTCCGGTTCTTCCAGGTCATCGGCCAGCTCTGGGATCTTCCGAAGGATCTCCTCGGGATCCGGACAGTCCACCGTGCTGCCCTCGGAGGAGCTTCTGTCGCTCGCTCCCTGCAGGACACAGGCCCAGGGCAGTGAGTCCAGCTCTCTGAGGTTGCCAGGGAACCTGCACTGCAGGCCCGACCTGCTGCGAGCTCGGAGATGCAGGGCTGGACCCGCGGGGGGCGGGGGGTGGGGGGCGGGGGGGTCCCTCCCATGCCTGCTGCCTGGCCAGCTGAGGCCCAGACCAGTGATGCTCTCTGAGTGATGCGAGGCTTTCCCCCTCCAGACCCTGATGGAGTGCTGGCGATGGCCCGAGACACCATAATTACACCCATAACGACTGTGCATTCACTGGGCTTGAATATTTAACCACGGAGCAATGCCGCAGGGGCCCTGCAGCCCTCCTGGCAGCTCCGGCCCCGTAATGTCTCCAGATGAATTCAATTAGGAGCTGACGCTGCTGGCCTATTAGTAAACCTGATAGCTTGGCTAATGGACCCAAATGGTGGGGTGTGTTCCCATCTGTCACTGTCAGGCCCCTCCCTGCCTGGCCAGGGTCACGGGCAAAACAAAAACAAAACTAACACCCAGCAGTTGTGTACCGAAAACATGGACAGAGAAAAGCAGCCAGGGAGTCCTTGGCAGGCTCGGGAGGAAATCTGATTTCCCGTGTAGAAGGTGCAACCCTCGCCCGGCTGGACCCAAGTGGCTGTGTTCATCCGGGGCTCCCAGGTCCCGTGTCAGCCCACCCTCTTATCTTCCGCTGCTGTGGTCAGCCTTGCCCAGGGGCCCACAGCCAGTAGCTGGCATTCCTCAGGCTGAAGGGCTTGATAACTTCGGGGATGAATGATATAGCTTCCTTATCTTTGCGTAGTTCAGTGCCTGTCACAGCATCTGCCCTTAGCAGCTAGGGGTCAAGTTAAATTCCTGATTTTTAATCCAGTGTATGAAAGACGCTAACCCTTTACAGACAGCTCTTTCCCTATAGCTCGTCTTCTTCAGAGATTTGTAATGAAACCACCAAGTCCATCGTTACCTCCTCTAAGACATTCCTAACCCCCGAGTCCTCCTCCTGCTCAGTGTGCATACGGCTGTCAGCCGAGTGTTCAGCACTGACAGCCACTCCAGAGCGCCAGGATGTTTTTTTGGTGAGAGAAAAAGGTGTGGACAAAGGAACGCGGGGGTGGGGAGCCACGGTGGGGGGGGGGGCTGTCTCCCCCATGGGCAACCCTGACTTTCATTGGCCGGCTTCACCCAACTCTCTCTGTGCACTGTCTTCGGTTTCCTTTCTTTTTGGTTGTCATTTTCTGGGCACTTTTTCCATTTCAGGGAAGAGCCAAACACTTGACAAGCAGCATCTCATTTAAGTTTCTAAAGAATCCTGCCAAGGTTACCATCCAACATCACAGTGGAGACCAGGAGGCTCCCAGCCCCCCAGCCTCACTCTCCCTCCTAACGTCATGCCGAGTGGCCGAGGGGCTGGGAGGGACTTTAACAATTTCCAGATGTGACCTGAGGTTGGGAGGTTGAGTGCAGCCTGGAAGACCCCACCTCTCCAGGAAGCTCTCTACCTACCTCTGCAGGGGCCTGAACGGCCGCCTGGTCTTTCCACTTCCTGCCCAGGTATGGAGCCAGGTCCTCAGAGGATGTTCCAGAGCCTGGGCTCCTGGGTGCCGGGTGGTCCTCATAGCTCCCGACTTGCTGCAGCTGCTCCTGCTAGTGAGAGAGGATCCCAGCTCGGTACTCGGGCCCACCCTCCGCTGACCACTTCTAAATCAGGAGAGATCTTGTGTCTATGGAACTACACTCTACCCATCCACGCACCCATCCACTCGTGTGACGTGAGCGGGGAGACTCGATAGCCTGATAGATCTGTGTAACTCGTGGCTTCATTACTTACAAGCCTTGTGACCTTAGGCAAGGTACTTAACCTCTCTGATCGTCATTTTTCCCATCTGCAAAATTGAGAAGGCAAGGTCTACTTCATTCAGTTATGTTGATGACTTCAATATGTTCATGCTTGTAAAACACTTCGAACAAAGTGCTTGGCTCAGTCGATGTTAGCCATGACCATTGCCAATTGTCCAAAGGTCCGAGTGGTAGTGAACGTGGCTAGCTGGAGCCACCCAAGGACCCCAAAGTAACTAAAAATGCCTTTGAGTGGAGATAGATGCCCCAGAGTTCATGTCCTTTATTGTGGGGGTGGTGACGCCCTGCCCTTGGCTGTTACCCAGACAAAGGCATGTAAAATATGGCAGCTGATAGCAGCTGCGGGAACGCAGAGAAGTGACAGCTGCGGGGAAGAAGGCAATGGAAGAGCCACAGACTCAAAGCGCAGCTGTGTCAGGCCATTTAGTGGGATGGCCAGCAGCCCTGCATGTCCTGGGCCCCACAGGGATCCCTGCCTTCCCATATTGTGCAGAAGTGCATGCCCGCAGTTATGGGGAAGAGGTTAATGAGGGTGGGTACACAGTAGGGAACTGTGCCAAGTATTTAAAAATATATTACCCAAAGGCTGAAATTCCTTGGTGCCAAAAGGAACAAGTGACATTTCCCTGTAACATCCCTTGTTGGGTAAATGAGTCCCATAATGACCAGGACTCCATAGGCTTCTGCTGAAAGTTAGAGGAGCCTGCTCATGGACAGCATCCTGTTCTTAGAGGAATCTCATTAGCCTCTCACGCACAGAGCCTGGGTATGGTGGAGCAAACCGGGCCGCTGTGTGAAAGACGGCCCCAAGCACCTCCAAGTGGCCTGGGGCTCAAGGGGGCCCCTGCTCCCTGCTTGCCCTGGGAATCCTGACCCTTTCTTCCAGGTGCTCAAATGCCACCTCCTTCAGGAAGCACGGCATGGCTTGCACTTCCTATGTCAAGGGCGCCTCTGCCTGGCTAGCCTGGAGCTCTTCCAGGCCGTGCCAGCCCTGATGTTGATAAATCTCTGTATCATCATTTCCCTTCTGCCCCTGTCGCTCCCTCCCTGAGACTTCTCCTTGCTTCCCATGGCCGTCCAATGGGAGAACTCTCACCTGCCCATGTGGGATCACTTCCTGCTGGGAGCTCCCAGCATCCTCCTCCTCCTCCTCTTCCTCCAAGTCATCGAGGTCAGATTCACCCTCGGCGATGGGCACAGAGACCCATACGTTAGGATTGGTGATGAAGTCACCGTGGCTGTCCCCGGGGTCTCTGGGAGCCGGGAGCCCTCCAGGGCTCCCCAGGGCTGCATCGGCGGCGATGTGGTTCTTGGCTTTGGACCTGGAGAGTGGGATCTTCACCACCAGCTGGGGCTCTGCCTTGGTCCGCGAGAACAGGCAGGGCCTGCGGAAGAAGCTGCGAATAGTCTTCATGGTGCGATGGCCAAACGCCTGGACCCGGGCCAGGGCCACCTGCAGGTTGTTCATCTCCCCATCCTCCTCTGGGGCCGTGAGGTTGTCGGCGCTGAAGGAGTTCAGCAGCAGGGCGATAAACAGGTTGAGCACCTGAAGGGAAGGAGTGGAAGGAAAGACTGCTCAGCCAACGACCTGAGCCCCTCCATGGCCCACCTGGCCCCAGCGACATGGCAGGATAGCCGCACCCGGGCCTCTCCCTGCATCCCGGGATGCTTTCCCTCTTGGGGGAACGGACCGTCTGAGAGCAACCGAGGAGAGCCTTGGGGATGTCATAAGTGACCCGCCCCGTGTACAGAAGGCTTGGAAGCCTGTTCTCCACCACAGAGGAGGATCGCCCCTGCTGAGCGAAAGGACGTCCAGGGACAACAGAGAGGAGCAGGTGTGGGCCTCCCTGGGACCACCTGCCAAAGCCTTGGGTCCTAGTCCTCACTCTGAATCCTGGACGCATCTCATTGCTTCCAACCTCACGCCTTATCTGTAAGCAGGGAGTGGGGATTCTGAACCTCTCAGACTGGCTGTGAAGAGGAAAAGACGGAGGGATGGGTGTAAAAGTGCTCAGAGAGGCAAACCTCCTGCCTGAGGGCCAGGGCCTGGGGCTCTGCAGGGACGGTGAGCTCATCCTACAAGAAAGGGGTTTCAGCCAGCCCCAAACTGGGAATGTGGCCGGAGGGCATCTCTGCCTCAGGAACCTGGGTGGGAAAGACTCGGAAGAGCCTGGATTTGCTCTTTCATCCCTCTTCTTGGTTTAGCGTTCTCTGTCTGTAAAACTCTTACGGGAAAAGAACCTCAGCTGGTTGACTTCCAGGGCAACAAGTAAGGGGCCTCTGGAAGTTCACCTCCCCGCTCCAGCCAGTTGGTGCTGGGAGACTAAGGGGGCCCAGAACCAGCGTGGCTGGAGACAAGCTGAGGGCGAGGAGCCAGGCTGGGGCAGAGAAGGGGTGCTGGGGCCGATTGTCAGGACGTCTCCAGAGAGGCACCTCTCAAGCCTGGGAGCAGACTGTGTCATTGCCAGGGTGGGCTGGACGCTGCCCATGGTGCAGCTTTCCTGATTCATCTTGTCCCATTGCGCTTGCTCCCTGCTCCTAACCAGGCCCTTCGTAGCTTGGAGAAACCAGCCGGCTTTACTCCCCTGGAGAAAAATATTTTCTGAAACTCCCAGGAGCAGGGAAGGAAATTTTTCCTTTAACGACTAACAGCTACCCCTTATTGAGTTCCTGCCATAGCCCAGACACTGCAGCGGCAATTTGCATATGTCATCTCCTGTAATTTAATTCTCCCAGTATGCCCACGAGCAAGCACTGTATTCTTGATTTTAAGGAAATGAGAGCTCAGGGATACTGTCTCTGGCGCTGGGTCGGCCATCACTACCAGCAGTGGAGCTGGGATTCTAAGCCAGGTCCTTCCTTTGCTGCCACGTGTGCTCATTCCCATAAGTCAGGCTGCCTCCCAAGGGACAGCTCTTACAATGTGACTTATAAATGACTCTGCAAAGTCTGAAGGCCTTCAATCCGGGAGGGACTCTGTGGGCATAAAAAAATGTGCAACGTCCAAGCTTTTCAGGATAACCCGGAAGTTTCCACTGTTGCCCAGAGACAGTGCCCCGGGGGGGGGGGGGGGCCTCCGCACTCACCACCAGGTTCCCCAGCACCATCACCGTCAAGAACAGGATGAGGCAGATGGACTTCTGGCCGACCTCCATGCAGGCCCACATGTTCTCGATCCACTCCCCGCAGAGTATCCGGAAGATGATGAGGAAGGAGTGGAAGAAGTCGTACATGTGCCAGCGAGGCCAGTCCTCGTCGGGTGCAGAGATCTTGCGCCGGTTGTCCCGGTAGCAATCCCCGAGGAGCTGCTTGCCCACCAGAGCGAAGATAAAGACAATGATGGCCAGGATGATGGTGAGGTTCCCCAAAGCCCCCACTGAGTTCCCGATGATCTTGATGAGGGTGTTTAAGGTGGGCCAGGACTTGGCCAGCTTGAGGACCCGCAGCTGCAGAGAAACAGAGACGGTGTCAGGTCCTGGAGGCTGTTCTCAACACCTTTCATCTCAAGTCTTGGCCAGGCACCAAAGGCCTAGGAAAATCACAAGGCAGCTCATTCCATTAAGATGGGGCGCTCCCAGGAAGGTGCCCTTACAGAACTTGCTTCCTATGTCATGAGCTACTCAACAATATTATCAGTCCTCTGTGGTCCCTGCATATTCAAGGTGCTTCACTGACTGTGGCAAAGTCAGGGGGCTTATACTGGGGTGGTGGTCTTGCCGTACATACTTTATTCTGTAGCCACTGGCCTCCTGGTGTGGGCCTATTCTAAGGGGGTGGAGTACAGGCTGATGGAACTCACAAATAAGTGAGAACGGTCCAGTTTTGACTTGAAGAGAGGCTGGCCTCCTGCACGTAGGGAATGGCCCATTGCATTTGAGAGGTATTGGCTATTTCTTAGGGCATTTCTTATCTTGGGGCCATGGATGTGTGTATCTGTGATATCATAGATACTGAAATAGCAAGTATCTATAATATCACAGACCCAGCAATAAATGACCCATGTGTCCATTGAATAGATCAACCAAACTGCCCACCTTATTGAATGCCAACCACTTGTATACATGGCACTGTGCCAGCCTGAGAGGTGTGTGGAGAGAGGCTCCTGCCCTCATGGAACGAATGATTTAGTTAACAAAGACAAGTCAAAGAGCCTGGCTGGCATGGCTCAGTGATTGAACGTCAACCTATGAACCAGGAGGTCATGGTTCGATTCCCAATTAGGGCACATGCCCAGGTTGCAGGCTCGATTTCCACTGTGGGGCATGCAGGAATCAGCTGATCAATGATTCTCTCTCATCATTGATGTTTCTATCTCTCTTTTCCTCTCCCTTCCTCTCGGAAATCAATAAAAAATATTTTTTTAAAAGACAAGGCAAAGACCCCCCAAAGTCTTCATTGTACACCCAAATGTGCTAAATTCCACAAGAGAGCAAAAGCACCATGCATAAAGATGTATACACACTTAAAAATACATTTGTGTGGTTCTCTAATTTGTTAGAAAGAAATATCTGGGCTCAGCTGTCATGGGGTATTTATGGAGAACCTACCAAGAGCCAGGCTCTGGATCGGGTGCTAGGATGACAGAGCAGGACAGCAAGTTTTATCGCCCACACAGCAGTGGGTGCATCCCAGGGGAGGAGGGTTAACCCTCTTACACAGGAAGCACCGTACCTTAGACCTAATCAGGACGTCATTCTCCTCATACTGGAAGCAGAGCTTGAAACACCAATTCTGTGGACTGGACATAGAGGCGGCTGACAATCCCTAATCAAAACTGAGTGTTTGTCACTAGACAGAGCCCTTTAGTGGAGGGTATTGGGAGAATGCAAACTTTCCTCAGCAACACGACTGATGTTTCCATTCTCACGGTAAACTCTGGACAAGAGCAAAAGCAGAGGTTGGAGTAGGGCCCTGCCACAGGGTGACAGCCACCCACCACACCACAGAGTCTGAGGGGCCTGACTTGGGACAGTGAGGGACACCGGGGCAAGCTCACTGGCACCTGGGCAAAAAGGCCAGGCATTGGCTCTTGTCTTAATCCCACCTGGCTAGTGGTTCCCATTGGCTCTTGTCTTAATCCCACCTGGCTAATGGTTCCCATTGGCTCTTGTCTTAATCCCACCTGGCTAATGGTTCCCATTGGCTCTTGTCTTAATCCCACCTGGCTAATGGTTCCCATTGGCTCTTGTCTTAATCCCACCTGGCTAATGGTTCCCATTGGCTCTTGTCTTAATCCCACCTGGTTCCTTAATTAGCTGGGGTGGGGTTGGGATGGAGAGTTTAGATATTAATTAGCTGGATTCTAATACAGTTGACCCTCGAACAACATGGGGGTTAGGGGTGCAGGCCTCCCATGCAGTCAAAAATCCATGTATAGTTTTTGACTCCTCCAAAACTTAATTATTAATAGCCTACTGTTGACCAGAAGCCTTACTCACAACCTAAACAGTCAATGAACACATATTTTATGTTGTATGTATTATATACTGTGTTCTTACAATACAGTCAGCTACAGAAAAGAAAATGGCATTAAGAAAGTCATAAGAGAAAATACATTTACAGTATTTATTGGGGGGGGGACCTCGTGTAAGTGGACCCACACAGTTCAAACCCATGTTGTCCAAGGGTCAACTGTATTAGGACCCCCTAAGATAGCAGTTTGTTGTCCATAATTAAGCTTATATTAAACTGCGAGCAAGTTGTGTATAATTCTCATTATAGGGTATAAATGGAGTCATCCTCTATTAATCCTTTTGTTGTCTTTATAAAGGACAGGAAAACAGGGTCCCTCCATTTGCTGTTCTAGAGATGTCTGGGCTTGGGGACCACTACTGTTAGCCAGTCAGTCAACACTCACTTACAGAGCATTTGATGCTGGGCTGTAATGCATGCGCCCCCACTTCCCCAAACCACCTGGCTGGCTCCTGCTGACACTAGAATGAGTGGTGCAGGAAAACATCCCTACCTGTGTCCATGTTCCCCTTGACCTTCACCTCCACCTCCACCCCCATCCAGTTGCTCTCTGTAGCCTTTGCCCAGCTTAGCATTACAACAAAAGAATTGCTTCATATTATCACGGAAAATTTATAAACTATTGCTTTTAATAGTTGCTGAGTATTCCTTCATATCTAATTAACCTCTCTAGTTAATCCCATAACTAATCTAAAATTTTCTGTGTCGGGGGAAAGTACACTGCTTCATATCCCAATCGATAAGCCATGGGGTTCTTTCAGTGTTGAAGACCAGTTAGGTTTTTTTAACGAAACGAAGCCACTCTTAGCAAAGATTTTACTAATGGTGTGGCCACCACTGAGTTGAGAGAGAAAGGCATGGGGACCAGAAAGCAAAGAAATAAAGCCGCGCTGAGAACTCCGTCAAAGAAAGCATGCGGGCATGTTGCACGCAGAGCGGCCTGAGGCTGGCCGTCTAAGTTTTAAAGGAAGTGAATTGCAAAGGAAACCATGGCCCCTGACTGCAAAGCCTTTGTCTGTTTAAAAGGTAAAATGAGCCTCGGCCTCCCATTTCCCGCAAGCTGTAGGCAAGCTCTGAAGGCTGTACAGGCCTGGCTTGCATCATACTATGACAGGAGAGAAAAATACCCATTATTGGGTGGAGACACTGAGTTCGGGGACTGTTTGTACAACACGGGAATTATTTACTGTTGATTAAGTCATAGATTTTAAAAAATTTTTTTATTAAAAATATATTTTTATTGATTTCAGAGAGGAAGGGAGAGGGAGAGAGAGATAGAAACATCAATGATGAGAGAGAATCATTGATCGGCTCCTTCCTGCCCACCCCACACTGGGGATGGAGCCAGCAACCCCTTGCATGTGCCCCGACGGGGAATTGAAATGTGACCTCCAGGTTCATAGGTCGACGCTCAACCACTGAGCCACGCCAGCTGGGCGAAGTCACAGATTTAAAGAAACAAAATAAAACTAAACTACTTAACAGAATTTTAAGTTGGCAAGGGGTAACAAATGAAAATTTGTCTTGGAGGAAAGTAAAGATTTTAGCTAACTTTCACTTTGTTTAAGCTAACTGCTCATGCTGGAATTACTAAGGTAAACCACTCAAAGAATAAAAACAGAGACTTCTGTTTCAAAACCAATAAAAGGGAAAAGGAATAAAGAAAAACAAACAATCCAAAAGAAATCGAGAAGGGTGGGGGCAGAGAGAGAGAGAACACAAGTGTACTTGAGCACCAAAGCAAATGGAAAACCCCAAATGTAAGGATAGACACATATCCAGATCTAGGGGTGCTCACAGAATGAGTGGACTACTTGCTTTGGTTCAAAGACAAAGATTGGATTGTCAGAACTGGATAAGAATTTAAAATCTGACTATGCTATTTACAAGAGACATATAAAAACCTTCATGATACACAAGGATTAGAAGAGAAAGAATGCATAAAGATATATGAGGCAAATTCTAAACCAAAAAAAGAAAACCCCACAAAAAACACACAAAACAAAACAAAAAATAAAGCCATTCTTGAATTAACATTAAGGAAGGAGATTTTTAAGGCAAAAAGCATTTTAGGGACAAAGAAGGTCAATTCTGAGTGGTAAATTTCACTTTACTGGGAAGATATAACAGCTTCAAATTTGTATACATTTAATGACACAACCTCAGGATAACACCAGAAGGAGAAAGAGACCTCACCATAATCATAGTGGGAAATATTTTTATAGACCGTTCTCTCATAGTTACTAGACCAAGCAGGGATATAGAATATTTGGACCATGCCATGAACTTCCTGTACTGAGCGGATTATGCAGTGTATTGCTCCCTGCAACAGCAGAAGGCACATTCTTTTCAAGAACATAAGGAACATTTTCAACATATTGAGCCAAAAGGAAATTATCAATATATTTCAAAGCACTAACATCATACAATACATGTTCTCGGACTATAACACAATGAAGCCAGGACGCAATGGCATAAAGATAACTGGAAATACCACAAATGTCTTGAAATTGAGAACCATGCTTCTAATTAACCCGAGTCAAAGAATAAATCAAATTAAAAATGAGAAAATATTTAGAACCAAATAATAAGGGAATTCTACACATCAAGGAGGTTCTTAGAAGGAAATTGAAGTCTTAAATGAATATAGTGGGGAAAAATTGGTTGACAATTCCATCTTAAGAAGTTAGGAAAGGATGAAATATGCAGAACGGAGAATGTAATTAAGATAAGATGCTGGGTTAATTGACACAGAAAACATCAATGAAGTACAGAGGATCCACAAGCTAACAGTTGGTTCTTTGAAAGGATTGATTAAATTGACGATTTTTTTTTGTAAGACTAAAAAAATAAAATAAAGAAAAAAGATGAGAGAAAGCCACAAATCATTATTTTTAAAAGAAAGAAAAAGGTAACAGAAGTACAGATGTTGTAGGCCCTTCAGAGATAACAGCATGGCAGCTGGCTGGGTGGCTCAGCTGGTTAGAGTGTCGTGCCATACACCAAGAAGGCTGTGGGTTTAATTCCTGGTCACGGCACATACCTACTAGTAAACTGTGGTAAAAAAAGAAAAAAGAAAAAAAAGATAACAGCATAGCACGCACAACTTTATGTCAATACACTTAAAATTTAAATAAGAAGGAAAATTTTAGAAAAATACAACTTACCAAAACTACTTTGAGAAATAGAAAACCTGACTAGTTCCACAGCCATTAAGAAAAGTAAATCATTAATGAAAAATATTGACCTCCAAATGCCTTCATTAGAGAATTTTACGAAACCCACCAGGAGCAAATAATTCCAATCTTACCCAAAGTTTGGGTGTCGAAGAAGAGGAATATTTTTCATGAAGATAAGCATAACCTGGCAATTAGCATACTAAAGCCTGGCCAAGGACAATGCAAGCAAAGGAAAGTAGAGGACAAATATTACTCATCAATACGAATGCAAACATTTTAAGCAAACTCTTAGCAGGCTGAACCTTCCAATGTATCAAGATTATATCATGATCAGGTTGGGTTTATCCCAGGAATGCAAAGTTGATTTCACGTTAGAAAATCAATTAATATAACTTACTTCTCGAATAGATTAAAGGAGAAAGTCTTGTGATTATTTTAGTGCATGCAGAACAACTGTTTGATAAAATTAAACATCTATTTATAATAAAAATATATGTAGTATGTATACTTTTTATTCCTCAACTTAGGATATGTCTTTATTGACTTTTTTTAGAGAGAGAGGGAAGGGGGAGAGAGGAAGAAAGAAAGAACGAAAGAAAGAGAAGGAGGGAGGGAAGGAGGGAGAGAGAGGGAGAGAGAGAGAGAGAGAGAGAGAGAGAGAGAGAGAGAGAGAGAGATGAGAGAGAAACATTGATTGGTTGCCTCCCACATGCACCCTGACTGGGGATGGAACCCACAACCTTTTGGTGCACAGGACGATGCCCAACCAACTGAGCCACCTGACCAGGTCCATAACAAATATTTCTAACAAAAAAACTTTCCTAAAATGATTTTTTTAATCTTTAAAAATTGTCACAAATATCAGGCTTGGTGAAATATTGAAAGCATTCTCTCTGAGAGCAGGAGAAGAGCAAGGATGTCTGCTGTGAACATTCCGTTCCAACAGTGTGCCGGATGTCCTAATCAGCACGATAATGTAGAATCTAATGAACAAAATAAACTGACGAACAAAATGGAGCCAGAAGCATGGATACACGGGACAGACCGGCTTATGCCCGAGGGGGAGGGGGCTGGGGGTGGCTGGATAAAGAAGGAGAAGGGACTCCACAAGAACATAGCTGCAAAGTCCATGGACACGGACAATAGTTTGGTGAAGGAAGGGGCTGGTGGGGTGGGTGGGCAAAGGGCCGGGGAAAGGGGGACACGTGCCATTGTGTCAACATTAAAAATGTTTCATAAAAAACCCCAATGGTATAAGGCTTAGAAAAGAAGAGACAAAACTCATTATTTGCATGATATGATTGTGTTAATACATTTAAAAGATTATATAGATAAATTGTTAGGATTCATGAGAGATTTCTGGATACAAGGATATTAAATAGCAAAATGCTAGTAAAAACATAAAAACCAGAAAAGAAAATTTAAAGAGATATTTCATTTAGAGCTTAGGCGCCTGCCTCTTATCATCATTTTCTAGATACTTAGAAAAATCTGCCTTTTGGTGAAAACTGTGATTTAATTCGGATCCCCTCATATTCCCAGGTGATGGCTAAAGGGCCCTGAGGCCCGCTCTGCCTTTCTCCTCCGCAGGCTGCCGAAGGCACCACGTCTCAGGCAGATGTCGTCACCTGCGGTCCAGGGCACACGTGTGTCCAGGACATGCTTCATTTGGCCTGTGGAGCGTTTGGGTGGAAGGGGGCAGAGGAGGGGAAGAGGAGAGGAGGGGCATCTGTAACACTGTCAACAATTTTTTAAAAATTTTGAATTACTAGCCAATATGAAACATTTTCACATAAAATCTGGATTTCTGTTTTCTCATAAAAAATTAGAAACTCTGACAACAATGGGCGAGTCCCCCGATTTCCGTGTCCTCCCTGGAGCCGGGCTCTGTGCCGGTCGGCCTAGATCGGACGGAGTGGCCCCTGCCTGTTTTATGGGACAAGTGCCCGCTGCCAAAAGCTCTTCATTGGCCAATTTATTTCACTGCCTGCCTGGTTCCTATGGGCATTTGCATTTGCCACCCCAATGCAGGGACCCCAAGTCCAGGAGCTCAGTGCTGTTTGGCTGGGTTCCCTGATGGGGCCCTAAGCAGACTTTCTGGCCTGGAAATGGACTTAGTGACACTTCTGAGCTCTGTCCCCTTCCTTCTGTCATCTCTCCGGAGCCGGACACTAGGCGGCCGGTGGGCCCTGCGAGAATACTGAGAACAGGGGTCAGTGAGGCACCCCGCTTCCTCCTGATGGCCTTGGAAACTGGGAGACCCCAGTGACCCCTGCCTTTCCTGGCAATCTGACAAACCTGACAGTTGTGGCTCTTACAAGAGTGGGTGGCTGTGGGCCACGGGGCACCAGCTACTTGAATAGAAGAACTGCTCCTGTAGAGGGTGCACTGGAGCTGAGTTTGGAGAAGAGTCAGGCCATGAGGCTAGTAGGTGGCAGTTTTCGAGGCGACACATGGGGGCTGTGATTGGGGCACTAGGGAGTCAGAGGATGACCTCTGTGAGGTGGGAAGAGCTGGGACTCCGGGGTCAAGCAACCTGGCTTTGAAATGCAGGTCTGCTGCTCACCCCTCGCCGCCTCACCCCTCGGCAGCTGGGAGACTTTGGGTGGTTATTTAATTACTCTGCATCTCAGTTGACCTCAGCTATCCATGAGGATATCAGAAGCAACTCTTGCCTTAGCCAGTTGGGCTCAGTGCATAGAGCATGGGCCTGCGTATTGAAGGGTCCCGGGTTTGATTCCGGTCAAGGGCACATGCCCAAGTTGCAGGAGGCAGCCAATCAATGATTCTCATCATTGATGTTTCTCTCTCTCCCTCTTCCTTCCTTTCTGAAATCAATAAAAAATTAAAAATAAATAAAATAAAAAAGCAACTCTCTGCAAATCTGAAATGAGGAATGTTATGTGAAAGGATTAGCACTGTGCCCATATCATCAGTGCCCAAGAAGCAATAGCTGCTATGAGTATCCTCGTCACTGTTATTTGACAAGAGAACAGGAGGGTGCTGGGAAGTCCCTGCCTGCTGCAGATGAGGGGACCCAGGCCCGGAGAGGAGAAGGCACGCCCCCACTTTGAATAAGTGAAAAGCACCAAGTCTCCTCTCCAGCTTCCAGGAGTCATGTCCTGCCTGCTTCCCACAGGGACAGGAAGGGAGAGGGAGCAAGGGACAGGGTCTGTTCCCAGGGGTGAGCCTCCCCGGATGTGGGGAGTTTCCCGAGTCGCCAGGAGGGGCCCTTACCAGGCGGAAGGACCGCAGCACCGCCATGCCGCCCTTCTTGGACGTGACCACCTCTATCAGGCTCACGGTGACAATGATGCAGTCGAAAATGTTCCACCTCTTCTGGAAGTAATAGTAGGGGTCAAAGGCAATGATTTTGAAGAGCATCTCAACCGTAAAAAACACGGTGAAGACCTGCGGAGGGAAAGGAGGAGCCATCTCAGCCAGGGTCCCTGGGGGCAGCGGGCAAAGACGAATAGGGCAGCAGCGAGGTGTCTTTGTTTTTTTTGTTTTGTAAACTAGCAAACCCCTTTCCCTTGTTTGTGTTCAGCGTCTATATTATCTGCAGGCTCCTGGAGGATTGGGGCTGGGAACACTGGATGTGGCAGCAGAGAGAACTCTCTGGACCAGAGCTCAGGGCATACGCATTGGAACCCACGCTTGAGTGCATCCATCTGCAGGGTGAAGAGGGGGAATAAGTGGGTAATCATGAGGATAATCGTTATGACATAATTATGTAAACGAGCAGTCAATCTGGTTCAGCAGTTTAAGGCGTGGATGATGGGGCGACGCAGACCCAGATAAAAATCCCAGCTCGGCCATTTCCGAGCTTGTGTAAGCTGGGGCAAGTCACGCGTCCTCTCCGTACCCCAAGCTCCTCGTGTGTACAGTGAACATCAACGTGAGAAAATGCCAGTGCAGGCCTCAACACAGGTCCTGGCTGACAGTCATTCGCTAATAAATAATAGCTGTTGGCAAGAAGAAAAATAATATACTGTCTCAAGTTCTTTCCCACTCTGAGTGTCTTAGGACAGAATTCTGACCTCGAAAGAGGCCAGGACCAGCCCCAGGCCACACAACAACCGGCAGGGGAGGGAGACAGGGAAGAAGAAAGCAGAGACCAGGGGCCGGGGCTTTGCTGTCAGTGGATCTCATCGATGCCTGTCACCAGCCTGGGCAACAGAGGGTTGCACTGCTTTTACAGAGAAGGACTGGGTCGAGAGTGTCAGGGACTTGGGTAACGGCACAGACTGCAACTGTGTTGTTCAAAGGGCATCTGTGGGGTGCGCTCTGTAGGCAAGTCAGTGTGGGGTGCGGGGGGATGCCCTAGAGAAACCTGGACAAGCCTCACTCCCCTTTCCCAGCTGTGTCACCTGGGGCGGGATTCATAACCTCTCTGAGTCTCAGTGCTCCCTTCTGGGCTGTGAGGGTGATGATAATCTCAGAAGGTCGTGACTCTGAGCTAATACTTATAAAGCACCTGTAGGCGCCCCGAATGCCTGCCTTTCTTTCATTTCATAAAAACAGGCGCTCTGCTCTGTCACAGTGGTGGAGGCCTCTCTCTCTCTCTCTCTCTCTCTCTCTCTCTCTCTCTCTCTCTCACCTCAACCTCTCCAACTGTAAAATGGGTGTGTGGACCCAGAAGTCTCTCCCATAAAGCCCTCTATGGTCTACGCGGACTTCTTAAAAATAAGCTCTCTTCTCTTCCCATTTCTCCTTTTCTGGAAGGAAACGGGAATGTCCATATCTTTACACAGGAAAGTGGCCTTTACACTTATTTCAAGGTAGAGGCATCTGAAACCGGGAGGATTCAAGTGGTCAGGGCTTTCCTGGTCCACTTCCCTGTGCTCTTCATCCCCAAGCAATTCCCACCAGCTCAGCCTGGTCCTCTGGACTTGACTTCCTGAACTCAGTGTCCACACATCTCCTGCACTGCTCCTCTGCCTCCAGCTAGCTAGCTAGACCAACACTCCAATCAATGAGGGCATGCGGCCACCCCATCCAGAGCTCCCCGGCCACGGTGGCATGGCTGCCAGGCACTCACAATGTTGCCTATCTGGAACATGGTTTCGAAGGTGTGGCTCATGTTGTGGTGCTCCATGGACATGAAGACGGTGTTCACCACGATGCACAAGGTGATGGTGAGCTCCGCAAAGGGGTCCGTCACAATCCTAAACAGAAGCGTCTTGATCTTCAGCCACGTGGGGCAGCACTCCCAGATCAGATACTTCCGAGCCAAGCTGGTCAGGCAGGGCGGGCACCTCTGTTCAGATTCCTCCAGTTCTGCATCACAGGTGTAGTCAATGACAGCTGTCTGCCAGGAGTCACTTTAGACCCCCATCCCCTAGACCAGTGATGGCGAACCTATGACACGCGTGTCAGAGGTGACACGCAAACTCATTTTTTTGGTTGATTTTTCTTTGTTAAATGGCATTTAAATATATAAACTAAATATCAAAAATATAAATCTTTGTTTTACTATGGTTGCAAATATCAAAAAAATTTCTATAGGTGACACGGCACCAGAGTTAAGTTAGGGTTTTTCAAAATGCTGACACGCCGAGCTCAAAAAGTTCGCCATCACTGCCCTAGACCTTGTCATTATGAATAACCACTACCTTCAATCTCCACTTCAGCCTCCCTTTCTCCGATTAGTGTTTCCTAGTTTTTGAAGTTCCTTCAATCCAGCAACCGTGATCCAGCCTCTCCCCATCTAGTCCTCCAAACCATGCACCCTACACTTTTTAACTGCTCATCACCTATGTCATGTCTTTACTTCTCAACTTTCCTAAGTTAGAGTTCATGTCCTTCCCTCTATTGAGTCCTTTGCAGACACCTGCAATTCCCTTGCCCCTCTCCCCCTTCATTGGACTTATCTGGCAGAACCCCAACTCTGAATACACCCAATGCAAAGGCTATTCCGCCCGCACCTGACCAGCTGAACCTGGATGCAAAAAGTACATGACTGCCCTAACCAGTTTGGCTCAGTAGATAGAGCGTCGGCCTGTGGACTGAAGGGTCCCAGGTTCGATTCCGGTCAAGGGCATGTACCTTGGTTGCAGGCACATCACCAGTAGGGGGTGTGCAGGAGGCAGCTGATCAATGTTTCTCTCTCATCGATGTTTCTAACTCTCTATTCCTCTTTCTTCCTCTGTGTAAAAAAATCAATAAAATATATATTTTTAAAAAGTACATGACCACGTTGGCTGGTCCCATTAGTGATTCATGAGTCCCAGCTGGTCACTGTCCAAAAATTCTGCCACATTTCTCTATTTCAGTCCACACCTTCAGCCTTCCAGACTACTATTTCTCACTTCCTCCTCTCTCCTCTCTCCTCCAGCCTCCATCTCCCCATCTCCACTCCTCTCTCTGGCACTAAAAAGAAGCACAGGAAGCAGTGCTGAGTGAGGAATCTTGCAGAGACACCATTGTGGCAGGAAGCAGCCTGTCTATGAGGCAGGACAGGAAGAGACTCGGCCTTGTAAACAGCCTCAACTTTGCTGCTCTTGACAGACTGGGGAGATACAGAAGCTAAAAGAATTATGCACTTGCTAGCTTGTAAATGATCAGGGTTTTTCCCCCCAAAGAGTCTTCTGCAAAAAAACTATTCCAGAAAGAACTTTCCTCTTGTTATTATTAAAGAGATGTCCCCCCTCTTATTAACAGCTAATGTCTCCACCTGTGCGTTCTCTCCTGCTAGCCACTTCAAGAATTTATGGAACATTCCCTCTCTTTCCTTTATGTTCAATCTCTCCCATTCTCACAGATCATCTCGATTAGCATGTAAATGTCCTTTTTAAAAAAGCCACATAAGAAAACCAAAATAAAATCTTCCTTCAACTCTACTTACACTATAGTGTCATTTTTACTATCTCCTTCTCTTCACAGAAAAACTTCTTGAAAAAGTTGTTTATATATAATATCTCCAAATCCTTATCTCTCATTTATTCTTCATTTCTCCCTCCAATGTGGCTTCTGCCTGCTCCCCACCCCTACCCCACCAATCCTCTCTTGCTCAATCACCAAACACATCACATGACCGAAAGCCCTGGTCTTTTTTGAGGCTTGATCTTACATGTTTCTATAGCATTGCCTCTTCTGACCTTTCTGTTCTTCTTGAAGTAATTTAGACCTTTGGCTCTGTGTTGTATTCCCTGGGTCTTCTCTTATGCCTAGGCATTCCTGCCTAGCCTCCTCTACTGACTGCGTTTCTTCTGTTCAATCATTAAAGGTTGTGGCTTCTTAGAACTTTGTCCCAGACCTTCTCATCTTGCTTGATTCCCTCAACATCATCCATCCACTTGCACCATTTCAAAATTACCGTCTGTACTCAACTGCTTTCAATGGCGTATCACTAGGTCACTCTCAGCGTCTAAGCTCTAGACCTACTTATCATAAAACCAACTTCCTCCTGGGCATCTCCACCTGGATGTCTCAGGGGCTCCTGAAACCCAATATGTCACAGACTCAACTCATGATCATCCTTGCTCATCTTTCCCCAGTGAATCTCCCTGTCCTCCTAAAGTGTTCCCTTTATGTCATTGCACCAGCATCCCTTTAGGTGCTTATGCCAGAACCACGTGAACCACCAAATCTTGAATCTTATGCTCCTTAGATAGTTCTCAGATCCTTCCATTTCCATCCTCGCCTCTGCCATCACCCCAGAGTCCAGGCACTGCCATATTTCTCTGGTTTCCTCCTAACTGGTCCCCTGCCAATGCCATTCCCCTCTTAATTCCCTTCTCTCCATGCATCCAGAGTAACCTTTATAAAATGCAAATGTAGCGCCTCTGCTGCCAATCCTTTAGTGGCACCTCACTGCTCTTAGGATGAAGTCCAAAATCCTTAATATGGTCTAAGAAGTCCTGTGGGTCTGGCCCCAGTCCATCTCTCTAGCCTTATTTTAAGGCCCTCTCTTCCTGGCTCTCTATGCTCCAGCTCCAGCAAGCTTTTTCAATTCTTCAAATATAATGCTGTCTTTTGCTTCGGGATTTTGCTGTTGTTTCTGTCTGGAATACATCCCTAACCCCTGGCTAAACTTACCACATCTCGCTGAGCACCCTGCACTTCTCCTTTAGACACTCAGCACCCCAGAAGTAACTTGCTCCATGTCCTTCTCCCTGATTTAGCATGAGGGTAGAGTTGTGCTCACTGCTGTACTCCTGCTTCTGGTCTTCTGGTTTGGACAACTGTCAGATCTTAGCTTGTATGCCAAGCGTAGGTGGTTCACCTGCCCCAGCTTCAGGGAACTGCCAAGTTCTTATTGGCTTGGGCCAAACTTTCTCAGGCACAATCACTCCCAAAGTGGTGGACCTTGTAAATCCAACCATAATTCTGACAGCATCAAGCTTCCTTCACGGACTCCATGGGTATAGAGGACATAATGTTCAACCAGAGAAGATCACAGCTCATCTGCCCTATGCTCAAACACCTCTGACCTAACCTGAGGTCACCTTTACCCAGAAAAATGTCATTATTTCTCCTGCCTTTCCTCACCTCCTTTACTTCTTATCACTACCTCTCATAGTATCTTCCTTGAGGGTAAGTCTGTCCCACCTCAGAATATATGACAATCCCTGTTCATCAGTCTAGATCTGTGGTTGGCAAACCACAGCTCGTGAGCCACATGTGGCTCTCTGGCCCCTTGAGTGTGGCTCTTCCACAAAATACCACGTGCGGGTGCGCACGTACAGTGCGATTGAAACTTCGTGGCCCATGCGTAGAAGTCGGTATTTTGTGGAAGAGCCGGTATTTTGTGGAAGAGACACACTCAAGGGGCCAAAGAGCCGCATGTGGCTCGCGAGCCGTGGTTTGCCGACCACTGGTCTAGGTCATTATAAATTAGTATTACCGCCCCCCTCCAATATCACCTTTTGTGCATCAAACTCATTTGCTATTCATTCAACAACTATTTGTTGAGCATCTACCATGTGCCAGCACTTCTGTTCTAGGTACTGGAGATCCAGCTGTGAGCCGAACAGACATATCTCTGACCTGTGGAATTTATAACCTGCTGTATACTTCCACTCTTTTACAGGTGAGAAAACTGTGGCACAGAACAGTTCCTGGAGCCCCAAGACTGCACAGCTTACCGCAAGTGGCAGAGCCGGGATGCAAACTCAGACAGCTGGGCTCTAGGGTCTCTGTTCTCTACCACCCTCTATGGCTTCTCATCCAACCAAAACTGCTTTTGTTCTTAGGACACACATTTTGTTCATTCCTGCACAATGCATTGCCTTTGCTGTTCATCTGTCTGGAACCTTCTCCCCCAGGTTCTCACAAGGCTGATTCCCTTACTTTATTCAGATTTCTGGTCTATTTAGGGAGAATAGTCTTCCACAACCACCCCATCTAAGATAGCCCCTTCTGCCCTAGCCCGTTTGGCTCAGTGGCCCGTTGGCCTACAGACTGAAAAGTCCTGGGTTCGATTCTGCTCAGGGGCACATGCCTGGGTTGTGGGTTCGATCCCCAGTAGGGGATGTGCAGGAGGCAGCCTATTAATGATTCGCTCTCATCATTGATGTTTCTATCGCTCCCTCTCTCTTCCTCTCTGAAATCAATAAAAAATATATTAAAAAAAAACTATCCCCTTCTTTAACTCCTTATTCTCCACCTCCTTCCTTCCTTAATTTTTCTTTTACTTCTTATCACTACCTGAATACCTATTTGTGCTTATCATCTGTATACCCCAGCCCCAGGATGTAGATTCCATGAGGGTGGGCTTCCAGCTTGCTGACCACTGAATCCTCAGCACCTGGAACAATGCCATCCACAGAGCGGGTGCTCAACAAACTGTTGCTGATGAGTGAATACACGAGAAAAGAATGAAGGAGGAAGCCTGAGAGTTCTGGGGAATAAATGAAAAAGCAAGCTGTTTGTATTTCACAGTTGCTATTTGAAAAATTATCCACATTCCAAAAACCCCACATTGATTAAGGGTAATAGGCCAAAGGCAGAAAAAGGAGGCGTGTTTAGGATCCCAGGACACAGAGACGGGTGCCCTTTGACACAGGGTTGGGGCATCCCCCCTGCTGTCACGTGGGGACTCATGACAGTGACCTTCCAATGAGTAGCACTTACCCTCGAGGACGGAGGTCATGATACTGACCACACTCATCGCCCTTTGGATTCGGAAGGGTTCATTCAAGTATTCTGCTGTTAAGAAAGTCTTCTTTTGTCCTGCTTCAGACACCTGCTGGGACACAAGCAGAGTCAGGGCACTCCCCAGACTTGACTTAATGGTTTTTCAGTGGCAAAGAAAGCTCACTCGGCCTCTATCGGCCAGTCTCTTGTAGTTGTGAGCTGCCCAGTGAAGCTGGGTCCCTCAGCAGTCTCGCTCAGAGGAACTGGGCTGCTGCTTGAACTTGGGATAAGAACTCAAGCATGATGAGCAGGACACAGAGCTGGGGTGCAGCCCGAGCCCAGGTCTTCAGCTAACAGAGTGGCCTGGGCTCACCTGAGGCTCTGCAAACTCCTGCCCTAGGACAGGGACCTGGCACCAGGGTGGGGGAGGGCTTCTACCAAAGGGAGAGGAGCAGCAGGCCAGGCAGTCATATGAGATGTCCTCTGGGCTGTGCATATGACATTCACACAGAATATGCATGGTATGTATACTACTCCACGATAGACTTTCTGGACCTCCCTTCTCATTGGCCCATTTCCCTCTCCACATATAACCCAGGTTCTAATTCCACACAATCTCTTTCTTTCTGAGGAACATTTGTGAGTGTCCACTGTCCAGTTTTCAGTTATCTGACACAATCCTTTTGACACTTCCCTCTTTGGGCCTTCGATCAGAAGTTCTGTCTGGGTCCTATGCCAGGCCCCAACCTCTATCACCCACATCCCCTGGATGTGGGGAGTCCAAAGCTCACAGCACCTGATTGAGCACCGCACAAACCATTCAGAACCCAAATTCAGCAACCATTTATTGAGCGCTGACCATGGCTGAAGCTGGTAGGTATACAGTAAGTGCTTAATACATATAAAGAAAGTTTCCAATCATGAGGGCTCAACCAAAGATGCTAGCAGATACTGGAGTTATTTGTTAGACTCCTGTATATAAATATAGGCACTTTCTGATTCCATTGAACCCTTTCACTATTTAGAACCTTTTTACAAGGGGAGACGTGGAGGTGTGAAGAATTTAAGGGACTTGCTAAAGGTGACTCAGTCAGTAAATGACACAGCTGTGATGAAACCCAGGTTTGTGTGACACAGAAGGGCTTAAAGACTTAATCCTGCACAAGCCAAATAATTTACCAAACATGTATCCAAGTTGGAATATCTAGGAAAGTAGTAATCTAGGGATCAATAATAAGGTTTCTTAAATGAGGCATTTTCTAGAAGGTTAAGCACCCCTGAGGGGGCCCTGCAGACTGGCTTTGACTTCAGGACTCTGTGCTGAGGATTCCTGTCGGTCCTTAAACACCTACTCTCTCTTCTTTGCCCAGTCCTGTGTACGCATCACCCTCACCCTCTGGCTCTGGTTGGGTTTGATCAATGGGAGGCACAGATAGGAGATCAGAGGCTGGAAGGAGACAGGAGCCCTGGATCTACCATCTGGCTTCCCCCTGCTGGGCTGTGGCTGGGCCCTGGCTGTAATTTTCTACCTGAGATGGCAAGTTCTGTGAAGCCGCCTCTACACAAAGCAGTAGCTCTTGCCGGGTCCTGATTCTGGTCCTTCCTCTTGTCCCTCCAGCCTCGGCACATACAGCTTCCCACGGGGCTGGTCTCTAGGGACCTCATTGTCCCTTCTTAGCTCCCAGAGCCCTGCCCACCCCACGAAAGTTTTCCTCTAAACTCTTGCCCGTTGGAGCCGTTCCTTCGTCTGCTTCTTGCTGGCATCCCATCAGAGATGCAGCCAACATAACTCTGTAAGACTTATCCAAGTCAGAAGAGCCATCCAGTGGTCTTCTCACAAGTCCATTTGCAAACTGCTGTGTGTCAGAGGCCAGCCAGGGCAACCAAGAAACACTAGCAGCATCATTACTGCACCTGGATGGAGAGCTCACATCTGTCATGGCTCCCCATCCAATGAGGAGTCCCTGGCTTGGCATTACATTCCGTGATTATTCTATTGAGAGTGCTGACTATTCAGTCACTGTTGCCTACTTTGCTTTTGCTCAGGTCTATCCAGGGCACCTGCTAGGATTTCTCTGGGTCCCATTAGCCAAGCCCAGAGTAATTTGCACAGAGCCCCAGGGAGGCGGAGAATCTTCCATTTTCTCTTACTTATCCAGAGAGCAAGCAGGCCTATCTCTAAAGCAGTGGTAGCAAGTGGGGACAGGGAAACACTGAAGGAAATATGGGATCAACTGGAAAATAATTTGCATCCCTTTACAGAGTAAACCAGAAAACCTGTTTGAATGCAGGTAAACCCAACCTCTCTTTCTGGGTCTCACTTGTCCAGTCAGTAAAATGGGGATGAATAGGAGGTATTGGGCAGAATGAAGTCTAAAGGACCCTTTCATGGGTGACACTCAGAACGCCGTGGCCCAAGGCCTCTAACTGGAGAGCAGCCCCAAAGAACACTCCCAAACTCACCGAGCCTTCTGTGACTCCAGGTCCATGCTCACCAGTGGGCAATGGGGGGTGTCCATCCTCTTCATGCCCTGATCCAGGGTTGGTGGCTTGAGGCAGCGGGCTCTTGGGGAGAGGGCCTGGTTGGTTGGTACTCCCACCCAACAGCAGGGAGCCCCGATAGCTGTCACGGTCTCCAAGAAAGACTCCATCATCTGTGACCCCATCAGGGAATGAGCCGTCTCGGACAGGGGCCCGGAAATGGAACACACTGCCATGGCTAGCCCGGCGTCTCCCAGAGGTGAGGCCTAGGAAAGACTGGGCATTGCCCCAGAGGAGCAGGAAAGGAGGAGGCTGGAAGCTCACCCTGCAGGACAGTCTGGAGCCCAGCACCTGCCTCTGCTCATTCCCATTTCCCTACCCTTATTCTCATGACCATCTAGCAGCAAATGAAGGACACAGATCTAAGGGGTAGTCTAGGTAAACATGAGGGGAGAATAGGGGAAAATATTCTTGACACAACCTGGGAAAAAGCCAACAGAGATGACAGATTATAGGGTGCTTAAGATCAGCAAATAGGTCCTCATGGCCAAAGACATGTTAGAGGACAACATTGTGGTTCAATCAGATGTGTCATCTGTTTACCAGCCTTTGGCCGTCGGGCTACTCCACATGCAAGTTGTGACCTGAGGAGACTCTGTTACGTGAACTAGCTCTGGAACATGCTTGGTAAATGGTTGTTGAATGACCCAGTGCACTTTATGACCGGAAAATTAGGTTCTACAATTCATTAGACTCAGCCTACATGTGCGGCAAAGGAGAAGACAAGAGCTTTGCCATGCAATAAGCTTCCAGGATCCCCTGAGGCAAACTTTGAATAGTCGACAATGGGGAGATTGAGGGGAGAGCTACAGCCTAATTTCCTGGAAGAATAATGACATTCCTCCAAATCAATAAACATTTCCCATCAAAATCTGCCTCTGAGGGAATTGGGTGACCTACCGTTGCCAGAGAAAAGGAAGTAATTCATAGGCCCAGAGCTCAGGGAGGGTCAGGTTGCTGGGTGAGCTAGTTCCCATGGCCATCGTGGGAACCTGACCATAACAAGTTATCAGTTATGTCCATAGGTCATATCGGTATTTCTAAAATCTAAACACTGACTTCCTACCAAACTCTGATCATACTGCTGAAAATTTCCCCCTTCCTTACTTCTGTGGACAAAAAAGGGGACACATACTATACCTGACAAGCTCAGGGGTGGCCTGCAAGAGGCCTAATGTAATGAAATAGGATGGTCTGAATGAAAACTTCCTAACAAAAGGTGAGTCGTGGCAGGCAGTCATGTCCTAGAGCAGTATCTTCATTGGCAAAGGTCAATTTTACCTTAACTGAGCCTACTATCATCTTTTTGCATCTATGATAACTTACCTTTGGAATGTCAGGGTAATTCCCCTTTTCCAGGACATAATCTCCCACCAGAATATGAGACCATAGAATCCCTGATTGATATCTTGTTCTCACACATACCATCTCTATGTGCTGTAAATGTTAACTACCCTTTATCCACCAGTGTAAAAGAAGTGTGTGTCTCTTCATTTTACTCTCTATCCAATCTCCAAGATTTTCCCAATTTTGCTTTCTCCCCCTTTCCTAATCTCCCACCCATGGAACCCCCTTACATCCTCCCCTTTGATGCTGATACATAAAATAAGTGTGAAAACTGCCATTTTCAGGAGCATTTCCTCAATCTGTTGGGATTCTTGCTTTCCAGCAAGTGTCATTAATTTGACTCAAACAAACTCATAAAAATTCTCTACAGTCCTGGTCTGCGTGGCTCAGTTGGTTGGGTATTGTCCCGTGTACTGAGGGGTTACTGATTCAGTTCCCTGTCAGGGAACATGCCCAGATCGCAGGCTCAATCCCTGGTGGGGGTCGTGCAGAAGGCAGCTGGTTGATGTGTTACTCACACATCAATGTTTCTCTCTCTTTTTCCCTCTCCCATCCTCTCTCTCTCTCTAAATATCAATTTAAAAAAATATTTAAAAAATTATTTACAGCTTTTGACATTTTTTACATCAAGAATTTCTTTTATTTATTAAAGTACCAAAATTGAGACATCTTGTCTGTTAGCATTCTCCTTACTTATCCCCTTAACTCACAGAAGTTTCCCAGCCATCGTTGAAATCCTGAGATTGTAAACAGAGCACTCTTTGCTTAGTATATATGTCCAAGGAACATGGGACTCATAAAAATCCACAAACCCTTCTCACTTTTGAAGCAAAGTAGCAGAGTCAGTAAATCCTTATTAAAGATTGGACAACCAAATTATTTGCACTTGGGCACTAAGCAAACCTATAAAGAAAGGAGGAAGAAAATTTTTTTGTCCCATATTTGACAGGAAGTGCCTCCTTAGCCAACAATTAATATTTCAAAATTAACCTATTGTGGGCAATAACTTCTCTTTTTTTGTTAATCCTTACCTGAGTATATTTTTTTCATTGACTATTTTAGAGAGAGTGGAGGGGAGGAGGGGGTGGAGAGAGAGAAATACCAATGTGAGGGAGACACATCGATTGGTTGCCTCCTGCACGCACCCCAACTGGAGCCAGGAATTGAGCCTGCAACTGACTTATGTGCCCTTGACCGGGAATCAAGCTCCAGATCCTTTGGTTCCTGGGCCGACACTCTAATCACTGACCAAAACAGGCCAGGGCAGCAATGACTCCTGATTTTAAGTATTAGACTTGCCATAGCATGCATCATCCAAGCAGACAAACCAGTTTCCTGTGAGTTCCCTGAGACCCTGACTGTGTCTTTCCTAGCTACCTCCAACCATTCTCTCACCTCTGATGGTAAGAAAATGGCTTTATCTAAAATATGCCTATGGTCTATTTACCACACGAATATACTGGGGAAAAGAGGAAGGGGATGCCTTCTTGAATGGCCTCCAATTAATCAGGTAGCATTAAAGAATTACCCAAATGGCATCTTCCTGTCTTTGCTTGTACATGTTATTCTTTGTGCCTGGAAAATATACCTGCCAAATCCTCCCAGGCCTCAGTTACTGGAGGACCCCCGACTCACTATTTACTTTTCATTTTAATGATTCTCTCCTCCAGCGAAGCCTTTCCTGATACAGCCCAATCCTGTAAGAGTTGTGTTTCCTCTTCTATTTCCCAAACACCATTTACTTGCCCCTGATACAGCATTTAACATGTATCTGTTTTTATGCCTGCCACCTCCATCCAAATGGCAGTCCTTGGGAAACAGACCATGTTTTATTAATCTCTTCATACCAAGCACCTAGTATTGTTGAATGAACAAGACATAGTTCCTCTTTTTTTCCCTTTGAAGGTGAGCATAGCTGGAAAGACAACCACATACACCCAACAATTATTGCAAATCCAGGTGCTGAGTTATGGGGAAATTTAAAGCCCAATTCAGAGTATCATTGACATCTCCTTGAAGCTGCAATTCATCCTGATTGTCAAGTCCCTGGTCAAATCCCCCTTGAAACTTCTTCTGAACTGTGTCCTGTGCATGTCAGGTGTTCCTCAAGAGGCAGAGCAAGGAAGGGAAGGACACAAACTCTGATAAATGCTAAAGTGTGGGTGTCTCTGAGGCCAGTGTGCAG
The DNA here is from genome assembly GCF_964212035.1 of Myotis nattereri. Lineage (NCBI taxonomy): Eukaryota > Metazoa > Chordata > Mammalia > Chiroptera > Vespertilionidae > Myotis > Myotis nattereri. The sequence goes on from NC_138089.1 coordinate 54,475,298, forward strand.
GTGATTGTGTCTGTGTTCTTGTTGCACACACAAGTTTGAGGGTTGTACAGATGCTATTCCAAAAAGTAAAATGTCCTTCAGATGAGCACAGGAAAAGAGATTGAGAAGGAAGTGAGAGTCAGAAGGCCCCAAAATAGCCATTTTATCACCTTTCCTATACTAATAGAATGGTTACTATTGTACCACAAAGGGGTTATTATCTTTCAGGCCTGTGGAAAGGCCATATGTGGGGTACACAGGACTTTGAAGGGAGAAGAAGGTGGTGGGAGGAAACTTGGTGAGTATCGTGAATCTTAGAACGGGAGGCAGAGGCTTGCTGTGGGGAAGAATTGCTACAGGATCTGCAGTGAGGTACTCAAGTCATTCCCAGACTGGACACTATCACAGAGATGGGTGCTGGGATCTTCTGTGCCAACAATAGGTAGGCACTTGAGCTGTAGGGGCTGAGGCATGAGGTCAGAAAAAAGCTTGCAAATGATTTCAGCACCACGGACAAGAACCTCCCTCCAGGTTACAGAATTGCAGACAGTGAGTGTCAGAAGGAAGCTGACTCAGGATGATCACAGGTCCACAGACACCTCGAACTTATCATGCCCAATATGGGTTCACCACTTTCCAACACCCTTAGCTTCTTCCTCCAGTGCTCCTGACTTAGAATCACCACCCATCTAATTGCCCAAGCTTGAAACCTGGGAGTCATTTCGAACTCCTCTACTTTTTCCACATTCCACAGTCCCAGTCTTGTTGATTCCATCCCTACCCATCAAAGTCTTTGTAATCCACCATCTTTTCCCACCCATAATGGCCCTGCCCTGGTATAGGCCACAATTTTGGGGTCTGGCTCACTAAAACAGCCTCCCAAGGTCTGTGCCCCAGCTAGCTCCCTGTTGCAAACCGACATATACAACAGCTGCAATGGTGGGTAATCTTTAGAGCACAAACCTGAGCCCCTTACCATCCTGCGTTGGTTGTAAGGCTCAGATTGTGGTGATTTATTGTCATCTGTGGAGCCATCTGACACCTTTGGCTTCATTCTGTGCCTTTTTTCATTGGCTCTTTTGGAGGGTAAAGGTGATCCACTGTGGGAGTGGAGAGAGGCAGTGTCAATCCCCATTGCTGCCAGCACCTGAGGAGAGAGAACAGCAGCTGCAGCCAACAGTATCTGGTTGAGCTTAGCGTACATGTGTCCCCCAGACATGGGGTGTCACAGAGCTGAAGGCATCTGAAACAGAGGAAGTCGGGATGAGGACTTGGGTGGTGGTGGGATTGAGACACGGCAGGAAGACCTACTCTGGGTCACCTCTCTTATTCAAAGGAGACCCTGTTGATGACCTGTCCAGATCCCTTTTACCTGGTCAGGACACTCATCTCCAGCTGCTGGAGTGTTTGCTGCTAATGACTCACAGCTGCAGCGTCCTGCAGAAAGTTTCCTTTGACTGTACATCTGGCTGGGGCAGGTATGAGGGTACAAAAGACGGGCCCTCTTGCTTCAAGTTAGCATGATACAAGCATGCCCCAGAGTTCCCATGGGATCAGGCCAAATGTAGTCTCTAGCTGAGGCTACTTTCTCATTTAATTCTTACCCTACCCTATTCTGCTTCCTTCACTCTCCATCTTCTGAGGGCACCCCTCAATAAATCACTTATCTAACTTCTTCACTCAGGTTCTTCTTCTTCTTCTTAAGAAAACATGATGTAAGCTAGTCCCTGAGGTAAGATGAACCTTCCTAAAGTTCTTGAGATTAAGAGCCTTAACCTAAGGGACTGGTCCAAACCTCTGCCTAAGACTGCACAGCCTTCAGACTTCACAAAGCTTCCACCCCTCACGGACCTCATGCTCCTTCCGGAGCACCTCGAGGGCCTCCTGGAACTTCTTCTCCTTGGCTTCAATTTCATCCATGGTCGCCTTGTTCTGCTCCTCATAGGCCATGGTGACGACAGCCAAAATCAAGTTGACCAGGTAGAAAGATCCCAGGAAGATGACAAGCACGAAAAAGACCATATAGATTTTCCCAGAAGCCCTCAGGGTCTGCAGATTCAAGAGAAAGAAGAGAGACATGTGCCCAGAGTAGCTGGGCCCCTGACATTGTCAGGTTCCTCCAGGAAAAATGTAGCCATGTTGGAGCTGACCCCTTCGCCTTCAACCAAGTCTCTGTGGGGACATGCAGATCGATACCTGCTGGTAGAGGCGTTCCCAGGAATCCTGTGTCATGAGGCGGAACAGTGAGAGGAAAGCCCAAGCGAAGGAATCAAAGCTGGTGTAGTTAAAATCTGGGTTGTCAGATGTTTTCATGCAGAAATAACCTTTAGGGCAGTGGCTGCAGCAAGAGCAGAGAAGGTCATCAATTACACAGCACCCTGTTTATTGGGGGCAAGGCAGCCTGGCGCTGTGGGGAGATTGGAATTCAAGGCCTGAACCTCCTCTTATGAGCCAGATAACCTTGGACACTTAGTCTCTTTAGGTCTCAGTTTGTCTTGCACATTAAATGGGGGATGACAATATTCTCACTTCAGAGTTTCATGCGGAAGGAAGTGGCCCGGCAGACTGCTCAGACATGGCCCTATATGGTGATGAGCTCTTTGCAAGTGCACACCAGGGGTGGGAGAGCTGGTATGAATAACACAGACTTAACACCTGAGCCTGTTGGCATTCCCTGCAGAATTGTCCATTAAAGGAGGACTCACATTAGCCAAGTTTACCAACCAATTATATATAACAATGAAAACATTTTCCACCTACTGAGCACTTTCTCTCTCTCTCTCTCTCTCTCTCTCTCTCTCTCTCTCTCTCTCTCATGCTTTAAAATGCTATAATTTAATTGTATTTATTTAAAAGGAGAACTATAACTGTCAAGTAGCTTATGGAGACTGACCTATAAAGGAATGTCAAATTGAAGATGATTTCTTGGTGAGCATTGGGGTGGGAGTGCTGGACTCCTCTCTGCTTAATAAGAGGGTAAGTTGATGTCGAGAAATATCTCTAAGCTCAGGGCATGTGAGGTTCTGTCATCCACTCTCATGGGTTGGCCTGGTCAAGGAAACAGTAATGCTACATCTGCATTCTGGGTTCTACTACTCTAGGATTCCCTCACCAACACCAGCCTCTGGGGCTCTCTTCATTTCAGACGTCCATGTGAACACTCAAGCCCGGGATCCATACAACTGATTAGAGCCCCAACAACTTGATTATAATCAATCCCAATTCTATCTCCAACCTTGGTTTCCAGATATTGTAGACCCACATTTATAGTCAGCCTCTTGGCTTTCTCCCCCAAGGAGCTAGTGAACCCCCTCCCCTGTAGGTGTGCTAGTGAACTCTGAGGGCAATCATATTTCTATGCCTTCTGTAGAACCCCACTGTAGCTGCTACGCATCAACAGCTAACTGCTCTGAAAATGACACGAGATCATGGTACGAAGCCTCTTGCCTGATGCCTTCAGCATAGTAATGATGACATATAAAATGTAAATTAAAATTCCTGCTGCTTTTAACCTGATGCTACCAGAAGGATGTATGTGAAAGAATGCTGAAAATCATCAAGTATTCCCTAGTATGTGTTTTCCACCTTAACACCCCAGGCTTTTCTGCCACAGGGCCACTGGTCAGTGTGGGCCTCTGCTCAGGTCTCTGCTTATCTGAAGGCCAGCAGAGGTCCCAGGTTTGCTGGTCACGACATCCCCTTCAGGGCTTACTCTGCCCATTGTCCTGAGTTGGCCTCTACTTGCCATCCCAGCTCTATCCTCTCCTCCACTACCTGCCCCGGACCTGCCCAACAGGCGGTCTGGCTTCTATTGGAGCTTAAGGGGGTACCCATGGATGGACCCCAGTGAATGGGCTACTCTGGAGCCATTGCCATGAGAAATGCCATTATCAGACTGGAAAGAGACATTGATGGGGCCCTATTTTAAGTCAAAGGCAAATGAAAGCTGACATCAGAACAATTCTCTCCCTGAGCCAAAGCACCAAATGCCAAGTGCTTTGTGAAGAAAGAGGCCAGCCTTAGCTGGTTTGGCTCAGTGGATAGAGTGTCCGCCTGAGGACTGAAGGGTCCCAGGTTCAATTCCGGTCAAGGGCATGTACCTTGGTTGCAGGCACATCCCCAGTGGCTGGTGTGCAGGAGGCAGCTGATCGATGTTTCTCTCCCATCGATGTTTCTAACTCTCTATCCCTCTCCCTTCCTCTCTGTAAAAAATCAATAAAATATATTTTAAAAAAAGAAAGAGACCAAGAAGCCTATGTTGATCAAATTCTCCTGTTTGCACCCACCCCTCAGCTCTGTCTGAGATTGTTTTCCCAGTGAGCTGATTAAGGCAGAGCTCCGTATAGGTACCACTAGCTCCACTTGGGCAACAGGGAGTAGGGTCATGTGGGCTTTGATCTTCCAGGCCCCCAGCCATGGAGGTGGGAGAGGTGAGCCCATCTGATCTGTTTCCTGCACTCTTTCTGCTCATATCTGCTCCAGTGGTCAAAGAAGGAGTCAAACCTGGGGGTGGGGGGCTCCCTCTTTTCTTTGTCTCACATTCTGTTCTGCCACCTGGAATGGCCTCCATTCAAACTCTTACTCACCCAGGCTGCTCTTCAACTCTCAACTCAACTCCCACCTCCAGGAAACCTTCCCTGGCCTCCTCCCCGGCCTCACACCATCACCTTTCTGTGCTGCCATGGTCCCCGGAGCTTCTAGCACAGCACTGGGTCTCCACAGTGTAGCATCCAGAGCTCACAAACTGGCAGCCTGCAGGCTGAATTTGGCTTGCAGAAATATTTGGGTCCATAATATATAGGCATTTTATGGATTCGGTAGCCAATGTTAACAGTTGGGAGGTTTCACATGAAAATCGTAATTTCCTATTTCTCTTTTAACAGTGGGAAGAGTTGGAAGTAGTGGATCCTCATGGCAACCAAAGGCTGCACTGAGCAGTGGCTGCCCCCTTTACATGGGCGCGAACTCTCATTGCCATGGGTCCCACCCAGCCCGCTCCTCTCATTGGTTGTCATGTGTCTGGTCTCCATAAGATTTGAAATGACAAAGTCTGATGCATGTGCTTCTTCTCTGTTATGTGAGGATAACGAAACCCATGTGATAATTAAATGTGGAGCATTTGGCACAAAACATATTTAATAATATATGAGTCCCCTCCTGGGATAGATTGCTTATAAAAATGGCCACGATTATTCTCCTCCCTGTATCCACACTCCTTTGCAATATGATCTTGCAGCTCCTCCTATCAAAAGGTGGAGTCTATTTCTCTACCTCTTAGATCTGGACTGACCTTTGACTTGCTTTGGTCAATAGAGTGCAGTAGAAGTTACACTGTGCCAGTTCTAAGCCTCAAGAGACACATTCAGTCTTTCTCTCAGAACCCTGACTCTGCCATGAGAATAAGCCCAGGCTAGCCTTGGGGGATGAGAGACCATTTTCTCTCTCATGGAGCAGAGACCAACCACTCCAGCTGAGGCCATCCTAGATCAGTTGGTCTCTAGCTAATCTGCCCCGGAATATGCATGAATGAGTCCAGTCAATGCCAGAAGAACACCACATTGATCTCAGCACAACATGCTGATGTGTAGAATCCTGAGCTAAATAAATGGCTGGTATTTTAAGTCACAAAATCTTGGGGTTGTTTGTTACACAGCAGAAGCTAAGTTATACACGCTCTCCCATAGCCCTGGGGTGGCAGAAGCCATGACTTACTCATTTCCTCATTTTCTTTAGGATCTGTAGCCCAATCTCTGCCCAGAAAATGCTCATGATGCCCGACTGGCATGGCTTAATGGCTGAGCATAGACCTATGAGCCAGGAAGTCATGGTTCGATTCCTGGTCAGTGCATGTGCCTGGGTTGCAGGCTCAATCCCCCATAGGGGGCATGCAGGAGGCAGCCAATCAGTGATTCTCTCTCATCGCTGATGTTTCTATCTCTCTCTCCCTCTCCCTTCCTCTCTGAAATCAATAAAAAATATATTTGGGAAAAACGAGAAAAAGAAAATGCTGATGACAAGAAGGAGAAAGGATTGTTGGGCGCTGGAGCTATGTCATGGGTTGGACACTCACCCTGAATCAGATCCATTGCCGCACAATAAGCGATCAGAAGTGCCTGGCTTATTGATGTAGAAGTCTGCAAAAGAAAGGAAGAAAAAGTGGGAGCTTTACATATGGTTCTGAACCCTACAACTCAAGCCTTGGGGTGAGGGCAGCACCTGAACGTCTCCCGCCCCAGTGAGGTAAGTTTCCTTGGCTATGAGCTCTCAGTGGACATGCAGGACTCTTGGAAGGAAAAAGCCCCATCTGGGAAGAGAAAAGCTGAGCAGTGACTTCAGCTTCAAGACTCTCCCAGCAGAGGCAGAATGACTTGCCCCTGGACGTATACCTCATTTCCTTGTAAAAGGGACATTTGGTAACAGAAATAGGAAATCAAAAAGTAACATGTAACTCTGGAAAAGCATTTGAGCAGAAAAGAGGAATCAAAATATATGTCTATATAGGTACGTAGGGGTCTCACACCCCTTGCCAACCAGACCTTCGTCATTATGGCAGAAATTCCACTCAAGTTTTTCATAAGAGGAGTAATTGGCTGTATCGTTGAGAGCGGTACAATTCTTGACACATTTGTTCTTGAGGTTGCCCTTGAAGAGCTGCAGGCCCACGAGGGCAAAGACACCCAGACAGAAGACGGTGAGGATGGTCACATCCGCCAGCTTCTTCACCGAGTGGATCAGGGCCCCCACGATGACCTTCAGCCCTATGGGAAGATGACAGCAACACTCCCACATGGATAAGGTACCACACACAGCACACACATGTGCCTGGCACACCTGCATCTTAGCCATCCTACCCTCTCACTACGCACAGGTATGAGGCGTTTTACAAACTCTATGGCAGTTCCAACCCTAGCTCCTCATATGAACCTCGTAAAGATCATTGCCCCATTGTAAAGATGAGGCAGCTGATACCAGGCAATGCATTTTTTATCATCTTAAGGCGAATACATTCCTGACAATAGCAATTCAATTTAAAAAAGAATTGTTGAGCCCTAGCTGGTTTGGCTCAGTGGATAGAGCATTGGCCTGTGGACTGAAGGGTCCCAGGTTCAATTCCAGTCATGGGCTTGTACCTTGGTTATAGACTCCTCCCTAGCCCAGGCCCTGGTTGGGGCTCATGCAGGAGGCAACCAATCAATGTGCTTCTCTCACATCCATATTTCTCTCTGTTTTTCTCTCTCTCTTCCACTCTCCCTAAAAATCAATGAAAAAAGATCCTTGGGTGAGGATTAAAACATAAATTAATTAATTAATTAAGTATTTTTAAAAGATATTTATTAAAAAAAAAAAAGAATTCTTGAGTGCTTGCTATATTCCAGGCATTGTGCTAATCATGATAATCATGAGGCACCTAACTTCATTCCGGTCACTCGGCATCTGTATTTCTTTTCTTACCTCAATATCCTGGGAGAAACTTGAGGCTAAGGACACATGAACCCGTGTGTGTGTGTGTGTGTGTGTGTGTGTGTGTGAGAGAGAGAGAGAGAGAGAGAGAGAGAGAGAGAGAGAGAGAGAGAGAGAAGGTTCAAGGACACAGAGTGAGACAGAGAAGAGAGACACAGACACAAAAACACGGAGGCAGTAGACCAAGACCATGAGAGACTGGAAACGGAGAGAATCTGAGAGGGGCTATGCCAGAGCCAAGCTCAGTTGGCAGCAAAAATGAGGCCCCCGCTCATTTAAGGACGGATGGTTGCTGCTCTGCAAACGAAATCGCCTTCTTTGGGAGAGCAGTTCCAAGGGTAGCAGAATGACCTCTGACCAGGAGAGCAGTCTGGGCTCAATCCTTGCCTTGTTATTTTGGTCCACAAATAACCCACTGAGCACTACACTGCCGGTGTCTGGCCCTGGGCTGGGAGCTGGCGTGGGGCGGAGCTGTGTGACAATTGAGGGGAGCTCCATGGCATTCGCCAGCAGGTGGGCACCCATAGTAGTAGCCCCTAACTGAAGCCTTGGGATGGGGACGGGGTGAGGTGGGGTGTGAGGATGTTGGGAAAGACCAGGAAGTCTCCTCTGGGCTCCTGGTGACAACAGAGATCTTGGGGGCCCAATAAGATGAGCTCTGGTGAAATACGTTCATTTCTGAATTCTCTGTAATCAGGGGTTACCTAGTTCTTTTCTCAGTGTGTCTAAAGACAGGGCTGAGGCTCAAGCTTTCAGATCTCTGGAAATGGCTAAGACACTCACCAGAGCCCTGGGCTGCCTCCCCCTTCCTTCCTATTTATCTCCAAGTTTACACCTTTGGGTTAAGGGATAAATGTGAATCTGACTAGACGGAGACTTGCCTGACCTCCACAACAAGAATATAAAACAAGGACTTGACCTTCTTCTTGTCACTTATTCATGGTGAGACCATGCGATGCTGCGGACAGAGCACTGGACGAGAAATCGAGACACTAGGTTTCCAGGTCACACTTTGCCTCCTGCCAGTAATGAGGACTTACGATTGCGTTTTCTACTCTCTGGGCCTCAGTCTCTTTGTATAGTAAGTGGGGCCAAGAGTCCATGCCCTGGAACTTTAAGAGAGAGAGAATGAGAAAGAGGTGCAAGGAGATAGTTTATTGATTTCAGAGAGGAAGGGAGAAGGAGAGAGGGATAGAAACATTAATGATAAAAGAGAATCATTGATTGGCTGCGTTCTGCATTCCCCCTACTGGGGATGGAGCCACCAACCTGGACATGTGCCCTGACTGGGAATCTAACCGTGACCTCCTGGTTCATAGGTCGCTGCTCAACCACTGAGCCACGCCGGCCGGACCCTGCTCCGGAACATTATAGGGCTCTGGTGAAAGTCAAAGGAGGACACTAGGCTGTGGACCCCAGCACGTGCTCCATGAGTAAGTGTGCTGGTTAAAGCCGCTCACCTGGAATCACAGAGACTGTTTTTAAAGCTCTAAGAACTCTGAACGTCCGCAGGCCTGAGATCCCCTGGAGATCTGTCATTGTGCTAATGTACCTATAGGACCAGAAGTCAGTCAGCATCTCTGCAAGGAGGGGGCGCTGGGAAGGCATGCAGCACAGGTAAGGACGACTGGGGGTGACGTGAGCCTAGGAAGGACCCGGAAGAGACAGAGAGTCCAATAGCACTTCTACCTACAGACCAACATGAACATTGATTGACTTGTCGTAATACCTTTCCGAATGGCCCCTCTGAGAAGATGTGCTGTGGGCTGTGGGGGGGGGGGGGGGGGGAGGGTCCCTTGTGCTACACGTATGGATGGGTATTCAAGCACGTGGGCTTGGCCAACCAGCCTTTGCAGACACTGGTTGCTCAGGAAAAGACCTTCTTGTCAGGTGGGTATAAGGCTGAGCCCTGTCGATCTACTTTGACAGGCCAGTTACCAGCTCAGATTTGAGGTCCCTGAGGACATGGGACTAACCCTGGAAAGTGACCCCGAAAGCCACAGTCTGTGGCAACAAACCCCCAGGCCATGCAGTTTCAAATGAGGAAGCTAGATAGCAATGAGGAAAGGCCCCCGAGTGTGAACCTGGGCACATCCACAGCCCTCCCCTCCTCCCACCACACACACACACACACACACACACACACACACACACACACACACGCCACATCAGGGTGGAGAAATACTCACGCCAGGGTGATGACGCTAAAATCCAGCCAGTTCCAAGGATCTCGCAGGTAGGTGAACTCATTTAGACAAAATCCTCCTGCCACGATCTTTATCAAGGCTTCAAAGGTATAAATGACGGTGAAGACATACCTGGGAGGGAGGGTGGGGAGAGCTCAGAGCGAGAGCTGCTGAGGGGGTTCCAAAGGAAACCGTGCGAAGATCCTCCCCAAGGTGGGGAAGGGGAAGAAGAAAAGACGCAGACAGAGAAACTCAGAGGAATGGGCCGATTGTGTGTGGTTAAGACGACCGGCAGTATTTGCTGCTCAGATGGTAGGCGGGGGCAATGGACGCCCCAGGTTTCCAGGTTCCTAGAGGCTCCCTGCCCTGAGGGAAGCTGGAGGCTCCTCTTCTAACCTGTTGATGGCTGAAGAGGTGGAAGAGGGCCGGACCCTGCGATATTTGTCCTCCCCCAACTTTTCTATGACTGTCTTTTCTTCTCACCCAGGCCCAGGCCCAGGGACCCCCGTCTAAGCCGTATAAGGCAGGAAACAGCTGGGTGTCATGGAGCAAAAAGCATCTATGTCCACAAACATTTTCTCATACCTGCTCTTTTGTTCTGTTGGTTGGATTTGAAGGGAGGGGGGTGGTGTTTCTCAAATGTTCAGAATCCCTCCATCACCTACAGTAGTGGTTCTCAAACTCTAGCAAGCATTGGAACCACCTGGAGGGCTCATTCAAACATGGATTTCTGGAGTTGTACCCAACCTCCCCCCCCCCCCCCGCAGCATTCTTAACTAAGTCAGTCTGGGGTAGGGCCCCCCAAATTGTTTTCTTTTAACAAGTTCCTAGCTGATGTGAATATTGCCAACCCAGGGAACTACCCTTTGTAACCACTGACCAAAGGGATCCAGATGCACACCTAAATCTTATAATCTTGATACATTAAATGTTTTACATTATAAAACACTGGTATTAAAAATGGGAAGACTTTTTTGAACGTCCTTTTCTAAAATTCTTCTTAAATGACAGTAAAGGAATTTTTTTAAAAGCATAAACCCACTAGGACAAAGATAGTAGAAGAACGCAACATCATTCTGGAGATGAGAGTGAAGATGGATGTGTGGTAACTGACAGAGCAAACCCAAGAAAGCCGACACCTTAGTTGGAAGTGGGGAGCTCCCAGAAGCAAAGCAATCCACACTGCAGAACTGCTGAGGACTTGGAGATGCTAAGTCCCTGGGGCTTGGAAGGGGGGAGGAGGGGGGCAAGCAGGGGCTGGAACAGTTTGAAAGTCTTTCCAAGAAGCAGCGGAGCTTCTGCGATCCCACTCCACGCCACCCATGCACTGGAAATGGATTAAATGTTCATCCTCGCAAGAGGTGAACACGAGGGAGAGGGTTGCACACCAAGACAGGATGATGAAGGAAAAACGTACACACTGAAAGGCAGACAACCCTCCCAGCCACCTGCTTCCTCCCTGCAGTATGTTCCTAGAAGCCCGGGAGTTAGGTTAATAGCCCAAGAGGCTGCACTTTTTGTATGGACAGCCAGCCAACAGCATCGGGAATTTTAAGGATGCTTCTAATACCAAAGGTTAAAGAAACCAAACAGGAAAGAGGAAAGAAAGAGAGAAAGAAAGAAAGAAAGAAAGAGAGAGAGAGAGAGAGAGAGAGAGGAAGGAAGGAAGGAAGGAAGGAAGAAAGAAAGAAAGGAAGGAAGGAAGGAAGGAAGCAAAGAAGAAAAGAGAAGAAGAAAGAAAGAAAGGCAATGCAGGGAGCAGGGAAAAAAGTTAGGAAAAAACAACCCTGTCATTAATATTTTAGAATTAAGAAATGAGAAGAAACTGGATACATAAAACAAGGACAGAAGGATATAAACAAGAATATTCAAAGCAGCAACAGAACTTTTAAAATAAAAAATGTCATAGGGAAAGTAAAATATTAATGGGAGGGCTGAAGATAAAATTGAGGAAATCCCTCAGAAAGTGGAACAAAATGAAATGGACAAGAGGTGATAAAAAGGATCAAAAGTAGAGAATCAGACCAATAGTTACAATGTCTAAATAATAGGAGGTTTAGAAAGAAATAGACAGGAAAAATCACCAAAGAAATAATTTAAGAAAATTTCACCAAACTGAAGGATCTAAGTATTCAGTTACAAATACCCAAAAATATTGAAAAAAATGAATGAAAGGCTCATATCAAGGCATAGCATCAAAAGATTCAGAGTACTGTCCACGAAGAGAAGCCTCTCTTTCTGAAGGAGTGACAATCACAGGTCACACACCAAGGACTGAGAATCAAAATATCATCCAGTTTTTCAAGCACAGTCTTGGAGGTTATAAGACAATGAAACAAAGCCTTCAACATTTTGAAGAAAATAATTTATAATGCAGAATTTCTTCTCCACCTAAACTGTTAAGGGTAGGATGAAGACAATTAGAGATATGCAAAGTCTCAGGAAATTTACTTCCTATCTACCATTCTAAGAAGGTTACTAGAGGGTGTGCTCCACTCAAACAAGGACGTAATCAATAAAGAGGAAGATGTGGGATGTAGGGGAGAGATAAATGGAATCCAAAAGAGGATGGAGAAAGAAAAAAGAAAAAATCTCTGGAAAAAGGTGTGCATCGGGCCTAGAGAACGTTAAGACTAGATTGAGGCAGGAGATGGAGCATTCCAAGAGTGGTTTCCCCAAGAAAATTTGAAACTGGTGGAAAACCTGCTGTGTTTGAATAAATTGAAACAATAATTAAACCTCTGGGAACAAATTAGTGATAAATAATTCAACCTCTAAAGAGTTTGGCAACAAATTAGTGATAAATTAGCGAACAAATGAAGAAATAAAATCCTTATTAACTCCAGAGAGAGCAAAAACATGCAAAAAGAAAATATAATCAAAACATACTGCACAACCCAGCTGTGACTAGGATTTGCTTAGCAGCACTATTATATAATCACTAGAGGCCCGGTGCATGAAATTCGTATGCAGGTACAGTCCCTACGCCTGGCCTGGGATCAGGGCCATCTTCCCCAACTGCCCACAGTTGGCCCTACCCCCCGCTGCCACCCACCCCCAGTTCCTCATTCGCCATCGGGTGATCATTGCTTGACGGCTGGGGAAGGGACTGAGAGGTGGTCAGTGCGCCTCACAGTGACTGGTCCAGTGGTCATTCTAGTCATTCTGCCATTAGGGTCAATTTGCATATTATCCTTTTATTATATAGGCCTGGTGCATGGGTGGGGGCTGGCTGGCCTGTCCTGAAGGGGGTCCTGGATCAGGGTGGGGGGAGCCCATTGAGGGGTGGGACCACTGGGGCAGGGGTCACGGGGTTTTTAGGCCACCCCGCCCCGATCAGGTTGGGGGTCCCCGCTGAGACGGGGCTGGCCTGGGTGAGGGGCCACTGGTGGTTTGCAGGCTAGCCACACCCCCGATGGTGTGGGGTCCCCGCTGGGGGCAGGGGTGGCCTGGGCAAGGGGCCTGGGCTGTTTGTAGGGTGCCCATGCCCCCAATTGGGGTGGGGGTCCCTGCTGGGGGCGGGGTCAGCCTGAGCAAGGGGCCTGGGGTGGTTTGCAGGCCAGCCAAGCTCCCGGCTTTGTCAGGAAGAACGTCTGAAAGATGTCTGGTCTAATTAGCATATTACCTTTTTATTATTTTTTTTATTTTTATTTTTTTAATATATTTTATTGAGTTTTTACAGAGAGGAAGGGAGAGAGATAGAGAGTCAGAAACATCGATGAGAGAGAAACATCGACCAGCTGCCTCCTGCACACTCCCCACCGGGGATGCGCCCGCAACCAAGGTACATGCCCTTGACCGGAATCGAACCTGGGACCTTTCAGTCCGCAGGCCGACGCTCTATCCACTGAGCCAAACCGGTTTCGGCATATTACCTTTTTATTAATATAGATATGTGCAGCCAGACAATGTACATATTGTCTGATTATCTCACTAAACTTTATGGTGCAACTAATGGGAAGATGAGTGCAAGAGGGAATGAGTCTGTATATGTGGACCTAATTCTTTTTTCCCCATAACAGAAGGCGAATAGATAACATCTAAAATGGAAAAAAATAGTAGTGTGAGTGTATTAGTAGAGATAGGGAGATAGAAGAAGTAAAAATGTTGAGAGGTTTGCCTTCAGAAATATGGAATTAGAGGTGAGAAGATGAGAAAAAAGAAATTGCTGTTTTTGTTAGACTCTTTATAGAGGCGCGACCTTTTAAACCACAAGCCTGTATATCTTTAATAAAAGTAAAAATCAAATTAAAACGTGAATAGCAGTACTGGTTTTTCACATCTGTGAGGGGAGAAATAGTGTTTGAAATCACTCACGAAGAAATCTCTGGTTGGACAGCTGCGTCAGCTTCCATATTTTGTTGGTTTTCCCCTGAACTCCACTCTTTTGTGTTTTCTGCATTAGAAAATCTTAACTTAGAATTATAGGTTGTTGGGAAGCTTTGACAGATAGTTCTGGCTTTTCAGATCAAATGCAGACCCAGAAATTATGGAGAGAATTCCCACTAAATACAACATTCAGTGTTTCATCAGCAGATCAGCGCCCCAGCTCAGCACCCCTGAGAGCTGAGGTGTCAGAGGTCCTAACCTGGAGACATCAGCTGACAGTGACACCCTCTCTCTCTGCTGGCACTTGGCTTGTAAGATATTTCTCCGTGTTCAGTTGCAGCATTTGGATGTGACTTGTAATATGCAAAAGACATAGCAGCCTAAGTGCTTTTTTTCTGCTGAATGAAGAAAATCATCGGATTCTGGGGAAAGAGTCACGATCTCAGCCATGGACCCATTTGCTGACTCTTAACCACTGTTCAGTTTTAAGAAATTCTGAGGTCTGATCATTTAAAAATCCTGATATTTTGGTCCTGAAGTCAAAGATCCATACTATTCAAAATCCTAAAAGCATTGCCGAGACACGGCACGCATGTTCACAGAAATGATAATTTTAAAAAGATTTCATTCCTTATTTTAAAACACTGTAAACCCTTTCATTTCTGGAGGCATGCAATGGACGCCCGTGAATGAGGCGTGTTCCATGAATAAGGCGTGGTCTGCATTTGGCAGCAATAACTTCCAATGGCATGGTGATGCCTCTGCATGCAGCCCTTGTGGCCGGAGCTTCTCCAATACCAACTCAATGTATCTTTTTTTTTCCAATTGTAGTAAAATGTACATAATACAAAATTGACTACTTTGACCTTTTTAAAGTACGGTATACAATTCAGTGACATTAAGTACATTCACAACATGGTGCAATCATCACCACTATCCATCTCTAGCACTTTTTCATCTTCCTAAATTGAAACTCTCTGCTCATGAAACATCAACTCCCCATTCTTCCCTCCCCTACTGCCTGGCAACCTCTGTTCTACTTTCTGTCTCCATAAATTTGCCTATTCTAGGGGCCTCATATAAGTGGAATCATACCATTTTTGTTTTGGGGGTCTGGCTTATTTTACTTAATGTTTTTTAAAGGTTCACTCATGTTGTCGCATGCATCAGAATGACACTCATTTCTAAGGCTAAGAATCCATTGTGTATGGAGGTACCACATTTTGTTCATTCATCCATCTGTTGATGGACATTTGCCTTGTTTTGACCTTTTGGCTATTGTAAATAATGCCATGGGAGCATTCATGTCCAACATAACTTTCAAAGTCTACCTCATAGTTTACAAACTAATCGTTAATTAAACCAGAATTCTCTTTTAAAATCACTCATGTATATGGCAAATATATGCTGACATTGATTTACTCATAGTTTTATTAAACTGTAAAGTGAATTGTCTGGTTGTGTACATACATAATAGTTATTGATCTTAAATGCCAGTCACATTAGGAGAAATCCAATAGTTCTGATAAAGAAACTCTACCAATTGTTTCCTGCTTTCTTTCCAACCACAATACTTGTTATTGATTTGAAGCTGGTTTCATATTTCACCAGCAAGAATATAATTGCATTTGTTTTTGCTACAAGGGTGAATGATGACTATAGTTTTCATGTCTTTTCAACCTTTAACATTAAATTTTGACAACTTTGTACTGGAAAGCCTTACTTTTTGCTTGCACTAGAGAAAGTCAAATGGTTTAAAAGTAAGGTTGATAAGCTTTATTGGGAAATATTGTGAAAGTTTGGGTAACTTTATATTATTATTTGATAAAAGTGTTAAGGGCTGATGAGCTGCGCACTAGGACAAAAGGCTCATTAATTCAATACAATTTGATTATCATTTCCCATTGTCATGCTTCCTGTTTTCTTTTTTTCTCTGCCTTTGTGAGATTATCCGCATCCATTGTCCACTTGTCACGTGACATACAGATTCCAGCTTTACATTTATGACAGAGCCCACTTACTACTTATATTTGTGACCTTATTTCATTCCTAGGATTTATTTTTCTACTTTTGTTATAATTTATTTTTCTACTTTCGTTATTTTTCTACTTTCGCAAACCACTGTGGAAATGCTGATTCATGTTGTGAATTGTAGATATTATGCAATGCTACAGCAACAGTGACAAATGTGGATTTAACCAATGTAAATAATAATGGTCAGATGACAATAAAATAAATTCTTTAAGATAAATACATTCTTTAAGATAAATGACACCAGTATGAACTAAGTCAGTCCTTGAATACACTGCTTTTCAGAACATAAAAAGTGAGAAATTCTATAGAAATTATGATTAATCTTACATTTCAGATTTTTAAAATTATATGTGCATAAATGATTGCATAGCCTTTTCTTCTGAATCTGTGAAATGATTTAGAAGCTATTGAAAGACTTCTGGTGGTCAAGAGAGATCCGTAGGACACTTATTGAGAAACTTGTAGGGGACGGAGAGAGCTGAACTGCTCTGTGAAACAGAATGAGAAGAATTTGAGCTCCCAGGGATGATACAGAAGGAAACAGTGAGACAGGGAGATGGGAAAGCAACCCAAAGGGACAATTTATGAGAGAAGATTATGGCAGCCTCATTTACCAAGATAGATCAGTTGAAATATTGGCAAGCTGAATCCACCAATGATTAAGTTAGAATCATTAAAAATGGATTAGTAAATTTATTAAGGTAACTTGCTATATTAACAGATGAAAGACTCTATGGTAAGCTTAATAAATACAGAAATGTTGATAAAAACCAACACCCATTCATTATGAAACTCTTAACACACCAGAAGTGATAATGTAAGATAAGATGTGTAAAAGCTGTACCTAAGACATGATGAAATGCTATGGAAGAATATAAAGAAGGCTTGGATGCATTGGCATATACACCATGCTGATGTGGAGGGAGGCATGATACTATAAATGCGGCAATTTTTCCTGTGGTAATAAAGAAATTCAATGCATTTATAATCAAAGTTTCAATAAAATTATAAGAGCTTGAAAATCCGACCCTTACATTGATATGGAGAAGTAAAGAACGAGGAAGAACCAAGTAATTTTCAAGAAGACAACAGGAAGGGTTGCCATCATCAACCAGGTCGGATCATATCATGAAGCGTTTAGATCTGCACGGTGGTATCTCGGGAAGTGACAAATTCCTGAGAGAAACAGATTGAGCATGCATGGAAATCTGGTGCATGGCTGAGGAGTAGAAGGAAGGACTTGGGAAATGACCTATTGAAAGTGATGTCGTAAGGATAATACACATGGAAAAATATTAGAAGCCTGTTTCATGCAACACACACACACACACACACACACACACACACACACACACGTCGAGGAGGATGCACTATCTACCTAAGCAGAGAAGAAAGTACAGGGTGGGGCAAAAGGAGGTTTATAGTCGTGAGTACTATAAATACAGTTTATCCTTGTATTATTATTCATTCATGATTGTATTCTTTTCCATAGGAACAACTGTAGACCTACTTTTGCCCCACCCTGTATTATGGCTTTTAGAAGAAAATACAGGAGAATATCTTTATAGAATATGACATAGCAGTAAAACAAACAAACAAACAAAAACCCCACAAATGAAATAAGTCTACATGTAGCCATTTAGACAAACACACAAGCACCACATTGATTTTTGAAAAGCATCCGCTAAAGCATGCATACAGCGCGGTATCTCTCATAGAAATCTGCAAAGACACAAAACACTGCTTTATGCCACGCAGGGCCAGGCCTCCGCCCCCCCCCCCCCCCCCCGCCCCCGCCCCCGTTTGCTACTGCTTTAGCTTCACTTCACCTGCTCTTTTCCAGGTGAGAAAACATTCTTTCCAATGTGCTTTTCCCTGCAACCAAATTGCTATATTTTGTCAGCCTAGGGACCGTACCCGCTCACGAATTTCGTGTGCCAGGCCTCTAGTATAGTATAAATATATAAATATTCCCACAAGCAGACAGATAGGCAGGCAGGTGGTGGTAGTGGTTAGGGGGGTGGGGCGGGGGGGAGGAGGCAGGGCACCGGAGCTGACTTTATCAGCCAGCAACAGAGCAAAGCTAACATTTCAGGGAGGTACAGTGTCAGGGAGGATAGATAAGGAATGGGAACCACTTGTGTCCAAAAGACTGTATCAGCCACACGGCGATAGGATCAGCTTCTGATTCCTCACTGGCTACGGTTTAATTTCTACTAAGAAATACACAACATGCTCTTGTAGCCCGTCTAACCCAAGGACATTGACTCCTTTCCTTTGGGCTCACGGCAACACAGGGCACCGCCCAGAGCTGTTATCAGTTTGTATTAAAAAAAAATCTGGAGTCCGATCATTTTTGTGAAGCGGAGGATACTGAACACCATTCAAAACCTGTCACACCCATTTCTAGAAATAGGACCAGCTAGGTAGATTTTTATCATTTATATTTTTTCAAAGTGTGTTTATAAAGGAAACTGTGTCAACAATTTAGTTAATACAAAAATCTGATAAAGAATAGATTTAAGCCTGGCTGGCATGGCTCAGTGGTTGATCACAGACCTATGAACCAGGAGGTCATGGTTCAATTCCCGGTCAGGGCACATGCCTGGGTTCTGGGTTTGATCTCCAGTGCAGGGCGTGCAGGAGGCAGCCAACCAATGATTCTCTCTCATCATTGATGTTTCTGTCTCTCTCTCCCTCTCCCTTCCTCTTTGAAATCAATTAAAAAAATTTTTTTTAAAGAATGGGTTTAATAATTAGTGGAAATGGAAATCGGTGCAGCTTTGGAAAACAGTCTGGAAATATTTCAAAAATTAAAATTGTGCGTCCCTACAACCCAGCATTTCCACTTCTAGGAATTCATTGCTCCCATTTACGCATATTATGCGTACAAAGATATGTGTGTAAGGATATTCCCCGAAGAACTGTGATGGCAGAATATGAGAATTATGTTGACTAGAATCAACATAAATGCCTGTCGATAGGATAATAGGTAAACAAATTTTGCTTCATCCATGCAAGTAAAATCTATTCAGGCAATTTCTACAAAATGTCTGCTGCTGGGATTTTTATGGAGATTTCATGGAATCTGTAAATTAATTTGGGCAGCACTAACATGAGATATCCTTAAATTTATTTAGGTACTTAGAAATTTCTCTCAATAATGTTTTGCCATTTTTCAGTATAAAGGTTTGGGCCTATTTTTTACCATAGCTTTTGAATTTATTTTTCTATTATCTAACAAATTAATTTTTCTCTTACGTTATTAACTTCTGTTTTCCTTTCATTAGTTTCTTGTTCTTTTGTCTAGCTTTATGTTAAGCATCTAAATAATTCTTTTCATTTTTGACTGATACATATTCTATGCTTCATTGCCATGGATATTTCCTGAGCACATCTTTACTTGCACCCGATAGGTTCTGATTAAAGTGTGACTTGTTTTTTCTTCCCTAGATATTCTATAATTTTAGTTTGTAGTCTTTCTTTCATCTGAGAGTTCTTTAAGAGAGGTGTTTTTTAAAAAACAAAACAAAACACAAAAACACAAATGAAAGACCTCTCCTTTTTTTTCTGATTTTGTTATTATTTTCTAACTTTATTGCAGTGTGGTCAAAGAATGTTTTCTTTATTGTTTCTTCTTTTTGGAATTTATTGAGGTTATGTTGTGGTTTAATATTTGGTCAATTTTTATGGTCATTTGAAAAGGCAGTATATTCTCTACTTTTCAGGGAATAGTTTAATATGTGTTCATCAGATCTAGCTTCTAATTACATTACTCATGTCATGTATATTTTTTATACATTTGACCTATCATAGGCTGAAGAAAATTAAACTTTCCTATCCTTACAATGTTTTTGTCTATTTACCATTATATGCTCATAATTTTTGATTGATGGACATTGTTGCCATATTATTTATTGCAAAGACGTAGTGAATTATAAGGGTAAATAGACAAAAACATTTTGTCCTGTTTAATGATTTTTGGCCTAAATTCCACCTTCTCTTACATTAAGATCATGCCTCCTGCTCTCTTTTGTTTACCTTTCTTATATCTTCGCCCTTTGTTTAATTTTGACCTTTCTGCATCGCCTTGAGCAATATATATTTTATTAAACATGAAGTTGTATAAAGCTTTGTTATATAAAAATACATATGAATTTTAAAAAACAGGTGCATCAAATCCATTTATATTTATTCACCTGACAGATTTGTTTGATTTTAGTTTACTATTTATATTGCTTTATGTTATGTATTTAATACTTTTTTCAAATATTTCATTATCAGGTATATTTTACTTGCTTTATTTTTGGTGCATGATTCTGAATTGAGTACTGTTTATATTTTAGTTCTAGTGGTTGCCTTTATAAATATGAATTTATAATTATAATTAAAACTATGCAATGCACTGTCCTTGGCATGCAAGCTCTTTAAACAATATCTTATTTCTCTTCCGCTCCCCTCTGCTTTATCCATCATCTGACTGTATTTAATAATATATTTTTCATACCTATGTATTGTTAAATATAATTATTTTCCAGTCCTTGATTTACCAACTTTAAAGAATACTCTTTAAATTCTTGCTATTTTAGAAGCAGTTCCCGCATGCTTTCCTCTTTCTACTCCCCATTTTTGCTGTGGATACCATGTCAATGTTTTCAGAGCCTCTGGGGTTTGGCGGTAAAATGCCTCCATCCTCATTTTTATCCCTCCCTGCAGGCACTGTGGTTTAACAAGCTCTGATCTGCTGAGTCCTTTACTAGTCCTCCACCCCCTTGCAGTCTTCCGAGATTGTTTTGACATCTTGTGTCCTCTGCGCTTTCCTTTGTTCTCGTATATTTATACCGTTCTTGTTCCCATGCTGTCATTTTATCAGCATTTTGAGAGAGTTGGGGCAAAACATATGCATGCTGTCTTCCGTGTTTAACAAGAATCCCCAAATAACTTTGAGTTTTGAGAGAAAATGCTTTGCATTAAAAGTTCAGGGGAAAAAACCAGAAATTTTACATGCCTGAGCTCAGCCATTTTAGAACTCTATCTCCATCCCTCTCTACCTCTATTGCTATCTCTACCTCTATCTTCATATATATATATATATATATATCTCTATCTCTTTATCTATCAATATAGCATCTACTATCTCTATCTCTATCTATGAGGGAGAGAGGGAGAGAGAGAAGGACAATAAGCTAAAATACTAACAGTCATTTTTCTACCTCTCTACCTAGTTACTATCTTCTGATTTATAGTTTTCAGTATTCTGCATTTTACGCATTGGTCATTTATTTTTTTTAAATTACTTTGTATGTAGACTTTTTATTTTGATATGTAACATGCACAATAAAAATGCACATGAAACATAAATTAGTTGTAAAATGAGTGTTTGTGTATTAGTCAGCTCCGTAACAAAATACCATAGGTTGAGTGGTAAAACAATACAAATTTATCTTCTCACAGTTCATGAGGCTGGCAGTTAAAGATCAGGGTGCCAGCAGGGTCAGGCTTTGGGGAAGGCCCTTTCCTGGCTGGCTAAAGTCCCATTTCTTGCTGTGTCCTCACATGGCAGATAGAAGGCTCTGGTGTCCATTCCTCTTCTTAGAAGGGTACCAGTTCTACTGGGTCACGGCTGTGCCCTATGACCTCATTTAACCTTAATCACCTCCTTAAGGCCCTTTCTCCAATACAGTCACTTGCTGGGGTGGGGGTGGGGGGCGGGGGGAGTTGGGGCTTTAACATATACATTTTGGGGGGGACATAATTCAGTCCATAACAGCATATGACAAACTACTCATGTCACAAAATGGAACATCGTGAGCAACCCACAAACCCCTTGCCGATTACATCCTCCCACCTCTGCCCAAGAGGTTGCTACTAACCTAACTTTTGTGCCTTTTTATTTATATTTTTACCTCCTACATATTCATTTCTAGTCAGCATAGTAGTCTTGCTTTTCTGTTTTTAAATTTTGTAAAAATGGAATCATACTTACGTCGTCTTTTGTGTCTGGTTTTTTTGTTCAATATTATATTCCCGAGACTCATCCTTGTGTGGCGCTAGAGTGTATTCATTTTCATTGCTGTCCGTTATCCCACTTTCAGAACATAATGAAGATGTTTAATGTATTCAAAACTTTATGAACATTGGGCTGTTTCCAATGTTTTCCTTTTATAGGCCATGTTCATAAACCTTCTATAACTGGATCCCGGTGCCCATAAGTACTTATTTCTGTGGAGTGAATGTCCCAATAGTGTAATTAGGAGATCACAGTGATATGTGTTTTCACCTTTACTTGATAATATCCACTGCTTTCCAAAAGGGTTGTACACATGTGCCTTCCCACTGGCAGTGGGAATGAGCTTCTATTGCTTCATATATTTCTCAATACTTGGCACTGTCAACAATTAAAAATTTATCTATCCAACAAACTTATAGAAATCTTTCAGTGTGATTTAAGTTCACATGTCCTTAATTAAGAGAAGGTTAAGAATATTTTATCTGTTTATTGATCATTTGGATTTCTACTTTTGTGAAATATCTATTTAAATCTTGGCTCATTTTAAAATTGGTTGCTCTGACATATTTCTGGTGAATTCATACGGCTCATTATTCTGGATAAACACCTTGTAGGTATATGTGTTACAAATATTTTCTGCTCAGTAGGCTTGCTTTTTTAAAAAAAAATATTTTTTATTGATTTTTTTACAAAGAGGAAGGGAGAGAGATAGAGAGTTAGAAACATCGATGAGAGAGAAACATCGATCAGCTGCCTCCTGCACATCTCCTACTAGGGATGTGCCCACAACCAAGGTACATGCCCTTGACCGGAATCGAACCTGGGACCTTTCAGTCCGCAGGCCGACACTCTATCCACTGAGCCAAACCGGTTTCGGCAGTAGGCTTGCTTTTTGACTCTCAAAAAGTAGTCTTCTGATGAACAGAACTCTAAATTTTAATGTATTAAAATGTATCCGGTTTTTCTCCTATGGTTCTTCTATTTTCTATGTAATAAATCTTTCCCTAAACTGAGGTCATGGATATAGTCTCCTTTGCTTTTTTATTTTCCCCCTTTACAAAGTTGAGTAGAACTGATAAAACAGACATCTTTGCTTCTTATATTTTTCTTCTGATCTCAAAGAGAAAGCTTGCCACTTTTCACAATTAAGTAGGATGTTTGTTGCTTTCTTTAAAGTGGTTACCCTTTATCAGAGTACAATTCCCTTATAGTCCTACTTTTCCAAGAGTTTTAAATCATAAGCAGATATCAAACTTTATCAAATAATTTTTCAGCATCAATTAGGATGATCACATGATTTCCCACTTTAACTTATTAATAGAAAGAGAACATGTTTCCTATTGTGTGTATATCAATGTTATCGTCAGCAAGCAAAATTTGAAAGTTGGAAAAAGAAAGCTTCACAGAAAGCTTTGGTGTAGGATGCTTTCGGAAAGTTCCCACATTCTGAAACTACAGTTTCCATTTACTAACTCAGCATAATCTCAGAAATACTAAGGTCACTTTGAAATATATGAGCTATGATAACTGACCCAGCTTCATTCATGGGTTATTTTCTGAACAAATTCCAAATATATATTTGTTCTTCATTCTGTCTCAATTTTGTTCCTGACTCTCTTTCCAAGAGTAGGCCTTCCCTAAAGTTCATTCATGTGTGCACCTAGCCGGTGAATGGGTGTATATCTGGCAGGAATCCCATCTGTCCAGTTCACAGAAATTGGACCCTCTGAGACTGAGATACCAACATCGATATTTTATAAATCTCCCCAGGAGATTCCAACGCACAGCCAAGGTTGAGAACCACTAATGTATAGCTCTTTAAAGCTGAGGATCATATGAACCAAAGCCTACAGAGAAGATATATGACCATTACAAAGTCAGATAAACAATAGGATCCCACATTACCCAAATGAAACCCCACAGAATAAATAACAGGGGGAAAAGCTGCCACGTGGAGAAAGAGAAGAAGGGGGGAAAAGGAAAGGCAGCGAAGGACAGCAAATCTACTCACTCCATCTTCTCTGGAAGGTCGGTGCGGGTCATGCACACACAGTTGACCACGATCGTGACTGTGATGAATGTGCTGAACCACCTGAGAGGCTGGGTTAAGGAAAAGCTGAGTCACCGTGCTTCCCCGATGGCATCTGTGACCACGGTGATGCTGAATGATGAAATCCATACCTGTTAGCTAGGATTGGCTTCATGGTCTTGTCGCTTAATAACCAGGAACATTTCCTGAGTGCCTACTATGGGCTGAGTACTTCGTCCACATTTTTTCCAACACAATTACCCTATAGGTGGATATTATTATCTACATTTTGGAGCTAAGAAAACAGGCTGATAAAGCTTAGGTAATTTTTCCCTGCTCACACAGCTAGTCAACCCTGATGCCAAGATGTGAACTCAGGGCGTTTGCTAAGAGAACCCCGAGCAAGCTGAAAGGAAACAGAACCTTTCTTCCAAAATGTCCTTCTGCCCTGAAGGCTTCACTTCACTTTACAACATACCCTGAAGTTTCACCCATCAATGTCTCTCTTCCCCTAAAAGACAAAGAGAATGCTCCTGGGAACTTAGAAATAATGGGAGAGCTACAAGCTTCCATGGAAATTAGATTAGTCAGGTTGTTTTCCTAGCTTGGCTGAAGAAGTGGACTTCTGGCCAGGAACCGCGGAGGCAGGCAGAGGAAGTGAAATGCTGGTTCGAGGTGGAAATTCCAAGTAGGATTAGGCTGTGGCGAGAACTCTGAACAGGCAGAGAGGAGACTTTTAGAGGAGAGGTTGGGCAAGGGGGTTATCAGAAGTGGAAGGGGACACTGAACAGGAAGGCAAGTGGGAGGGCTAAATAGATGAGGAAAATGTTGGTGGGGAAAATCCAACAATCAGTGTCTCCCTTTGGACGTTTTTCTCAGAACTAGCTGGGTTCTTGACAATTCCTTCCTGAAGAAAAATAAAGCCTGGTGATGAACTTGACCTACAGAGAGAGAGTGAACCGCTCATCTTTCATAATTTCAGCTTGAGCAGAACTATTTAAATCTATTTTAGGTGTGTGTGTGTGTGTGTGTGTGTGTGTGTGTGTGTGTGTGTGTGTGTTTGTAAATGTCTTTAATGTGCCCTGTCTCATAGTTACTTAGGAACACTTCTATTTTAAAAAGGAAAATTCTACTAATTAAGTCACATTTACCTGTTGACTTGCAATTAAAGTAAGAAATGTATTCACATGGAGGGGAGGATGTTAACCCAAGGATTAATGTAAAATTATATCTTCAATTCCAAAAACTTTTAAAAGTAATATATTATGTATAATATTACTTATAAAAACATTCATAGTGAATTTGATTAGAATTATAATTTTGATGAAATAGTAATAATAGGACAGTGAGAATCCCATACCTTAAAGATTATCTTTTGGGGGTAGAACTACCCAAGTTCCTGAGATTTACATCCATAAATGCAGATTTTGATAAGTTTGTGATGAGTAGACCCTCTACATAGTTATTTATTCATAAAATATCAAGATAAAAAGAATATGCATAATCCACGGACACAGACAATAGTGTGGGGAAGGTCTGGGGTGGGGTGGTGGCTGGGTGGCGGGGAGCAAAGAGATGGAAATGGGGGACATCTGTAATACTGTCAACAATAATAAAAAAGAATATTTCCTGGCACTTGGTTCTTTAAAGTGATTTTATTCCTAATTAGCTGTTTCTTATTTATTTAGATGTAATTCAACCAGGATACATGGAGAAAATTTTGTGTATTTGCTGTTTTTCTTTATTTGTAATTTTATGTAATTGTACAGAAAATTACAAATAAGGAAAACACTAGTAGAGATGACATACTGAGAGAATAAATTGCCCTAATTCATTTTCATTAGCTGCCTACTTCCTTATTGTTGATATTGCTCCAAGCAGGATGTAGGATGGACGTTGTTAACAAGCGGAGTGACCTTGGACAATTTACTTAATGCCTCTAGTGTCAGTTTTATTATCTGCAAAATGGGGAGGTTAATCCCTTCTTCAAGGGCTTCCGTGCCTATGAGAGTGTCGACACTTAGGGGGTATATAGCAAATGGGAGCCTACTATTATCATGAAAATTCTCTGTGGAGTCAAGAAATCCAAGATTCAATTAAGAAAATATACTTCCCACTGGTTAACCATAAAGCAAGGAAAAGGAAATTGTAATGCAACTTCCCGCAGCAGCAGTTTCATGTTGAGATCCCTGTGCCAGGGGTACCAGCTCGGTGGGAGCTGCCCGGCGATCCTGCGAGCTGCCCCAGGGTGCAGGGAGAGAGCTCCTTTTCCTGGAGCCTCCTAGGGAGAGGCTGGTGCCACCTGCCAGGCAGCTGAAGCGAGGCTGTTCTTGCAAGTCAACCTCCTGGAAGCCAGAGCTGAAATCAACTCTGGAACATCCAACTTGGACAGTCACCGGGGAAGATCCCTGGAAACAAGCCACAGTCTCTTATTTGTACTAGTGTGACTGGTCTTGGGAAAAATATACAAACAAAAAAACCCCATCTCCTACCCCCACAACAGAAACCTGAAGCCAGCTTCTGAAGCTACCTAAATATATACAGACATTTGATCAATGTATCTCTAATCATTACATTCTCCAATGGCAGGAACCTTGGGCTATTGACAATTTCAACCTGCTGGTAGTTTGGTGGTAACTTATGCCATTGGCAGTGCCACATGACCAGTGGGGGCCCATTGAGACAACCTACCCTCTGCCCATGACTGTCTGTTCTCGTGGCCCTCTGGGAAGTGCTGCTCCTTTGCCCAATAAGCAGCCACTCCCCAGGATGGCTAGGGCTCAGACATACCATGCCTCTCTCACTGGCTCAAAGAAGGCTTAGGGCCTTTCACTGGTCTTTATGTTGTGGGAAGAGCCGACCACATACAGTGAGACTATGCCTGGCATATCAGCAAAGCTCCCCTCATAGAGAGAACATTTTCCAAGATGTGCATCCAGAGGTGTGTCCATACTAGTCTAGGTGAACCCAACCCCATCTCTGGGTGGCGTGAAGACCTCCTTGGCCTTGGGACTGCTTTCAGGTGTTGGATATATTAAAGCCACAAACGGTTCTTTTAATATAACGACTGAAAAAGGGATTTGATGGGAGGAAGGCTCTATTGCTAACCTCTAAAGCGGGTACTAGACACAGTGGGCAAGGCCTGATTCTAACATGTGGCAGAATCAACCGTGCAAAGGATATGAGTGGACAGACACTTTGATGGCTGTTCTTCTGACCGGGTTGAAAGGACTGAATAACCATAGGGCCCGAGTGGCACTAAACCGGGAAATGGTCCTCCCTTTGTTCAGCACCATAAACGTCTACAAAAAAAATAACAGAAGGGCACCGCCAGTGAGAAACACACGTCCTCACACAACCATGTTCTTGAGCACGAGTGGCATCATCTCAGGCTCATGAGCAAGAGGGTCTGGGAACCATGGATCAGTGAGAGCCCAATGGAGAAGCAGAGAGTTAGGGAGGATCAGGGGCTCACAACTACACCCCCACCCTCCCAGCAAGACCCCAGGCCTCGTGGCTGATGATGCATCATAATGAACGCACTGCAAGTGCCCAGTAGACAGGCGGCTGACCAGGGAGCAGCTAAGATGCATCATGCCCAGGGCTGGAGTTCTGGTGGCATTTAATTTTTCTTCTAATTAGTGGATCTCTCTAGTCCCGGGATGTCCCTTCTGTCCTCCACCTTCTAGGTCTTCCCTTTTAAACGCCCCTCTGAGCATCTTGGAAGGTGAGGCTCTGGCAGATTAGAGGAGGAAGGAAGACAGTCCAGTGCCTTTATTTTCTCCACAAACCATACTGGAGATGGCTGATTCCTGACCCTCCCAACTCCCAAACATTCATACACCATTTTTTCCAGCTGCGGAGAACACTTAAGATACCATACAAACAGGGTAATTGTCATGGGACAGCTCTTGCTCAAATGATTGGTTCTCAAACTTTTGAATGCAAAAATTATCGGGGACTCCAAAGAGCTTTTGGTAGTGTTTATACCTTTTTGCTTATACCGTGTGTATGTGTGTGTGTGTGTGTGTGTGTGTGTGTGTGTGCATACATGTTTGTGTACATATACTATTAGAAATTGAAAATGTAGGACATTTTAAAACACGGGAATAGATAAGCAGATGTTCTAGTGGCTGTTAGACCCATGATGTCATTCCCCCATCAATACCTCTGTTTACTATTATCTGTTCACAAAAGAGCATGAGTAAAAAAGACAAATGACATCTAAGCATTCTTATGTAATAGTGTTGACCTGCAGAACTCATTAAAAGAGTTCTGAGAATCCCAGGATTTCCGCGCTCATACTTTGAGGACCACTGGCTTAAATCATCCTCCTTTCTGATCTCCTTGCCTACTCTCCCCTCCCCACAAGATCTCTGCTCCCCGCTTGCAAAGAGAGCCATCATCTCTCCAGATCCTTGGCCAGAACTCATCCAAGGGAACAGCCCCTTCCTCTGAAACCTCCGCAATAGTTCTCACTGCTTTTGAGGATTCGGGTTTCATTAGCCTCTCCCGTAAGTACCATACAGATTCAAAGAGAACGTCGAAGAGGTGAGTTACATTTCTTTCCCATTGACTGAGTCTAGCTGACAACCACATCACCCAAGATGCAGAAGGACTCCCTGGGCTGAGTGGGGACAGAGGCGCCCTCTCCGAGAGCAGAGAACAGCCGTTCCAGCCAGTAGCCCTTACCCTGTGTGCACTGTAGAAGGGGTCCAGATCCTCCAGGGGCTCCCCGACCAGCTCTGCGGGGAGTTCACCATAGAACTTGGGCAGCTGGTTGCAGGCTTTCAAGTCAAGCTGGGGCCGAGGCTTCTCCTCTTGGTCCTTCTGCTTCTGTTTCTGCTTCCACTTGTGCTCACTCTGCTTACCTTTGGCTTTTTTTGCTGCCTGCTTGGCCGCAATTCTCTTTTCAATCTCCACCAGGGACTCCGGAGTGAATCGACGGAAGTTGGTAGTTTCCAGGGACCCAAGGGGGAATTCCATCTTCTCATTCTTCTTTAGGAAGAATTTATACTCTTATGAGAGTGGACATCACCATAGAGAGGTAACAGTCTGCCCACTGGCCCTCTTCCTCCCATCCCTCCCACCTTTCTTGCTAAACAGCTCCCCACCCACCTCTCCTATTCCTTAACCCTCACTAAGCTCCCACCAGGACCCTACAGCCCCTGCACTGCTCTTAGGGAGGCTGTTTGTTCCATCCTACTCCAGGTACTGAAGGGGCGAGTCTGTGTTCTCCATGAGCTTCTAAGTCATTGCTCCTTCCTCATTTTGTAACACACCACCACCAACAATAACCACCACCACCTACCACTACCACCAACCATAGCCATCACCAACCACCACCACCAACCACCACCAACCACAACCACCACCACTACCACCAACCACCACCAACCACCACCACTACCTACCACTACCACCAACCACAGCCATCACCAACCACCACCACCATCCACTACTACCAACCACAACCACCACCAACCACCACCAACCACCACCACCATCCACTACCACCAACCACGGCCATCACCAACCACCACCACCACCACCTACCACTACCACCAACCACCACCACCATCCACTACTACCAACCACAACCACCACCAACCACCACCACCACCACCTACCACTACCACCAACCACAGCCGTCACCATCACCAACAACCACCACCAACAACCACAACCACCACCAACTACCACCAACAACCACCACCACCACCAGATTTAGCCATACTGCCTTCTGTCTTCATTTCTATGACTACTGAGCAATAGGCACTCTCCCACATTCATCAAAGACTTCACTTCATGATCTACTTTACCTTAAGTCTCATCCTACTTTCTGACCACAACCTTATTTTTGTAATCGTTGACACTATTACAGATGATCCCATTGTCCCCCTCTTTGTCCACCTCCACCCAGCCCCAGCCCTGGCCTTCACCTCGCTGTTGTCTGTGCCCATGGACTATGCATATACATTCTTAGGCTAATCTTTTAAACTGATAAACAAAATAGAACCAGAGGCATGGACACATGGAACAGACTGACAGATTTCAGAGGAGAGGTGGGTGGGGAAGACTGGATAAAAGGAGGTGAAGGGACTGACCACAACCTTCTATTTATTGACATTTCCCATGTTTTCCCCCTCCATGAACTCCAGGCTACTTTTTCTTTGTCCATGGCCGAAGACTTCTTTCCAGATTCAGATCAGACCTTATGGTCCCCCATTTGTCCCTTGTCCTTATCCTAAATACCAAGCCTGCATCAACCTACATGAGTCTAATTGAGGTTTCTCTGAATCTGGACTGCTGAGGGGTGAGGGAGAACATCATGCTGCTTGGAAATCATATCATTTCCCTAGGCAGCAGTTTCTCCTAGTCAGATATTTCAAATACTGCTCATCTTTCCTGAGTATTCCCTATTCCTCTTTGTAGAAAGACAATGACCATGTTCCCTGCTTCATGAAGAAAACAGAACTCCCTTAACGTCATGCCCCCCAACCTCCTGCTTACCTGACCCCACACAGTCCTTTCCTCCTTCTCTCTTCTCACAACCTGAAAGGTCTCTGGCAAGGTGCAAATAGTGCCTGCTACCTTCCTGGGCTTTGCTCAGCTAATTGGGAATCCTTATTTCTGAGTCCATTTCAATGCAGTGGGGAAGGCATGCTCCTTGTGAAGCAGCCATAGTGGACCTATGTTTTGTAGAATTAGTCTGGGCTTGGGGTTCACCTCATGGATTGATAGCTGGGGAAGAGCCAATCCAAGCTCAGCCTTGGCTTTGAAACAGTCCACCCACCTGAGTATTTGCAGGTGTATTCTCTCCAGCCCAGGAGCTGTTACTAATAAACCAGCCTCTCTATTTGGTGGACATTCCGCCCTCTCAAGATGAGCCAACAGGGCTATTTGCTTCCCTTTGCCCTCTTAATGTCAGACAAGAGAGGGTCTTTCCCCATTGCTCCTCTGAAGAGCCTATACCATCCAGAGCCTGCAGGACTCCCTGGAGGAAGATGAAGCAACCCTCATACTAAACTCTGCGGTGGGCAGAGGAGATTAGCTACAGGGTCAGTGTTTTCTTCTCTGCAGTGGGGTCCCTGTCTGGTTCCAGCTCCCTGGAGCCAGACACAGGCCTACAGATATTCCTCCCGCAGCAGCTCCCAGCACTCACAGTGCCTGATCAGTCACAGGGGTTTCCACTCAGAGCCTTCGGAGAGGATTTATCTAATCCTGCAGTTCCCCCAATGCCTTCTGCAGAATTTTAGTGCACTGCAAATAGGTGGTCTGCGGGATAAACAATACTGGCCAAATCCTCCCCCACCCCCCCTTGAAATGCATTTGTCAGAAAGGCTGGAAGGCACTAACATGTTTTTCTGTTCTTTTTATTCCATCATGGAGTGCTTTTAAGAAGTGACAGTTATTTCTGGACATGGCAGGCGGCTAAGGAGAAGGCCCCGCTCACTGCAAACACGGCTACACTTAACCATTGAGAGTGTGCTGGCAGCTTGGTGCTCTGGTTTGCAGCATATTTGTAAATTTTTGTTCTAAATAAATTCTTTAACTTTTCTAGTTGGTTGCTTTTTCTTCTAATAAAAAGATTTTTTTTTTAAAAAATAATATAAATAAGATTTTGGTTGTTTCTTCAGGTGATTGATTCCTGAGCCCATTTTTGCTATTTTAGTTTAATCTAAATGTACTAACATTTGAGAGCCTGCTGATGACTTAACAGGCCAGGATGATTTTAAAATTTTTCTCTGGGCCCCCAGCCGGGTGGCTCAGTTGGTTGGAGTGTCGTCTTATACACCAAAAAGATGAGGGTTCAATCCCTGGTCAGGGCATGTATGGAGGCAACGGACCAATGTTTCTCTCACATTGATGTTTCTCTCTCTCCCCCGCTTCCTCTCTCTCTAAAACAAACAAACATATCCTCAGGTGAGGAGTTTAAAAAATTGTACTCTGGTCCTGTAAGTTTGCAAAATCCTGACCTAACACATGGTCCCTAATGCAGCCAGGCAGGGTCTCTGGGACTCTGGTCCACCATGGTCCACAAAGCCTGGAAGGCACTCCAATGACTCCGTGGAGCACAATGTTCTCAGAAATCCTGCCCCTCCTAGGACTAGTCTGGAAGCAAACAGGATGGCTTGCCATCACAGATGGGTAGAACAGTCTCCCTGGGGCATTTTCTCTACTTGCTCTAGAGAAGCTAGATCTGAAGCTCTTACAACAAGCATCTATTTTCCTAGTTCTCTGCAGTAGCCACTGGCTCTGAGGAAAATGTAGTTTTCTCACCTCTTCTAGTAGCATGATCTCCAAATGCCAATCACCGTCAGTCACAGAGGGAGCAAGTTAAGATGCAGATTCCTGGGCCCTGCCTGCAAAAACACTCATTTACTGGCCCTGAGGTGAGGGCCAGGAAGCTGCATTTTAAAAATATATTTTTTTATTAATTTCAGAGAGAGGAAAAGAGAGGGAGTTAGAAACATCAAAGATGAGAAAGAATCATTGATCAGCTGCCTCATGCATGCCCCTTATTGGGGGCTGAGCCCACAAGCCAGGCATGTGCCCTGACCGGGAATTGAACCATGGCCTCCTGGCTCACAGGTCGATGTTCAACCACTGAGCCACGCTGGCTGGGCAGGAAGTTGATTTTTTATGAGCTCATTGCAGAAGATGCTGAAGGTGTTCTACCTTTTAGAGGCACTGGAAGCCTCTGCAACTGTGAATATGAGGAAGAGTACAGGTCAGGGTTAGAGGATCAGGGCAGGAGAGGTGACCTACTCCTGCAGCTCCAGAGCTCTGGGGAAAGCCCTCCTGGATTCTGGAGACAGGTCACAAGTTAATGTTGGCTGTGTTAGGGAAGAAGAGACCCAGCACCAAATGGTGGGTTCTTGTTGAGTGATCATTCCAAGGATGATCACACACACACACACACACACACACACACACACACACACACACACACATGTCTGAGTGACTCTTCAGACGTGTGTGTGTGTGTGTGTGTGTGTGTAAATATATTGTTATTGATTTCAGAGAGAGGAAGGGATAGGGAAAGAGAGAGAAACATCAGTGATGAGAGAGAATCATTTATTGGCTGCCTTCTTTAGGCCCCACACTGGGGACCAAGCCCATAACCTGGGCATGTGTCCTGGCTGGGAATCAAACTGGTGACCTCTTGGTTCATGGAACAACACTCAAGCCAACTGGTCCACATTGGCTGGACTAGAAGGTATTTTCTTACATATGAGAGAAATAAGAAGTATTAGGGTGTGTGCTTACTTTAGGTTATAAAGATATTAACTGGACTAAACAAGCTTGTCTCTGAGTCTTTTGATTCCATACCCAATGCTCTCCCATTTCTGGGATGGGTCTGGCTGGCTGGCGCAGCTCTGGAACCTACTGGCTGGGGGCATCCTTGGAGAACTCTGGGAAGTGAGTGAGGCAGGGACTGAACTGAATACATTCAGATCTGGTGAGGCTTCAAGAGACCTCAGAGAACAGCCTCCTTGTCTCATATAGCTCACTGAGACTTAGAGTCCAAGAGAAGACTTTATCCACTACTGTAGCATCTGGTTCAGACACGATGTGGGCAAACAGGAAATTATTGTGTTTCCAGAGCCTGAGTAGTAGGTGCAAGTGTTGGCTTCCCCATCCATTGTAGGATGACATCTTCTCATGCTCTCATCAACTTGTATACAACCAAAGCTATCATTTTCATGCAGGTGATCCTAAATCTGGGCCTTTCTTCTGAACTCCAGACCCACTAGTCCAATGCCTTTGTACAGATGAAGTACATTCAATGCCTATTGAATGCTTCATGAATACCTCAAAATCATTTCTCCCATGATCACTCTATCTTCTCCCATCCCAACTTCTCCTCCTCCTATGTTACTTATGTCAATAAATTGAATAACCATTTTTCTAAGGTGGAAACTTAGGGGTCCACCTTTATGCCTCTGTCTATGTCATTTCCTCCCTTATTCCAGACACGTCTTAGTTTCCATGGGTATAGCAGTAAATAGGCTACAGACTCATAACCTTTGGGTTATGTAGCTCTGAGTCTAAGTAAACTTTTCTGGCCAGCTTTCCAGGCAGACACTTTCCAGAGGAGAAAAAGATTTAAGTTATGATGATGACATGAGTAGTCTGGAATCACATTTGAAACACAAATTTAAATTTGTATCTCCAGTCTAGGCCTTTCAACTACATTCCAAATTCTTATAGTCAACTGTCTGCTCACTATCCCTCACCAGGATGTCTATAGAGCCTATTAATTTCTTTACCCCAACTGTGCTCTTCCCTTAGTCATCTTTATTTCAATAAATCAAGAACTTCCAGCAGTTCAAGCCCCAGTTCTTGAAACTTTGGAACTAGACATTACTTCTCTTTCTCTCTTTCTCTTCTCTCTCTCTCTCTCTCTCTCTCTCTCTCTCTCTCTCTCTCTCTCCTTACATTTGGTCCTTCAGAAAATTCTCATGACCCTGCTTCTGAAATCTAGCTGTCTACTTCTCATCACAGCCACTGCTACCATAGTTCGACTCACCCTCATATCTTGCCTGGGCTGCTATTAGTGTATGTTCTGAACATATCTCATGGCTAGCATTCTCTCAAATCCTTGCAGTCTATACACTTTGAAGTAGTAAGAATAGTCTTTTAAAAACAAGGCCTGGGGTGGGACAGGGACTGGGAGGAGGTGGGCAAAGGGGAAGAATTGGGGGACATCTGTAATACTGTCAACAATACAAAATGCCTTGAAGTATGTTCCCATAAAGTTAATCTTTGAGCTCATCTCATATCATTCTTTCTTGCTCACTGGAACCTGGTCCCCACAGGAACCACCTTGCTGTTTTTTGGACACACCAAGCACACTCTTGCCTCAAGCATTTTGGACTTGCTATTCTCTCTGCCTGGTATTCTCTGCCCATTAATAACCACATGGTTCATTCAAATGTCAGCTTGTTAGAGAAGCCTCCCCTGACCATCCCTTCCCAATCAACAGCTCCTGGCCACTCCCTTCACCTTTTTTCATTTTTTTATCTTAACTCCTTTAACCAACTAACACTAGCACTTTATTAGTTTACTATCGATCTCCTTCAACTATAATTTTTGCTTCCTAAAATTATGGATTTTTGTCTCTGGTTAACTGTTCAACTCTTAACATGAGAACAGTGCTTGGCACATACTAGGTCAGTAGTCGGCAAACTGCGGCTCGGCAAACCGCGGCTCGCGAGCCACATGTGGCTCTTTGGCCCCTTGAGTGCGTCTCTTCCACAAAATACCGGCTCTTCCACAAAATACCGACTTCTGCGCATGGGCCACGAAGTTTCAATCGCACTGTAAGTGCGTGTCCGCACATGGTATTTTGTGGAAGAGCCACACTCAAGGGGCCAAAGAGCCGCATGTGGCTCATGAGCCACGGTTTGCCGACCATGGTACTAGGTGATCCACAAATATTTGTGTAATAAATGAATGAATAAACTCAAGGGATCCTAAATGTGTATGTATCAGATACTTATGGAACATTGCTGGAGCTTTTCATCTGCTACCAGGATAGGGTTTGGAGAAAACAGGACAGAGAAACTACAAGTACCTGAACTATGAGACCAGGATGGGTAGAAACTGACCATTTCCCATGTTACTAAAGAAAAAAGCATTTTCTGTTTAATAACAAGTCTTAGAGTTCCCCAAATCCACCCTGATTGGTAAAATGTTCTCCAAGGTGAAAGGAGAGTGTGGTTAGGCTCTCTAGTTCACGGAATGAGTTAGCTTCAGCACTAGGATTACTGATAATAGAATCAAATGTCCCTGTTTTGGAGGATGTGACCAGACAAGACGTAGAAAAGTCTTTGAGATGTCAGCATTATAGTCAGGGACATCTCGCTGAGCTGTCTGTTGTCCTGAAATTTTAATTGTTAGGCTTCTGATAGGAGCATCAGGGCACTGGACATGTAAGCAAGCTGCCCAGAGAAGAGAGAGGATTTGAAGTAGCTATGCCACTGGGAAAGTGCAATGAGCTGTTTGTGGTGATGAAAGTGAGACCACACTATCCATAATCCTGCCCGGACGTCAGATATCGAGCCTTAGCTATCTGAAGCACCAGAAAAATATCACTGAGCCATCTTTAAAGTTGAATAGTCCTGACTTGCCTCTGGTGCTAAAGGCAGGAAGCTAGGGGAATCCTGGCAGAACATAATTTACCTTCGAGTGATCCAGAGATAATAGCCAGCTAGTCTGTTGTCCAGGGATGGGTTGTAACCAAGGTGTTTACAGTGTGGAGGAAAGTGCACGGTCTGTCTGTGGTTCTGAAAGAGCCAGGTAGTGTCGGGGATGGCTATCAGCTGTCCGAGGTGCTGAACTAGAGCTGCTGGGGGTGGATGGGAGATGAGTGGGAATGGTTTTTTCTGTGAGGCTTGGTGGGGAGCTGATCTGTTCGTAGTGCTGAGTGAGTGTGCAGGCTGAAGTGCTGAGAATAACAGCTGCTGTAGGGGTTAAAGTTGAAGAAATAAGTAATTCAAGGAAGAAAGGGATTTGACAGTTTGGGAAAGAGCCTAAAAGGCATTTAATCTAAGCATCTCTGCCCACCAGAATGGAGATCCAAAGTCAAAGAGGAGGAAGGCATTTCTTTCTCCGGGGTCTCTGCCTCCCTCCCCTCTCTCTGAACCCACTGAAAATGAGACCATAAGGAGGGAACATATTCCCTACGGAAGAAAGCAAGTTCCTCACCACATGATCTGGGAATGTTATGGAGCCAGAAACTCAGGATGGTTGATTGAGTCAGATCTAGAGACTTTGAGTTATAATTGCTCAGAAAACCCAGAGAAGTCGTGTGATTTTATCAAAATAGTACTGAGCTTGGTGACAGGGAACTTGAATTCTGACTTTAACTAGGTTTTTTAATTCAATTCTCTGAGTCTCACATCTTTGATTTATAAACTGAAGATGATAACATCAGCCCTGCTAATTTGACACTGTTGTTGGGAGAATCAAATAATGTACGTGAAAGCATTTTGTAAGCTAAGTGCTGTACAAATGCACAATATAGACTTTAATATTTCCCATTATGCATGCGATTTAATAGCCAGTAGCCACTTAGCCTATTTCAATTCCACATCACTAACTCTCAGCATATAAACTAAATAAACATGTGAGATCATTTACAATTAAACACAATATAAAAAACTCATAATGTTTCCACTTTCTCCATCCCCCATTTTTGGTGTGGTACTTTTGAATATGGTGCAGCTGCTCAAAATAAAAGTGTTTATTTAATGAGGTGATACAAATTATAATAGATTCAAGAATTTGAATGGGATCCATGCTGTGGATAAGAGTTATTTAAAACATACAGAATCTACTTCCATTCTCCTATTCTCAATACCACCCCCCCCCCACAACAGAATTCCTGTTCTATTCAACAGGATCCCATTAAAATATATCACTAACAGGCCTCCAGAATTTGTGGGGGAGAGGGCCTGACAAGCACTGTGGGCAGGTTAAAACGGTGACTTAACATGCCCAGGTATAGTTAAGAAAGCCGAAGATTTTGTAAGGATAAAGTGCACGCTTCAACAAGAATATTGAAATCACCGTATAGACAATTCTTTGCCATTGGTAAAGCCCTGATGGGCAGTAGAATTTAGGTAATTTCATCATTGCTTAAGGATTTTAGGGATACTAGGGTCCCCTAGCATCAGATTTAACTAGATGACATAATATCACAAAGAACACACATGACAAATGCATCTTTTAATACGTGTTATTACCCCACAACACACTCTAATATGTCTCCCCCAGCCCCTTTCACCAAAGCTTTTATAAAGTTGTAAATGACCTCCAGGGTGCCAAATACAGACAGACTTTAAAATCTTAACTTACTTGACTTAACAGCGGGATTTGACACAGTTGGCCACTATATTTTTATTAACATCCTCTCTCTTTGTTCCATCTGAAACTTAATTGAAGGCTTTTTTTGGGGGGGGAGGGGTCTGGCCATTAAATATTGGAGCCTCTTGGAGTTCTGTGCTAACCTTCTTCTACATCCCCTCTCATGGAAATCTAATCTCCTCCCATGGTTTCAACTTCCACTCAAACCTCTCTTCTGTGCCAGACCTGCCTACCTCCCTGTTCGTTTGGCTATTCCTCCATCTAATTTAACTCCCCCCCCCCCCCCGGTCCCCTATTTTGTTAAGTTGCACCATCAAGCATCATAAACCCATAGACTCTCTCTCTCCCTCAATCTCTCATGTGCTCCAACCACCAGGCCACAGCCATCTCTTATCTGGCTGGCCTCTATGCTTGCTTATTGACTGGTCTCTCTGCATCCTCTGTTTTGCCTCCATACATAGCAACCAGTATCTCACTCCTCAGATGAAACCTTTCAAAGACTTCCCAAGCTCTTCAGACAATGTCTAAATTCATTCGCATGGCACATGAGGCCTAGCATGATCTGGTCGCCACCCATCACCTCCTCCTCCATCACTCTTGCCCTGTTTACCTCCCAGGAGCTACCCTCATCTTCTTCCAGTTACTCAAATTCACCAAGTTTTTTTCTGCTTTGGTAGATTCACACATGCATTTTTCTTTTGATAAAATCTTTTCCATCCCTTTCCCCTGACTGGCTTATACTTTTCCTTCAGTTTAGTTTAAATATCACTTCTTCAGAGGAGCATTTCCTGGGCTGGGCTGATTTGGCAACTCATGGGCACAGCAGCCTGTACTGTCATGGTGGCCCTTTATGTCAACAATGATCTCTCCAGTGGATGCTCCTATGCTAGAAATAAGCTCCCTGAAGCCACATCCATTCCCCTGTAGTATCCTTAGCACCTTAGACAATGTGACATGTTTGTTTGATAAATACTTGTTGTGAGTGAATGATGGTGGCTCTCTAAGAGACAGGCTATTTAGAGGAGCATCATGAATGTAATTATTCAGTCCAGAGTTTCTGTTGCCAGTGAAAAAGATGGTCCCTACTTCCCAAGATGCTGAGTATGACTGCGTTTCTCTGCAGTAGAAAGAGAAGCCCGGAGCTGTACATGGAGGAGAGAAGACTGAAATGGGGGAGAAGATGACTGAAGGAGAATTCGGCAACCATTACTAAGAGAGAGTCTTTGCAATGCAATGAAAATAACTACAATTTGGGCGGGAGGAGGCCTGGTTCAGCCCTGAACCTTCTTCTTACTTGTTTCCAGATGTTGAGCGTTTGTTTGTTTTTTCTCTGAGAAGCAGTTAGCATACAGGAAGTTGAGAAAGTGCTCTGGGGCGACATGTAAGTTCTGGTTCCTTGTGAGTCTGGAAGTAATGCTATGGCTTTAACTCCCTTCTGAGTCTGCTTTTCTGAGGCAACTAAGGTTTTGTTAGGAGCTACGTAGGTTTCCTGAAGACAGGTTGACTTTGCAATAGCAAACATCAGGGCTGGGTTGGATCATGCACCTGACAGAAGGATGTCTCTCTAACATAATTGGACAGTTGCCTTTTAGATGCCATAAAAGGGCTGGGGACTAAGAGGATTGCCCTTCACACTTATTCTGGTTCTTGACTCCCCAGGGGATGAGAAGCAACAGATCTGTGTTCTCTTAGCTACCGTCAAATGCAAACACAGCCTGTGTCTTTCAGGTTCAAGGGCTTCTCTTTTGAAACTGCCAGAGCCTGGAAGTGCCCCACTGAGCTGCTGGAGGTTGTGGGGTTAGCTCTTCCTCATCCCATCAAATGCCCCCAAATGCTTTTATTCTCAGTAATTGCGGAAGGCCTACTGTGCATTTACATGGTTGGCCATTGTGGAAGATGGTGTGATAGAGAGAACAGGGTATAGAGCTAGACATCAGAAGACTGGGGTCCCAGCCACAGGTCTGTGATAAACCACCTTCAGTCTTTGAGTATCTTCTCTCTCTAGATTTTAGTTTTCTCATCTGTACAATGAAGGGGCTGGTTTGCGCTAGACTGAGGCCCTTCCATCTTGACAAGAAGCCATATTCCTTGATTTGGAGGCCTTTGAATGTAGGGAGTGGCTATAGGATTAAGCCTCGGACTGGCCTGTGGCAGGGCCACAAACAAGTCTCAGCCTGGAGGGCAGAGCTCTGCTAGCATAACTAAACCTGACCTTGTAGCCCTCCCTAACTCCTTCCTAAGTAGCTAATGGGCTGTGGGAGGTGCAGCAAGTGTTGCCAAAACAAGAACCTTTGTATACATGTTAATCTACCCTTGTTTTAATCAGACTGTATAAAATAAACGCCCTGTATGGGCTCTGGATCACTGTCTCCATCAGAGGACAGCTGTCCCACCTGGGCCCAGCTTTTTTCTCTGTCTCTGTGTCTGTCTCTTTCATTTTTCTCAATCCCCAGCCACCCCTACTCAGGAACTGGACTGCTCTCTAGCCGCACTGCACGTGGAAAAGAGAGAAATGTTTATATTTGAGTCTTCTTGGGGAGAAAAGAAACCCTTACTTTGAGGAAAAGAAAAGCTCACTTGTGTGATTCTGACCATGGAGGGTTGAGCAATAAAGACAAATGCCTCAGGCACTGAAAAAGGCAAGGGTCAACATGGCTGAGAGAAGCTGGGAGGGCTCGCTGGAGGAAGCTGGGTGT
This sequence comes from Myotis nattereri, assembly GCF_964212035.1. NCBI lineage: Eukaryota > Metazoa > Chordata > Mammalia > Chiroptera > Vespertilionidae > Myotis > Myotis nattereri. The sequence continues at coordinate 54,515,900 of NC_138089.1, forward strand.
GGAGTGCATGAGTCATGGTCCGGATGTCACACACTTGAGCTTTGAGAGACACAGCGCACTCTGGGCTCTGGGACCCTACTGGATGTGCAGTCCATGCCCACACCAAAGGCACCCACCGGGGCACCTTCTCTCTGTGCCTGACCTTGGTTGAATACCTCCTAAAAGCAGGGGCACCTATATGAGGCCTGTTTCCATGAGGCAATTCTATGGTTGTTAATCTTTTTCTTAAACATTAATTATTCTAGAGCCAAATATGTTTCTCATGAACAATAAACCTTCTTTTTCTTTTTTAAGTTCCCAAAGGAAAATATGCAAATTCTGACGGATAGAAAGGCGTTTTGGACAAGGTCCTCAGGCAATAGCACTGTGAGTATTATGTAAATGCCAAGCAATATAATGCCACCCATCAGTTCATTCCAGGGAAGCAGAAGGGACTCAGACAATCGAGGCTGCTGCGCAGATCCTGGCGTTGAAAGACTCTGTCTCTTGTCCACAATTCACATTCTGATTCAGACCTCAAATTCTGCTTCCAAATGGCAAATTTTTGACAAAAAATAGTATCTCCTTTTAGGCCACTGCTTACATGGCACGCCCTCGGAGAAGGCTTTCTTGATCTTGACTTTCTAAATTAGGCGCCTTCAAGATGATCTCCCAAAGAATCCTGTTCTTTCCTGACATGTATCACAGCTGATAATTACATGTATTTGTCTGTTTGCATAATATCTGCTTGCCCCACTGGACTCTAATTCCTGTGAGGGCAGAAACAAATTTATTCTGTCCCCAGGTCTGTGCTCCCTGACCCTGTACCTGGCACAGGGCCTAGCGTGGAACATTGTCATTAGGTCAAAATGGAATCTTGGTGAAATAATCCCATTTTAGAAATAATGTAGCATATTCTTAGCATTTCAGATCTTTCAAAATGCATTGGGAGAGTGAGTCTAGCATGGGAGCCCTCTAAATCTTTTCAACGCACTCTTACACTTATCACCCCTCTCCTGCAACAACCGGGTTAAAGCCAATGTGTAGACAGGCAGCATGGTGTCATGGTTAAGTTCTTGGATTCTGGAGCCAGACCACCTGGATTTCCACCCCCATTCTACAAATTATTAGCTGTGGGACATTGGAAAGTACACTTAACATCTCTGATTTTAGTTTTCTCATCTATAAAACAGGCATAATAATAGGACGCTGAGGCAGCCATGAGCATGAAATGAGTGCTTAGAATAATGCTCATGCATAGTGCTTAGGACAATGACTTAGAGCATAAGAAGCCTTATATTAACTTTGCTGTTAATGTCATTCCTAAGGGAACATAACAATTAAGTGTTCATCCCAGAAGTGCTCCACAATCTGTCCGATGTCACATCAAACCATACCGTCTTCCTTGAAGGACAGCTACCTCCAGTTGGCAGGTAAAGAATCTGAGACCCTGGTGGATAATGGGTCTTGCCCAAGAACTCCAGCTGGAAGAGGCAGCGAGCTGGGACTTGGTGCTCGCCCTACTCCAGCACCAATGCCATGTTTCCCCAGGATTCTCTTTCTCCTCCTCTCATACTGATTTCCCATGAAGCTAAGATTGGAATAGACTAGGGTAGGAGATCCAGAGTAGTGTTGGGACCAGCACCGAACCAGGGGGGCTAACCAGGACATTCTGAGCTGTCCCTGCAATGAACCCATTTCTACAGATAAGGAACTAACCCTTGAGGCTGGCTTAGCCCAGGTCGTAGTCTATTGGAAACCTAAGTCCTTACTCTTATCTTTTTTGTCCAGAAGGTGAAGAATGAAAGTATTAGCACTGATTAACTTTTGAGTGGTATTATTGGTGATGTCTTTAAAATAGAGGGACAATATATATATACACAAAATGCATAAAGTGCACTAATATTTAAGTTTATACTTTGGTTTTTTTTTTAACATATGCAAACACCTGTATAACTACCACCAAGACCAAGATATTAAACATTTCCTGCACCTCAGAAGAAACCCCGCGCCCATGCCCCTTCCCAGAGGCCAACTTGCCTCCTCCATGGAGATAACCATTAATCTGATTTCTGTCATCAGAGTCAGCACTTTCTCGGTGTCTCTAATTCTTTGCCTATGTCACTGTGACCGGTGCACAGAAACCTTCCCTCTCTTCTCCATTTATCTAACCCACCCACTGCTCAAGGCCTTCCTCAACTCTCCTCTCCCTAAAGCATCCCTGACTTGGCCTGCTGGTCAACTCTGAGCACCTCAAAACCATCATCATCATCATCACAATACTATGATTCACTCCACCTCTTTTGCCCTAGGACTGTGTTTAATGCAAGGTCAAGTTCACACCTGGTGATGCATTTGTTTTGGGCCCCTCCCTACAGAGTGTCAACAAAGCATCTCCAACAGGGACCGGGGGAACACTAACGATTATGGGCAGGGGACCTTGTGCCAGTAACCAGCTCTTCAGGGCCTTGAATGAGTTACTGAAACTGAAACTCCAGGTCTGTTTCTTTATCTATACAATTAAATAAATAATAATAGGAGCAGTAGCTAATAGGTTGGGCTAAGCCCTTGCATCCCCCTGTTTAAACCTCACAATCATCTTGGGAAACAGGTATTATCATGGCCATTTTGCTGTTGAGGAGATAACAGGATGGGAAGAGTTGCTTAACACGCGAATGAATAGCACAGCTGGACACTAACCAAGATCCAGGCCAATCCACAGGTGTGTGCTCCTAGCCACTGTCCTCTGTACCTGGCTGTGGCCACTGTGACCTCTTCCTGCCCTTCTGGAAGAGAGGATCCAGGACACCAAGCCGTAATGCTTGTTCAGGAAGCACGTATAGCTACTATGTACAAAGTTTTGACGGGAGCATAAAAATCAAGGGGACTCATCAAGTCACATGGCAGTGGGGAAGAGAGACGAATAGAAGCCCCCTTTAACAGGAGGCATGCGCCATGCAAATGAACACGGATGTAGAGGTAAGGCAGAAGCAGGGGAAGGGAGAGAGGGCAGTAGGCCTTGTGTGAGAAGGCGGTCCAGCCAGGACTTTGGAGGACGGGTACCATCGGAGCAGGTAGGGAGTATGCAGAACAGGCAATTGCAGTGGAGGAAGGATGCCTGAGAAAGGACACAGCCATCCCCGAGGGGAAAGGAGTGGTGTTTCTTTCATGGGCTCAGAAAGAAGGCAGGCAAAGGATCCAGGCACATGGTATTGGTGTGTATGTGGGACCCTAGGATCTGTCTGCGTCTGAGAGCGGGGGAGCTGGGAGAAGCATGGGGCTGCTGCTCAGGAGTCTTCTGGACTTGACTGGGCTCTGACACAGGGAATGCCCAACTGTGCACCAGCCCAGGGCCCTGACCACTGATTTCTTATCCAACTCGAATAGCATTTCCTGGGCAATACTTATTTGTGAAAGACTCTTTAGCTGCCATTTACCATTACAGACCATTCTCAGCTTCCTGTTCCATTCCCTTCCGACGATGATTTTCTCAAAGCCATCCTTGCAGATCTGAGTTCTTTCATGTGCCTATGAAAAAAGGCTGATGCCACCTTAAATGTTTATCATGTTCATTCCTACCACTATTACTTGACTGCTAAGTGAATGGACAGGGAACCTGTAAATGCCTTCTGAAGACCACTCCACAATCTTCCTCACATATCGAGCCAACTTTATACCATTTCAAAACAAATTTTTCCATCAGACTAAAAGCAAGTCCTTTTTCCCCCCATGTCATTTCCACTTTCCTCACACACCATGGGGTAGAAAGCCCAACCTTTTGGCTTCTTACTCAAAACGCATACATGTGGTTGATCCTACCTGCTTCATTTTGCACGTCCAATAAAGCTGACTCAAAGGGCATTTTTAAATTATACAGGAATTTCTCTCTATTTTTATGGCATCAATCAAATCAGGTAATCTTTAAAAAAGGAAATAATGATCAAGAATCAAACCTACACTAAGTGCACGTGAGGTAAGGGGGAGGGAGACCCAACAGAGCCAGAAGCACACACATTCCCGAGTCACTCTAAGTCTAAACGCACATGAACGCCGCACTGCAGCCTGGAACACACCCTCGCTCACCCGGGTTTGTCTTTTCTCACCACAATCTTAAAACAGGGGTTCCTCAAGCCTGGCCAGTGTGGGTCAGTGGTTGAGTGCCAAACTATGAACCAGGAGATCACAGTTCAATTCCCGGTCAGGGCACATGCCCGGGCTGTGGGCTCAATTCCCAGTGTGGGGTGTACAGGAGGCAGCCGATCAATGCTTCTCTCATCACTGATGTTTCTATCTCTCTTCCTCTCCCTCTCTAAAATCAATAAAAACATTAAAAACAAACAGGGTTCCTCAACCCTGTTGCTATCAGAATTTTCTGGAGGGTCCTGAAAAAATACAGATTCCTGCCCTAGCTGGTTTGGTTCAGTGGATAGAGCGTCAGCCTGCAGACCTAAGGGTCCCAGGTTTGATTCCGGCCAAGGGCCCATGCCCGGGTTGTGGGCTTGATCCCTAGGAGGGGGCGTGCAGGAGGCAGCCAGTCAATGATTTTCTCTCATCATTGATGTTTCTATCTCTCTCTTCCTTCCTCTCTGAAATCAATAGAAATATATTTTTAAAAAATACAGATTCCTAGCTGTCACTCCTAGACATTCAGATTCCGTAGGCCTGCTGTGAAATCCAGGGCTCTGTGCTACTAAAATATCTTCCAGTTTTTTCTGATGTGTGAGCAGGAGCAGAAAGGACCGCCTTCACCCTCACCACCTTCTCTTACAGGAGGACTTGTTGCCTTGAGTTGGGAGCAATGCTCCTCTCTGAGGCGTGTATCACCTCCAACCCCAAGGCCCTGGATTCTTTGCTTTCTGTGTCCATGTTGATCTAGTTTGAACATTTTCATCCATATCCCTAGGATGTTTGACCTCTGTTACCACACCTTCGGTAAAATTTCTGAAATCACACCTGTTAACGAAACATCTCTTCCTATCACTGAGACTCTTTGAAGAGAGCAAACTTGACATTGAAGTGGTATGTAGAAAGTGAGAGTATTTGGACTTAGCTATCACTTTCCCCCCTTTATCCTTCAGACAAAGGGAAGCAGTGGAGCCTTCTCTACGGATAGATCAAGAGTAATTATTTTTTCTAAGAACTATGGGTGTTTGGGGGCGATCAATGTACTCCAACAGTCTACAAAACATGCTTCCTTTTCAGGTCATAGATAAAACCAGTAATTCTTCCCATATAACCCCAGGCATAGATCTTCCCACCATTAGCCATAGACTGGCCCCCGAGTCCCACAGCCAAACCTTTGCCGCTCTTCTTGCTTGTCTTCTAGGTGAGAGAGGCTCTCTTCTGTCCCCGCTCGCCTCCAGGGGAGACCATGAGCTCCTGGAACATACGGTCAGCTTACTACTCAAGCATGGCCCGAGGAAGCAGCTCCATCTGACGTCTGTTCTGCTGGGAGCTAGTAAGTGGCTGCGGCAGGGGAAGCCAGTCTGGGACCCCAGTCGTGCAAAGACTTACACTCGCTTGTCCTCCTCAGCGAAGGTGGTGCGGCCTGTCTGATGGGAGCCTTGCCGCCGCCGTTCACAGAACTGCAAGGGTCCGCGCTTCGTTGGGTGTCATTCCCATTTCCCGTCACGAGTCCCACCCTGGCTGCGGGAGCTCCAGAAAGTGCATTCCTTGGATGGAAGCAGGGCGGGGGCTGTGGGGAGAAGCTTATGTGTGATTAGATGGTAAAGTAACAAATGTGATTTTAAATGATCTCCTGGGAAATGCTGAAACCCGAGGAAGCAAAGAAGCTGCACTTAGATAACAACGCCTCCCACATCCACAAGGCCCCCCACTCCCCCCTGCCCCCCACCCCCGCCACCCCGCCTGGGCAAGGCTGCCTGTCGGTGGACGGCCCGACAGGCAGCTTCCTACCCCCGACCCATTCACGGGACGCCTTCCTCGTAGCGAGGTCCTCGTTCCAGAACAAACACGCGTGTTCATGAAAATGTTGCTGTTCCCTTTCCCAACTAAAGTGTAAAACTTTTATGTCGTGCCTCTTGGATACAGTGAATTGAAAAACATATCGGAGTAATTTTCATGTTCTTAAGGCGTGCTCAGTAACAGCCAGGTCTTAGGAAACGATAGTTTGAAATGAAATTACATAAATGTCCTAAAACCTCAGCTTCGGTTAAGAGCAGGAGAAAATGCCCCGTCCTCATGGCCACGGGACCCAGAGGGAGGGGACACGGTGCAGAGGGGGCACAGCCCATCTCGCTGCTTCGGTGGCCGCTAGGCTCACTCTGGGCTGGCAGGGAGTGTATATTGCAGAGAGCTGGCTGGATGCTTTATTGCATTATGACTCATTTATTGAAAACCTCCCAAATCCAACAAAAAAACAGCTTCTTCAGGTCAGGATTCGGTTCTTAGGATGTGTTGGCCTGTCCCTGTAGAGACCACAACTTCTGAAGGGCGGGTCAAAGAGGCCCAGCCCCCCTGCTCCAAGGCATAGCTCAGTAGCAAGAGTAGAGGCTGGAGGGTTTGAGCACCAGGACAGCTCCATGGGGGCGGGAGGGGAGGGGAAAGAGGGGAGGGCGGTGCTTCTTCCAATACACTCTACACACAAGGGCTAGAATGTTCTTTATAACAGACGCCTGATCAGAGAATCCTCTGCTGGAAACCCCTGACCGGCTGCCCATTGCCGTTGCAATGGAGGCCCGGATCCCAGCAGCAGCTGATGAGCTAGCTCTCCCCAACATCTCAACTCAGTGGTGACACCCCCCCACCCACCCCCCTTTCCAAGACCCAGTGATACTGTGCTACTTTCAGATGCTTGAACATCGCACTCAGTCATCCAACTCAGCAACCCTGAAGATAAATTCTTTCTTGTTTTCTTATATTTAATTTCCTCCTCTTCACTTACTCATTTCTAGTCATCCTTCGTTTTTCAGACTAAACATCACTCCCTTGGGAATATATTCCCTGACCCTCCAAACCATGGTAATAAGGACCTACCACGTCTGTCTGCTGAGTGCTGAAGTTATAGAAAGAAAAGATGAAGCCCTGTGCCCATGAAGCTTACCTTCCAGAAGGGGAGGTAGAACATCATGAAAAATGAACGAATGCAAATGTGATGAAATTTATAATAAGAAATGCATATTTGCTCCTTGTCCTTGTTCCTGGCACAGAGCTTCTAAATGAGGTGACTTTTGGACCACACCTAAGGATGGGGGCTGGTTGCCAGGAGAACCAACCATGTGATTAGAGGGTGGAACTTCTGGTTACCCTCTGGGACAGTGGGGCGTGAGCGGGGGCCTGGAATGGATTCAGTCTCCAATGGCCAATGGTTGAATTAACCAGGCCTATGTAATAAAGCCTCCATGGAGCCCCAGAGGACCAGACTTGGGGAGCTTCTAGGTTGGTGAACGTGTGGAGAATTGGGGAGAGTGGCGTGTGCTTGGCCCTCTCCCCATACCCTGCCCTCCACATCTCTTCCATCTGGCTGTTCCTGAGTTATATTCTTTTCTAATAAACTGATCATCTAGAGAATAAATGGGTTCCCTGAGTTCTGTGAGCCACTGTTGGAAATTAATCAAATCTCTCATTTACAGCCAGTTGGGCTTGCGACTGGCATCTGAAGCGGAGGGCTGAGCTCTTAGCTTGTGGAATCTGACACTGTCTCCAGGTGGATAGCGTCAGAATTGAGTTGAATTGTAGGGACACTCAGCTAGAATTGCTTGTTGGATGTGAGGGAACACCCTTCCCCCAACCTCCACACATGCTGGAATTGGGTACACAGGGCACTCTCAGTATAGTAAGGGGACAATTATTTTCCACAAAGCAACATATTTTACAAAGATTTCTTTGGCTCCAGACAACCAGAGAATTGTATGACACCAATTTTATGAGACCAATTTTCACACCCTTTGACTCAACCTCTTCTTTTCATGCTTCACCCCAGAAACTTCTTGTCACGAGTAACAACACCCATTAAAGTCCTCTTCCCCAATAAGTTACAACCTTCCTGCTGTGTTTTAGAGACTACGTCTTGTGCTCATCTCCCTCAGTTGTATCCCTGCTCCTTGAGAAAAGTGGGACGTACTAGACAGCACAGTAGGTCAACAAAGAGCCATGAACTTAGGGTCCATGAACTTAGTCCTGAGTCTCCAGTCCCTGGCACCAGGCCAGTCTAGATAGAAAGGTACTGAGCTAAGACTCATTGAAGGAATAAAGCAATTGTTCCTTTGAATCCACCAGTAGTTTGTCATGCATGGGTTCATCTTTCCTTTGAACACAGATTATGTTTTCAGCTTGCTAGAGTAACAAGCCCCTAGAAGTATAAGGGCTTTATAGCTTAACTTTGCCTTTGAATCGTGAGACCTGGTGCATAACAGGTTCCTGATTTTCTACGCGGGGAAACAGTAGGCTTAGCGCGGTTGAGCGGCTTCACCAGTGACACCCAGCTATGACATCTCAGGACAAGGATGAGAACTCAAGACTTACTCCGAGGCTCTTGACATCACGAACTCCCCAAATGTGACGGTGCCTTTGGTTACTGCTTTTTGGGTAAGCTGTCTCCTTCCAGGCAATAGCTGTCCCCAGGAACCTGGCAGATGAGGTGGAAGGGAGAGAATCGTTCCAGTTCCCAGGTCCCTCCGCCTTTTCTGCTCCTCCAACCCTGTCATCCATCTCTGTGCCCATGACATGCCCTGGACTCAGTCTGAGAGGGTGAGGAGGGGCCCAGGGCGAGGGTGCTCTGTGGAGTCTGGTCTCCCTGTCAGAACTCCAAGCACCAGGGAAGGCTAGGAGCTCGGTTTCCAGGGCAACCTGCCCACCTGGTTGGTCCCTGCAGCCGCAGTCCCTCTTGGGCGCCTGAAGCAGGGCCTGTGGGGGGCCCGAGCCAGCCCTGTGCCCACGTTGGCCCCCGCCAGGTTCAAACCAGAGGCAGGCTGCTCATTCTGGGCTGGAGCTCTGCCTGACATGGTTCCCATGGGGACGGCTGTGGGCACACGCTGTCTGTGGTCAGATCCCCAGATCCAACCTGCCCTGCAATTTAGGCTGCGCCTCCCGGGCTCAGAGACTTTGGAAGAAAGATTGAGTTTCTGGTATCCTAGTCCCTCTCCCCACCCTAACTCCCCCAAAAAGGTAGGTTTAAGAACTTGGGGCCGTGGGGCTTTCTGTATCATGTATGGGATTGGGTACACAGGGCACTCTCAGTATAGTAAGGGGACAATTACTATACTGTGCCAGGGCCTGGGGAACACCAAAATGACAGAGGCACAGTCCCTGCCCTGAAGAAGAAGAGAGGACAGACCTCGAGCTGATGAGTACAATGCGGCGAGCTCAGCAACCGTGGAACTTGGGACAGGAGACAGGAAGGATTGATTCACTCGAGGCAAGTTTTCTCCAGGCAGAACGGCCTCCTTCCTCATTGCAGCTTTCACAGCTGAGCCGAGGCCCCCGAGTCGCAGGAAGACTTGGGGGATGACCATGTGACTATCACCGGAGCGTGGGTCTGTAAACAAGGCTCCTCCACCTGCCAGGAGCCCCATGTACCAGGGGTGAGGCTGGTGGTGAAAGTGGGAGAGAGATGGGGCGCTGAGCCTAGCACCGGAACGTAATTCCTGTGGTTGATCTTCCTCCAGTGCCACCATCCCCTTCTCTTCCCTTGTGAGTACCCTCGGGAGGTGGACTCTGTTTCTCCCTCTCCACCTCCTGACAGCTCATGGCTTAGCAGCCAGGACATGCCAGGCATGTGCCAGGACCGCATCTCAGTCCTGCCACAGCCCTGCTGCCATCTCCATTTCACAGAGGAGGAAATCGAGTCTCAAAGGCATTAAGGCCCGTGCCTGGATCTCAGCACCATCGTAGGGCAGGACTTGAATTAGACGAGTGAGTCTATCTCACAACCAGGATGTCAGGAGAATGAGGGAGGGTCTGGAAAAAGGGACCAGGATTACAGATGGACAGAAGGACAGAGTCTTGTGGGCTCCAGCAGGAAGGAGAGGGAAGTCGCACAGAACCAGAGGGATGTTGGGCCTGGTTAAGCCGATGGCAAGGGGAGTTCCTGAAGCAGAACCTTGAGAGGGGAGGTGGAGTGTGGAGAAGGACAGGGGTGGCTGAGCTGGCCCGGTGACTGTTAGAGGGAGTCTCAGAACGGGTTTAAAGGCAGTGCTGAGTGACACTCCACCGGGGACCAGGAGACCCCATCTGTTGTCTCCTGGGTCTCAGGGTCAAAATGGCTGGGGTGTGGGTGAGGAGAAGGTGAGAAAATGGTTTGGAATAATGGTTCTCAAACCTCAAGTGCATGAGAATCACCTGGAGAGCTTGTTAAACACAGATTCCTGGGCCCCACCCTGGGATTCTTTCTCCAGAGGTCAGGGGAGGGGTGGGGTTCTCCATTCCTGACAAGCCCAGGGGATGCAGGAGGAGCAGGGGCTCACGGCCACCCCAGCTTTCTGAGGCCTTGAGATGAGCTTCCCCAGCAGACTCCTCTCCCTGTGATGGGTGCTGCTGACTCCGGCGGGGAGAGGGGTCCCTCTCACTCCAGGAGCCACGACGGAGAATGGCTACCACTCTCAGTCGGCTTTTGGCGCCAACTTTACAGATAATAAACCTGGAGGTCAGGGCGGGGATCCCAGCGGTTACAGCTAATAAGTGCTGAAGCCAAGACTAAATCCAGGAGCTTCGCTGAGACCCAAGAGGAGGAGGCCCTCCAGGACCTGCAGCGCCCACTGCACGGCGGGAAGGTGGAACAGGGTATTTGGGAGGCCTGGCGCTCTGCAGGCATGAGAGGCATGGACCCACCTCCCACCCAGAACTCCTTAGACAGGAAGGTCACTGGGATGAGAGAGGCACTCTGGCTCTGGGACAGAGAGTCACCTGGGAGGAAATGGGTTTATACCATGACTTTTCCCCTTGGGGTTCAAACGTACCAGGCCGCACCCGGACCACGTACAGTGAACATCATGGGGATCCTTGAACTTTGCATGAGCAGGCGGCACTGGGAAAGAAAGACGCCCTCACAGAGAACAGAAGAGAGCTTGGAGCCACGTGGATTTGAATACTAAAGGAGATGGGAGTTTATTCTCCACCTCAAGCTCCGGGTCACAATAGGATCGGGTGGGGGCAGTGCTGGCAGGAGACACGTGCATTATCGCTCACATTCTCTGTGAAATAGATTCCCATTCATTTAAATGACAATTGTTTTTTAGAGTCATAATTGATACCTGTTTTCATCATTTCACAGTTAAGAGGGGGGAAAATCAGGTAGAAGAAAAGATGCCTAAATTCAGCACCAGCAACGAGATCTGAAGGCCTCGCGCTACTAGACAATAGCTTTCCCTTTGCAGAGCGGGGTGCAAAGGAAAATGCGTCGCCCATCGTGGATTCGGTAGAAGTTGGGCGAAGAGATTTTTCTAAGAAGAGAAAGCATTTGGGATCTCAGACCTCTTAGTCCGGAGCTGAAGGAAGAACTCCAAGATGGCTGAGAGGCAGGGAGTGCTCTGAGAGCAGCATGCCCAGGAGAATCGGGAGCTCAGAATACAAATCCATCTAAATGGACAAAGGAAATACGGAATGGCTGCTAATGGACATTTCAATCCAAGATGAAATGTGAGCCCAAGGAGCATTTCAATATAATATATATTTAATTGAAATCAACATGTAGTTCCATGCAGAGTGAGAATTGCTCTGGGACCTGTATTTTCTCCCTCTCTCATGCTTATTTTGGGAGAGAGCTGTTAGCTCAAGTATTTGCTGAAGGATTGATTGATTGAATGAATGAATGAAGAAGAGATTTTTGAAAATATACTTTGAATAATGCAGTTTATTTCCTGTGTTCCCCAGGTTTTCTGCAATGAAAAGAGATTATTTTGATAACTACAATAAGATTAGAACTAGGTGGAGGACTGGTGAGGAGTGTGTTCTCTTGAGAGAGAGTTTCCTGAGGAGGGCAGTGAGATGCCCGAGCTCGCTGACCAGAAATGGTACCCTCCTGACCGGGGAAAGATGAAGGCAGATGCTGGTGGGCAAGGCTGGGGCAGTGGCCGGCTGGGATGGAGTCTCGTCTCCCTGTACCAGGAGCTGTGCACAGAGCCGGATTCCAGGGGAGGCACTCAGACTGCCTCTCCCTCAACAAGCTCACGGTTTGGGATGTGAAGGTGCACGCACTTGGCGCGTGTAATGCTAAGACAACCTGTCTGCGCCAGTGGCCAGTAAAGACGGCAGAGCCGGGACGGAGCTGGGGGACTGTGTGGATGGTGGGAGCTGTGTCTACTGAGAGACTGCGGTTGGTGCAAAGGAGAAGTGTGTGTGCTGGCCACGACCCTTCTCACGGCTCAGAAATGACTGGGACAGGGCAGAGCATCTCAGGCCCTCCCCCGGGTACGCTTCCTGCACTCAGAGCAGAACGTTCACCTGAGGGCTTTACCGGGGAGGTTGGGAGGGAGGTCAGGGTGAGCTGGGGCTGTATCTGGGCTCCTCCAGATGGGGAGGCTGGAGAGGTGGGAGACCCAGCAATGGATGGGCAGGAGGGCAGCCAGATGTCATTGGCAAGGTTATCCTGGCCAGCAGCACCTGTGAAACCCCAGGAGTTGCCTGGTGTGGTTGTAACACGCACAGTCCAGACCCCCTACTCCTGTCTCTTCTTTCGGCAAGTCTAGAAGTAATTTCAAGAATCTGCCCTTTTCACGAGCGCTCTGGATGACTGGCAATCGGATACATGGTATCACCCTTCCCTGCTGAGGACAGAGCCACTGTGTCAGCCGGAATTTCCCCCCAATGGCTTGAAACAGAGGCCCCCTGAAGAGTTGCAGCCATGCCCTAGCCCGTTTGACTCAGTGGGTGGAGCGTCGGCCCGTGGACTGAAATGGTCCAGGTACGATTTGGGTCAAGGGCAGGTACTTCAATTGCAGGCTCGATTCCCGGGCCCCAGTTGGGGTGCATGTGGGAACCAACCAATCGATGTGCGTCTCTCACATCAATGTTTCTCTCTCTCTCTCCCCCTCCCTTCCACTCTATCTAAAAATCAATGGGAAAATATCCTCAGGTGAGAATTAACAAAAGAAAAAGAGAAGAGTGGCAGCTGAAAGGCTTGGGGCCGTGGTCGGCAAACCGCGGCTCGCGAGCCACATGCGGCTCTTTGGCCCCTTGAGTGTGGCTCTTCCACAAAATACCATGTGCGGGCGCACACATACAGTGTGATTGAAAATTCGTGGCCCACCCGCAGAAGTCGGTATTTTGTGGAAGAGCCACACTCAAGGGGCCAAAGAGCCACATGTGGCTCGTGAGCCGCGGCTTGCCGAGCCGCCGTTTGCCGACCACTGGCTTGGGGGATTCCTCTGGAGCTGGGTGGGGACCTGCAGGCAAGAGCAGGAGTTGCGGGCGGGCCCTGGGATGGCTCTGGACCACGCTGTCCTCCTCCCCTGCTCTCTCTGCAGCGGGTGGGCACCCCTGCGGTGCTGGGGGAGCACCGAGCACACCACTGAGTCAATGCCACGGGCTCTCAGCAGCAGAAGGGGGCAGAGCCTGCCTGCCCAGTCTCCTTGCCACTGAGCACTTGGTTATTGAAAAGAACCCTTTCAGGGTGGTGTTTTGGATTAAATAAGGCTGCACTCCCATTCCAGCTGAGCTCATAATGGAGTCTAATTGTATAAAAAGTCCAATGAATGGCTTTGTAAACATAAAAGAAAGGATCCCTGCTTTTTTTCTTGACCAAAAGGCCCCAGAAGTTCATCCTGTAAAAATGTCAAATCTTGCTTTAAAGAATGGCAGGATTCCTCTGAGCAGAGCAACAGGAAATGACTCACAGAGGGTACCCCGAGGCCACACCGCTGTACAAAGGGGCCCCCTGCGCAGTAATGGGAGGCTGCTGGCCCACTGCGGGGAGCAGAGTGCCCCGCCCCCGGAGGGCGCTGTCCACTCCCAGCTGGGGTCCTCTGGGGGCCGGGTGCTGCTGGCACGCTGGCTCAGAGGCAGAGCACACGCTGAGGCCGGGAGCACGGCAGTTAGGAACTGGTGCTTCATGGAAAAGTCACCTCGGAATCAAGCTAAATTAACCTCATAAAACTGTCAGTCCGGGACTCGCCCCGGTACTGGACTCTCGGGATCTCACCTTGACCCCTTTGGTGAGCAGGTGGAGACTGGCAGGTGCCTCTCCTGGATTCTTGTGGACTAACTCGGGCCTGAATCTTCTATCCTGACTCCCTATCAGCCTCCCCTCACTTCCCTTCTCCTTCTCCTCCCTCTCCTCCCGCTTCTCCTATTTCCTCCTCAGTCCCTAGGCTTGTCCTGTTCAAGGCCCCAAGAAGGACAGCGGACCTACCCCAGACCCAGATCTTCAGAGGGGGACCCGTCAGAAAATGCTCACATGGAACATGCCAGAACAAGCACAGCATTGTTAAGATAGCAAACTTTCTCTATGTCAGGTAAGTGGCTGCTGCCTGGAGCCCTTGTTAGTCAGAAAGCAGAATGGATGCGACTGTGTTTGTTACCTACTGCTGTGTAACAAGTTACCCCCACAGTTTGCCGCTTAACCACCAGACACTTATGACCTCACGGAGGTACGAGCATCTGGGAGGGGCTTAGCGAGGTGGCTGGGACTCCGTGTCTTTCATGAGGTTGCAGCCAAGCTATCCATAGGGGCTGCAGATCTACTTCCAGACTCATTCAGGGGATTGTTGGCCAGCCGCGATCCTTGCTGACTGTGCGAGACGTCAGTATTTTGCCCTGTGGGCCTCTCCGTAGGGCTGCTCACGACCCAGCAGCTTGCCTCCCCCAGAATGAGTGACTCAAGAGAAAGAGGCAGAGGGAACTCAAGACGGAAACTGCAGACTCTTGTGACCTAATCCCCAAAGTGGCATGCCCTCACGCCTGCTGCGTGCTGTTGGGCGTGCCGAGCAAACCCGGGACAGTGTAGGAGGGGACAACTTGAGGGAATGGTCACCAGGAGGCAACGATGCCTGAGGGCTACCCTGCAGGCACCCAGGGGCCAGCAATGGCAGCCACATTCCTGCCCTAGACTGGAAGGGGCCGGGGGAAGGATGCTAGCGGGAGCTGTGTGGTATTAGAGGAGTATGGCACTGCTGGAAACAGCCCCCAAGCAAGCAGGAGGTGGGGCCATACCCTACTCTGCCTCTTCCTTCCCTTCAGTCTCCTGCTGGCGCCTCCTATCGGTGAACCCAACTGGAAGTTAGGCAGCAAGTGAGTCCAACTAGGCTCTGTCTCCCCGGATCCCAGTCAGAGAGGAGACGGGCAGGAGGGGATCTCAGGTGAGGGTGTGGGTACACGGATTCTAACCAGTCCCCCCAAATGTTCTCCAGCTGCCCAAGCTCCTCCCCTGTGGACTCCCTCCCCCCAATATGTCTTGTGGCCCAACACCTGAGGAGTCGCAGTGGCCGTACCTCTAATGCCCCCTTCCTACATCGCCTTTGGCCACTTCCAAGGACTCTCCCTGGGAGTCAGTGACATCCATCCTGTCCGATCAGTGCCCACGCCTCATCAGGTTCAATGTTTTCAATACCATCCCCAGTCAACACACAGCAAAGGAGATCACTGGGGTCAGAGTGGAAAACAATAGTCCGAGGAGAGTCAAAAGAGGGAGTCCTGTCTAGAAAGAGGGGACCCCTGGTTCACACACTGCTCACCTTTCTGAAGCAGCCTCCACCCCGAGCAGAAACGGGGTCCTGTGTCCCCTGGGGAAGGGCTCCCCTATCTCAAAAGAGCCACCTCTTTTTGCACTGGGAATGAATCTCCCGGGGCCCCCAGCGTTTGACCTGTGGCAGGATGGGGGCAGGTACAGATCACGGGCAGCAGACAAAGCCCGTGTTCCAGACAGAGCCTCCTCCACGCTGGGTCCACCCTGTTCCCCCCACAGGGATAGGATACATGGAGACGGGGAGGGAGGGCCAGGAATCCTAAGCCATCTCGGAGTGAAGCGAAGCAGAGAAGCTTCCAGAGCTCTTTGGGAAGGAGACAAGAAGGGGAGGGCACTCCAGGGGAGGGAGTTGAGGGAGGAGGATGTGAGAGCAGGAGCCACAGAAATATGCGAAGACCAGCCTGGGACGGGCAGGGCCTGGCGGGAAGCAATGAGTGGCCGGAGGAGAGGTGGATTGTGCCTCCCTGGCCTGCACAGGACAACCCAGCCGCCTTCCTTCCTTCTCTCCCCGGGGCCTGCCTGAGCCCGTAGCCAGTGCCCCAAGCCAGCGGTCGCACATCTGGGGCACATCTGGGCCGGCTGATGAAAGGGGCCGAGCTGTGGTGGAGCCGGACGCCACGCAGGAAAGGCGGCCAGGCCCCTGTGGCCGGGACTGTGTGCTGGATGACTCTTTGCATGTCTCTTATAAGGTGTTTTCCCACTCAATGAGCCAAAGCCCATCCAGAATCTCTCCCCTTTTACAACAACTCTGCTTTCTGGCACTTCTGCCCCTACAGACCTGCAACGTGGATGTGTCCTCCCGCTCCTGCTCGGCTCCCCCAGAGATGAGGGGCTGGAGGGACGAAAACGCCGAGCACAGGCCTCAGAGAGCATCCACGGCAGCCCTTCCTTTTTGTTAAGGTCAAAGCCAGGCCCACAGAGGGGATGGGCCTCTCTCAAGGTCAGCGGCAAGCTGGGGGCCAGGTGGAGCTCAGGCCCCTGCCGCCCCCGAGGAAGGGCAGGAAGGGCAGGACGTTTTCTCAGCAGCTGTGGGGGGAGCGGGAAGCAGCCGCAGGCCGGAATGGCCCTGAGAAAAGGCTGCTGTGGGGCTCATCAGAGCATCCTTAAGTGTAATTGACTTTTAGGCATTAAACTTTTACCAGAATGAGCTCACAAGGTCTGCAGGGAGAAGGAAAGTGCCTGGCATTTACTGCCTCTCGGGGCAGCGTCTGGGGTGCAGAAAGCCCATCCTCCACGTGGCAGGATGGAGCCCGCCCCTGGGGGCCAGGAGAGGGGTGAGGCCCCAGGCGAGTGCAGGCCAAGATACACAGTGTGCAGCGGCCATGGTTCTCGCTCATTCTGGGGGAGTAGAGGCGAGGGGGAGGGGCCTAAGACCACCCACCCAGCAGCCCTCAAGCAGTCACGCCTGTGCGTGAGTGGCTCCTGCAGGGGTAGGAGAGAAGAGACAGAGAAGTCCATCTGTGCTCACGGGACCCCTCCCCTCCCCTGAACACGCTCACGCACCATTGTGCCCCTAAACCTGTCCTTGGGCCTTGTTTAAATCACCTCCGATCTCTGCGCATCAGCTTTCTTTTCTGTATGAAGCTGGACAAGGCGATGTCTTGAACGTGCTTTGAGCTTTGTCATTCTTCAGTGAGGGAGTTATTTATCCCAGTTCTTAGTCCAAGGGCTGCTTTCCAAGTGTGGGGGCAGACACACCTTTGTTTGGGGATCACCTTTGTTTGACGTGTCTCCCCAGGTAGGTGGGCAGGTGCCTTGGCTTAGAATAGCAGCAGCCTCTCCCTTCAGACGTTAGTGCTCAAACAGAGATCCAGAGGCTTGAGACTTCCATTAAAGAAATCAAGAACTGGACTTTTTTTAAAAAAAAAAAGGTGTGTTGAACGATAATTGACATACCATAAACTGCACATATTTAAAGTGCTCAATTTGATAAATTTTGACATGTATTATTCACTTGTTATATAAAAAAACCTATCAGCACAATCAAAATGGTGAACATATTCATCATCCCCAAAGGTGTTTTCTCACTCCCCTTTATCCTCTCTTATAACCCTCTCCCCACCCCCAGGTTACCGCTGGTTTACTTCCTGTCACTACACTTTAATGTACCTTTTATGTAAATGGAATTACATAGTCAGTACCTGTTTTTATTTAGTTCCTTTCACTTATCAGAAAGTTTTTGAAAATCTTTCATATCATTGCATGTGCCAGTAGTTCATTCCTTCGCACTGAGTAGCAGAGCATTAAATGGATAACCACAATTTATTTGTTATTCACCTGTTAATGGACATTTGGGTTATTGGCAGTTTGGGCTGTTAAAAATAAAGCTGCTATTAATATTTGTGGACAAGTCTTTGTCTGGGCATATACTTTCATTTCCATTGGATAAATAGGAGTAGAATGATTGGGTTGTGTTATAGGTGTGTGTTTAACTTCATAAAAAGTAACTACACTATCTTGGAAAATCTCTGCACCAATTTTCCAACCAGCCATGCATGACGGTCCCAGTTGCTCCACATTCTCACCCACCTTGATGCGGTTAGGCTTTTCTCTGTTTTTCCCTCTTTTCTTTTCTTTTCTTTTCGCCATACTCATAGGCATGTAGTGGTGTCTCACTGAGGTTTTAATTTGCATTTGTCTAATGACTAGTGATGCTGACATCTTGTCATGCATTTGCTTTCTGCCATCTATTCAAACCTTTTACTATTTCCATTTTTTTATTCGATTGCTTTCCTTCTTGTTATTGAGCTGGTAGAACCACTTGATAAAAGTCCTTTGCCTGATATATGTTTTGAAAATATTTTCTCCCAGTCTGTGGCTTCCTGTTCATTCTCTTAATAGTATCTTTTAAGAGCAAATGTTTTAATTTTGGAGTCCAAGAATACTATATCCAGTAAAACTGGGCTTTAGAAATGAGAGCGATAAAGACATGCCCAAATAAACAAAAGCAAACAAAGTTTATCACCACTAGGACTATCTTACAGAAAAAGCTAAAGGGAGTTCTTCAGGTTGAAATAGAAGGATGCTAAGTCCCAACATGAAAACGTTTGAAAATGTAAAACTCACTGGTATATATAAAAGTCAAACTCGGAATACTCTAACACTGGAGTTGTGTGTAAAAAACCTTTTATCTCTAGTATAAAAGTTAAAAGTCAACATTATTAAAAATAACTATAACTATAATAATTTGTTAATTGGTGCACAATATAAAAAGACAAAGTGTGACATCAATATTATAAAACACAGAGGAAGGAAAAGTGAAACTACAGTGGGTTTTTTGTGATTGAAGGTAAGTTGTTATTAATTTAAAATAGACTGTTATAACTATGTCTTATGTAAGCCCACAGAAAAAGAAACCTCTAGTAGATATAGAAAATATATGAGGAAAGGAATTAAACCATACCACAACCAAAAACAAACCACAAAGGAAGAAAGTAAGAGAGAAAGAAATGAACAAAGGAACAACACAACAGTGAAAAACCCATCAGCAAAATGGCAATAATAAATCCTTACTTACCAATAATTACTTAAGAGCAATTGGATTAGTTCATTAACTTCTCTAATCAAAAGACACAGAGTAGATTAAGAAAACATCAAAAGATATGCTGCCTATAAGAGACTCACTTTAAGGACACCCACAGGCTGAAAGTGAAGGAGATATTCTATGCAAATAATACAAAATAGAGCCGGCATGGTTATACTTATATCAATAAAATAGACTTTCATCAAAATTGATCAAAGAGACAACGAAGGTCACGATATAATGATAAAGTGGTCAATTCATTCGGAGGATATAAGGAGCGTAAATACATATGCGCCCAACATTGGAGTACCTGAATATTTAAAGCAAATACTAACAGAACTGAGAGAAGAAATAAATAGCAGTGTAATAACGGTAGGGGACTCTCATACTCCACTCTTAACAGTGGATAGATCATCTAGACAGAAAATCAATACGGAAACAGAGAACTTGCATAACCCTATAGGGCAAACAGGCCTAACAGGCGTACACTGCATAGGGCACATTCTATCCAACAGCACCGGAATACACATTCTTCTCAAGTACACACTGAACATTCTCCAGGATATATTATATGTTGGGGGGCAAAGCAAGTCTTAACAAATTTAAGGAGATTAAAATCATATAAAGTGTCTTTCAAACCATAATGGCAAGAAACTGGGAGTCAATAATAGGGGGGAAATTAGAAAATTCACAGATAATGTGACTTAGGAAATTAAATAATACACTCCAGAACAACCAGTGGGTCAAGTATGAAATCAAAGTGGAAATCAAAATTTGACTTGAGACAAACAAAAATGGAGGCAAAACCACCAAAATGTATGAGATGCTGCAAAAGTAGTTCTAAAAGCAAAGTTTAGAGTGACAAATGCCTACATTAATAATAATAACAAAAGACTCAAGTAAACCACCTAACTTTGCACCTCAAAGAACTAGAAAAAGAATAAACTGAGCCCAAAGTTAGCAAAAGGAAGGAAATAAAGATTAGAGCAGAAATTAATGAACTAAAGACTAAAAAGTTAACAGAAAAAAAAATCAACAAAACCAAGAGTTGGTTTGGTGAAAAGATAAACAAAGCTGACAAGTGCTAGCTGGATTCACCAGGAAAAAAGGGAGAGGACACGGATGAACATAATTACAAATGAAAGAAGAGACACTACAAGTTTACCACAGAAATACAAACCATCCTAAGAGACTGCTGTGAACAATTAGACGTCAATAAATTGGATAGCTTAGAAGAAATGGATAAATTCCTAGAAACATGCAACCTACCAAGAACGAATAATGAAGAAATAGAAAACCTGAACAGACCAATAATGAATAAGGAGATTAGACCAGTAATCAAAAACTTTCCAACAAAGAAAAGCCCAGAATCTGGTGAATTCTACCAAACATTTAAAAAAGAATTAATGCCAATCCTTCTCAAACTCTTCCATAAATTTGAAGCGGAGGGAACACTTCTAAACTTATTCTACAAAGCCAGCATTATTATGATACCAAAGCCAGACAAGGACACTTTAAGAAAATAAAATAACAGGCAAATATCTCTGATGAAAATAGATGCAAATATCCTTAACAAAGTACTACCAAACCAAATTCAACAGCACCTTAAAAGGATCAAATGGGCCCTAGCTGGCTTGGCTCAGTGGATACAGCGTCGGCATGCAGACTGAAGGGTCCCGGGTTCGATTCCAGTAAAGGGCACATGCCCGGGTTTCGGGCTCGGTTCCTGCACACCAATCAGTGATTCTCATCATTGATGTTTCTAACTCTTCCTCTCCCTTCCTCTCTGAAATCAATAAAAAAAAATATTTTAAAAAAAAGGATCAAGTGGGATTTATCCTTGGGATGCAAGGATGGTTCAACATATGCAAGCCAATAAACTTGACACAGCACATTAACAAAATGAAGGATACAAATCATATCATCATCTCAATAGATGCAGAAAAAGCATTTGAAAAATTCAACATCCTTTCATGATAATAGCTCTCAACAAATTAGGTGTGGAAGGAATGTACCTCAAGAGAATAAAGGCCATATATGACAAGCCTACAGTTAACATCATTCTCAATGGTAAAAAGCTGAAAGCTTTTTCTTTAAGACCGGAAACAAGATAAGATTTCCCACTCTCATCACTTCTATTCAGCACAGTATTGGAAGGTCTACCCAGATCAATTAGGCAAAAATAAATAAATAAGAGTCATCCAAATCAGAAAGAAAGTTAAATCGTCTCTATTTGCAGGTGACATAATCATATAGAAAATCCAAGAAACTATTAGAACTAACAAATGAATTCTGTAAGTTGCAGGTTGCAAAAGTAGCATAGAAAAACCAGTTATGTTTCCATACACTAACAACAAACTGCCCAAAAACGAAATTAAGAAAACTTCATTTATAATATAACAAACAATAAAATAGTTAGGAATAAATATAGCAAAGGAGGTGAAAGACCTGTACACTGAAAAGCATTAGACACTGATGAAATAAATAGAAGGAAACACAATTAAATGAAAAAATATCCTCTGTTCTCCGATTGGGAGAATTAATATTGTGAAAATGTCCACACTACCCAAAGTAAGGTACAGATTCAATAAAATCCCTATCAAAATTCCAATGGCATTGTTTCCACAGAAACAGAAAAAATAACCTTAAAATCTGTATGAAACTGCAAAAGACTCCAAATAACCCAAGCAATCTTGAGAAAGAAGAACAAAGCTGGAGGCATAACACTTGCCAATTTCAAGCTATATTACAAAGTTATAATAATTAAAACAGTATGGTACTGGCATAAAAACAGTCACATAGACCAATGGAAGGGAATCTATAGTCCTGAAATAAACCCACACATGTTCAATCTGATAAGGGTGCCAAGAATACACAATGGGGAAAGGGTAGTCACTTGAATAAATGATTTGGGGAAAACTGAATATCCACATGCAAAAGAATGACATTACACCCTTAACTCAGACCATATACCAAAAAAACCACACACAAAAAACAAAAAACAGAAAAACAAAAACCTCACAATAGGTTAAGGACTTAAACCAGGGGTCCTCAAACTTTTTAAACAGGGGGCCAGTTCACTGTCCCTCAGACCGTTGGAGGGCCGGACTATAGTTTTAAAAAAAACTATGAACAAATTCCTATGCACACTGCACATATCTTATTTTGAAGTAAAAAAAACAAAACGGGAACAAATACAATATTTGTATTTGCATGTGGCCCGCGGGCCATAGTTTGAGGACCCCTGACTTAAACCTAAAACCAGAAACCATAAAACTCTTAAAAGAAACAAAGGGGCAAAGCTCTTTGACATTGGCCTTGGCAATAAACTTTTTGGATATGACACCAAAACCAAAGGCAACAAAAGTAAAAATAAACAGATGGCACTACATCAAACTCAAAAGCTTCTGCAAAGAAAAAAAAAATCAACAAAAAGAAAAGACAACATATAGAATGGGAGAAAATATTTGCAAACTATATATGAGATAAGGGGTTAATACCCAGAATATATAAAGAACTTATACAACTCAATGGCAAAAATCCACATAACCCAATTAAAAAATGGGCAAAGGACCTGAGGAGATATTTTCCCAAAGAAGACATACAAATGGCCAACAGGTATATGAAAAAGTGCTCAATATCACTAATCATCAGGGAAATGCAAATGAAAACCACAATGAGATAACTAAATGTGATACCAGTCGCATGACTATTGCAAAAAACACAAGCTATAACAAGTGTTGATGAGGGAGCAAAGGGAATCTTTGTACACTGTAGAATGGGAATGTAAATTGATGCAGCCATGATGAAAAACAGTATGGAGTTTCCTCAAAAAGTCAAAAATAGGACAACCACACAATGCAACACACCCACTACTAGATATAAATCCAAACAAAATGAAGTCGGTATCTCAAAGAGATATCTGCACTCTAGTGTTCACTGCCGCGTTATTCACAATAGACAAGATACGGAAACAACCTAAGTGTCTATCCATAAATGAATACATAAAGAAAATGTAGATGGCAGCTCGTAGGCAAATGTGGCGCTCGAACCTCCCTCAACCACATCAAAATTACAACTAAATTCCTGAAAAACCATCATTCAGAATGTCTGAAACCTAGCTAAACAGAAATCCAGTCATCAAGGATAAAGAAGAAGCCAAAATGGAGACTGGAAGGAAGGGTAGAGACCCACATCCACGTGTGGACGATAAAAATCGAGAGGAATATCTCTGCTGAGGAGACTCCCCCCCTAAGGAGCCAGGGGTCCCAGCCTCTCATCAGAACCCCACCCAGGTTCCAGTGTTGGGAAGAAAAGCCCCCATAACTTCTGGAAGTAAAAACCAGATTGTGGGTGAGTGAAACGAAGGGCTGCTGGCCTACTAGGCGTTCCTCCGCAGGGCCCACACAAGGACTTACTCCGACTCACTTGCTCTGAGCTCCAGCGCTGGGACGGTGGCTCCAAAGGCCCCGGGACACGGGGGAGAACCTGAATTGAGAGCTGGAGGGGCAGCTTTCTCCCAGACAGAAGTGCTGGCAGAGGCCATTATTGCTTTGCTGAGCCCTCCGCCTACAGAGCCGGCAGGCGGACGCCAATCTGAGTCTCCGTCGACCTGGCTAACACAGTCAGCCCCACTCTGGTGATTACCTGAGATCCCACTCCACCCAATTTGCAGGCCCACCCAAGTGTTTCCAATTGCTTTTCCATACAGACGGTCTCTCGTGCCTCATGCTTTGGACTTTTCTAAAAGTCTCTCAAACAAGCAGCACCTGCCCTTGGCATACCTCAGACCTCTTGCTGAGTGATCCCTCCAGAGCCAGTATGCCCAGGGGTCAGCTTCAGACCATATCAGATTATAACCCATCCACCTCCTTAAGCTATACACTCAAGGGGCAGACTTGGTAGGCACCAAAGCCCCACTGAAGCAAGTCCTGCTCCTGGGGTTGGCCCCGGCACAGCAGCTCCTCCAGTGTAGTAGCAGCTGATCCTTATAGTTGATCGGCCTGGGGGTCAGTCCCTCCCAGTGATATGCCAACAGCAATCAAGGCTCAACTACAACAGGAGGGTGCACACAGTCCACACGGGGGTTGCACATGGAGTGCCCAGCTTGGGTGACCTGGGAAGCTGCACAACTGAGCCCTGCAGGACACCAGCTGCATAAGGCCACTCTTTCAAGTCCAGGAGGTGTAGCAGCTCTACTTAATACAAACACAGGGAAGCAGCCACAATGAGGGGACAAAGAAACAGGTCTCAAATGAAAAAGCATGAGTAATTTCCAGAAAAAGAACTAAATTAGCCCTGACCAGTTTGGCTCAGTGGATAGAGCGTCGACCTGCAGACTGAAGGGTCCCAGGTTCGATTCCGGTCAAGGGCATTTACCTCGGTTGCGGGCACATCCCCGGGGGCGGGGGGGGGAGGATGCGGGAGGCAGCTGATCAGTGTTTCTCTCTCTCTATCCCTCTCCCTTCCTCTCTGTAAAAATCAATAAAATATATTAAAAAAATAAAAAAGTCGAATTCATGGAACCAGAGAGTAGAATGGCGGTTACCAGCAGCTAGGGGATTGGAAGGGGATGGGAAAAATTGGGAGATGTTGGTCAAAGGGTACAAACGTTCTGGGGGTCTGATGTGCAGTACAGTGATCCTAATTAATACTGTATTATATACTAGAAATTTACAAAGAGAGTAGAGCTTAAGTTTTCTCAGCACACCAAAACCCAAACAAACTATGGGACACGGTGGATGTGTGGACTGACATGATTGCCATAATTATTTCACAATGCATATGGATATCAAACCATTACATTGCGCACCCTATATAGATACAATTTTTATTTGTCAATTATACCTTCATAAAGCTGGGGAAAAGTAGAGTATGAGCCATCGGTGTGATTTGGCTCCAGAAGTGATTTTAAAATATGGAAAGAGCTTACTCACAGTGATTCTCAACCTTCCTCATGCCGCGATCCTTTCATACAGTTCCTCATGTTGTGGCCCAACCATAAAATTATTCTCGTTGCTACTTCATAACTGTAATTTTGCTACTGTTATGAATCGTAATGTAAATACCTGATATGCAGGATGTACAGGATGTAGTTTCATTGTTCGCGACCCACAGGTTGAGAACCGCTGGAGAGGAAGGGAAGGAGGGAGGGGCTTGAAGCTGCGCAGGCACAGCAGACACAGTGCGTTTAGTTAGACTGTGCTCGTCCGGGGTGACTTGGGTTGGGGGACTGGTGGAGATGAAGGGAAACTAAATCAGCTCCCTCATGATACCTCTTGGAACCACCTGTGTCAGACTAGCATGTTTGATGTCTACATTAATGGACGTATATTGTCTGAAAGGAGAGGTAGCCCCCCTAGCCCCTGAGGGAACCAGGTGCTAGAGGAGAAACATGAACCAGAGTTTGCCTGGAGGAAGGAGAGAATGGTCAAAGAACAGAAGCTACGTCAAACTATTGGGGAAGTGAGTACGTCGACAGAACAGACGTTAAATTTGGAGACAGAGCACAGCATCTCCCCAGGCAGAGGAAGTTTCCACAAAGTCAGAACTTTGAGGAAATAAATGCATTACCTCCAGAGGAGAAGAAATGGGTGGTGAAAGGTTTGCAGAGAAAACCAGGAAAACTCTGTACCCTCTCTCCAACCTCAACTGCCTGTGAGCAGTGTGGTGCAGTGGTGCACAGCTTGAGCGCCGAAGCTAGACGACTTGAGTTCGAGTCTTGTCAGGGCCATTGGTTGGCTGTGTGGCCTTGGACAAGCCTCCGGTTCCCACTACATGCCTCAGCGTTCTCATCAGAATAGTGGAGATTAGACATAGTTGGTCTTTCTTCAAAATAGAGCTGTTGTGGAGATGAAAGGCGGCAATACCGGTAAAGTGGCTACCGAGCCCAGAGTAAGTGCTCAGTAAATGTTCGCCCTTGTGTTCTCGCGCCTCTGATTACTGCTTGTGCGGTGAGGAACAGGACTGCCCACTGAATGACCCTGGAGTTTCTACCTGGGTTGCCAGGCAACAAGCTATCTGGGACCAGTGGCTCCCCCTCCTTGAGCCAGAGGAGCTGTACAGGATTTCAACTTCCTTAAGGGCACTGGTCAATGGTAGCTGACATTCCAGGACAGCTCCAGTGGGAGGGGGCGGGGGGGGGGGTCAGGGGGGAGGAGGCGGGGAGCAGCTGCCTCCTGAGCCCGGTTGTTTATGAGGCAAGCTCCCATGCTGACTCAATAAAGAAGCGGAGGAAGAGAGAGTGGGAATTTTCCTGGAACGTGGCCTGCTGTGCCCAGGTTGCTTGCACGCTTCTTGGGGGAAGGGATGAAAAGGGGGGACCCTGACCTCATCTTGTCGGCTGTGAATTTCTAGTGAAGCCTGCTCTGTGCCCACACTGCACGGTGTGGTGTTTACCTTCACCTACCTCCCCACACCCGCCTCTAAACGGTCTCTCTCCTCATCTGTGGTCCCTGAGAGTGTGCCCACAGGATGAGCCCTCTGCCTCCTTCTAGGCCTGGCTATGCTTGCTTCTCCTTGATTTTATCTGCTGCTGGCGGTTTCTTGTGTTCAGGACTCCTGTCCATGCCTTGTCCTCAGGTTCCAGGCCTGGTTGGACATTGTCATGCGGACCTGGCATATGAACCATTTGAACGCCATAAGCGTCTACAGCCGTAAGCGGCGGGCCTTTTTTAATCAAATTCAAAATATCGTGGCAGTTAACGGGTTAAACCTTCAACATGAATTAATTTTCCCTTGAAAATAAACGTTCCCCCTGGACTCCTACCCCCAGGCCAGTCATTGGGCACACGCATCCTAGTCACAGCAGTGCCCCTGCCTCCCTCCTCACTCAGCCTCTTCCCCACCGGGATCAGTGCTCTGGTCTCTCCTCTGCTCTGCCCTGATACTCTGTCTGTCTGATTTTCCTCCCCCGCCCCCCAAACACCGTCAGTGCCCCCCCTGGCACCTCAATCTGTTGTAACTCCTCGCCGGCTGTTCAGGCACTCCACGAAACAGTCCATGGCTAAGCTAAGACTCAGCTGCTGTTGGTCCCCTGCCCATACTCTGCAGCTGCACTTCCTTCACTTTCTACACTCCTTCCACCCTGCACTGTCTCCTCCACTTCAGACACGCCCCCAAACCCTTCCCCATCACAGTCCCCCACATCTACTGAGCTCATATTGATGCCCCTCTCTCTGGTGCCCCCATGAGCCTGCCTCCTTCACACTCTCAGAGCAGAGCCCTGTCCGTGGTTGATGGCACTGGTCATACTGCATTGTATTATCATCCCATGAGCCCTTGTCTAAGTCCCCCATTAGCATGTACGCACTTGAGGTTAAGGACCAGAAGTGGGAAGCAGTTTACACAAGGTGGTACCACATGGCCCTCAGGCACAGCTGTTGATAGGATGCGCAGGGGCTGATGTGCCTGGAGAAGAGCAGACTCAGGGAAGAGGCTGGCTTCAGAGGCTGTAGGGGTTTGCAGGGCCCTGCAGGGCAGAGCTCAGCCCAGCCTCTCTGCCTCCTGGGGGCATCCTGGGTCCCAGCACAGTGAGATCTACCTTTGGGGAGTATGCACTTTCTAGCACCCATCCAGGGTTTGGATAACTCACATTTCCTGTCCCCTTGCTCGGGCTCTTTGACCGCCAGGCTCATGGTCAGGCGTTTGCTGCCCTCTAGTGAACAAAGCATGGCTCAGCCTCTCGCAAAAGCCAAGCAGACCCTGTGCTCTCGCCAGGAGCTGGCTCCAGGAATCCAGCCATGGCCAAAGGCGACATCTGGGGGTGAACAGGTGTCCGCGGGAAGGGCCAAAGCTTCTGCCCAGAACAGATCATATCTAAGCCCCTAAATTGTTATCTGAATGGGCAAGACCGTACCTTCCCAGATCCCCCACTGCCTCCACCCAGGAGGTATCCCTGTTGGAACGATGGCCAGCCATCTCTTTCAGATAACTTGGTAGGGAACTGTAAGACACCCAGAGTTCGTAATCCGAGGCAGCTCTTATGGAATACATAGGCCAGGGGTCCTCAAACTACGGCCGTGGGCCACATGCAAATACAAATATTGTATTTGTTCCCGTTTTGTTTTTTTACTTCAAAATAAGATATGTGCAGTGTGCATAGGAATTTGTTCATAGTTGTTTTTTTTAACTATAGTCTGGCCCTCCAACTGTCTGAGGAACAGTGAACTGGCCCCGTTTAAAAAGTTTGAGGACCCCTGACATAGGCCATCCCCAATGCTGCAGGCAGAACTGGCCACATTAGAACGGTGATTTCCACGGCCCCGTAGCCCTTCATGAGGGGCCTGTGGCCGCGCCTCAAAGGTTTACTGCTTCTGGGACACCCCTCCCCCTTCCCAGCACAGCACAAAAGCTCAGGCTCCACCAGGGAGTGACTGCACACTCCCCGGGTTATTGTGATGGTCAAATGAGATTACTCATGACAAATGCTTAGCCAGTGCCTGGTGCACAGCAGCCACTAAGTATAAAAATTAGATATTGACCATGATTAGATAATGCGATTATTGGTTTTGCCAACGCTCCGGAACACAAGGCTGCCTACAAAACTCAGGAAACCCAGGCCCATGAATACACTGTGTCATGGTGAGATCTTGCACACGTTGAAAATGATCGCCCCTCGGTGTACCACAGCGTCCGGCACTGGCCTTCCCTCCATGGGACAGAGGCTCAACCCTCAGACCCCAGGCTGCCGGTAGAAACATCAGCTCCTCCAGGCTGTGTGAGGTACAGGGCTCCAGGGATATTTCTGCAGGGGTTCCCTCCACACTTAGATGATCACAATGTAGGTTCTTTGCCCCCAGTCCAGGTTCTGGGAGCTGCCGG
The DNA here is from genome assembly GCF_964212035.1 of Myotis nattereri. NCBI lineage: Eukaryota > Metazoa > Chordata > Mammalia > Chiroptera > Vespertilionidae > Myotis > Myotis nattereri. Next base: position 54,544,861 of record NC_138089.1, read on the forward strand.
CCTAATGTCTTGTTGGCCTCGGGGTGTCTCCGGTTTTAGGGAGGTCCTGAGCTACCCCTGGGCCAGGCCCTCTTGATGGGCCTGGGTTGTTCTCTAGGCTCCTTTTCTTTCTTTCTTTCTTTCTTTTCTTTTTTTTTTTTTTAACATATTTTATTGATTTTTTACAGAGAGGAAGGGAGAGAGCCAGAGAGCCAGAAACATCGATGAGAGAGAAACATCGATCAGCTGCCTCCTGCACATCTCCTGCTGGGGATGTGCCTGCAACCCAGGTACATGCCCTTGACCGGAATCGAACCTGGGACCCTTCAGTCCGCAGGCCGACGCTCTATCCACTGAGCCAAACCGGTTTCGGCAACTGGGCTCCTTTTCAAGCAGACATTCAGCCAGAGCTAAGTGTAGGGTCCATCAGGTGGCAAAGGCCACCAGCTAACCACCATGTCCCATGGCGTCTGTGCCCTGGCGTCCTGCTGCTGAGAGGTGCTCTCTCCACCGAAGGGGCCCGCTGCATATTTGTTACCAAAGTCACAGGAGCCTTTCTCATTGGTTCCAATGTGCTGGAGCCAGCTCGGGCCAGCCTGTGAGACCAGATGCTGGACACTTCTTCCCAACTCCATCTGCAGAGACATGATGTCAGTAGCTTGAAATCAGCCAGGATGGAGGTATTCGCCACAGAGATCAGCAAATACTACAAATCCTGGCTTTTTTTTTTTTTTTTTTTTTCCTGAAGAGCCAACTGTTAGACCCTTATCAGTATACCACTTGTTTCCACCTTTAATTTTTTTTATTTTTTAGTGAACTGCTTATTTATTTATTTTTATTGATTAAGGTATTACAAATGTGTGGTTATCCCATTGCCCCCCCCCTCCCCCCGCCCGGCCAATCCCCCAAACCTGCCTTCACCCTCACCCTTTGTTTCCACCTTTAATTCCAAGCAAAGCACCACATTGAAACCATTGCTTACACAACCACTGAACAATAGGCTCTTTAATGTACTTTCTGAATAAAATGCAAAATGAAAGCCTCATCTGTTTGTTTGTTTATTTATCCAAATATATGTAACAGAGATTGCAGCTGGTGAAAGATATGGTGGTAATTGACAAGTCAAGATCATGCTTTTGTGTTTGAAATAAACTCCAAATATCTAATGTTAGTAAAAATATCTTCAGTGAGCTATTTTTTTTATTGGCAGGTTTTGAATTTTCACTTAGCATGCAAAAGAGCTCTATGTGATAAGCCCCATACTTGCATTGGGGAAAACATTAAATGCAGATATTAGATAATGTACCTCAAAACATATGGAAAAACAATTAAAAATTTTAATGTTTTTTGCTTCTTTTTTATTCTTTTGTTTTGACATAATTCGAACTGTGTTTCAATCCTAACATTAATGTGTCCTCTACAGCCCTTTCTAGTTAAAACAGTACCAGTGGTTACAGTCAGGCAGCCTCATCTTATAGCACTGTAGCAACCATTTGAAGTGAACCCTGAAATAGCACTTCTTTTATCCAAGAAAATGGAATAACTATGAGTCCACTGTTTGCTCACACACGGGGCTGTGGGTCCCCGGTGCTCACAGACTGTGAGGCTGTAAGGTAGGGGTGGCAGTGAGGGGCTCAGTCACAGTGGACCTTGCCCTCGGCCACCCCGGAGCTAGACAAGTCTCCATTGCAGAGTGTCTGGAGAGGTGGACGAGGCCTGTCTTCCAAGGCACACTTGTTTGTCTTCACCATCACTATGTACTTTCGAAAGGCCTTTTGAATGACAGAAGCGCATCGCTCCTCTTCCGTCCTTTTGGTGGTGGTGACTATGGGTTCGTATAACTTCTTCAGAGGGTTGGCTTCCATGAACTTCTCCTCCATCATCGCTTTCATGCTGTCCAGGCCAGTGGAGTCACCGAGTACCCTTGTGGTGAACGCGAAGAGAATGTCCAGGCAGTGGAGGCGATCTCCACTTACCATGGGCAAGTCCATTACTAGGAATTGGAATTTATTTGGCTTTGCCACACGCAAAGGCTCAGGAAGGGCATCGGCAAAGTCAGAAAGGGCAGAATATTTGATAAACTGTGTGGCTTCTGGGTCAAACTTTTCCCAGACTTCGTAGAACATTTCAAAGTCATCTTCACCCAAAGGGTCCTCACTTTCTTCAGTGGCTGTATTGAAGTTTTCTAAAATCACAGCAATGTACATGTTGACAACAATGAGAAAGGAGATGATGATGTAACTGACAAAGTAGGCTATGGCTATGGTAGAGAGGTGACAGTTCTCTTTCTTGGGGTCACATGAAGCTTCAGATTTCAACATGGGGTTGAGGAGGGTGTCCCAACCAGCTGAGGTGGTTATTTGGAAGAGACAGAGCAAGCTACCTGCAAACGTTTCAAAGTTGAATATGTCATCAATTCCAGACTCTTGCTTCACTCTACAGAAAGAGTTCATTCCAAAAATGGCATAAATAAACATAACCAGAAAGAGTAGAAGACCGATGTTGAACAGAGAGGGAAGGGACATCATCAGAGCAAAAAGGAGAGTCCTGATTCCTCGTGCCGCCCGGACAAGCCTCAGGATCCTGCCGATCCGAGCCAAGCGGACAATTCTGAAGAGTGTCGGAGGGAAAGGAATGTGCTCCTGGTGTTCCAAGAGAGAAATCATGGTACCTGAGGAAGAGAAGAGTCAGTCCGTCTCTAGCAGGCCTCGTTTCAGACCAGGCTGTCTCGCCTGCCTTGGAATCTTAGTGGGACTGACTTTTATCAATACCTTTTAATTTATGCACAAAATTAAGAATTTTCTTTACCCATATAAGGGGAAATATCTATCTGTACCTTAACTTGGAAAATAATTTCCACGGGCCATACAGTTTTAGGTGGGACCTTAGATGGGATAGGATGTCTAAAATACTAAAGACTCGAGGAAAGGAAAGAAAATGTAGCTTATGAAAGGCTATTTTGTGAGTTATCTCATGAACTTGAAATATATTATCTATGTTGGGCATTTAAAGTCATTTGTGGGGTAATAGTATAATAGTTTTCCACATTTATTGGATGTATAGAGTGGAAAACATGAACTATAGATGGAGTTTTTTAGATTAGAGTATAAAGAGAAATTTCTGCTAATGAAGGTTGGCTTGAGCCTGAGTTATCAGTAGAAATTGTGGGAAACCTAACCTCAAAATTCCTTAAAGAAACAGAATCTTATTTGTATAGAGCAGTGGTCGGCAAACTCATTAGTCAACAGAGCCAAATATCAACAGTACGATGACTGAAATTTCTTTTGAGAGCCAAATTTTTTAAACTGAAACTATATAGGTAGGTACATTGTTATTAACTTAATTAGGGTACTCCTAAGGCTTAGGAAGAGCCACACTCAAGGGGGCAAAAAGCCGCATGTGGCTTGCGAGCCGCAGTTTGCCAACCACGGGTATAGAGGAATTTGAGCACAGCTTGCCATAGGTATGGTCACGAGATGGTAGTGTCAGGATGCTCATCTTTGGGCTAAAGCTGCCATGGATCTCTCATATTTGTTAATATGTTAATTCTAAGGACTCCTGAGTCCAAACTCAAAAAATTTCAGGGACTAAATTAGAGATACTTTCTTTGTTGTGGTAGACACTCAGAAATGGCATCTCAAGCAGAGGTTTCTGAAAACTGCCTAAAATGTCACTCTCTTCTCTCACTGCCTACTCTGTGGGCAAGTGAAACAAAGATTTAAGACAACTCACATTTTGGCCCCGATATTATAGAATGGTTGGAACGTGTAGACATGGCCTTGCTATGGTGGTCCTCTAAGGTCCTTCAGGGTGATAGGCAGCCAAAACTATCTGCCATCGCCTACTCACTAAATGAGCTAATTGATGACATGTTTCACTGACTGCCCAATTGTGCCCAAGAAGTTTAATTCACATGTTAGTTGGGCAGCCAACCCTGGTGAGATGTGGAATTCATTAAGTACCAATTTAGCAACCACTGGAGGAGGTCCATCCTTTAAGGCCCACCTCCTCCAGGAATAGTTCTTTAAGTAATCAAGTCCACAGTAATCTGTCCCATCTCTGAGATCAATCATCTGTGTATCATGTACTTTGGTGTTCAATTAATTTCTCTGTTTCTGACTCTTTAAGGCAGCGGTTCTCAACCTGTGGGTCATACAACCCTTTCACAGGGGTCGCCTAAGACCATCGGAAAACACATATATAATTACATATTGTTTTTGTGATTAATCACTATGTTTTAATTATGTTCAATTTGTAACAATGAAATTGGGGGTCACCATAACATGAGGAACTGTATTAAAGGGTCGCGGCATTAGGAAGGTTGAGAACCACTGCTTTAAGGTGAGTAGGTCTTAACAACTGGCTTGTTATCTCCTAGAGAGAGACTCACTGTGGCTCACTCTCATTGTATATTTCTCTAAAAGCTTAGGAAAGAGCTTGAGAAAGTGTAGAGGCTGAGTTGAATGGCAGACCCACTGGCAAAGGAATAAAAAATACTGCCTTTTGTGAGCAGGATTTGGCTCAATGTGCATATTTCCTCAACCACTACAACAAAATGTTATCCAGTGCTATGCAGTGTAACTGCAATTGCCTAATATTTGTTTAAGGAACGGAAGTCAGAGATGTTTCCACAAACTGTACAATGCCTGGCACCGCCTGGAAGGAGTTCAGTAGAGAGTGGAGTGAACGAGCTGCTCTCTGCATCGTGGAGAACGGGCTCTGTCAGCTACAAGAGGGCTGCCCCAGAATCATCCAGCCACCACTTTCTAACACAGTTGCTTCTGTCAATTTTATCAGGATTTATGATTGGAACTGACTAATAAAAATAAAAGATCTATGTAACTGTAAGCACATGGAAGGATCTATTGGTACACTTCATCTACATGGCTTAGAAGCCAGAATAGCCTATGAACTTGCCCTCTGAAAAGTGGCACTGCTGCAGTGATAAGAACCAAAATATTTTTATCCAAAATATCTGTTTAATGCATCCTTTCTGAAATAGAACAAAAGCTTCCACCTGTGAAATCCATTGTTATTGCTTCCACTGCTTTTTGAACTATAAGAAGGGGCCCTGGCAATTCTACACAATTATAAAAAGTCAAATTATTGGTTTAGTTAAAAGCAGACTTCAAAAACTCAGAGTAAACTCGATGGTTAAGCATGAAGAATAAAGGTATATGGCAATAGCCCTCTCCCCCACCCCATTCTTCTTTCATAAACCTTATAGTTAATCCTGCCAGTGGTTAAGGAAAATAGCTGATTATAGAGTGAGCCTAGCTGGTGAATGGGGTCCAAGCAGTAGAGACAAGCATAGTTCATGCTGTGGTTTAAGTTAACATATGATACAGAGTAAAGAGGAAATACTGCTTGGCCATAGACACACCTGTGGAAGCCCAATCTAGGGTGGGTCATAGAGGCCTTGCATAGGAGGTGAGGGGAGGCCTGACAATGTCAAGGGGCATAATAATTATCATCTGACATCACATGGATTTTGAATTAAATAAAAATATGGAAATTAAATGCCAAATCCTTAAAGTTATATAATGTCCATTAGGGCTTATAGTTAGTTTCACAGAGAAGGTAGAACTCAGACTCAGTTACCAAGATTAACCAGGTAACCCCACAGAAACTTTTAAGTCACCTTGATTTTGTCTATCTCCATTGACTAAATAACCTACATTATTATTTACCTCTCTACTCCAATGGGGTAGACAGTCGAGGGAATGGAAATTACTCTATCACCTAGCAACTTCCCAGTAAAGAGTGGCATGAGCACACCTATGTTTTCAGAAATCACATTAAGCCTCATTTGTTGCTTTATGGATAGTTTGGACATACTTCCAAATAATAATACAAATTTACTCCTGGCTCTCAGATTCACACCCCTCTGGCTGCTGATTTTACTTACTAACGATAGAAATGACCACGATCAAACAATCAAATAAATTCCAGCCATTGGTGAAGTAGTATTGCCTCAAAGCAAAGATTTTGATGAGACACTCAATTGTGAAGATGACCACAAAGGCCAGGTTGAGATTCTCAAGGATGGATTTCATGGTCTTAGACTGGTCATATGACTCAGCCATCATGCTAATCATGTTGAGGAGAATGAAGATGATGATGAAGACATCAAAGAACTGGTTTGTGACCAGGTCAAATACGAGACCCTGGCATTTGTTCTGAGAGAGAAAAAGAAAGAAATCATAGATCACTTTGAGTTGTAAGGATGAAATAACAAATAAAAAAGGCATATACAGGAGGTGGTCACTTGGGGGAAAAGGAGACATATGTAAACTTTAGACAATAAATAAATATAATATAAATATGATAATATAATATAATATAATATAATATAATATAATATAATATAATATAATATAATATAATATGAAAAGCAAATACACAGACACACACACACACACACACACACACACAGGACACACTTGATGTCAGGTTCTATTCTGAGTTCTGGGAATAGCAGTAAATTTAACACACTTTTGATACTTTGGGGTCTATGTTCAAATGAAAATCTCAAAATCCTCCACACACTTCAATTCTCAAGCCCTTCTTCCATTCTGCTGTCCCGGCTGACCCTCTCCACCTTGAAAGTCTTCAAACTCACTTGTCAGAGCTACCAATGGTGCTTGTTGTATTACTTTATCATCGAATGCTCTCAAATCCCAGCCCTTTAATTAAACTGTGAGCACTGAGCAGCCCTTTCATACCAGTTAAAGCAGGATCAGCAAACTACGCCCATCGACCAAATCTGGCCCACCGCCTGTTTTTTGTATAACCTGGGAGCTCAGAATGGATTTCATGTTTTTAAATGTTTGAGAAAAACCTCAAAAGAATAAAGTGTTGACATATGAAACATATATGAAATCCAAGTGTCAGTGTCTCTACATCAAGGTGTACTGGAATACAGCCGTGCACGTATGTTCTGTGCCGTCTGTGGCTGCTTTTCTGGCACAACGGCAGAGAGAGCAGTAGCAGCCGAGACCATAAGGCCTGCAAAGCCGAAAATATTTACTGCCTGACCTTTTACAGGAAGTGTTTGCCAATGCCTGACACAGAAAGTCTATCATAAACATTTGTGAAGTGAAAGGGAGTATGCATGGCCTCAACTTCACAGCAGAAAAATTTGACAAAATATATTATAAATACATTTTAAACTAGTCAAGGTGAAATTAAAACGGTAGGCTAACAGACACAGACAACAGTGTGGTGACAGCCAGAGGGAAAGGGGGTGGGGGTAGGTGGAGGTGGGCTCAGGCAGTGAGGAGATAGAAACGGAAGGAGACTTTGCTTGGGGGGATGGGTGCACAATGCAGTGTGCAGATGATGTTGTGTTGAGTTGTACACTCAAAACCTGGATGGTTTTGTGAACCAATGTTATCCCAATAAATTCAATGGAAAAAAAAGTCTGCTAACATCTCATCACTGCAATGAGTATATACTAAGTGCCTGTTGTGTGCTCACTAAAAAGCTACAGTTGTTACCCAGACTCTTACTACTGAATGTGTGTCTAATTTTCCTAAGGACTTGAGCCATACACCTGTACATCTGGGTTTTTATTGTTCTTGGAAAAAGTCTGTAAATTTTAAAAATTAAAGAAGAGCAGCAGTGTTGACATCTGAGATCCTCATAACCACGTAATGAGCTGTGTATTTAGAATCAATTACTTCTCTTACCAGAGGTCTTGGAATAGGCTTTTGAGGTTTTTTGGATCCTAACTTTTTCATTGCATTATAGTATTTCTTCTGTTCTTCTGTCATAAAAATGTCTTGGCCACCTAAGTATACGAAGAAGAGGAGAGTTAATTATTAGCAGAGTTTTAGAAACACGTTCTAAATTGTCAGAAATAAAATTATATCCCACATCTATGATTAATTCCTAAAATTGCAATGGGAAGCAAAAGAGGCTGGACTCTAGGGGAGGGCTGAAAGGAACCCGTGTTTAAATTAAGGAATAGGAGAGAAACATTACATTTCATTTTTTAGAATATAAACAAAGATAACAAATTATTTGCAAACATCTACAGAATCTTTACAAAACTGGAAATATTTCAGATTGCATAAATCAAACCACAGTGCAACAAAAATATAAATGAGTGACACAATTTAAACAAAAAATGCCATTCAGTGGCAATTAAAATTCTCCTAAATAAATAAACATATAGGTCACTATTAATAAAATTTCACGGAATCTGTCCAGAGCCATTTTCAGAAATCAAAATTAGACAGCTTTAAGGGTTTTCACTACTGAGCAAGAAAGAATAGAAAAATGAACTAGATTTTTCATTTCTGATAGTTTTAGAGGACTTAAAGTAAAATATCTAGACATCCTGGATAAAACAGAAGAGAATTCCTTTAAATTGTATAGCTGAACAATACCATTTTCCTTACCAAAGTAAGGAAAATCTCCAGGGTCTGAAAATCAAGAGAGATTTTAAAAAATAAGACAGAGCAGTAAATTAGTTCTAAAGCCAAAATTGGTCTAGGAGCATTTTCTAATCTCTGTAAAACAAACTAGAATCTTTGGCTTTAATAAACACAAGGGGTCTTGGGAGAAAAACAGTGGGCTTCTGCTGAAGTCCCTGGATGAATCTGGACTTTCTAAGTGCTGCCAATGAAGAGGTGAAGATGACAGAATTTGTTGGCAATGAAAGACAACTAGGAAGCTGTCTCAGTGTGCACTATGGTAAAAACCTAATCTTCCCTGATAATTTGTGAATCCAGGCCTGCATGATGTGGGTATGGGATTTGAATTTACACCACCAGTATGGACCAAAAATATACAGGCCCTAGGTCAGCCTTTTCGAAGACTGGGAAAACCGGCACTGGGAACATGGATATCTGCATGCAAAAGAATAAAGGTGAATCCATACCTGACACCATATATAAAAATTAACTCAAAATGGATCAAAGACATAAATATAAAACCTAAAACAGCAAAACTCTAAGAAGAAAACAAGACAAAAGCTTCATCACATTGGATTTGTCAATAAATTCTTTAGTATGACACCAAAGGTGGAAGAAAAAATAAATTAAACTTCATAAAACTTTAGTGCATCATCAAAGGGCGCTTAGGTTGTTTCCATGTCTTAGCCGGCATGAATAATGCTGTAATGAACACAGATACATATATCTTTATGAATAAATGTTTTCAAATTTTTTGGGTAGGTACCCAGAAGAGGGATTGCTGGTTATATGGTGCTCTATTCGTAATTTTTTTTAGGAACCTCCATGCTGTTTTCCATAGTGGCTGTACCAATTTCCATTCCTTTGATGGATGATTGGATAAAGAGGTTATACATATATATAATGGAGTACTACCCAGCCACACAAAAAGATGAAATACTGACATTTCTGACAACATGGATGGATCTTGACAACATCATGCTAAGCGAAGTCAGTCAGATGGAAAAAATCAAGAACTGTATGACTTCACTCACATGTAAATACAAAACAGAAAGCAACAAATGAACAAATAAGACAAATAAACAAACAAAATGAACTCAAGGACATTATGCTAAATGAAATATGACAGTCACAAAAAGACAAATACTGTATGATTTCACTTAAATGAGTAGTCAAAGTCATAGAGACAGAAAGTAGAAGAGTGGTTGCTAGGGGCTGGGAATGAAGGATGGGAGTTATTGTTTAATGGGTAGAGAGTTTCAATTTTACAAGATGAAAAGAGTTATGAAGATAGATAGTGGTGATGAATGTATTTAATACCACTGAACTGTACAATAAAAATGGTTAAGATGGTAAATTTTGTGCTATGTGTATTGTACCAAAGCAAAAATAAAATAAAAACAGAGCCCCAGAAGTTAATCAGGTTGTTTCAGGATGCCTGGCAGACACAAGTGTCTTCAGTAATCATATGCATTATGATAATATTAACACTGTTTTTCTGAGCCTGTCCTAGGTGTGTGTTGTGGGATAAAGAAAATGAGTAAGTATGGAAAATTATACTGCTATCATCTCCTGTGCCCGTGAGAACCAGGTTCCTCAGTGTGGAGGAGAGGAGGTACAGCTGTATCAGTTAAATGAGAACCTCAGGGTCCTGAATTTGAATGATCAGCATTCATATTTCCACGTTTATCTCCCAGGAGTCCTAAATGTGAAGTAGCTCTGTCCACTGAGGAAGCCTTGAAGCAAAGACAATGAGCATTCCCAACGGCGGTCTTGGAACACCACCGCACATAACGAGCCCAGCACTCCTCAGAGAAATGGCTGGTTCCAGCTCGGGGACAGGAAGGGTCTGACTAGGCCTGGCACATCTCATTATTCCAGAGAGCGAGGAAGCTGTCAAATGGGAGGACCTTATTTGAATCCTGATTTGAAAAGAAACAAACTTTAATACACATGATTTAATCAATGAAAGAACAAATAAGTATTTTAAGAAAATGAAAGACTGGAGGAAATTTGAACATGGACTGGGTATTTGACAAATTTAAAGAATTCATGTTCATCTTTTTAGGTGAGATAATAAATTTGTAGTTATGCTTAAAAAGAGCTATTTTCTCAAATATCTGTGGATGAAATGGTATGATGTGTCTGATTAGTTCTACAAAAAACAAAACAAAAACCCAGTGGCAGGTTTGGGTGAGGCCACAGATAGCATACCGATGTTCTTAAAGCAATAAATGTTGTGATGGGTAGTTTGGGTTCATTTTAGTATACTCTTGTGCATGTTTGAAATTTTCTGTAATAAAAAGTAAAACAAAACAAAATTGCTATAGACTAATCAGAATAGTGATTTCAAATGTAAGCTGAAACCTAAAATCATAAGGCCTGACACCCAAATTGCAGGTATTGATTGCAATCAAATTGCACATTACAGAGGTGACTCCACATAGCACACTCCCGAGTAACAGCAGTGACTAATAGTTGCGTAAGGGTAGTGACTGGCTCTCCCTGCAAACACTAGGAGGGCTCATCAGTATCAAGGTATATTCTAGATGGGTTAAAAAAGTTCAACAGAAAAATAAAAAAAGAGCATCCCAAAACTGGGAAAACGAAAGATGAATAATATTTAGTTACCAGTTTTTAGAATTCAGAAATGCAAGAGAAGAAGTCAAAAAGGTCAAGATTGGGAGTTTGACTCCATGAATATGCTAAATGTCTGTAAGTCAAAAAGGTCACTACAAAAATACAAAAAGCAAGTCACAAATTGGACTTATTATATAAAAATATAAGAAAAAGATGACAATCTCAATTTTAAAAAGAGACAAAGTCTAAAAACATAACTCTTAAGAGAAAAATACTTATGGCCACCATCCTGTGAAACCATGTATAACCTCACAAACAATCAAGTAAATGAATATAAAGCAATGAGATAATACTGTTATCCATCAAGCTAGAAAAGATTTAAAAAATTATAAAAACCAGAATGATGAGAAAAGAACAAAGAGGCATTTTCATATCTTGCAAAAGGAGTGTACCCAGCACTGTTTCTAAAAGGTTATTTGATAGTATATCTTTAATGCCTTAAATTTAAGAACTTATCCTGAGGAAATAATCAGATACACAGAGAGAAATTCAAGAATGTTTGTGACAGTGTTAGAAGAGCAAGAAATTTAGAACTGAACTAAATATCTAGGCAAGGGGAAAATGATCAGGATAAATTATGATCTATCCATAGTATGGGATGTAATTCAGCGCCCAAAATTCTTACAACAAAGATGATTTCATGACATGGGTTCATGACTAATGAGAAGGGGGTGGGAGCTACAAAATTAATAATATCATGCATGTAAAAGGAATACATATTTAGTTGGGAAGTAACTGGAAGGGATTGTACCAAAGTGATGAGGCTTAATCCCAAATGGCTATCATTTGGTGGTCACCTTATGGATGATTTAAATTTTCTTTTTATCTTCCACATTTACTATGAACAGTAAAAATCAGGGGAAAAAGCATGTTTATTACAATGCATGGGGAACCTCCCTATAACAATCTGCCTCTTCGCCAACCATCTTCTTTTCCAGTTGTTCCAATGAATCTGCTGAATTTGGGTGTTGGGAGCCAGGACACAGTTTGCTATAGGGGAGAGTATTTTTTCTTTCCTTTCTTTTTCTTTTTTTCTTGGCTGCCTCCTGCATGCCCCCTGCTGGGGATCGAGTCCACAAGCCAGGTATGTGCCCTTGACCAGAATTGAACCTAGGATGATGCTTCCAGTCCACAGGCTGACACTCTATCCACTGAGCCAAACCAGCTAGGGCTTTTAAAAATTATTTATTTATTCATTTATTTATTTGTTTGTTTTTATAGAGAGTATTCTTTTTATTCTGGGTAACAACTTACAATTGAAAGATTACTAAAATATCACTGTAGTGTCATAAATACTGATCCTGGTAATTGCCTTTTTATCAGGGTTCAACAATGTCCTTTGTGTTAAAGAGTAGAATGGAGAAATAAAACAATGGTTTAATAAAACCCAGTTGTTTTTAGTCCCTTTTCAGCCACATCTTCAAGCTTTGTCTCTAGGTGGCCCCCTCTTTGTTCTCATGCTGATGATGAAGGCTACTTTGCACAACCATCTAGACCAGAATTATGTTTCACTCAAGTGCTTTGGAGAAGAGAAGTAAAATACCAAACCAGAACAACCCCGATACTTATCTTTTTCTGCTGATGATTGAAGTTATCAATTATAACACCAATAAAGAGATTTAGAGTGAAGAATGAGCCAAAGATGATAAAAAATACAAAGTAAAGGTACATGTATATGTTCGTCTCAAATGCTGGCTGGTCTTCCTTCTAGGAATTTTTTTAATGAGAGAAGAAAATAATTACTGGAGAGAAATATAAGCCATATTAGCTACCTCATCTAGAAGACCAAGTATTCTCAGCAGCAGCATTAACTCCTCAGCCCACTCCAGACAGCCATGGCGCCTGCAGAAAGCCCCTCAGTTTCCCCTCGCTCAGGGTACAATGCGTGGGAGGAAGTCAGACTGGAGGTGAGACTACCAGAGGCAGACAAACTGCCAACTCCTGTTGAACAATTACATCCTTCATACAGAGCCCACATCGTATTTAGTTTATGCTTATGTCCTGTTACTCTTAAATCCCTGATACCTAGCATACCTTGTGACGTGTAGCATATCATGAATGAATGAATGAATGAATGAATGAATGAATGATCAAGCTCCAGAATGGACACAAATGAATTAAAACCAAGCTCCCCAGCTCAAAGTGTGACTCAAAGCATCAGACACTGGGGATAGAGAGAGGCCATTCAAACTTTTTTCAGTTCTCATGTGACGTAGACATGGGATTGACAGCCATGTGTTTGCCATGGTGGGCTTCACAGCAAGGAATGGAGTAGACTGCTGGGCCAGGAGACCATGTGGGGACTATGGCAGCAAGTCAGTATTTGAGACCAGGAAGAGTTGAGGGGGTAGAAACGCCCATTGTTAACCACTTATAATTTTAATATTTGAGACTAGCAGGATTCTCCACAACTACACAGAGAATGGCCATGATGCTAGAAGCCAGCACACATCAACTAGAATGTCCCAGGACCAGCATCAGGACAGATATCCCTCCACATACTTCCACCCACATTTGTGAGCCACACACCTTTTCTATCACGCATCTGCATAAGATTTCCTCCCCATCCCCAAGCTCCACCTCAAGGCAGATGGATGCTCAAAGTAAACTAGGAGAAAGGTCATTTACTCAGACAAAAAAAATGAGCACATTAATATTTTTAAATATTTCCTTGGTTATAAATTGCCTCTACCACTCATATAACTACCCATAGCACTTCTAGTGCTACTACCAGCTCACATGTAAAGAATACCTACCATGTGCCAGACATCAACTCTAAAGACTCTCAAATGGAACATCAGACACACACGTGTGTGATGATAGGAAAAAACAAACAATGCTGATTCCATTCTTGATTCAACCATCTGTTCACAGTATGACTTTGGACAACACTCATCCTTTTAATTCCTCAATTTTCCAATTGAGAAATAGAAATAAATGAGATCGCTGAGTATTCTTCTAACTTTTGGAATCCATGACCACTTTCTATTTAACTAGAATTCAACGGCTGACAATCACCAGAAACCCCTTTAGTCTTGGGAGAGCCTGAAGCCATGAGAGGGGTTGTTGTGCTCATACCTAGTCCCATCTTACAATTTTCCCACAGCCAAGGGCAAGGACCCTTTGAAAAATGGCTTCTGCCTACCCACTCATTTGGAGAAAAGGTGAGAGAAGAAAATCAAGGCATCCTGTGATTCTGTTGCTGTTTCTGGCTCCATGTCCTACATGAGTGGTTTCTCCTTGGCCACTATGGAGAAAGAGGACTGGACTTTGGAGCATGCTAGGATGTAATCATAACATCCCTGTTTTGACCCCGGCACTCGAGAACATGGTAAAACACAAGCTCACCTCTCTGGCATCGACAGCTGCATGCATAATATCTGTCCAGCCCTTAAATGTTGCCTGCAACAAAAAGTATATAAACATGAACACAATTATAGACTTGCCATCAACAGACAGATGCCAGGGAAAAGCAAGCAAGGCCAGTGGGCAGATGTGTGTAAGGTGATGTAGCACCCTTCCAGGACAGAATGTCCAAGTAAAAGGACAGTAGGAAGGAATGCAAGGATGGGTGTCTTGGATTTTTCTTATTATTAATTTACACAAAATATAAAGTTTATAAACAAGAAAGTTCTGCCTTAAAAATTGCTAGAAAAGCTACAAATCAATTGTTGGAAAGAGCCTGTTTAAGGCTTCTCCTGATGCTATGTTTGTCTGCACTGTCAGTCCAAGACCTGGCAGCTGTGGCTTGACCTGGGACTGACTTCCAACAAGAAACCATTACTAATGGCGCAGCCGGGCCTCCAAGGTTCCTCTCCTCTCTGATTGGAGCTCTGAAGAACAACGCACCACCCATGGCAGAGTAGGAGGGACAGACCCTACAGGGGCACCACTTGAAGGTTGAGGCTCAGTAGACAATAAAGTTGGAGATGCCTAGTGAAGAGCAATTCCAGAGGGCACTGGCTCTCACATGAGGAAATGGGATTTGATTCTCTTACCTCAGGGGAGTCACTGTATTTTTATTCGTTGAGAAATAATTTATGGTTTTCCTAAGAGTGACAAACATGCTGACAGCACATACCACTTGCAGCAGGGCGAGGTAAGCCATTCCCACATTGTCAAAGTTGACTTTCAGGTTGTCCCAGGTGAAATTTTCACTTATACATTGACTTCGGTTTGCAATAATGGTGTAATTTATAAGTAAAGCCGGGCTAGCTGTTGTATTCATGCATCTTCCAAACTTTCCGGAAAACAAGTTTACTCCCAGGATACAAAATATAAGCCAGAAAATGAGGCAGACCAGCAAAACATTGAGAATGGCAGGTATGGCACCTATGAGAGCATTAACTACCACCTTAAGGAAACAAAACAGAAGAAAAACATAACAGATATAAGACTCATCATGCTCTTGTTTGTCCCAGGATAGGCCTGGGGCTCATAGAGCTCCTGTCTTTACCTGCCACTCTAACCCTCCCCACACTCCACGACAAGCCCTGCTCTCAGCTGCATAGGTAATGGTCCTTTCAGGTGCCACTAGGGATCTCTGGAGAGGTGCCCTCTGATGACGGTGTTGGAGACTCATGGAACACCTGCCTTTGGATTAAAGGGAAGCCATAGTCATGTCACAGAAGCTCTTTTAGGATGGTGGCTTTCTCTTACACTTTTCTCCATTTCTCAAATTCTAAGCAATGGACTGGATGAGAAGGAGTCCAAGGAAAGCTTGGCCATTTAAGGAAAGCCCTCTTAGGCCCGGGAGAAATGCTCCGCCTTTCCCTGCTGGCTAAAGAAAGTCCCTCCCGTGCACCTGAAGAATGTACCTTCATTCCTTCAAACTGGGACAGAGCTCGCAGGGGCCTCAGTGCGCGAAGAGTCCGGAAGGATTTCAAGCCCTTTACGTCAATGAGAGTAGTCACAGACACCTGGTGGGAAGAGAAGCCTGCTGGGTAGTATGCCTGCCTGGATGCCCAGAGAAGACAATGTGGGGGTGAGAGCCCTCATTCTAAGAGGCAGGTGGATTATCCAGACACACAGACACTGCTGGAAGGGGAAGAATGGATGGAGAGGCCCTTTCCTCCTTGTCTGGCAAAACTATAGTTCGTGCAGGTAAGAACGATGCATTTACGTTAGTTGTTTAATAAAAGACAAAGAAAAGCTGAGAAATTGTTGTGAATTAAAGGAAACCAAAAATCATGTCAATGATATGTCATGTGGGGTCCTGAATTGGATACTGGATTGGGGTGTGGTGTGTGATGGATGGGATACAGAAAATAAAGGACTTTGTTGCAACAATTGACAAAATCTGAAAATAGATTTTTTTAATATTGGATCTTGTTAAATTTACTGTCAAAATTGCACCGTGACTATGTGAGATAATATCTTTGTTCTTAGAAATACACACTGATGGCCCTAGCTGGTTTTGCTCAATGGATAGAGCAACAGCCTGCGAACTGAAGGGTCCCTGGTTCAATTCCAGTCAAGGATACATACCCGGGTTGTGGGCTCTAGTGCAGGAGGCAGCCAATCAATGATTCTCTCTCATCACTGATGTTTCTATCTCTCCCTCTCCCTTCTCTGAAATCAATAAAAATATATTTTTAAAAATAAAAGAAATACACACTGATGATTAACATTTCACCCCATCAGCTTTGTCATTTTCTCTCTTATTTTTTCCCTAAGTTGCTGGAGATAAAGTTGCAGACACCACCCTCCTTTACCCTTTAAGAGAGATGGTACACTTACAATCACAATGGTGAAATCAAGCCAGCACCAGGCACTGGTAAAATACTTCCGAAATCCAAAGGCCACCCATTTCAAACCCATCTCCAGGATAAAAATGTGTGTGAAAATATTGTCAGTACACTTAAGTAATTCTTGGATTTTGGGTTGTTTACCAAGGTGAATATCTTCAAATATCTGAAATGATAAAGCCATAGGCCAGGTTGAATATTTGCACAGGTCTCCTTGATGACTTTCCTTTTTCTTTTTTCTTTCTTATTTGAATAAACTAGTATCTGTCTTGGTGATAAAGTTTTGCTCAACAGGTATTAAGGCTGAATTTTTCCAGTGGAAAAATTCCCTAAGTAAAACTGGAAGAAGAAAAATCAATTCCTTAAGTAAAACTGGAAGAAGAAAAATCCTATTTCTAGACTTCTGTTGCCACTATGTTCCCCAGGCTCTCATCACTGGCCCCTGGAGCATAAAAACATCTTGCTAACAAATCACCATACCAGTTCCTGGTCTTCCTAATCCTTTCAACTCTTGCCAACAAAATCCTGCTCACTTTTCTAAAACCACTGAATGGCACACACACACCATCTCTTTTGTCCTCCTAGTTACCTAGGGGCTCTATTCAGTGGCTCTCTGTTGCTTTTAACATCAAATCCAAACACCTTAGTCCACACTCTTGATCTGGCCCACCCCGAGGCCCATCATCTCCTACCACAAACAGCCTTACCTATTTGCCGTAGTGTTCCCTACACACCTGATCATTGTGAATGTGCACCATGTCATACAAAAGTTCGAGACACTACGGGCTAGAGCTCCCAGTGTAAATTACTTTGAAAACTAAACATTCATTAATTGTGACTATGAAAACGAGACACCCTAGCTTTCAGAGAGACCCATTTTCATGCTACGTACAAACATTTCCTTCAGCCCAAGTGTGCGGGTGCTGCTTCAGGGTCTATAGAATGAGGATGCACACTGTTTATTTTTTTGGCTTTCACAGAGTTACTGAAGAGGAAAGGAAGGAGAGAAGGGGCCTTGACACTAAATCTGCCAGGACATTTGGGCAAACACCGAGAGCAAGAAAGCAAGTAGCCCTGCTGTCGGGACCGAGGTTTCCACAGCTCCATGGCTCTGGGGCAAAGAAAGCAAAGGAGTAAGTTTCGCTTCCAACTCCCCAGTGGGATTGACTAGGGAAGGACCTCCATCTCTGCTCTGCCTCCACCCCATAGGCTCCTTGTCAGCCCTTCGATCTAAAAGATTAGCTCATCTTTTCTATAGGAAACTGTCCTTCTTCCATCAAGACTGGGTTAGCCGCCACCCTACACGGCCCCATGTCACTCTGCTTCTCTGAGTATATCACTATGGCCCTGGTCTCTAATTGCCAGACTCCATTAAGAGAAACAAGCATGAATGGCTTTGGAAGCTCATTTTCTCTCTCATTTTGGAAGCTTGGCAACAAGCTAGCTCCGCAGGTCTGAGTTAGCTCAATGGAAGAGCAAGCTGATAATCAGCAACTGCTCTTTGGGGGCTCCCACATTATAACGAGGCCATTTGCTAATCCAGGAAGCTCCCATTATTACATAGTTTCCCAGACGAGAGCTTCTCAAACTCTGGTGAGTCCCAAATCACCTAGGTTCTGATTTAGCAGGTCTGGGGTGGGCTCAAGACTCTGCATTTTTAATAAGCTTCCATGTGCTAACTAAGGCTGCTGGCAATCAATGAGGTGTTTCTTTTCTCTATTTCTCTGCAAATAATGTACAGTGAAACAGGGCCTGGATCCCTCTCCTGGAACTCCCTGCTTGTGTGTTCAACTCACTCTGCCCAGCCTACACTTGCCTCAGCTGAAGGCAGATGAGAAAGAGGATTGTGTGTCATCTGCTATTTCTCTGATTATACTTTTTCTCACATGGTGCCATGGGGCATGTGCGGCCTTTTGATAGCACCACTGCTTTCCCACTGACTAGCACAGGGCTTGGTAGACACCAAGTACCATTTGTGGAGTAAATTAAAACCCCCTACCACTTGAATGAGAGTAGACAGCCAGTAAGATTGTAATCACCAGAAGACTATAGGAAACCAAAGGCCAAGGACTAGCAATAGAAATTAATCAAGGAACTTCTCTTGATAGTTTTAGAGAAATCTGCTCTTTTGATGGAGGAATCATTTACACTGTGGTGAGTAGATAAATGAGGAGTCTGTTGGTCATAGCCTCTGATGGGCCCCAGTATGTGTTCATCTCCTTTCCCGCAGAGATTGCACGGGTGTAGAGCACTAACCAGAAAGGCAGGGGTAAAGAAGCGAGACATTTCCCTGTCCCCTTCTATTTGCTGGGAGCATACTGCAAGGTGTTCTGTGACTCCAAATTCAAAAGGAGGAGCCCAGGGCTCCATTCACTTGACATAACAAATAGGAAGACAATTTAGTTCTATAGTATGGCCATTTTAAGGGAAGACACAAGAATGAGGGATGAAGGGAGGGAGGGAGGGAAGGAAACAGGGAGGGAGGGAGAATGAGAGAAAGAATAAGAGAGAGAGAGAGAGAGAGATTGGTGATAGGAGCAAAGGGGGCGGTGAAGTGGGGAGCGGGAGGTGAGGATAGAGAGCTGGAAGGAGTTTATGACTATGTGGTTCTGGAGGCTGATGGATTCAGTTATTTCCAAACCTCACTGGGACACAAGACACCTCGGTTGGGAAGGATCTGCCATGCACATAAAGTGGCATCTCTTTGTCTCTCCTCTCAAGGGATTATGAGTGATAGAAAACACCAAGGCAACTTAGTATACCCTCCTCCGGTCCCTGCAGCCTTCTCCTCACATTTTATCTTTAAGAAAGCAGCATTATGGTCTTCAAGGAAAAAGAGAGTAGGAGTGCTGCGGTCTAAAGGAGGAAACTGGTAGGATATAGTGAAATGTCTAGAAATCCTCCAAGAATGACAGACAGACCTGGGGTAAAGGGCCAGACTTCAGGGGCCACTTTAGAGTGCTAGGTTGGGTCATGATTCCCTGTGGGTAAAGTGCCTTTGGCCCGGGGGCTTCCCACTTGCAGCATGAGTCCAGAAGTTGTTCTGCAAAATCCTATCCCCAAGGGGAACCAGCAGTAAAGATCCCACTTGTGCGTATTCTGCCCACGTTCACAGCCCCATGAAAGTAAAGTCAGAATGCAGCTCCCCCAGCTGCCTTGTTCCCCAATGTCCCCACAAGATATGATCATTTACCAATGCCCCACTGCTCAGCAGAATCACAAAGATAATAAAGCTCTCAAACCAGCTGTGTTTCACTATTTGGTAGCAGGTTTTCCGCAGGTTCCACCAAAGGATCCAGGGGGACTTTCTCTTGTTCACAGCACAGCATGAGAAGCAGCAAGCCAGGCCTACAAGGAACGCCCATTAGTGTCTGTAGTAAAGTACATTAACAACCCAACCCTTCACCCCTCCCTTTACACATGCCCCTTGCTGTGTGATTTTGCAATTCCTTACACTAAAGAGGTAGAGTCTTTTTCCAACCCCTTGAATCTAGGCTTAGCTGTGTCACTTGATTTGGCCAATAGAGCAGAGTGAGCCAGTTCTGAGCCTAGACCCTATGCAGCCTTGCATGTTTCCATCTGCTCTCCTCCATCTACATAAGAAAGGTGTATATGCCAGGCTGGTGTGGCTAAGTGGTTGAACATCAACCTATGATCCAGGAGGTCACAGTTCCAATTCCTGGTCAGGGCATATGCCAGGGTTCTGAGCTCAATCCCCAGTGGAGGGTGTGAAGAAGGCAGCCGATCAATGATTTTCTCTCATCACTGATGTTTCTAACTCTCTCTCCCTCTCCCTTTCTCTCTGAAATAAACAAACCCACCCCATTTTTTTAAAAAAGAAAGGTGTATTCAGGTCAGCTAACTGGTTCCAGGAAGAGAACAGACATGTTACACGAAGCCACATTGCAGTTAAACCCAGGCTAGATCAGCCAACTCCTACTCAGTACCACTCACATGAATAAAGCAGCCAAGATCAGCAGAGACAGCCAGCCTAGATGAGCTGAATCATGTTTATCACTGTGTGCTACTGAGGTCTTGTGGTTGTTTGTTATGCAGCAATGTTTTTGGCAATAGTAATCAGTGTCCTCAGAACTGCAGGGAATGAGGCATGGATGGACACAGGCTTTGTCAACCACCCATGGAAGAGTTTGATCAATTGTCAAGATACTTACAAATAGCTGAGCATTTGGTCCCAACACACACAAGCCATCTAGATGAATCACATCACCTTTTCACCTTGTCTCCTCCTCCACTCCTCCTAATTCTGTGGATGCTTATTACTTCATGGTGACTACAGCATTCCACTCCTTTTCTCGTCATCTTCCTAAATCACTGTGAGGTCTCCTCAGTCTCCCCCTTACCTCTCTCCATCTTTCAGAACATCAATAAATTAATTTTCCTAAAATAGTATTTCTCTTACCCTACTCCTCTCTTCTTCTAGAACCATACCCCCCCCCTTTTGCCTCCATCTTCATTGCTGACATCCTCTCCATACCTCAAGGACCAGTCCAAATGGAAGTCAAGAGAATAGTAATCTAGCCCTAGCCTGACCTCTGACCCCCTGAGCAGCTTTAGAGCTGTCAAACAACACTAAAACCCATTCTTAGTATTCCTTTTGAACCCAGCCTAGCCCAAAACTGATGGAGAAATTTTTAATTTTTAGATTCATTTATTCATTTGTTAAGTTACTTATTTATGTGCTTAACATTTATTGAGCCCATAATCAGGGCAGGTTCTATTCTCACAATAGAGATACAATAATATTGCTTTTGTGTTTAAGAACCTCATGGGAGAGATGGACAGAAATAAATTCCCCTCAATGAATACAAAAAAATAATGAAGGCACACAGGGAGAAACCATTACATCCACTCAAGGAATCAGAAAATGCTGCATTTGTTGATTGCTTATTATGTGCCAGGCACTCTTCTAAGTTATTTATATTCATTCATTTCAGACCTATAACAACCCTTTCAGCAGGTACTATTATTATACCATTTTGTAAATGAGGCACAGAGAGGTTAATGAAATTAAACATAGAGAAGCCAGAATTTGAGCTCAGGCAGTCTGGCTCCAGAGACGAAGCTCTTAGCTACAATGTCATCCTGTGTCCAGAGAAGAATTTTGAGGAATGAGTTGAAGGCCTGGCAGGGGTTTTAGTCAACCCTAAACTTACAGTCAAGTTCTTTTACTCTATGGCTCAAGTATATCCTCACAACTGATGTACTGGGGACTCTACAAAGTGGTGGACATATTGGCTCACTGGGCTTTCTGGAAAGTTTTCTGGAGTTTCTACCCTGGTTGTTAGTCTCTGTAATCTGAGCCTACCCAAATCAAGACTAGACCTGATAATGACCCCAAGAACCTATGAGTGACCTCTCTTCACTTTTGTCTCCAGTAGAAGTAGAAAAAATGAATATATCAAAACCACAGAACTTCAAAGAATAACAGAATCCCATCCAAATATTCTGTGAGTTGGATGCAGGAATACTACCACTTACCTTTGGGAAAACATCTCTCTGGTTCCTTTTGGGGAACCATTTCAGGTATCCGCCTAAAGGGATCTTGCAGGTCAATGGTGCTACATTCCGAGAGCACACTGATAGCATCAGACTTCTGTGCATCAGAACAAAGGAAAGGGAGAATCATTTATCAACACCCTCTCTCACCATGGTAGTACCTAATACCTTATTAAAAATATGACTTTTTAGGTATGAAACTAACCAGGAAAAGGCTTCTAGGTATGAGGGGAATCAAGAAAGTATCCCTCTTATTGGGTCCTTTTCCAAATGCTCTGACCAGCCCTGACTTCAGGAGAGAATTCTCTAATTGCTCTCCCCTGGTGGAGGAAAGGGAAGGAGTATGAAGACATAGTATCTCAACCTTTTCCTCCCTTCAAATCACACCCCTGGTCAGCTGCCTAACCCCAAACAGGGAAGCCAGGTGATGAGGAGAAGGCTACTTACTGAGACTGTAATATTCAGCTATCCCAACTCCTGGAATAATAGGCCTACACCAGTGGTTCTCAATGATTTCCCCCTCCAGGAGATATTTTGGCAAAGTCTAGAGAAATTTTTTATTTTCACAACTGGGGAATGCTACTGGGATCTAGAGAGTAGACGCCAAGGATGCTTTTAAGCATCCTAAAATACACAGAACAGCCCACCACAACAAAGAATTATCCTGCCCCAAATGTCATAGTGGAGAGTTTGAGGAACCTTGGTATAGACCTTTGCTTAAGATGTGACCCCAGAACTTTTCTCTGCACTAGTCTTGATATTTTCCACAATGGCTCTCTTAGAGAAGGTGTATGGATGATCATGCCACATGTTCCTTCTGGAAACATGCTGGGGAAATTACCTTTCGGGTATTCTGTACTGGTATATAAGCATCATCTTCAGAGAACACTTCAATTTCCACATTTTGAACTCTTAGACTGGTGGACTTGTCCTTCTGATCGAGCTCATAGGCCTGAATACAGAGAAGACCAGAGTAGAATTAATATTCCTCCTGGAAATCTCGCTTGAGATGAAATAAGACTGCATTTTCTTTGGTTTTCTATTTGTTATGAAAATTGTGACATTGTTATTCTTTTTCTTTTCAGTTTTTAAAACTGTGGAAAAAACTCAACATAAAACAAATCTGGAGAAAATATAGGGTGTCCCAAAATTCACGCAAGAAGTAATTTTGATAGACAACACAGGTTTATAATTAAAAATTGTAACTTTTTAATGGGTTCATAAAGTATATAGTATAGGGTTATGTATGGAATAGCACATTGGGTAAATGGCCTCCACGGCTTTGCTGGCACATACACAAAGCCGTGGTCTTCATTGGTCTTCATTGTCCCTGCTCCTGGGCCATAATTGGTACTTGGTAATGCTTATCAAATTGAAGGGATTGAAATCAAAGGGCAACAGATATTAGAATCTGATTCAATAAACCAAGTAAAATTAGGCTTTTATTTTTTGTTGTTGTTGTTGTTAATGCTCACGCAAAATTCAAATCTTGCGTGAATTTTGGGACACCCTATACTATAGAAAACAGATAACAAAATTTACTCAGAAGTAATATAAACATAATATGGTTCTGGCACAATATTCACCAAAAACTTCAGAGGTAAAACTTATTGTGGCCTTTCAATTCACAGCTAAATAATAAATTATTTAATAAATGGTATTGGTATAATTAGCTACCCCTGAAAAATTAATACAATACCAGAGTATAGTAAAAATAAAATTCATAATTTGATGTAAAAATAGATGAGTAAAAAAGTTAGAAGAAATTTTTGGAAAATAGGTTAGCTTATCAAAATCAAAAGGCATAAAAGAAAATATGAAAATGTATTACTACATAAAAATAAATTATAAAAAATAAATTTAAAAAAATTGTGTCTGATGACTTGCAGGGATATCCAAAAAGGATGTGAAGTCACACTTTAGGTGAGGGTTTTATCCAAAAATCTGTGTGAGAGTTCCAGTAAATCTGACACTGCAAGGTGATGATTTAAGAACACTTCTCCTTTTGAACACATGTAATAACACACACAGACACACACCCACAACATACACACACAAAAACAGGTAAATATACCTATGGACCAAACAGAGAACAGAAATAAAAAATAGTAACAATTTAAAGCACATAGTAGGTAAATGGCTAAAAGTGCCCCCTGTGAGGATCAGAATCATAACTACATCCAAAGCTTGAAACTTCAACTGCTGGGTTGAAGTCCTTGAACTTAAGAGAGGGAGCCAAAATAAGCTCTGGCCAATGCTTGGAGTTATGATTATACAGAGCTGCATACCTAAGGAGGCCTCAGAAATAGGACCTGAGCAAAGGAACCCACTGGTCAGTGACTGGATATGCAATATGCTTAGTACCACTATTTGACAATAATCCAAAATTGGCTATATAAGACTTGATTCTGAAATGGATGATCTATAAACATCCATTGAAGACATCAGAGAACTTAAAGTGAGTGACAGATCTTCCCACCAAAGACGAATTTTTAAACTAACACTCCAAAATATGAGATAAACATAAAATAAATAGCTGCTCCCCACCCCCCCAAAGTAACTACTGGGAGGTGAATTTACTCAAGAAAGAAAAAAAACACTATATGTCAACGAATTAGATAACTTTAATAAAACAGACATATTTCTAGAAATAAAATTTAAAAATCTTCCACAACAGACTCCATAAGAAATAGAAAATCTGAATAGCCCTACAGCAAGTAAAGAGATTGAATTTATAATTTAGAAACTTCCCAGAGACTTCCCGTTTCTAGGCTGACACCTGGAAGGTTTTAGCACTCCATCCTAACAAGTTAAAAGCTGTACAAAATGGAAAATAAACAATTCTTTTTAGATTCATAAGTGAGGCTGAGCACAAATGCTGACCCCAGCCCCAATACAGAGAACCACAACTCATCAGAGCAGAAACCCAGAGGCAAAAAACTCCATAGGAACAGTGCCAGAGTAGGGAAACCTGAACTGTAATTGACAAACTGCTGCAGGCTAAGTGTGGGCAAGTTTAAGAGATACAAGCTCCATAGGACCATCTTCAGGTTTTACCGCTTGGAGCTCTACCAAGTTCTCAGAGTGAATACTGGAGGAAAATCCCCTCATGCTTTCAGCAGGGGCAGGGTAAAAGTTATCATTTTGAATGGTATGAGAGTATTCTGTTCTTCCTAACAAGCCCTGCCCCCAAGAGAAACTAGTTAATCAGAACCTAACCTGCTGGGTTTGATCACGTTCTTACTGACCTGGGGGAAGGATAATCCCCTATTCCAGCCAGCTCTAGATTTCCACGTGGAAGGAAGGAAATAGCCAACTCCAGCTTACTCTAGCCATTCCCTCCCACCTAAGGTCGGGGCTACTGAGCATCACTGTGAAGTCCAGAGTCCAGAGGCTCAGGCTCCCTGAAAGCCTGAGACCTCAGCATAGAGGAAGGAGAGGGAGAAAAAGAGGGAGAGCAGCCAACTGCATCCAACAATTTTGACATATGATATTTTAATTTCTATTTGTCTTTAAGTATTTAAAATATTTTTGTGATTTCTTCTTTGACTTGGTTATTTAAGAATGTTTTGCTTAATTTCCATATACTTGTGAATTCTCCCCTCTCCCTTTTCCTCTCTGATAGATCTTTTCCGTTCCCCGCCCCTCCCGCCCCCACCTCACCAACATATAACTAAAGGCCTATTTACAGCAGTTTCATTACCAATACATCATGTCCAAGTATGAAAAAAAAGCCACAACACATACTAAAAGGCAAAAAATGTAGTTTGAAGAGGCAGAGCAGGCATCAGAACCAGACTCAATATGGCAAAGATGTTCAATTTAATCAGACCAGGAACTTAAAACAACATGATTAAAATGCTAAGGGCTCTGATGGATACAGTAGACAGCATGTGAGAATGCACAGGCAATTTAATCAGAGCAATGGAAATTCTAAGAAAGAACAAAAAACAAACACTGGAGGTAAAAAATGTAACAAAAATGAAGAATGCCACTGATGGGCTTTAGTAGACTGGACACAGCTAAGGAAAGAATCTCTGAGTTTGAGGATATCTGCACAGACACCTTCAAAAGAAAAAAGCAAAGAGAAAAATATGGAGGAAAAATAACTCAGAAGGGAATACCCAAGACCTATGGAGCAATTATAAAGATATTATATGGGTAAAAGGAATTGACAGCCCTCATCACCCACCACTCCTCACCCATGAGCCCCACCACTGATCCCTGCATCCATCAGCAAGGCAATGAAGAGGCTGAGTACCTGGGAGGGGTTGGAGTAGGGGCACAAGCAGAATGGACAATTTCGCAAATGAGAGGATATCGTCGGTTTCCAGAACAATTTTCCCCAAGACCCTTCTGAGTGTTTTCCTATCACTGTCTCTTTTTCTATGCTATTCACTTCACTTTCCACATTCTTTCCTCATCTTTTATCCAACCCAAATTCTTTGAGGGCTCAACTAAAGGCACTTGATTCTCCTGTTGCCCCAGCGTACTCTGATCTCGCCCCCCTCTGAGCTCCTCCAACACCTCTCATCGGTGCCACATGTACAGGGCCGTGATCAGCACAGCCCTGGGATGGGCACATGGCATTGAGGGGCAGCCACCACATATTCTCCCCTTATTATCCATGCATAGTGCACCAGTGCCCTGTAGCAACTCTAGCTCCGCACAAGCTCTAAGTCAACCTCTGTGTGAACCTTCGTACCTGCTCCCCAGACTCGGGTTGTGTGACAGGATGTTCATTGTCTTCAGGAGATCGAATATCTTCTTCCTCTGCAAGTGGGGCCAACCAAGTCCGATTGGGCCTAACACTCAAGGGCTTTGGTGCAGGAGTTAGTACACTGGACTCTTCCCAGGTCTCTGGGCCTCTTTTAATCTCTGTGACCAGGGGAATGACGTCTTTGTTCTCTGCAGAAGAGCTTTCTGTCACCTCTTTTTGCTTTGGTAACTTCTGCCTCCTGCATCGTTTGTGACAAAATTGCTCCAGAGTACGTATCACAAAACGGAAAGCCCGGTGGAAACGATCCAGGGCTAACTGGACTTTGGTTTTCCTGGACTCTCCCTCCAAGTTTCCATCCCTCTCTTCATTGCTGAAGGAATTGAGCAGCAAGGCAATGAAGAGGTTGAGTACCTGGGGAGGGGTTGGAGTGGGCGCACAAGCAGAATGGACAATTTAGCAAACGAAAGGACACAGTAGGTTTCCAGTACAATTTTCCCCAAGACCCAAAACCAAGTCAAATGAGATTTCTATGTCTTTCTATTTCTCAAGAAATTTCATCTATAAAATAAATAAAAAGAGTAGAGATTGAGGAGTAATCGAGATAGCAAGATAAGACAAAAGAAAATCTGATGTTAAGGGGTACAAACAGCCAAATCCAGCTTATCTACATATAAACAATACCTATTGTAGACTCTGGCCAGAGGAAAGCAGAACATTTTTACCATGTGGTATAATCAAAAGTATATTCTTTATGAATCAGCCAGATTCATAATCTTGGACACTTATGTTGGAATTGCCCACAGGGATATGGGCCTGATGTCTAAGATTGCTGTGGGGTCCTCTCCTGTTTGCAAAATTTGAGACTTGGTGTACTTTGTGCAGGCTCTTTAGATCCCACTGCCTGAACTGCAGTAAGTACTGGCGCTGAGGCAGAAGGGTTTGAATCAAATCTACAACTCTTCTATTGAAGCACATATCACCTTAAATTCAGATCATCTCCACAGCGCCCTACTTGGGATTTTTGCTTACATTTACACACCCCGAATTCATCATCTTTACCTCCTCAAACTCCTCTGTGGCTCGCACCAACTCAAAAATATACATCCTTCAGGGAGAAGTGTCTGGTGGGTGTGAATGGGTCTAGCCAATATTTTTCAGCTTCACCGTGAGAATTTCCAACTCTGGATCTTTGCTCAAGCTCTCCTCTATCTGCTCAGTTCTCCTTGCCTCTTAAATGCCATTCTCAAGTACCATATCTTACACAAATCATTTCTTAATGATCCCTTCCCCACTCCCATTGGTGGTGTCCCGCTCTCCTGAACTTTTGTATCACTCACTATCTATCTACACTCTCCTTAGGTTCTTAGGATAAACTACCATGTGCAGATACCTAATTATATTTGCACCATAGCCCCAACTCAGGTGTCCTTGGGTGTCTCCTGTCTCTTCACACCCTCACTGGTAGATGCCTAATTAGCCACTCCATAAATACCTATGTTTCCAACTGCAAGTAACAAACTCAAGTCAGCTTACACAATAAGGAAGTGCAATATAGCCAGAAGTTTGAAAATAAAGCAGGGAACTAGGTATGACAGGTAGACATGTTGCTGCATCTACCTTCCTCAGTGCTGGTTTTGCCTTTCTGGTTCTTCTGGTGGCTGCATGTTTACAGTTCTATCCAGAATCCCTGTCATAAAACGGCCCAGAGGAAATAAAAATACCATTTGTTCCCTTGTCCCCTTTACCTCTTCTTTAAGAATAAGAAACCTGCCCTAGCCTGTTTGATCAGTGGATAGAGCATCGGCCTGTGGACTGAAGAATCCCAGGTTTAATTCTGGTCAAAGAAACATGGCTGGATTGCGGGCTCGATCCCCAGTAGGGGGCATGCAGAAGGCAACCCATCAATGATTCTCTTTCATCATTGATGTTTCTATCTATCTGTCCCTCTCCCCTCCTCTCTGAAATCAATGATGATAGATAGATAGATAGATAGATAGATAGATAGATAGATACACAGATAGATAGATGATAGATAGATATTTTTTTTAAAGAATAAGAAACCTTCCTCAGTGGACATCCCTTTACATCATATTGACCAAATTTAGTCACAAACCCCTCCCTCAGCCAATCACTGGCAAAGAGAATATGATGATTATCTTAGAATAATCATCTGGAATAGAATAGCTATTGGGACATCAGTCAACACAAACACTATTGCGACAAGGAGGTTTTGTTTCATGCTTATCATACTTGCCTTAAGCCAAATTCAAACACAAATTATTCATATTATATAATATCATAATATTCTGTTTAGAATAAGAGTATCACTAGTGAAACGTTGCCAAAGAAGCTAATGTGTTTCTTTAGTTCATGTATTTTCATGTTAAAAAGTCTAAGACACTCACCACGAGTTTTCCTATCACCATGATCAACAAGAAGACAACAATGCACAGGTATTTATCAGCTTCCATCATACATTCCCACATGTTCTCGATCCATTCCCCGCAGAGGATGCGGAACACCACCAGGAAGGAGTGGTAGAAATCCCCCATGTGCCAGCGTCGAAAACATGGGGATGTCGTAGGATCACAGGCTTTTGGATTTTTCTTTTCACAACTGAAACTAGAGCCAAAGAGCTGCATGCCAACCACTGAGAAAATAAAGATCACAATGGCCAGGACCACAGTCAGGTTTCCCAGGGCTCCCACAGAGTGGCCTATGATCTTAATCAGTGTGTTTAAAGTCGGCCAAGATTTGGCTAACTTGAAGACCCTCAGCTGTAGATACAGACAATGAACAAAAAGGAAAGAAAAGCCAGTTAAGGACAAATTCTATCTGTTCAGTCACAAAACAAATGACATGGTCTCAAGCCACAGCATTTATGACTTTCAAAAACCTTTTCAAAGCCAATCCATACTAAACATTGCCACCAACTCCATATCCCAATCCGATACTCACCTGTATCTATTTGGTTTTAAAAATGAAAATATTTTGTTCTAGTTATTTTTAAATGATAAAGACTTTGGGGGCATGATGATGGAACTGAGCATACATGCTTATTATAGAAAATATGTATCTGAGGCAAAAAAAACCTCAGGCCTAAGGATCATGTCCATCCCATTGCCTGTTTTGTATGGCCTGAGAGGTAAGGACATTTTCTACATTTTTAAATGGTTGGAAAATAATCAAGAGAAGGATAATTTTATGACATGTAAAAATTACATGAAGTTCAAATTTCCACATTTGTACAGTTTTATTGGAACGCAGCCGCGTCCATTCATTCTCGAACATCTAGGACTACATTTGTGTTACAATGACAAAGCTGAATGGTTTTCACAGAGACCACATGACCTGTAAGGCCTGTAAGGCCAACGATATTTACCATTTGGCCTTTTAAAGAACAAGTTTGCTAACTCCTGCACTATATCGTTCAGAACACAAGTCTGAATCTAAACTTTATGACAATGATGAATGTCATATGATGTTTTTACTCAGGAGAGGACAGGCAATCGGTTACTCAAAACACACACACTTTTTTCCAAAGAGGATTTTCCTCCATGAAACCTTACAGATATGTTAGAGACAATAACCTTGGAGAAAACACAGCAACTAGTTTCATAGGTTATTTTTTATATTAACTTTCCATATAAACTGTGGTTTAAGTCCAAAGTACAATCTTGTTAGGTATCAACTATCTGGGGGTGGAAATACTGCAGGTCGGGAAGTCTTATGTCCCAAGAGAAAGACCACCACCGTCTGCTCAGAGTGGAGCTGGGAGAAACTGTATCTCATATACGGACAATGTCAGAGTTCCTCGCTAAGAGTGTGGATGTAATAAGCCTAAACAATAGTAAAAACAAATGCAATTTTGCTCACCTGAGCACCCATGCAACTTTAGCAGAGCAGCCTAATAATGCCTGGCTTTGAGCAGTGTGCTCTCCCGATATATCACAAGTATCAAATGTACACTTACTTAGGTAGCAGAATCAAATGTCTCACTCTAGAGCAGTGGTTCTCAACCTGTGGGTCGCGAACCCTTTGGGGGTCAAACGACCCTTTCACAGGGGTTGCCTAAGACCATTGGAAAACACATATATAATTACATATTGGTTTTGTGATTAATCACTATGCTTTAATTATGTTCAATTTGTAACAATGAAATTGGCGGTCACCACAACATGAGGAACTGTATTAAAGGGTCGTGGATTAGGAAGGTTGAGAACCACTGCTCTAGAGGCTTAGAAATCCTATCCATGCCAAATTAACCTTTGAGAGAGGACAAAAGGCCACCTTTTATGGTTCCCTATTTCCCGCTCAGATGTGATTTCTCTATAGATTTCTATCCGACCTCTTGTGGGCTTGGTCATACTCTACTTTGCTTCATGGCCATTTCTGGGCCTGTCTTATATCATCCCTAGACTATAGCTCCTTGAAGACAGTGCTTTCCTCGTCTCTGAGCATTCCCTGTGTCAGTTAACATTAGGTACTCTGCTAAGGTTGCCAGGATGCCTCCAATGGCTGTGACATGTGGAATGTGGCACTGGCAGCCTTGAGGAGGGACTTGTGAGAAAGCGCCTGCCACCAGCAGTGCCCATCCCTTTCCTGGCTCTGGGGTCTAAACGCACTTGATGAGTCCTGAAGTGAGGATGCCTGGCTCAGAGCTCCGTGGAGGAAGAGATCATTGGGGCGACAAAGGGCAGAGTCCTGACACCATAAGACACATTTTGCAACTGGTTGCCTAAAGGTTCATCTGGGAAGGGCGGAGGGGAGAGTAGGGGTTCAGCTGAGAGAAGGCCCCTGGGACTCCCAAGGGCATTTATTAAAGACCCGAGTAGGAAGAGTAGTACGTTTTGGGTTCTCTGATTAACGTAAGATGAACTCATTAATCCAAATTAGCCACTGAACTCACTGAAGACTCTTTTCAGTCCTGGCTGCTAAGTTATTCAGCAAAATAAGACAGTAAGTATCTTACCACTCTGAAGGACCGGAAAACTGGCAAACTTTGCGGCATCATCACATCTACAAAACTCAGAAGAGCAACAATGCTGTCAAAAATGTTCCAGCCTCGGCGAAAGTAGTGGTAGGGATCGAGCGCAATGATTTTTAGGCACATTTCTGCTATAAAAATGCCAGTGAAAACCTACATTGAGACAAAGAAAAGTGGGAAAAGGAAGCCACCTCTTTTTGCACACACACGTTAAGAATGGTTCCAGGAAAAAAAAAAAAAAAAAGAAGAAAGAAAAAAGAATGGTTCCAGGGAATTACAGGAGTTACAGAGAAATACAATGCATTCTCCTGGTTGCACAATATTCCCTAAAATCCATGGAAATAAATATTTAACTGCTATAGCATGAACCTTACTCTACCTTTGCTCTCTCTCCACCCCCTTCCATGGTGCCCAGTTCAATGTTATCAAGCTCGCAGACATCTCAGGATGGAGAAAAAATATTTCTCATTCTGTTGAAATTAAAGCAAAGCTGGCTTCTTGGTAGATGGCAGAATGATAGGAAGTATCAATTCATTCTGCTAAATTCTTTAAAAATACCAAAGGGTAAGAACTCCAAAACGGGGAACTACACAACAGCTCTATGAATTAAAGAAAGACACCCTCCATAAACCAGAATCCAGGAGGAGTCCGCCTAACCACTCAATCTTAGTACCTTGATCAGAAAAAAATTTAAAAGGGGCCCAGAACAGAGAACTGAAAAACATTACTAGGGACAGAAAAGTATCTTTGAGCAACTCACAAGATAAACCTTAGATTGATTATAGTTGAAAGGAGGATTGGTGAGTTGGAATACAACCCTAAAAACTCACTCAGCATGCAGGGCTCTTCATTCCAGAACAAAATATCAAAGAATTAAAAGGAGAGGTAACAGTTTTTTAAAAATGCTAAATTATAGCACCATAGGCAAAAATAATTTTTGCCTTGTTTTTGAAAATCAGGTAAATACAGGCTTAAGAAACTTGCACAATGTTGAATAAGTAGTAGCTAAATTCAAAACTATCTTTCAGAAGATAATCAAAGCATATCCTCATAGCAAACAGCACATTCTCCATCTCACACACACACACAGAAATAAAAAGGAGAAAAACAACAGTATGAAAATGATAAGGTAATATAAAAAGGGTTAAAGTCTTTTAAAATGCTGTCAGTTATAAGACTCTCTCCTCTACAATTCTGGGAAAAAACAACCACCCATTATTGATTAATTCTTCCTATTAAAAGTAACATGATCTGTTTCTTATGAATAATTACTTAAGATTTATTTTTTAAATCCCTAAAATAAAGTGACATAAGTTAAAAGGATAGGAAAAGATAAATCCATAATAGGCAAATAAAAAGAAATCAAGGGTGGCAAATAAAATTCAAAGCTTATATCTATCTTTTCCCTTTAAATATTGCTGTCTACCCCTGCCCAATGCCACACCCGGTGCCTAAAGGCAGGCAGTGTTGCCTGTTCTAGTTCACTGTGCTGGACGGATCCCTGTCCCCTTCTGACACGCTCCTCTTCCTCCTGCCGCCTTCAGGCTTTACCGGTAGGTGACTAGCCCTACAGTCTCCCTGGTGCCTTGGGACCATTGGTTTTGCAGTCCAATTCCACTGCTATGGATGGCCTCTTGGGAGCTTAATGTACTCCCCTGATTCGAGCAATCCTGGAGCCTAGAGAGCCCATTTCCAAGTCCAGTCCTATAAGTCCACCCATCAGAGGAGGGAGGTTTGGATGTGTTCTTTGGAACTCAAGGCTCCCATGCCTCCCCTCCATCAGCAACATAGGGACATAATGGGTGGCTGCCACCTTTGTATTGTGTGTCTAGGGCACGGTGCACATGGAATGGAAGCACAGGCTAGGTGGCCAGTGCTACAAGTTTCTCATCAATTTTCAGGAGTTGGGGTGCAGGTGCTGCCTGTGTCCTCAGACACCAACAACGTCCCTGTGCTTCTTTCTGCCTCTGGTGAGAGTGAAGAAGAAAGTGGTTTAATGAGCCAGCTTCTGACTGAAAAATGCAGCTTCATCTCAACATCCAGGATGCCTTGCCAGTGGGAAATCTGAGAGGGGGCTTTTGTCACTTCCCACAGTTGGACCGGCTGATAAAGTGGTGGACAGACCACCTTTGCAGTTGCAAAGCCCTGTCCAGGGGGGTGACTCTGGGTTCTTTGGGCATTCTCTGGAACTTATCCAATAACTCCATCCACCAGGAGGAGGTGCTGAAAGAGGGGTCTGCCGACTGTTGAGGTAGGAAGCATGGCCATGAAGGTACAGCATTCAGCTTCCAAGTGAAACAATACCATCAGCCCATTTTTGGAGTACCCGAGCAGGAAATAGCTGAATACACTAGCCTGGAGCCCAGAAGACCTCACCTGTCAGAAGGTACAGTGTGTGTTAGGTTTATCATGTAGCATGGAATCGAATGTGATTCATACACACCCACAGGGCATTTCTTCTGAAAGGCAGTATGGGGAAAGGAACTTAGACACAGACTGTCTTTAAGGAGAACCACCCTGACCTTGCATTGCGGTCTCACTGGCGCCCTGGTCCTCCTGGGAGGAATATGGGACTAAGGGTGAGGGGTACCCATCTCCAGTTCTACCCCATCCTAAACTCAATGCATAGAAGCAGCTCTGTGGACCAACTTCTGATTCAATAGGTACAGTGGGTTCTCATCAATGTAAAAAAAAGAATAAAAATACATGCATACATATATACATACATACTGCCTGGAAACACTCAGCAATGCTAAATAATGATTATCTTTGCTCGTAGACCCATTGGAAAGGACTTTCTTTATATTTCTTTTCTTTGTATTTTCCCTTATTTTTAAAATTTTAAAAAGCATGTATGGATTTTTAAATTGGAAAAATAAAGCTTCAAGAAGAAATGACTAGACATTTTGGTAAGATTTTTAGCCTATTAACTCATGAGCTAATTAGGTTAGAACATTCAATGAGCAATTATTTGTTATTTATGATATTTGGAAGACTAATTTTCCTTTGGGGGAAAATGCCTTCTGCAGGAATTATGCAGTACACTCTCTTATCTCAGTTTACCCAATCTAACTAAGACTATATCCATCCAAACGGAAACATATGAAAGCCTACCCCCACGCAACCCTCCAGCTCCAGACACCTCCTTCCCAGAAAGCAAACCCAGGCCCTGACTCATCTTTCCAGGGGAATAACACCTAGTCATGGCGATCACATTATTTTGTGATAAATGATGTCATCAGTATCACCAGGGACCATGGTACTCATTACAAAGGGCCTCTGGATATAGTTAATGTTTTCTTAATTATCCCAAATGGTTGACATTTTAAGATGTTTACTTGCTTCTGACTTACCACTGAGTGATTCTTTAGTCACCTACTGGATGACTAAAAAGACACTTTAATATACTCGAGGGTCAACACAGAGCCCATGGGAAATTACTGAGCTGGGTAAATGCAAAATCCTCAAAGTCATCCTTTCACTCTACTCCACATAAGAGTACCAAAGACCTAGGTTAGGTTGGGCCACTTACAAAATGTTTAGGCTTTGAAAGAGAGAATTCAAAGTCTGAAATGTGTTTTATATTGTAAAAAACCTAAAGTTACCAAATTTCCTGTTTGCAACATAAACTCAAAATTCTTGTCCATGTTGTGATGCTCCATGGCCAAGAAGAGGGTGTTGATTATGATGCAGATGGTGATGACCAGCTCAGTAAACGGGTCGGTCATCACGGTTCTCAAGGCCTTCTTAAAGCGTAGCCACTGGGGACTACAGTTCCAGATGAGGTATTTGGATGCCAGATTTTTCCCACATGGGAGGCAAGGCTCCTGGGATTTTTCTTGTTCTGGAGAAGGAGAATGAAAGAGCAGTTGAGGAGTGATCTCTGAACTGGTCTGGCTGCTTTCTGTATTCCTTCCTCCCTCTTCCCCAGGGTCTCTTGTGACACAACATGACCAGCCAAGAAGGGCACTGACTGGTGTAGCCAGAAAGGTTTTCCACATACAACTTGCTTGTGGTGTAATCAAGTACATCAAGTCTTTATGCTTGTATACAAGTCATTATATAGTGAACCCCTGGGAGAGAGAGACACAAGCGCATGCTATGTTCACTCGAGGCAGACCATGCTGACAGCTGTAACAGGGGCACAAGAGCTTTCAGGGCTCAGGGGCAGGAGAGATATTCGGACAGGAGCATCTTTTCTCAGAGACAAGCAGCACTCTATAACCTGGTTGAGTTCAGGTCTGAAAGCAGCTGTAGTTCTGATTTTCCTGGAACCATTTCAGAGACTCATGCAGGCCAAATGAGGTGATTCAGTAGGCACAAAAGTGCTAAGTGATCCATTTGACCCTCTCCTTACAGTGACTTGAGTCATGTCCTTGAACACCAACCCTTTAGTTGGTCCTTATTACCTGCTGTTAACCGGGTCCATCAGATGGATCCAGCCTGCTTACACAGGTCTCCTATGTCCATGACACAGTCCTAACTCTAACTTCAATGACAACTGCCACCTACTAGAAATTTCTATGTCTTCTCTTCTAGGCTTTGTATCATTGTCACTGAGACCTCCTGTGACTGCCTCACCAAATCAAGAGATTCTGTGTGTGCTCTTGTCCTATCCAAGTGCCAACTCAGGGTGGGCCTACAGGGAAGACCCCCTTCTTCCAAACCACTTTGCTCACATGCTCCAAAAAGGCACAGGAAATCACTCTTTGCAAGAAGTATGTGGGTTGCAGAGGGCATTGGGGTGGGGGGTGGGGGAGGGGAGGAGAACGCCGAAGAGAGGAAGAATGGAAGGATATGATTGAAGTTAGGCTCTCCCTTGGGCTAGGAAGCAGAACTTACCCTGCATGGTGATGGTGAGGATGCTAACAGCACTCAGCGCCCTCTGCCTTTGAAAGGGGTCTCTATGCTCCTCACAGAAATCCACTGACAGGTTCTGAGACAGTCGTTTGGTTTGCTCTAGGAGGTATGGCTATAAAAAAGGACATGGTGGCCCTTCTAAGGGAAGAGGCCACCTCTCTTCAAAGCTTCACAAACTACTGAGTTTCAATGCCACATACAACAAAGACGTTCAATATTTTACATAGGTTGACTCATTTCAAGATGATGACAGATGTTCAGTTCTCTTATTTCATATATAATAAATAAGAGAAATATGGTTTGACCACTCATGTTTCTTATGGGTGCACGTATCTATCTATCTATCTACAGAAATTTTTTTTCTCTGTGATTTATTCATTGTCAACAAAAAGCAAACAAAAATTTACAAAAACTAACCAACATACCAATGATTGCTGGCAAACCATCAAAAGCTAAGAATGGGGAAGGAAGAGTTTGCCTTAGACGCTCCAGAGGAAGTTTGGTCCTACCAACAACTGTATTTTGGATTTCAAACTCAAAGAATTATATAACAATAAACATTTGCTGTGTTTTGTTTTCAAGCAAAGAAAACAATAATGAACAGTGATTCAGGGTATGAAAGCAATAAAAAATCTAATTTGGAATCAATGCTTGGGAGGGAGAGATAAATTTAGAAAGGTGGATTGGAGCCAGAGACTGAAGTGCCTTAAATGCTACCTAAATAGATTTGGAAACAGTAGCTGAAGAGAACAATCAAATATCACAAGATCTATGTACTGACCCTCAAGCACTCTCTCAGGCTATGCTCAAGAGCTTACTTACCTATAATTCTAAATTCTCTGGAGATTAAAGAACATAAACCTTCAGCTATCCAGGAACCTCAAGTATCCATAATGATTTCTTTCCCAAAAGTTCTGACCAACCAGAGCCCCAGAGGGAACTATCAACCTGTAATCTTTATATAGCTATCTCCTGTTCTAATTAAAGGGCAAAGACACTTTATATTAGGTGTCTGGGTCTTTGTCTTTGTGGAACAAGGAGAAACTTTCAAAATACTAAAAAAGTATTTGCAGATCTAGCCAGTTTGGCTCAGTGGATAAAGTACTGGCCTGCAGACCAAAGCTCCCAGGTTTGATTCTGGCCAAGGGCATGTACCTAGATTGCAGTCTCCTCCCCAGCCCGGGCCCTGGTCGAGGCTCGTGCAGGAGGCAACCAATCAAAGTGTTTCTCTCACATTGATATTTCTCTCTGTCTTTCCCTCTCTCTCTTCTACTCTCTCTAAAAATCAATGGAAAAATATTCTCGGGTGAGGAATTTTTTTAAATGAAGTATTTGCAGTCTCTTCCATATGCTGTGTTCTGACAGGAAGCCTTTATACTCTGCCACTCCATCAGAGAACTATTCACAGCAGTAGATGATATCTGTCCATGTACTTCTGCAAAGGCCCCTCAACTCCATCCCCCCAACACTCCCAGATCCTCAGGCATGCACACACACCTGCTGCCCACATCCTCTCCCTCCCATCGCAGGAAAGTGGCTCTAGTCATTAGTCCATGGCCTTATCCTCAACATTTTCCCTGTTTCTGACTCCTTTGTCCACAAGTAAAACATGTTTCAACATCTCCCACCTTAATGATAAAAATAGTTTTTTACTAGTATTTCCTATTGCACATTCCCCAGTAACTTCATTTGTGTACATCCAATTGGCTTCTCTGCTTGGATGATCCATAAGTACATCAAACTTGACAGTCCAAAACTGAACTTGCCATCTTCAACATCCCCAGAACAAGTTCCTTTCCTGTCTCCGTAAATTATCCTCCATCAAGTCAACCACCAAAGCTATAAACTGGGCATCATCCCTACTCTCTATATGTAGTCAACTGCCAAATTTTACCTTCTGCAGATCACTGTACTCTGTTAATCTGTTCATCTCTCTTCATCCTCCCTGCTCTCACCATAGTTTAAGCCACTGTCATTGGGTTGGTTATCTGATGCAGATGCTATTGTTGGCCTCATCCATATGTCCTTGGGCCTTACCTGAAGGCTTTCTCTTGTTACCTGAACCCCTTCTGCCCTACTACACAGCAAGTTAGAAATACAGAAAAATTATTGTCTTTTCACCCTAGCAGTCTTTAACCAATGATGGACCAAAGTTGGTGTATACATATCCTATCGCCCCCACTCTAGGGAAGTTAAACTACAAGTATCGTCAGTGGCAAATGGCTTGACATTGCACTTCCTTTGGCTACCCTCTCTTCCATGTTTTGCTTCTCTCCTCCCTGCTTAGTGCTTCCTGGGATCACTTACTAAGTAATCTACTTGCACTCTAATGTCTCAGGGTTTGCTTGGGAGGGAACACTGTTCTCCCACAGCAATCATCACGTCAGTCATCACATTGAACAGCAACTGCCTCCTTTTTAGTGTATCTTCATCATTAGTTGTTTGTCTTATATATCTCATGTATCCCTATCACCGACCCCAGTGCCATGCAGACAGTAAACACTGTCAACATTTTAAGTAGATATTTGTAAATAATGGGTAACTGAATAGACACATGGGTGAAGTAAAGTGTATGCAAATGGAGGAGTGGATAAATGAGTAAATAAATGAGTGAATCCTTTCAATTAGATTGACAACTTGACCCATCATTAATTCCTTGACCAACACTTACCTTTTTTGGGGAATCTTCATCAGAATCTGATCCTAGAACCTGTTCTTTCCCAGGCTCTCTGAAAAAGAAGGACTTCCTTTTCTTATTACCAAATAGCTTTCTCTTCTTTGGGGAAAAAGATGATGCTTCAAGGGAATTAAGTGAACTTCTGTCAATTCCCATGGCAACCAGAGCCTTAGAAAAGGAACAAACATAATTAATAAACAGGTTATACCTCCCTATGAAACACTATAAATGACCTCAACCTTTGTGAGCACTCTCTCCCTGTTTCGGTAGCGCTGTGCCATGCAGATTGCTCATCACCTAATTGGAATGTGCTAGCTTTGTCATTATTTATCTGGGGGAACATGTCCTGTTTGTCCACAGAGATTGCAGCTCTCAAAGGCAGAGTAGACTCTTTCATATCTCTGTATCACTAACCTTAGCACAGTGTCCAGTATGTGCTAGGAACTCGATAAATGTATGTGCCTATGATGCAGACATTAAGGACATACAATAGTTTTCCCCCTGAGATATATCTATGGAAGGTGAGGAGTATAAAAAATGGTCCCTGCCCTGAAAATCTAGAATTGAACTGGAAAAATCTAAAGATACCAGCAAAGCAATGAGAATGGCCTATCTATGTGACAGGAATTTTAAGAAGGGAGAGATGATTATGCCTGTTGTCTCTAGAGCCACCATTATTGACTTCCCAGACTCTCTCAAGCAAGGCCCTGAACATAAACATCTCCAGATTCCCACAATAAAATCTAGAGCAGACCCTGGAGTATCTATCTCTATCTCTATCTCTATCTCTACCTCTACCTCTATCTCTATCTCTGTCTACCTCTTCTAGCCAGCAATTTGGAATCTGTCCTAGAAGATTCAGGTTTCAGAAGGTCAAAGAGTAACTAAACCAAGGGTTCCCTGTTCCCAAGAGCCCTGTGCCTAGACATCTTAGTGAGAGATAGCAGCAGAGCCAGTCTGCAAGGGGTTTAAATTCTCAGAAAAGCACCAGTATGTCGAGTGCTATGATCAGGCCTCATACAGCAGCCTGAGCCTCAGGTCCCATGGCCCCTGGAGTCCCCCTAAGTAGAGCCCACAGTCTGACCCCATAAGCCGTACCTCCTTTTCCTCTCTTAACAGTTGCTGAGCTTCCTGGAACATCTTCTCCTTGGCCTCCGTCTCAGCAGTTACGTTCCTGTTCTGTTCCTCATAAGCCATGGTGACAACAGCCAGGGTTAAGTTAATCAGGTAGAAAGAGCCCAGGAAGATGACCACCACAAAGAAGAAGACTGCAAAGGGCCCCGAGGTACGCAAGGTCTGCAAGGGACAGAGCACACGCTGGCATCTGAAGCCTTCTTCCACATAGCAGTGACCATCATTTCAAGTAGAAATTGTACAGTACCAATTGGTCTTCCCCAGCAGTAATTGGCTCAGCTGCCCACAGCCTCATCTACAGCCTCCCCAGTTACCCAGGGACTCCTGATGCCCTATCTCTCAAGGAGAAGATGCCATCCATCCATTCCCATGGAAGTCTCAGTGAATTTCCTATGAATTTCTCCAGAGTATTTGCATTTTAAAATTAAAGAGGCAAGAACAACAGTAATGCTTCATGGAAACAGAAGCACTAGTGGTGGAACTTCAGGCAGGAGGGGATATGGAGAACTGTCATATTTCTAGGAAGAGAAAGGTGTGTGCACTATTCTTTCATATATCATGTTTATCATTTTTATGTTCCTAATAGAATTTATAAAGCATAATGTAACAGTACCACTGTTAAGGTGGGGAATAGGGGACAAAGGTGAAGAACAGATGGTAGGTTATAAATGATAGATATTTCGAGAGAGAAAATAAAAATAATAGATAACCTGTCGATAAAGCTTCTCCCAGGAATCTTGCGTCATAAGCCGGAACATGGCAAGAAAAGACCAGCCAAAGTTGTCGAAATTTGTAAAGCCATAGTCAGGATTCTTTTTGGTGTGGATGCATGCAAACTGGTGGGAACAGGCACTAGATATGGGAAACAAGGGAACAGAGAAAGAATAACAACTTCACCCCACCCCATAGCACTGGTTCATCTGAGGGCCATGGGCTCACACCCAAAAGTCTTGGGTGAATTCAGTATTTGTAGAATGGCCATCCCCGTCTGTCAACCCTCCCAGCCTATACCTTATTGTGGGTACCCACTGACTCTTTCCAAATAGGTTGATTAGGAAATTTATATTAGCTAGTTTTTCATTAAAAATTTAAGTGCAGTGACATAGTGAGCAATTAACAGTAGCAAAGGTCATACAATAAATATCAAGTCTCCCTCTCCCTCTCCCCCTCAACCCCCCAGTTCTACTTCCTAGAGGCAACAGTTTAACTTATTTTGTGACTTTCTAGAAGTGTCTATGATTATAGAAACACATATATATCAATACATATCTTCTATAATACATATATGGAAGCATTCTTTAAACACTCTCATGCACCTTGCTTTTTTCATGGAGCAATATAGCTTGAGGATCTTTCCATATCAGCATACAGGGAGATACCCCATTCTTTTCATGTCTTACAATCCCATGATTTATCTAACTG
Organism: Myotis nattereri; assembly: GCF_964212035.1. Classification (NCBI taxonomy): domain Eukaryota; kingdom Metazoa; phylum Chordata; class Mammalia; order Chiroptera; family Vespertilionidae; genus Myotis; species Myotis nattereri. The sequence goes on from NC_138089.1 coordinate 54,586,964, forward strand.
CTTGACTAATGATGAATATTTACATTTGTTAACACTCTTTTGCCTTTACAAACATTTGGGGTTTACTCTACAAACAACGGATATCTTGTACACAGGTCTTTGCCCACATCACCAAAACACACATTGTTAAGTGTATCTTTATGATATACTAAGGATGTGCACTTCCTTTTTTGTTTTAACCTCATCCGAGGATATGCTTTTATTGATTTTTAGAGAGATAAGGAGAAGGGAGGAAGAGAAAGAGCATCATCGATCAGTTGACTCCTGTATTCACTCCAACCGGGGATCAAACCCACAACTTAGGTATGTATGTGCCCTGACCTGGAATAGAACCCACAACTTTTTGGTGTATGGGACAACACTAAACCAACTGAGCCACCCAGCCAGGGCATGCGCTTTCTTAATTTTTAATAAAAATATTTTTTTTATCAAAGTAAAGCATATGTGGTTTACAAACCACATGGCACCTATGCTTATAATAAAAACCATGCCATCATTCTTTAATCATCACTTACACATCCCAAATTCAACAACTTTTAAACATTTTACATCCACATCTCTAAATATAATACTTATACTGATATTGAATTGATCAATTTTAGCCCTTGCTGATTAAGTTTCTGCTATGCTGGTTGATCCCATCCTGCTTCATCACTATTGTATCGCTCTTCATAGAAAAATGCTGTGGCCCATGTCAACGGCTCTCTTGGGTCGAATACATTTTTTTCTTGGCTCATGTGTTTCTCTTTCCAAGTTTTACTTCCTCACTTTTCTAGAGCAGATCTCAAGTAGCTTCCTAAGAAGCCTGGGTGGCTTTGCATATATGAGTATAACTTTATTCTAGCTTCATAGTTGATTGTTTGGCCAGAAATCGAATTCTACGTTGAAAATTATTTTTCCTTAGAAATATTAAGGCACTGCTCAGCTACTATCCTGTATTGCTAGTGGGAATTCTGATCTCATTTTAATTTTTATTTGTCGATTACCTTTTTCTCTTTGGTTTTAAAATCGTTTCCTCCAAAGATTCTGTAATGCCACAATAATGCACTTGGCATGGTCCTTTTTCATATGTTGTGTTGGGCACTTTATGGGACACCAAGGGAGTTGCATTCTTAATCCCAGGGAAATTCTCTGTATTATTTCTTTGCTAATGTCTTCCTTTTTGTTTTTTTCTGTGCTCTATTTCTTGAATTCTTACTTTTTCAAAAGTTAGAACTTCTGGATTGGTATTTATTGTGATATTTCTGTCTCTGTATTTTGTTACTACTTTCTGGGCTATTTACTCAACTTTATCTTTTAATTCTACTAATGATTTTTGTAATCATGTTAATTTTTTAATTTAACAATGCACATCTAAACTTGCTTAGACATATGAAAAAAATCAGTACTGTTTGAGAACTTCCATCACTGCCTTCCACAATCATTAGGTGAAGACTGCTTGCCACATCACTTTAAAACAGTGGTTCTCAACCTGTGGGTCGCGACCCCTTTGGGGGTCGAAAGACCCTTTCACATGGATCGCCTAAGACCATCGGAAAATACCTATATAATTACTTATTGTTTTTGTGATTAATCACTATGCTTTAATTATGTTCAATTTTTAACAATGAAATTCGGGGTCACCACAACATGAGGAACTGTATTAAAGGGTCGTGGCATTAGGAAGGTTGAGAGCCACTGCTTTAAAGGATCTAGAGTTGCTCTGCTTGAGAGAGAAATGGAGAATATAAGCTTCTTACCTTTTACCCAACCAGGTGCCACACAACCTGAATTCAGTGGAATCTTTCTTTTCAAAGCAATAGTCTGCGAAGAAAAGAATCATAAGTTCAGATTTTTTTTTAAAAGAAACCACTGAAATGAAAGAGAACAGCAAATATGCCAGGGTATACTTGAAACTGATGGTTCAAAACCCTCTAAAGTGATCAAAGTGGACGTCCAGAGAGGAACTGGAGGGAACCTAGGCCATCAGAAAGGAGCAAAAGAAAAGGAGGGAAAGGAGAGAGGAAGAAAGAGGAGGAGGGAAAGCAGTGACATCACCTCCGCTTTGCCTCTCGGGACATAAAACTGGTGAGACCACCCCATGAAGTGGACACAGACTCAGCCCATGAGAAGCTCATAAGCCCAGACAGACATGAAGAAAGCGGAGCCACGTGAGATTCGGCACATGAAATGGGAATAGGGTCACCTCTAGTGTGAAGAGGGTGCAAAGCAAAAAGAAATGATACCATCAGAGAAAATACTCGGGACTGCGGACTGGGCACTTGCTGGTTTGCTTTGGCCAAATCCAGGCATTCTGAAGACTTCTGTAAAACATGTCAAAGAAGTGGGCAGAAATCTCTGTGGAAAAGGATGGGAGCTGACACTGTTCTTATGGATGTGACTTTGGGCTTTTTTTTCTCCATAGAAACCCACAGAATGAGGCAATTCTCTAAGACATGCATCTGCCTGCAGGAGAACCCTTGACAGATGAGGTTACCCCCTGCTCCTAAGAGACTCTGTAATGCACACATATAAATGGTATGAGTGGGAATAAAACAAAATTAACTATGCACAAACTAAGGAATAAAAAGTAGGGTATTTACCGTCAGGGTTACTGATGTTCTCGCAGTCCTTCTTGACACATTTCAGGTTCAGACTTCCCATGAAGAGCTGCTGACCTACCAGGGCAAAGATGCTGAGGCAAAAGAGAGTCAGGATCAACACGTCAACAAGCTTCTTCACAGAGCGCAGCAAGGCCCCCACAATGACCTTCAGACCTGAGGAGGAGGACAGGTGTGGAGAGAAGCCCCCACTCAGACACAGGCTAGAGGCAGACACAGGAGGGAGCAGCCACGGCCTCAGAAGCTATCTGATTGCAGGCTGGAACTGGAAACAGGCCTGGCCTAGGATTCTGATGCCATGAGTTCTAGTTCCAACTCTGTGCCTTAGAGGTTGTGTGTCATCAGAGTACTCCACATGTCTAGGTCTCAGCTCCCCATCCCTGCCCTAGGTCTGCCACAGGGGTGCTCTGAAAAACAAATGAGAAGACCTTGAGCAGAAACATGCCATATGGGAGTAACTATGGCAACTGTGTAGGCACCACCACGGCTGAAGGGGAGGCACATATATCATTAAGGTGAGAATGAGGCCATCCAAGAAAAGGAGCCATGGTTATATTTAACATTTAGCAGTCACTACCTACTACAAGGTATATGAGGTGTCAGGGGCAGGAAGCTGAAAGAGGAGCTTTGTCTAGACCAGGGGTGGGCAAACTTTTTGACTCGAGGGCCACAATGGGTTCTTAAACTGGACCGGAGGGCCGGAACAAAACCATGGATGGAGTGTTTGTGTGAACTAATATAAATTCAAAGTAAACATCATTACATAAAAGGGCACGGTCTTTTTTTTCAATAGTTTTATTCATTTCAAACGGGCCGGATCCGGCCCACTGGCCATAGTTTGCCCACGGCTGGTCTAGACTCAAATAATAAGGATGTCCTAGGGAAAAAAACTCTCAGATTACTAGTTATAATATGGTTGCTTTTTCATTCATTCAAAAAGAATTTACGGAGCACCTACTGTGTCCATGGCACACTGTTAGAATGCCAAAGTTACCAATAAGAACATAGTCTTATAGTATGCTGGCAAATATTTAAAATCAGTTCCCGGGGAGGGCGGAGTGGGAAGTGGGGAAGGAGGGTATGGGAAACTCTTCATTTAAAGCATTTATAGATTTCCTTGTTTGCTGAATTCCATAGTGTAGATTCCTCCTCTCCTTCCATATACCCCTTCCCCCTGGTTTCAAGTTACCAGCATGATGTACCAGCAGAGTTGGAAAAGATGTGCACAATCTGGTGAGGAGCCACAGGTCAGCCTAGCTCACGACTGAGTCATGGGCTCTGATCTCAACACAGCTGTAAAGATAACCAGATGTGAACTATAACAGGTGGGATGACACTACCCAACAAAGTTTCAATTGATTCGTGTAAACCATATATGGTAGACTTGAGAACACAAGGCAGAAGCAGCCCTACGTAGATAACTTTCCCACAAAGTGTAATGTCACATGGGGAGAAGCCTTGAGGCCAAGCTGGGGCATTTGCTATGTCCCCAGTTGCAGTCAAACAAGAAATTGCTACGATCTCATCCAAGTCCAAATTTCATCTATAAGAGACCTGAGTCTTCTCCAGTGCAAGAAGAATTGAATGAAAGAAGATGGTTGTGATTCCTAAATAATTTTTACATAGTCCCTTAAAAGATTGTGCCTTACACCTTCACTTCCAAAAAACATCGAGATCCCATGTGCTCATGAGTCATACGGGAGACTATAGTCACCTGCTAAGAGATGAAAAAGGAGACAATAAAGCCACTAAGCGACTGCCTCAGTATATATTTTACCTGTATGATACTACAAGGGACTCAGCTCATGCAGAGAGCCCCTAAATCTACCTGGGAAACCAAGGTCCACTTTGCAAAAGAAGAAGAGGAGGAGGAGGAGGAGGAGAGACAAATTCTACGTAATTGTCCTCTGACTGCCAGTTTCCTATCACCGTGTAGTTACTTTTATGGAGATTCAAAAAATAACCCATTGCTCTGTTTGAAAAGACCCAAATTGCCTATAGTTCTGATACAGTAGCTCAGCCATTAATATAAGGGATAGAGGGGTAGGAAAGATGGAACGTGGGAAAGAACTCCAGAAAGGGATTTTTTTATAATGATTTTTTTTTTTTGTAGAGGAAAGAGGAAGGAAAGGAGAAGAGTGTACCATAATAACCTCGTTTTTAATAAACTGGAATTCATAGTTACCACCCATCTTTGTCTTCGTCCTGATTCACGGAGCACCTTCCTTACCTGGCTTCCATGAGACCACCTTTGCTTTCCTTCCTACTTTCCTGTGGCTCCTGTTCATTGCCTTTCCTGGTGACTCCTCTTCGCCCCTCCCCTTAGGTGGCAGGCTCCAGGACTCAGACCTTCACCCTCTTCTAGTCTCCATCTGTGCTTGTTCTCTTGGTGATCTCATCAGATTTTATAGCTCTCAATACCATCTATAGGCTCATGATTTCAAAAATTATATCTCCAGCCCATACTGTACCCTGAAACTCCCAGCTCATATATAACTGCCCACTTAAAACTTTCATTTGGATGTCTCACAGCCATCTCAAACAGAACATGTCCAAAATGAACTCCTACCCTGACTGCCAAGACCTGCTCCTCTCATGGTCTTCCCTGTTTCAGTCAATGACGACTTCATCTTTCCAGTCACTCAGGCTAAAATCCTTGACCCACCCTTGACTTTTTTTTTTGTTTGTTTACACCACATACAATCAACCTATCAGGAAATTCTATTGTTTCTACCTTCAAATGTATACAGAATGTGACTGCTGTCCACCAACTCCTCTACCACCAGCTGATCTGAGAGCACCACCATTTCTTGCCTGGCTTGTGGCAGTATCCCCTTGTGTCAGTGCGGGTTTTCTGGGAAGCAGGTACTATGGGATCAGATTGCAAGAGATTGGTTGGGTAAAATGCCTGTGAAGAATAAACAGGAAGGAGTAGAGTTGGCAGGGAGAGCCCGACTGTGACACAGGGCTGACACATGGGAAAGGAGAATAAGAAGGAAGCATGATTGGACAGGACAAGCCTCAGATTAGTGCTGATGTGACAGTCTCAACCAGGTTGCTGGGGAGCCCCTAACCTAAAGTCCCCCAATAGGGGAGTCCCACATCCTTCCTCTAGCCCAGCTGGTATGGATCAGTGGTTGGGTGTTGACCTGTGAACCAGGAAGTTACTCTTTGATTCCCGGTCAGGGCACATGCTTGGGTTGTGGGCTCAATCCCAGTAGGGGGTGTGCGGGAGGCAGCTGATCAATGATTCCCCCTCATCGTAGATCTTTCCTTCTCTTTCTCCCTCTCCCTTCCTCTCTGAAATCAATAAAATTAAAAAAGAATAGTGTTCCCAATACGTAGGGAAAGCACAATCTTGGCATGAACATGAATGCAGTGGTGAATCCAGATATATGGCAGCTGAGACCATTAGTCAACTATGGTCCTTGCAATAGGAGATCTGAGCGGCACATTTCCATGGCAACGACATGCCTCCCACTGGGTTCCTGCTTCTACCTTTGCTCCCCCACATTCTAGTCCCCACACAAAGTAATGTTTTCAAAACCTGAGTCAGGTCATGCGACTCCTCTGCTCAAAGCCCTCACCTGGCTCCCATTTGTTTCAGAGCAAAGCTCAAATCTTCCCAGAACTTACATGCCTCCCCTTCACTTCTGTGTTCCCACCTCCATCATCTGGCTCCTCACTCTGTCTGCTCCGGCTTCATTCGTATCCTTCCTATCCCCAGTCTTTGGACTGTTTCCTATCCCCAGAATACTCTTTACCATATATCTGCTTGTGAAACTATCATGTCCTTAAAATCTGCTCACATCTCACCTTCTCAATGACACCCATCCTAACCACTCTATTGAAAACTGCAACCTGTTTCCCCTACTGTGACTTCCAGTAGCTCTCATGTTGTTTACTTTTCCTTTTTGTTTGTATTTATTTTATGACACATATCACTTTCTAACATGCTAGATAACTTATTTATTACTAGAGGCCCGGTGCACAAATTCATGCACCAGTGAGGTCCCTCGGCCTGGCCTGCAGGATTTGGGCTGAAACCAGCTCTCCAACATCCTCCAAGGGGTCCCAGATTGCAAGAAGGAGCAGGCCAGGCCAAGGGACCCCACCAGTGCACAATCGGGGCCAGAGAGGGATGCAGGAGGTTGGCCAGCTGGGGAAGGACCGTGGAAGGGCTCCAGATGGGTGTGTCCGGCCCATCTCACTCAATCCCAATCGGCCGGACCCCAGCAGCAAGCTCACCTACTGGCCGAAGCATATGCCCCCTGGTGGTCAGTGCATGTCATAGAGAGCCATTGAGCGGCCTTAGCATATCATTAGCATATTATGCTTTGATTGGTTGAATGGCTGACCGGCCGACAGGACACTTAGCATATTAGGCTTTTATTATATAGGATAATTATTGTTTAGGGTCTGTCTCCCCACCTCCCACATACAATGTAAATTCCATGAGGGCAGGGACCTTTGTCAGTTTGCTCACTGATATATCCCAAGCAGCTAGCATAGCACCTGCACAATACATATTTGTTGAATAATCAAATAAAAAGTAAAAACAGAGTTTGTTTGTTTGTTTGTTTGTTTGTTTGATTTTGGTTTATATGACATTTGAGAAATTTTAAATATAAAAGAATGTTCTCTCCCACTAAGAGTAAATGTTGAAAGTTAAAGTGACTTACCTGAAACTACTGAAATTGCTTTCAAAGCCCTGAACACTCGGAAGGTACGCAGGGATGACAGACTGATGCTGTTGGCCTTCATAAATGGTAATAATGACACAAACCTACAAGACAAGGCACAGGAAAAGCTCAGTCCTACACTGCACACCACCATAGGCACAAGTAAGCAAAGCGTAGGCCCTGGGTCCACAGAGGTGAAATCTGGGGCCTCACCTTCCCAAGCCCACTTTCATCTCAGGGTCTCCTAATATTCTATTTTGCTATGGACCAGAGATTGTACAGGTGGCTGTTCTCAACTAATCTTTATATTTGGACAAAGGTAAGGATTCCTTGAAATAGTTGTGGCTACATCCATGCTTAATATAAATCAATTGAAATGTTTATTGATTGGCCCCAGGCACTTCCCTAAGGTCTCAATATGTGGCCAAGCCCATAAGGTACACAGGTGGTCTGTCTCCTGGGCCCACACTATTCGCTGCTATACTACACCACCTTTCAATAGCTAAGAGCACCCGACTGTAGACCTTCAAATGTAAAACTCTGAAATGAATAACAACTACCTCAAAGGGCTTTTGGGAATATTAAGTATGAAAATATATGCAAGTGCTTAAAATAATGGCTGGCTTGACAACTTAATTAAAGGTTTGTTGTTACTGTGTTGGCAATAGACCATTTCTTTTCTTGCTTTTTATTTTGCTGACTCTGCCTCATCATTCAGATGCCAAACTGATGCCCCTTCCTTTAGGAAGAACTTCAGTTTTCACCTGTCATATACAATATACACAGTATTGAACTCAAAATGGACCATGGACTTCAACATAAGAGTCAAAACTATAAAAATTCTAGAAGACAACATGAGAGAAACTCTTTGTGTCCTTGTAGTAGCTAAAGATTTTTTAGACTCCTTGGTTCCTCCTCCATGCTTTGGCAGCCCAATACATACTCTGACAGCCCCATATATGCTCTGTCAGCCTGATTCATACTCTGACAGCCCCATATATGCTCTGGCAGCCTGATTCATACTCTGACAGCCCCATATATGCTCTGGCAGCCCAATACATACTCTGACATCCTGATACATGCTCTGACAGCCTGATACATGCACAGCTCCTATCTTAATGCTCACCGTGCCAGATTGTAATGGTCACTAATTGTTTCTCTTCTCACCTGGACTGAGAATGAGGTATGTTTGTTTTGTTTTTTCATTATCACAAGCCCTGTATCTTACACAGAACCTGGCTCATAGTAGGCCAGTGTTTGGTGAATGAATGGCTGAAGGAATGAGAACATGAGGGTTGGCCTAGAAATGGCTTTGTGCATGGATGCCTCTGGCCAACTGACTACATGGTACTGTTCAGGTTCAACCAACACTGCCCTCAGAGCTCTAAGGCATTACTAGACCACACTTAGCTACTCATGGGGATTCACACAGAGCCCTGATGTAAGCCAAAGGGGCTTCTTTCCCACCCCAAGTCTCTCCATTAAAAATCTTTAACATTCTTACGCTGTTGCAATGACAATGGAGTCCAGCCAGTTCCATGGATCTCGAAGAAAAGAAAACTCATCCAGGATAAAACCTCTTGCCAATATTTTTATCAAAGCTTCAAAAATATAAATCCCAGTGAAGATATACCTACAAAGCAAATCATTCAGAACAAGAAGGAATGTAAGTGATGTGAAAAGCAGAGAGCCTGCCTATCTTATCTGGCCTTGATTAGGTTTTATCCATTTCAGTGTGACATTTAACATTCTGGTCTTTAGCAAACCAGAGTTCAGAAAGAAGCTCCTCAAGCAAGTTCCAGTAGTTAGAATTTCTGAAAAACAGGCCCATGGATAAAGTTGTAAAGCCACTTTACAATGCCTAGCTTCACAGCGACATCCTTGAGCAGAGTTTCAGCCAACATGGGGCCCTGAGACTTGGGAATATAGTTTGTCACTGCTTTTCTGCAGTTGTCACTCATGTACAGAAGGAGATGATGGCAAAGGAAAAAGAAAGTAAACCTAAGGCTAAAAGCTAAATCTTTCCACATCCCATGTTCATAGATTGGAAGAGTTAATGTTGTTAAGGTATTCATACTACTCAAAGTGATCTATAGATTCAATGCAATCCCTATCAAAATCTCAATGACATTTTTTACAGAAATAAAAAAAAAATGTATCCTGAAATTCATGTAGCTATCTCAAGGAAACATGAATATCCTCAACAATCTTGGAAAAGAACGAAATCTGAGCTAAAAAATCAAAATTGGAATAGAAAGCCCAGAAATACGTCCTCACATATATGGTCAAATGATTTTCAACAAGGGTGCCAAAACTATGGAATGGAAAAAGAACAGTCTCTTCAACAAAATGATGCTGGGGAAGTTCAATAACCACATTCAAAAGGATAAAGTGGGACCCTTATCTTACATCACGTACAAAAATTAACTCAGAATAGATTAAGAGCTAAACTTAAGACCAGAAAGTATAAAACTCCTAGAATAAAATATTTTCAAACCATTTATCTGATGAGAGGTTAATATCCAGATTACATAAAGAACTTCTATGACTCAACAACAAAATATCAAATAATACAATTTAAAAATGGTCAAACTGCCCAGCCAGTATAGTTCAATGGTTGAGCGTTGACCCAAAAACCAGGAGGTCCCAGTTGGACTCCTGGTCAGAGCACATGCTAGGTTGCAGGCTCACTCCCCAGCAGGGGGCATGCAGGAGTCAGCTGATCAATGATTCTCTCTCATCACTGAATTTTCTCTCTCTTCCCCTCCCTTCCTCTCATTAAAATTAATAATAATAAAAAACTTTAAAAATGTGGTCAAACTACTTGAATGATATTTCTCTAAGGATGATATACAAAAGGCCAACAAGAATATGAAGAGATGCTCAATATTACGAATCATCAGGGAAATGCAAATCAAAACCATCATGATTTATTACTTTGAATCCATTAGGATGGCTACTTTAAAAAAAAAAACACACAGAAAATAACAAGTGTTTATGAGGATATGGAGAAACTAAAACCCTTATGCAGTATTGGGGGGATTGTAAAATGGTGTAACCACAATGGAAAATAGTATGGAGGTTCTTCAAACAAATTAAAATCGAATTGCCATATGATCCAGCAATCCTACATCTGGGTATATATACAGAAAAATAGAAAGCACAGTGTTGAAGAGATATTTGTACTATTTGACTATTCACAATAGTCAAGAAGCAGAAGCAACCCAAATATCCATTGATCCAGATGAATAGATCAATAAAATGTGATATATACAATGGGATATTATTCATCCTTTAAAAGGAAGGAAATCCTGTCACATGCTACATGGATGAACCAAGGTTCAACACGGATGAACTTTGAGGTCATTATACTAAGGGAAATAAACCAGTTACAAAAAGGCAAACACTGTATGATTCCTCTTATATGAGGCATCTAGAGCAGTCAAATATCACACAGAGATGGAAAGTAGAATGGTGTTTGCCAGGAAATGAGGGGGAGGGCAGAATGGGGAGTTATTATTTAACTAGAGGCCCAGTGTGTGAATTCGTGTACCAGTGGGGTCCCTTGGCCTGGCCTGTGGGATTTGGGTTGAAACCAGCTCTCCAACATCCTCCAAGGGGTCCCAGATTTCAAGAGGGAGCAGGTCAGGCCAAGGGACCCCACTGGTGCACAATCGGGGCCAGAGAGGGATGCAGGAGGTTGGCCAGCTGGGGAGGGACTGCGGGAGGGCTCCAGGGCATGTCCAGCCCATCTCACTCAGTCCCAATCGGCAGGACCCCAGCAGCAAGCTCACCTACTGGTCAGAGCGTCTGACCCTGGTGGTCAGTGAACGTCATAGCAAGCAGTTGAGCGACCTTAGCATATCATTAGCATATTACGTTTTGATTGGTTGAACGGACGACCAGACAATTAGACACTTAGCATATTAGGCTTTTATTATATAGGATGGGTACAGAGTTTCAGTTTTGCAAGATGAAAAGATTTCTAGATATGAATGGTGGTAATGGTTGCGCAACCACGTGAATGTAACTTAATACCAATGAACTATACACTTAAAATGGTTAAGATGGTATATTTTATGTAATGTGTATTTTGCCACTTTTTTTTTTGTTAATCCTCACCTGAGGATATTTTTCCATTGATTTTTTTAGAGAAAGTGGAAAGGAAGGGGAGAGACAGAGAGAGAGAAACATTGGTGTGAGACAGACACATTAATTGGTTACCTCCCATACGAGCCTCTACCAGAACTGGGGATAGAGCCTGCAACCAAGGTACATACCCTTGACTTGAATCAAACCGGGACTTTCAGTCCAAGGGCCAACACTATATCTACTGAGCCCAACCCGCTAGGGAACCACTTTGTTTGTTAATTCTTATCTTTTCTTTTTATTGATTTCTGAGAGGAAGAGGGAGAGATAGAAACATCAATGATGAGAGAGAGTCATTGATCGGCTGCCTCCTGCACACCCCACACTGGAGATTGAGCTTGCAACCCGGGCACGTGCCCTGATAGGGAATCAAACTGTGACCTCCTGGTCCATAGGTCGATGCTCTGCTGGCGGGCTAAACTACTAGTATTTTCATTTTCTCCCCTCAGTCCTTCACCATGTCTATCCTCTAATTTATTTCCCTTCTTCCCCTTCCTCCAAAACAGAACATAATACCTTATTTCTCTTGTTATAATCCCAAGCTGTGAAAAACACTGGGTTTGCACTTTTTCTGTCTTCTCTCTCTCTCTCTCTCTCTCTCTCTCTCTCTCTCTCTCTCTCTCTCTCTCTTCCTTTCCCCCCCCACCTCTCTCTCCCTCTCATTCCCTCTCTCTCTCTCTCTCTCTCTCTCTCTCTCTCTCTCTCTCTCTCACTCACACACACACACACACTAGTTTCACTTTTGGAGCCAAACAATCAATGCAAACAATCTGTTTGTTCAGATTAAAAGTGGTAGAATATCCAGCCATTGTTAGCCCTCAAAGCTATAGAACTAAGGTCTTGAGAACTTGAAAAATCCCAAAGCAGCCAAGTCCAAAGAAGAAATGGTTATGAGGTTGCCAGAGGCAAGAGCTCCTCTCTGCTTCAGCCCCTTTCTAAACTGATCACCTTTTAGGTGACAGATGAACACAGAAGATTAATTAATGTCTGCTTTGAAGTACCATTTTTTAAACTCAGATATAATTTATGAAGTTGTAGGTATTTTGGGAAAAGGCTGTAATTGCAGATTTGAGGGACTTTTGACAATCTTCATTTAGATCTCAAGCAAAAGAGACAGCAGCCCATGACTGCCATCTCGGCCTGACAACGTAGCCTCCCACCTCCCAGCTCCATTGTTCTCTTTTTCTGCAGAAGCCTGGCCAAATGGTGGGACAAGCAGACCACCATGTCATGTGCTGTGGAGTAAGAGCTATGCTCACCAGTAGGAAGCAGGGCTTAGGAGCTCCTTAACGGGGAGACCCCAACCCATCAGGCCCCTAAGGTGTGTCCCTGTCAGTTCAAGCATAGCTAGAGTATCCAGCAGGGCCATAGGTGGTGTCCAAGTAGGTTAACAGAATACCATCGCCTGGTCCTGGAGGACTTCTGCATTCATTCTCTGAGAGCTATTAACTTGGATCTAATTTTCTCCATTTAATACTTTTCTAACCAAAGAATGCTGAAGAAACTCTCCCCCCATTGGCCTACTCACCCAACTGCATGCCTTCCTTTTATGAGGACATCTTGAACAGCCTCCTCCCAGCCCCACTTTCATGCATCCACTACGGCTCCAAGTGCCGCCTGGGGACAGCAGCAGCTTTCCCCATCTTCCACCCCTACCTCCAGCCTCTCTGCTTCCCTAGACAAGGTTTGTTTTTTGTTTTTCCATATCTCTGCCTTATGGGTCTTTTAGTAGTGAAAATGGCCTTGAGCAAATTAGCTTTCAGTTGGGCCACTACTTCTCCTTAATGGGAAGGGAGGATTCATTACATCTCTCTAGAAGTGCTGGGCTGGGCAAACCACTGCTAGGCTGGGAGCAATTCCACCTCCTGGGTCTGTCTGCTCACAAGTCCCACTCTTTTCACCACAGAAGCTTCCAGGGACACTGCTGTAAACAATAAGCAGTAGCCTCTGCATTCAGTTAGCTTCTCACATGGAACAGCAACTCTCAGAGGAGAAACCATTTTCCCCAGTGATACTGCCAGGATGGTTGCTATTCCCAGGGGTGTACATGCCCCCTGTTCCAAGGCACAGCCCCTGAGCTGGCTGGCCTTAACCAGATTCCAGTTTCCACCCACCAACAGAGAGGGCACAACCACTAAAAAATAATGCAAAGAAGTAAAGCTAAAAAGCCAGTAGAGAATTAAAATGACATACTAAACATCCCTGATTAACACAAAAGAAGATCGGAATAGAGAACAGAAGAGCAAATGAACAACGTACAAAGTGAGACCAATAGAAAAACAATAGGCCTAAATTCAAGCCTATCCAAAATTGCGTTAAATGCAAGTGAACTAAATATTCCATTAAAACACACACACACACAGATTGGCCAGTTTGCTCAGTGGCCAGAGCGTTGGCCTGCAGACCAAAGGGTCCGGGCTTCAGTTCCTGTCAAGGACACATACCTTGGTTGCAGGCTCCTCCCCAGCCCGGGCCCTGGTTGGGGCTCATGCAGGAGGCAACCAATCGATGTGTTTCCCTCACATTGATATTTCTCTCTGTCTTTCCATCTTTCCCTTTCTCTTCCACTCTCCCTAAAAATCAATGGAAAAATATCCTCAGGTGAGGATTAACAAAACACACACACACACACAAAACAAAAAAAACAAACAGAGATTGGACTGATAGACTGTTTAAAAAACTCCACAAAACCAACTATGTGTTCTTTACAAGAGATATACTTTAAATATAAAAACACAAAAGCGTTGAAAGTAAAAGGATAGAAAAAGATATACCATGCAAACGATGAGCATAAGAAAGCTTAAGTAGCTATATTAGTATCAGGCAAAACAAACATTAAAAGGAGTATTATAGAGGCAAAGAAGGGCATTTCATAGTGATAAAAGAATGCATATACCAGGAAGATCATCATAAATGTTCATGTGCCTAATAACAGTGCTGCAAATACATGAACCAAAATTTAACAAAAAAGAAAGGGAGAATGAACAAACCCATAATCATAGATGGAAATGTCAAGACTCTCTTCAATGATTCATAGAAGTACTAATAGGAGCAGGAAAGTTATAAAAGATCTAAATAACATATTGACCACACTAACATAACCAGCCATTTACAGAATATCAGACCAAACAACTCCAAAATCTACATTCTTTTCAAGTGCACATGAACCATTCCCAAGATTGACCATAAAACAAGTTTCTCAAAAGACTGAAATCTTAGAGAAAAGTATATTCTCTAACCTCAACAGAGTTAAACTGTAAATCAATAACAATAAGACAACTAGAAAAACATGAAATATTTGGAAATTTAAGAACACACTTCTAGCCGAAACCGGTTTGGCTCAGTGGATAGAGCGTCGGCCTGCGGACTGAAAGGTCGCAGGTTCGATTCTGGTCAGGGGCATGTACCTGGGTTGCAGGCACATCCCCAGTGGGGGATGCGCAGGAGGCGGCTGATCGATGTTTCTCTCTCATCAATGGTTCTGACTCTCTATCTCTCTCCCTTCCTCTCTGTAAAAAATCAATGAAATATATTTTAAAAAAAAAAAACACTTCTAAATAACACTTTAGGACAAAGAAGAAATCACAAGACAAAGTGGGGAATATTTTGAACTGAAAGGTAATAAAAACATAATTATCAAAATCTGTGGGGTATAACTAAAGCAATGCTTACATGGAAATTACAAGCTCATACAAATACACAAGAAAAGAAGAAAGATCTAAAACCAAGTATTTAGTTTTCTACCTTAAGAAGCTAGAAATAGAAGAGCAAATTAAAATAAAATAAAATTGATGGAGGAAATTAATAAAGACTTTAAACCTTTCATATATTGCTGGCAAGAATGTAAAGCAGTGCAGCCACTTTGGAAAACTGTGGCAGTTTCTTACAAAATTACTTAAAATATACTTATTTTAAGATTCAACAATTCCACTACTAGATACTTATCCAAGAGAAATGCAAGCATATATCCACAAAAGACTTTTATACAGAAATATTCATAACAACTTTATTTGTACAAAAACTGGAAACAATCCTCAACAGGTGAATAGGAAAACCAATTGTGGTATACCCATACAATAGAATACAACTCAGCAATGAAAAGAAAAAAAAAACTAGTGAAACATACAACAGCATAAATGCACCTCAAAACATTACACTAAGTAAAAGAAGCCAGGCACAAAAGTATAGTATCATACATACTATATGATTCCATTTATATGAAATTCCAGGAAAGGCAAAACTAGTCTAGAGTGACGGAGAGCAGATCAGCATTGGCTTGGGGTTGGAAGTGGTGGGCAGGAGACTGAACCTCAAAGAGACATGAGAAAACTTTGGGGGATATTTGGAATGATCCACATATTGGCTGTGGTGGTTTCTATCACATAGTTAAATATGTGATACAAATAAGTGGTCTTATTATTTATTCAATTTATTATTCAGTATAGTCCTGAAAGACTAAAGCAGTAAATATGTCAAACCCAGAAAAATTAGGACAACATATAAAAGAATATTTATCAAAATACAGAACTTTCTAAGTTTAAAAAAATTAACTTTTATGTCTGAATAACCATTTAAAAAGTACAAGAAGTTAATATTTTAATTATACAAAGAACTCACTCAAACTGACCAGGATAAAAAAATGACACATGTGCAAAGATGGAAGTACAGAATTCATAAATTAAAACAAAAAAAAAATCCAACCCATCTGGAAATTAATGAAATGCAAGTATTTTTAACTTCATAAATTAATGAAGAAAAAAATGTAATGCTGGCAAGAATACAGTACAACTGGTTGTCAGAATATACTGCTGATGACAGATTAAATTGCTACAAACTTTTGAGGAAATATTTTGTCAATACATATTTTTAAAGCGTTATAATGTACCTTTTGATCTAGTAAATACATTTCTAAGACTCTACGCTAAGAAAATAACTTCTGAAAAGTAACTTTATGCAAAAAATGCTTGTTGCAATACTATTTATAGTAGCAAAATGCTAGAATGGTTAAGTAATTTATGGTTTATTCACCTGGCTGAACATTATATAGCTATCAAAATAGATTCTCATAAAGCCCTTGTAAGACAAAGATAACCACTTAAAGGCTAGATATAAAATTCGTATGTGTGCTGTTAATTGCCAATGTATTTTAAAAGGCCTTTAAAGACAATCATAAAAACATACATACAAAAATAAAATGGACTCTTCCAGCACTGTGTTGGGGAATTGGGGTTATGGGTAACTTTTTCTTTCTCTATATGTCTAAACTCTCTCTATAAATATAGCTAAAAAGTTATAACTTTTTGTTAGATGTACTTGTTTAAAAACAGGGCAGATACTTACTCCGCAAGGTCAGTATCTATAATGTTGTCTTTCCCATGAGCTGTGGCCATGAATATGCAGTTGATGATGACAGTGCAGATGATGAACATGCTGAACAATGTGACCAGCATCTGTTAAGGCAGGTACACTGCAGATGGCAAGTGTCAGTAGTTAACATAGTGGAGGCCACGGGTGCCCCTCCAGGTCCCCTTCCCTGCAGGTGCACCTAACTGAATGTTGGCTGAGAACAACTCACAGCTATCCATCCCCTTCCTTAGGGGAATGGCAGCCTCCGCACATGGAGGGCTACAACCCCCTTCCACATGTCTGACTGACTTGAGACTCACAAAAAGCTGGGCCTTGCCTCCAGGCGTGGCAGTTCTGGGGTACAATTTGTGCCCAGAGCTCTCAAACTCAGCTGTGACCCCGTCCTTATTTGACTCCTCCTTTTGCTCCATCCTGCTTCCCTTTCTCCTTCTCCAGAGGGCATTCCTCTACTAAAACACCTAAAAATCCCTGTCTCAGGCTCTGCTTCTAGGGAAACCAACCTAAAGAATTATTCCTTCTCTTTCTCTTCAGCACTGCATTCTGTCTACCAATCCATGTTTCTTACACCACCCCTAGTCTAAAACTGCCTAGCATCTCCACCACCCATGCACACATCAGTAATGCCAATGATTCCTACCTGTCTTTATCCTTAAGACTGAGGGTGCAAACTCAGTCTCCAGAGCCTGGCAAGTCACATAACTAGGTGAAATGGGCTGATGTTGGGCCGCAGGGAGGGGTGAACATGTGGTGAAATAGAGTGCACACATCCCCTCTAAAAGAGGCCCCCAGTTTCTCACTACAATGACTTTGACAGATGGGAATGCAAGCCCAGCCTTGACAGGTTCCATTGTTCACAAGAAGCTGGAAACCTGGGCATTTAACATTAGAGAGTGTTTCTGAGAAGTTTTAAACATTGTGTAGGTGCAACACGCTCATCAGCTAAGTATGATGCACAGGTTGACAGTTTACAACCTTTGTTTGGGTCTCAACTGAGACGTTCCTTTCTCCAGGAGGTCATCCTTGGTGCCTCCAAAGCGCAGCAGTGCCTCTCCACACCACCGCTTCCAACCACCCATCTCCCTAAAGAAACGGACTGCCTTTGGCCCGGCTTCTTCCCAGGGCAGGGGCCATGCCTTGGTCACACCCAACACCAGCACACTCCTGCCCTCGGCCAGGATTTATTGACAGAATGAGCTGTTTCCACTCAAGAAACATGTGAACACCCTGAGGCGCATGCACTTTTCACTTGACCTGGACTTCATAGAAGATGCAACAAAAGGATATGAATGGACTGAGATTCTAATGGCTAAGCTTCGGACTGAATTGAAAGGGCCCAAAATGAACAAGGCACGTTTGGCACTGAAGCGGTAGATTGTTCTCTTTTTGTTCAACACCATAAATGTCTGCAAAAGACCAAACACAACAGGAATTACAAAGCTGTGACAAAACAATATTTATCATGAGTTCGTTTCGAGAAAATTCAGTGGAACCATGGATTGAGGTATAGCTTAGCTTATTATTATAACTGGTGGTCTGTGAAGTCCAAAAGGCTGGCGACCGCTGGTTTAAGGAAACTTTTGGAGCAGCAGTCGCCAACCGGTGGTCCGCAGACCAGTCGTGATCCGTGAGGTCCGAAAGGTTGGCAACCACTGCTCTAGGACATGTATCTACAGCGACAAGAATTAGAAGAAGACTGCAAGAGATGGAAACAGAATTGAACATTCACATTAAGCAGATTATTTTAAATTATTTTGATTCCTAATAAACACTTTGTAATGAATTTTAGAATAGTCAGGGACCTAGAGAGTCCATATTGTTATGCTTAAGCAGTTTGACATGAGATAGTCTGTCAATCAATTCTAACCTTGAGAATCTTCAGTAAAGAAACACATCAAGGTTCCCAGACTTGTTCTTCAATTCCCTCCATGGACATAGCGACAAATCTGCCTGTGGTTCTCAACTGGCAGGGGAAGCCCCACAGAAGGCATCTGGAAAGGCATGGGGCTGTTTCTGGTTGTCTGTCACAATGACGGGGGGGGGGCCCACTGGCCTTTAGTGGGATGCCAAACCCACACAGACCTGCCCCGTGGTACCATGTCCCCCTCACAGCCCCCAGTTGGGCCCCACTACAGAATACCAAACCTGTACCCATTTCCTCCTAGCATAGCTTCCTGGGCTCTGGGAATAAAGCAGCCCCTGGACAACAAGCTTTACTCGCAGGTTTCTAACATCAACACCAGATCTCCCTCTTTCCATTGAATTGTAATCTAGCTGTTCCTTTATGTGTCCTTAAGGCTGTTAGTTATAAAAGTATTCACAGAATGAGGGTCATTCTTGTCTCCCCATGTCACTGCCCCGTTCATATTTGACAGGTAATCCAGCATGTTCTCAGACAAGAAAGACAGGCCTTGTCACCAAGGCCCAAGATAGCAGGGCAGGGGTGCCTTGGCTGAAGTACCAGAACTTCAGCTATTTCACCAAGTTGCTGGAACTCACTTGTCTGCTGACCATGTGGCATTTTCTGTTTCCTCTAAAACAAAATGAAATGGGACACAGGGTTCTTGAAAAGTTATGAATGAGCTCAGGAGCGCCAGACCCACTTGGGGATACTGTGCCCGTCCTTTGGATAGAAAGACAATTTCAGGGTAGAGAGCAAACCTATCCTTGAGGGAAGTCACCCCAAATTAGTAGGTGGCGTAATATGGCTCTGTGTCTGTGCCCTTTGATTTTGATATTTTATTAATGTCTCCTCTGACTACTTTAAGTATTTCAACTAATGGTGTATTTAACTACACTTGCCAGGGTTTTAATGACTAAAATGATATATACTGACTCCTTCTGCCTGCTCGCTGACACATCTCCACCCCTTTCCCTGTAGCTCTTCAAAATAGAAGCTCCTAGAAAGGAAGTGGCCTGTGACCATGGAAAGAGCCCTTGGATTTGAGTCCCAGCTCCACCCCTCACTGGCCGTTTGACCTGGCATAAGCCACTTCCCCATTTGGTCTATGGTCTCCTCACCTGTAAGGTGGCATGTTAATGACTACTACACATACCTCACATGACTGCTGAGAGCACTGGTCATGTGAGGTCACCGTTCCGCAGAGCTCTAAACAAGGATCATGTCTTCTGATTTGAAGGGAGGACCAAGGCTGAGAAGAGACACTTCCAGAACATCCATTCAGGCTAGAACGGAGCCTTCCCTCTAGGACTGTCCACAACCCACCAAGCTGCTGCCTGCCTCATGGGTCTCCTATCCGTCCTTGAGGCAGAAGGAGGCAGTTAACTCACATCCAACAACTCTACCTTCAAAAAGCCCCTGAATTCAGGGGCATAAGGAGAAGGAGAAATATTAGACTGTTTTGCTCCTTCATTTATCTTCCTCTTTCTTTTTTCCATTTATACCCTACTTTCCTCTGTACACACAGTCCTCATTTTGCCTGGTAAACCTAAGTCTATCCCAAGGACATACGAACCAGGCAATATTTCTTCTGAGAGATGACTTTCTCTTGGTTGCTAGTGGAGGATGCTCTCAGCATCATGTGTTTTCTAGGATTTCCCTCAAACTCCCCAGCCTCCTTCCTCCATGACCTCAGTCTGTGAGGTGGGTTTTCCACACTTCCTTGGATCCCACAGTGAGGTGATAATGGCAAGGTCTTCTGGCACTTTCCCGAAAGGGATGGTCTGCTGAGAACTGTCCTTACTGCCCACCCAGGTTTTCAAACAGCCAGCAGAGGAGTCCAAAATTCACATTTTCTCACCTGGGAACCCTCTTAAGGAACTTTTACTAGAATTTTCCTGCAAGAGCTACATCCAGGTAGATGAAACAGCAAGCCTATCACATATTGGCATGGGGTTTATATATAGGGTATCCCCCCAAAAATGTATATACACTCTGAATAATTAATTGCAATGGGTTACATCTGAAAAGAAACATCAATTGAGCTATCAGAAAAAACTATGTAAACATTTTTGGTAGATAACTGTATAATCTGCATGTGTCCACTCGATTACGTATTCTTAGACTTCACTTATTGAGCTCTGATTATATGTCAAGTTTTGGTTTAAGGCTTTCACCTTCATAAGGTTAACACTAAAAAGTAAACTCTAAAAAGTTTTCAAAGTAAACTCTTGTTGCTGAAGTGGACAATCTTAGAGAGCAATATTAATCCTTCACATGGGTATGCTTTACAGTTTTTAAAGTGCTTCCATAGCGTGTCTATGCTGGAGGGTAGAAAAAGCAGGCATTATTCCCATTTTACAGATTAAAAATGGGGATCAGTGAAGTGATTTACCCAGTCATAAAGCCAATCACTGAAATGGCCTACACCCAACTTTGCTACCCGCTAGTCCAGTCCTCTTTCCTGACATTTTAATCTGTTCCAATTTTAACCTTTCTGCTGCTCCTAGTCTTCATGTTCTTCTCCAAGACACACATTACACAGAGAAAAGGGGACTGAAAGGAGTTCTCTGGGTTGTGAAGGCAATAATAGGGGGTGATAGCAAAGGATAAGTACAGCTTGCTCCCTACAAACCCCAAGATTGGTGTTCGGAGTTCCTTGTAACACCAGTTACAACTGCATGGTTAGAACACCCCAGGCTCCCCATGGAACTACCTTATGATCTCTGTAGAATGGGTCCAAGTCTTCCAGGGGCTTTGCTATCAGCTCACGGGGAATGTCACCATAGAGCTTGGGCAACTTCCTGGAGGCCTTTAGGTCAAGCTGAGGTCGAGGTTGGGGTTCTGCCGCTGTCTTGTCTTTGAGCTTCTTTTTTTCCTTTTGGATGGCAATCCGCTTCTCAATTGCAGCCAGAGAATCAGAAGTGAAGGGGCGGAAGTTCCGCGCATCTGGGAAAATTACTGGGTGGCACCAGTCATCCATCTTCATCCTTGAGACAATGACAAGTAGCAGATCCTCAGAGAGCTCTGAGAGGTAGAGCTCATACAGCCTGCCCTGAGATTCCTCTCTCCAAGGACAATATCAATGGGTCTAGAAGAGCTGAAACGGAGGTGAGGGGCCTTGGGAGCTTATTGGTGTGGACAGGTCAGAAGAGGTGACCACCACTGTGAATAAAGTAGGAACTATGGGCACAGGCATGACCAAAGGAGGGAAATATTCCTGGAGAGTCTAGGGATAAGTGGGAGGTTGAATTCGGAACAAGAGGCAGAATAAGCCCAGTCTCTAAAATTCAGACCAAGCATAGAGTACTAAGACAATAAGATCCAACCAGCAGAACTATTGAAGTGAGGCCTGAAGATGGCAGACAAGTGGCCATTGTGTAAATGGGAGAGGAAGGAATAGGGAATCAAGTGGCCCATAGCTGTGGGTTGCAAAATCAAAACTAATTACATGTGTGTTTTCTCACATCTGATCAGCGTGGAACACAGGCATGAACATTTATACTAACATCTATGATCCTACGCCAGCTCCTTTACTTCTGAAACCCAGATCTGGCAGAAACAAGACCCCAAGAAATCAAGATTTGTCAAACAAATAGGGTCACTCTACCATGTGATGATAGCTTTCCCAAATAGCCCTATCCCTGAGAGCCCCTTCTATAAGGACTTTCTCTTCAGCCCCAATCTTAAAACTAGATTCTGAGAAAAAGCAATAGTGTTCAGGCTGAATGCCTTTATTCTCCATGCCAACCATTCTCTCCTTTATTTTACTGAATGCCAACCTAGGATTGACTCCCAAACTACTCACAGGAATTCTGAAGGGGAATTCAAGATCATTCAACAACCATTGTGCTCAATGTCTGTTCTGGGCATAGTGCTAGGCACCAATGGTGAAGAAAAACACAGTCCCTCCTCCTGGCCCTACAGTCATGCCATCCTAGTGCAAGGGAGAAGACAGATAAAGACAGGAAGTTACAATAGAGTAAGACAAATGCTACTATAGTGAGAAGTAGAGGGTAATACGTCTGCATAGGATAGGCATCTAGCTTTGAGGCATCAGGGATGGCCTACCTGAGATTTAACGTCTCAGTTAAATACTGAAGGAGATATAAGACTTAGACCAAAAAAAAAAAAAGCGGGGGGGGGGGGGGACCTAAGAGTTTTGCAGGAGGAGCTAATAGCTTGAACAGGGACCCCTGGGTGAAAAAGAATACAGTGTCCATCAAGTTCTGTTTGCCAGAAAAGGAGAGTTTGTGGAGTGGCATGGCCAGAAAAGGCTCTAGTCAGCACTGTGAGAGCACGGGGGCCCCTATAATCCTTAGTAAAGATCATGGACTTCATTCATCCTAATGGAGAGTTGCTAAAGGGTGGGTTGTTATCATTATTGTTGTTGTTATTGTTATTCTTAAAGAGGATTACCACTATCAAGTTTTTTTTTAATATCCCTCTAACTGGTAAGAATAAATAGGGTTTAGGATGAGGAGAAGGAGGGAGGCTAGAATCAGAAAAATCAGCTTGAAAACTATTACAATAAATCACAATCACAGACGATGACCTAATAGAGTGGATGGACTTGACAATCACTTAAGAAATAGCCTTGATAAGTAATTAATGGGGAGGAAAGGATTTGAGGACAGTAAGGAACTAAGGTTCTTGGCTTGGGCAGCTGGGTCAAAGAGTGGTGCTATTCACTCTGATAGAGAGACTAGGGAAGGAGAAAGCTTTGCAGGAATGGATTCGACTTAAAACACATGGAATTGAAGCTGCTTGTGAGACCTGCAAATGGAGAGATCAAGGAATGCAAGTATAAGTCTATGGCATAAAATTATGCAGGGAATTGAGTGTGAAACCAAATTTAAAATAGCAAGAACTGGAAGAATCATAAGAACAGCAGAAGGATTGCTGTCAGTAAGATAAATTCCTCATCTCACACAGGGACAATTCAATAACTCCTGCCTAAACTTTATAAATCAAGAAACAGAAGTTAAGAGAATTATTTACTAACAAAACAATGACTAGAAAACTGAAAAACTGAAAGAGTTAAAAGTGGGAGTGAGTATATAGGTGAAGGTTGAGACATTGTATTTTTCGTGTAATATCCTTCCAAACATACTTTCCTCCTGAGCTATTTGATTTAGTGCATGTACATGTTACTTTTATAAGATTGTAAAAGGAATGTAAAAATCCTTTGAGGGCTCAAAACATCCTCTGATTCAAAACAGAGTCGAAATACCAGGTATAGTGACATGCTCGAAATCTCCTTGAGTTGTAAAGGAAGCAAGCATAATCTCAACTTGCCATCCTAAAACATGTGAATTGTGATTTGACATGGGAAATCACAGGGACGGGAAGGGCAAGAGAAGGCTCTGCGAGACCGCCATGATGTAGGAGCTGCCTGTCAGTGAGGGCTCTGCTCATACTCCTCTGAGGACTGACTGGCCCAGCCAGCTCATAGGCCTGCTCTCCCTGAATAGACAGACACCTAGGAAAGAGGGCCAAGGCCTCACTTCCCTAAGCAGAGTTCCTAAATTCCTCAGGAATTCACTTGCAGTTAAGACTAGGTAGCTTCAGGCCTTACTTCACATCTATAAGCTTTATAGAGATACTAGAGGCCTGGTGCATGAAATTCATGCATGGGTGGGGTCCCTAGGCCTGGCCGGTGATCAGGGCTGATCAGGTTTCCCATCTCCCTACCACCCCATCCCACCCCCTCCTCCTTCCCTTGCTACCAGCGTCTGCAGCCTCCCACCCCTTGTTCCCCATCCCAGCCCAGGGCCCCACCCCAATTGGGTGGTCAGAACCTGCTGGCTTGGGGGAGGGGCCAACCACCACCAGGGCAGGTGGGTGGTGGGCTGATTGGGATCTGCCAGTGGCGGGGAGGAAGGGGGAGGGTACGAGGGAGAGACCAGGGAGTTGGCCACCGGCCCCAAGGAGGGAGCTGGCCCTGGACCCCCCTGGGAATGGGGCCGTGTCCGCTGCCACCCACCCCTGGTTCCTCATCCCAGCCTTGACACTGGGGCCTGCGGGCTGGGGGAAGCTCCTGCATTGAGTGTTTGCCGCCTGGTGGTCAGTGCACATCATAGCGACCTGTTGTTCTGCCATAACAGTCATTTAGGCTTTTATATATACTAGTATAGATATAGACCTTAACTCCAATTGTTCATTCATTCCTGTGCTAGATACTGGGGTTTTGAAGTGACACATTTGTAATACCTTAACTAATAAAAAAAAAAAATAGATACAGAGGCACAGCAACATCAAACAGACTGTCAAACTACAGTGGGAAGGCCGGAGAGGGTTGGGAGGGTGGGTAAGAGATCAACTGAAGGACTTGTATGCATGCATATAAGCATAATCAGTGGACACAAGACACTGGGGGGTATGGGAGGCCAGGGTAAAGTCAAGGGGAGAAAAAAAAGTAAACATATATAATACTCTTTATAATTTTTTCAGCAATAAAACAAAATTTTAAAAAAACAACAACACCATCCCCAGCCCTCAGAGTCTTGTAGTGGTGTGTGTGTTGGGGCGGGGGGGGGGGGGGGTCAAGTAAGTCAAGGATGCAGAATAAACCACACGGTGAGTGTGGGTGCACTAGGGGGAAGCTTTGGGTACTGTGGGGGTCCAAAAGAGGCACAGAAATGAAGAATCCAAAGTCACTGAGCTGGGAGGAGAAAGGGAAGTGTATGCAGGTGTGAAAGCACTGAGCAAAGCCAAGGGTTTCTGTTTCTTATGACTTTTCCAGCAATTATGAAAGTGACATAGCCTTGTGTGCTGGACATTGTCAGTTTGCCCTCCAGACCTCTCCCCATCCTTCTCCACCCTGCTCAGTGCCCATGAAGCTGATACATATGGAACTCTCTTTAGGGTCCTTTGAACTTTGGCTTCTGGTTGGGTTTGGTCAATGGGAGGCACCAGCAAGGGACCAGAGAATGGTGGAGAGTGAGGTCAGGCTTTTCCTCCCCAACTCTCTCCCTGACAATGGCCATGGGCCATAGTGGCTGTCAGATGGCCCACCCACGCAGCTCTCTCCCAGGTTCCATAGCACCTCCATCCCCTTGCCCTGCAAATGTGGGGTGTAATGGCACCCACTATCAACACATTTGAGAACTGCACCCTCAATGATTCTGTTACTGAGCTCTGCCCATACCTTTGTAAAATGTCCCTTTAATAAAACATCCTCGAAATGCCCAGTTTGAATGTGCCATCTGTTTCCTGCCAGGGCCCTGGCTAATAGAGTCACCCATTAAATAAAATTTAGAAAACTAGAAAAGGAAATGATTACCCACACACCAAAGCCACCCAACACCAAAGCCACCCAACATACGCAAGTTTTGACATTTTAGAATATTTTTTTCCATAGTCTTATTGTGTATAATTTGCATAGCTATCATTGTAATACATATGCAATTTTACATCATGAACTTTTCAATCAATGCTTTATCACAAACATTTTTACTATAATAGGAATCATCTAATGGCATCAACCCTATTCCAGGTAAAATTTAATTCTCAGGACAATCTCATGAGATAAAAATTATCCTTAAGGTATTTTTGAAAGGAAACCTTCATCTGGAATTAGGGTGAATTATCTGTGACCTTCTCTTAAGAGGCAGAGATTTTAACCTTATATCTTCCTGACTAGAGTTTCTCTCTAGGTTTCTCTCTTGGTAAGGAGCCAAACTGGTTAACCTAACATTCACACTTACACTAACCAGTAAGCGAAGTCACTGAGGAAGTCATCAAAGGTTTGCAACTGCATGCCCAGAACATTCCAATATGGACCTGGTCCACACAACTCAAAATGCCAAAGGTCTACCTTGAGGTTCATACAGCTATAAGCTATAGGCTAAGCCCTGTGTCAATGCTTTAAATGAATTAAGAATTTCCCTCTCATAATTTCCCAAGAAATGTACAAAGTGGATATTGTACCATCCACATTTACAGAAGAAAACATTGGAGTTTAGAGAAATTGAGATACTTGCCTGTGATCACATACGTAAGTGCTGGGGCATTCCTGCAACCCACCTACCTGCCTAGTTCTTCAGACTCAAAGCTAAGACCTCCCAAGGAGGTGAGAGAAGGGAATCAGGAGAAGAAAGACACATAGCTTCCAGCTGGGCTGGGTCTACAGCATCCTCACTGTGTGTGACATGCTTCCCAGGACATCAGCCTCACTGCCACCTCCCCAATCACATCTCACTCCCAGAGGCATTCCACTGGCCCCACCATGAGACCCTCCCTCCCAACCAAGCAGATAGCCCAATGATAAATGTACCCGGTAAGATGCCCCCTTGTTTGTTTTGGGTGGTGGTCTGAACAGCAAGTTCTTAGCTTTGGTGACCATGTTCATTAAAGTGGGTTACAAAAAACAATATCCCCTTCCTCTGGCTTAGATCCCATAAGAAAAGCAGAAAGCAAAGGAACAGGAATAGACTGTAGCACAACTGATCTCAATCTAAAATGAATCCCAAGATTAGTGTGCTAGCTCTTCAGAGAAAAGAAAAAGTATACATTAATTTCTGATTAAGTTACCTGGCCACAGGAATTCAGAAAATATCTGGACGATTTGTACCACGGCCTGACGTTGACAAGGCTTGAGCACAGCTTTACTAGCAAAGTCCAATTCCTAACACCAAGTCCATGTGGTGAGCCCCTCCTGGCACCATGCCCCTCTCAGAGCATCTGAAAGGAGCACTACCTGATAGACCCCACCACTGAGTCACCTGGTCTCTGCCTCTAATTTGAGCAGGAATAGTTACAGAGACCTATAATCCATCCTGATGGGAAAACACACACACACACACACACACACACACACACACACACACGGCAGGTTCCATAGTGGCAAGTCCAGACTTGAAAGGACAGAGGATAGGGCTGTCCCCATCTCAGACTTACCTGCCTTCTGGTGAGGTGGCTCTAGACAGCAGCCCCAGTGGCCCCTCTCAAAGCTCTCTCCTCGGAGCAAGTCTCTCTCTGAGTCTGAGCTCCTGCTCCCAGCAGTCGGAGCCCTTCTGGGAGGAGCGGCTCAGAAGCTGGGTGGAGAGCATGGAGGAAGGCAAATGGGAAGAGAGCCAAAATGATTTTAAAGAATCGTGTAGGAAACCCTGTAACAGGAGAAGTGACTGAGATGGTACTTACATTTATACTTTGGAAGCATCTGCCTTTAATCAGCGCTTAATCTAACTCTGCAGAAAGCATCATTAATAAAGAAACAGCTTCTTGTTTTTTCCTTTGGCCCCATCCAAGTGGGTGAGAGAATACAGAAAGGTCTATGAAAGCCATGCTGTGTTCCTGAATCCAGACTATCCTGCAGGCCACCTAACCGGGGGACTCGAGGTCTCGCCCCCCAGGACCTCCTGGGGCTCATCGTGTGAGACTGTTTACAAGGCACCCAATCTACTCCTCCTCCTTCCTTTTCTCTTGTGCCATCAACACTGGGGGTTCAGACCCAGGAAAATGCGTGCTTGTTATGTGGTTGTCATAAGGGACGCCAAGAAGACCCCTTGGCCTCAAAGCATCTCCACAATCGATCTGTCATCAAACTCAAACTCCCCCCCATAAACTTCTGTTTTGTTAATTCTGGGGGGAAATTTAAATCTCTTTGGGAAGTGTCACACCATAAGCTATTTTCAGCCATTGTCACCTTCCAGAGGCTCCCTGACAGCTGTAATAAAGGATACCAGATGGGTGTTTACAAAGAAGGAGGAGGTAGGAAGTAGGTGTTTAAAGGGGTGGTGGATTGGCATCCCAGGCAGATTCCAGTCCTGTCAGAAAGGACACTAAACACTAGTCCCAGAAAACCTGGCAGGAGTCACCACTCCATCACTATAGGCTGCATGATAGTGAGTGGATCACTCACTATCACTGAGCCTTAATTTTCTCCCTATAAAATGGGATAATTCTTTCAAATATCCTTAGTCTTAAGAAGCAAATGTAACAATAGCTGTCAAAGCACTCTGCACACACTAGATGTAAGTATCTGTTAATTTTTAAGAAGGAAAAGACCTGGCTGCTTTTGCTGACTCAACACCTAGATCCCACAGAGAGGAACTGAAATCAGACATGGGACTAGTACCAGCCTGGAGCACTGCAGACATGACCTGACTTTTTGAGGCAGTGGTCAGAAATCTAAGCCCTTGTCTAATTTCAGGGTGACTCTCAGAATAAGAGAAGACCAACGAATAGGAG
This sequence comes from Myotis nattereri, assembly GCF_964212035.1. Classification (NCBI taxonomy): domain Eukaryota; kingdom Metazoa; phylum Chordata; class Mammalia; order Chiroptera; family Vespertilionidae; genus Myotis; species Myotis nattereri. The sequence continues at coordinate 54,615,853 of NC_138089.1, forward strand.
AAGCACTTGGAGTTAATAAGCATTTTTTTACATGAATAAAAAAGTATGCATTTGAAGAGGTAAAGGAGACCTCTCAATCCATTATTTTAAAAGGCCCTGGTCTTTTCAAATATAAACTCTTTGCAAACATTATTTTTCCTAAGCTATTTAGTCATATTCAGACTTTGAACTCTGAAGTTTCAGAAAATCTTTCTACATCCATCTTCAAGGTAAATGCAAATGATTCCAAATGGAAGAACTTAAGAGTCAAAGAGTAATACACAAACAGACCACCCAAGCAGTATGGGGTTTGCATTGGGACATTCCCAGATTCACCTCTCCTTGCATTTGACAGACAGAGCAGAACACCTGAGTCCTCATAATAAGAGAATACTAACATCAGAGCATGGTCAGGATGCCCCCACTTTTGCATCCCTGGAGCCATACAGCATTGTCACCACTCTTGGTTGCTAGTGGGCAGCAAGCTCTGCCAGTTTCAGTCCTGCCATCTGACAAGCTGACCAGCTTCGCCATCAGTGTCCAAGTATGGTGCATCAAAAGCCACATCTCCCATCTGTTTATTTAGCAAAGATAACATTGAACCTCCACAATTGCAGAGCACCTGGAAATACCAAACAAAGACCTGAACCCTTAAGGAGCATGCAGCCCATTGATGATAAAGGTGTACAAAGAACTATAAAACAAGAACAAGAGTATCAAAAAGCTGCAAGCAAGACTCAAATAGAGCCTCCACAGCACAGAACAGGGAGCGACTCATTCTGGAAAGATTTCCAAGAGGAGATGGGATTTGGACTAAGGCTCAGAGGATGAGTAAGAACTCAATGTGCAAATAAAGTAGAGATGGAAAAGTATGAACAAGGACACACAGGCATGTGTAGAAAATGTCAAGTGGTTCCATGAGGATGGAATATTGGCAAAAGGAGGAGCCTAGAAGAAGAGGATGAAGGGATGCTTTGCATGGCCTTGCATACCACTTGAATATCACTAAGGAGTTTGAACTTGAACTTGTATTGAGTAACAGGCATGGAAATCGGCACTGTCTTAAGCTTTTCATTTATACTTATGTGTAACTACCAAGTCTTCTGTTTCCCTAATGTGTATCACTGCTGATATCTAATTGACAATTAGACATCCACATAAACAAACAGATGTTATTGGGTAATGCTGAGGGTGTGATGTATGTCACAGCGGCTGTGCACAGCCAAACTGAACAGAACATCTTGTGGCAGAACTAGCTGGGACTGATTTTGGGGACGCAGCTCTGAGGAGGTACAGAATCCATTTCCTAGGAATCATTTGCCTTCCAAGTTGTAAGGGAGATTCCTTGGTAGATCCTTATGGAAACATGCTCATTGAGGACACAGTTTCATGATCTTGTTCACTACTATGGCCCCATTATAACAATACATATCATTTAATAGGTGCTTAGTAATTATTTGTGAATGAATAAAAGAACTGCTAACCTCCTCACAGTCCTTTCTGAAACCCAGCCCTGGCTCCTCATTTCTGTACCAGGTATGTCTGGTTCTGAAAAGGAAGCCCTAGCAGGTCCCCCTTTGTGAGATGTTGTTCTTTACTCCCATCCTTCATTTCAAGTCAATCTGACCTAGTACAAGCCCTTCTCATCTCTCACCTAGACTGTCACAATGGCCTTCTTAATGGACAGCCTGCCCCAGCCCCTCCCTGGTAGACTGTCCCACATATTGACCACTCCTGCCCCAGCCATATCTAGCTCTTCTCTGTGCCCTGCCCTCCCTAGGCCCTGTGCCCACTCTGAGTATTGCTAAAGTGCCCTCCTCTTGCTCTTTTTTAAAAATATATTTTTTATTATTGATAGTACTAGAGGTCCAGTGCACAGATTTGTGCACATTGAATGGAAATTAATTAGAAGAAATATTTTAGAGGCCGAGGAGGGACCATAGGAGGTTGGCTCCAGGGCGTGTCTGGCCCATCTTGCCCAGTTCCAATCAGGGCCAATGGGGGCTGTCTTGCCCAGTCCCGACTGGTCAGGGCAATCAGGGTCGGGTGTCTGGCAGGGGAGGGACCACCAGAGGGCTCCAGGGCATGTCCAGCCCGACTTGCCCAGTCCTGATCGGCCAGACCCCAGCAGCAAGTTAACCTACCGGTTGGAGCGTCTGCCCCTGGTGGTCAGTGCACGTCATAGCAACTGGTTAAACAAGCGGTCGGACACTTAGCATATTAGGCTTTTATATAGAGAGATTACAGATATCTCTCCCTCCTCTTGCTCTTTTTCTCACTTTCCCAATCTCTCAATCCCTCAATTCTTGCTGTTTCTATAAAGCCTTTCCCAACTATGTCATCCTTGTACTAGTACATGTGAGCTCCCTCTACATGAGTAATCATCAATATTCCAATAGCAGATTGTGGCATATACTTTTATGATCAGCTCCACACCATTTCAAAATTATTTTGTGTTTTTATTTGGGTTTCTCCAAAAGCATTACTGGTAGACAAGCACTTTGATGCAGGAGTTTATTTGGGAGTGATCCCAGGAAACAGGAGTAAGGGAGAAAGAAATGGAAGTCTAAGAAGGAGGAGAAGCCACGAAAGGGTGTGCACTTGAAATTATTACTGTTATTGCCAACTGGAGCTCAGCCTCTTTGGGGAGCCTCTGAGGAACCATGTAGAATGAATGTACTTGAGAATTAGGAGACTGGGCATTTATCTTCTGGCTTACATCCTCTATCAGCTGAGGGTTGTCCACAGGGACATTAGCAGCCTCCAAGATGGCCCAATGACCCTTATCTCTGATGTTAGCATGTAAATACAGTGGTTGAGAGTAACCATTTTGAGACTACATAGTCTCATCCCAAATTGAACAGGTGTAACCAACATGACATTGCAGAAGTGACAATGTGCAATTTCTGAGGCTCAGTCAAAAAAGGTAAGGTGGCTTCTTGCTGTTTTGAACAGCCACCATGCTGTGAAAATACTCAATCAGCCATATGGAGACTTCATGTGGAGAGGCAATGAGACTTCTTGCAATAGCCAGAATCAATTGAACAGCCATAAATCATCTTGAAAGCAGATCCTCCAAATATCAGTTAGGCAATCATTTCCCTTCAACCTCTAAATCTCTGGGCTATGCTTGCTCATGGGCTGAGAGAGCTCCGAGGGCTTTGGAGAAAGCACTGAGACAGAAAAGCCAAGAGAAGCAAGACAGCCCCTCAAGGTGGGATGCTGTTAGCATGCAGGAACTGTCCACCACAGCGTTAGCTGAAATCAGGGATCGGCTGAGGGAATGTGACAGGGATACCAAAAGTATCTACTATACTTGGAAACTTCCTAATAGATGGCTCCTGTGTATTCTCTATTCTGTCCAAAGAGTTTACCAAAGGGCTTCACATACATGTAGGTATTAAGCAAATGCTTCAATGCCCAGCTCATGAGGTCTCCTGCAACCCAACAGTGAAAACTGCTCCATTCTCTAACATCCACACTTCCTTCCTTGTACCTATAGTTAACATTTAGTTCACTTAGCTTCTACTTTCTGATATGTATTATTAAGGATTATTTTGCCTGCAAGTAATCAAAATCCTAACCTTAGCACACAGTATTTGCAAATAAAAGAGACTTTATTAGCAGGAAACAGGATTCATACAGAATCCAAGGAAAAAGAAGCTATAGACCCTCATGGACTAGAACCAAAGACTGAATATGGGTAGGAACCTCATAAACTTCTATCCCTACTCAGTTTTGTTGTTGTTGTTGTGTTGGGAGTTCTTTGCTGTTGCTATTCCCTAGCCTCTTTGCTCTCTCGTCTTACTGTATACTGGCTTCCTCTGGTCCGCTTTGACCTGACCCAAAATGGCCACTCTCAACCACTGTATTTACATGCTGATCCCTTTCATTCTCAGACAAAATTTCTGGAGAAAGAGCTGAACCAATCAATGGATTCACGCAGCTCCCACTGCCAGCCTGGATGGATGCGGGAGGAAGAATTCCTAAAGAACTCCGGAATGGGGATAGCACCAACATCACATTATTTTCAAAATAAATGAGGCAATATGTCTGAACGTCCCTCTGAATACTCTTAGATGTTATTCAAAGGCACAACTTTATTGTTATTTGGAAAACAGTACAGTATAGAAGGAAAACACGAACACACACAGGACTTACAAATCAAAGACCTGACCTGGAATTCTACCTTGTTCTCTGAGTCTCAGTTTCTTAATCCATAAATGGCCCTGGTAACACTTACTGTACAAAATATTCACAAGATTTAGATGATCAAGGATAATACTTTGTAAAGTACAAGCTAAAATAAATGCATATAGCTGTGGTGAGAGTTAACATTTACATATGGTCTCCCACTAGCAACCATGTCCCTACCCCACACAAGATACAAATACATAGAATTCCAAATTCTTCATACCCATCATAGCCCCTACTGAGTTTAAGCTCCAACAAGAAGCAGTTACAGTAAACTACTGACTTGTCTGTGCAGGAGGGATGGGGAAAGGGATGGTGGGAAAGAGCAAGGCAGGCAGAGGCATGCTGCCAGCCTGAGGCTGGAGAGATGGCCAAGTCTATATGGAAGCTCAGCGAAGGGACTGGCTGGGAGTCAAAAAGGATATAATTAACTTAGGAATCACAATAAACTTGTAGCCACACTTAATAGGCTTCAAATATTTTCTCAATTTACTCTGGCTTCATTCTTCTCAGTTTGCCCTTGTTAAGGAGGAAGGAAAGGAAAAGGCAAGGAAAAGTCTTAAAGGGGAAGCACCACGAAGCTTATAAGAGAGAGGAAAAGGTTTAGATTTTGAAGAAAAACTCAGTGTCCTGCTGTGACATCAGATAACTGTGCTGCCACTCCTCAGAGGACACGTGGAGGAAGAGAGTTCCAACAGGAAGCAATGCGTCTGACCTGCCCATGAAGCTGCCTTCCCCAGCTCCCCACTGTCCTCCATCCCTGCCCTCCTCTTGCCCGTCCATTAGAGGCTACAGGTGGCCAAGGGCTGTGTGGTTCAGTGACCCCTGAAGATGAATGCCCCATTGTTTGGCCATTTCAGCTTTTTTTTCTCTGCTTTTACTGATTAGATAGAAAGCAGGTGTTTGTATTTTTGGAGCAAATGTAAATGCATCCAGAAATGAATTCACACTGTGCATAGAAGAGAGGCAATAGAGAAACCAAGATGGCGGCATAGGTAAACACCTGAAATTGCTGCCTCGCACAACCACTTCAAAAATACACCTAAAAGACAAAACGGACATCATCCAGAACCACAGGAAGGCTGGCTGAGTGGAAATTCTACAATTAGAAGGAAAGAGAAAAGCACACTGAGACTCAGAGGAGATGCAGAAGTAAAGTGCAGAGGTACGGAGGCACGCGCGGAAAGGGCTGGCAACTGAGGATGCGGTTGTCTTTTTCAATTGGGAGAGAGACACAAGCTCCCGATGGCCCTGACTCCTGTTCCGGGTGAGTCTCTGGAGACCCAGACTCATATGGGGAGAAACTGACTGTCTGGCAGCGGGTAGAACTCGAGGGCGGCTTTCTCTCAGAGGTGCTTACAGCAGTTACCTCAAGCCACTGAGACCTGGGACCTCTTAGGGCAGGGCTGAGGATCAGCCATAGCTGTTTGCTCCACCCTGTGGATTCCCTAAGACCCCGCCCCACCCAAGCTGTGCGTAGAGGCTTTTGCATATGAATGACCTGGCCCTTTGCAATCTAAAATTACCTAATAAACTTCAGCTGGGTCAGAGAGATCCAGAACATCCAAAAGAAGGCCCAAGGCCCCACAGCAGCTTGCATTGCTTCACAGCTGGGCCTCAGCTGGGCACCTCCAAACCCCAAACAAAGAAGAGGAATCTGCAGATCTCTTCATAGCTCCTGCTGGATAGCCTCAGGCAGAGGCTAAATTACCACCTCCTTAGAGATCCAAGTGCCAGTGTACCCAGTGGTCAGAGTGGGACCATCCATATTACACCTCCTCAGATCCATAAGGGACACACTCAGGGGGCAGACTCAGTGAGCACCAAAGCCCCACTGAAGCAAGTCTTGCCACAGAAGGGTGTCTCCAGCACAGAAGTTCTCCCACTGTAGACACAGCTGATTCTCACAGCCAATTGGCCTGGAGGTCAATTCCTCCCAGTGATACCAACTACAATCAAGGCTTAACTACAACAAGACTGTGCACACAGCCCACAAAGGGGTGCACCAAGAGTGTCCATCTCAGGTAATTGGGGAGGCTGAGCCACTGGCCCCTATAGGACACCTAGCACACAAAGCCACTCTATCAACACAGGAAAGCAGCCAAAATGTGGAGACAAAGAAACAGGTCACAAAGGACAGAAATGGAGGAAAGCAAACTACTGGATAGAGAGTTCAAAACCACGGTTATAAGGTTTTTCAAGAATTTACTAGAAACTACCAATAAATTTAGTAAGACCCTCAATAAGTCTAGTGAGACCGAGGATATGAAAAAGGACCAACTAGAAATTAAGCATACACTGACTGAAATAAAGAATATTATACAGAGATCCAACAGCAGACTAGAAGATCGCAAGAATCCAGTCAAAGATTTTAAGTACAAAGAAGTAAAAAACACCCAACCAGAAAAGCAAAAAAAAAAAGAATCCAAAAATATGAAGATAGTGTAAGGAGCCTCTGGGACAACTTCAAGTGAACCAACATTCGAATTATGGGGGTGCCAGAAGAAGACAGAGAGCAAGATATTGAAAACCTATTTGAAGAAATAATGACAGAAAGTTTCCCCTACCTGGTGAAAGAAATAGACTTACAAGTCCAGGAAGCTCAGAGAACCCCAAACAAAAGGAATCCAAAGAGGGCCACACCAAGACACATCATAATTAAAATGCCAAGAGCAAAAAACAAAAAGAAAATCTTAAAAGCAGCAAGAGAAAAACAGTTAGTTACCTACGAGGGAGTACCCATAAGATTATCAGCTGATTTCTCAATAGAAACTATGCAGGCCAGAAGGGAGTGGCAAGAAATACTCAAAGTGATGAATAGCAAGAACCTACAACCAAGATTACTTTATCCAGCAAAGCTATCATTCAGAATTGAAGGTCAGAAAAAGAGCTTCACAGATAAGAAAAAGCTAAAGGTGGAGTTCATCACCACCAAACCAGTATTATATGAAATGCTGAAAGGTATCCTTTAAGAAGAGGAAAAAGGTAAAGATAAAAATTATGAACAACAAATACATATCTATCAACAAGTGAATCTAAAAATCAAGTGAATAAAAAATCTGATGAACAGAATAAACTGGCAAATATAATAGAATCAGGGGCATAGAAAGGGAGTGGACTGACAATTCTCGGTGGGAAAGGGGTGTGGGGGTGCGGGAAGAGACTTGACAAAAATCATACACCTATGGATGAGGACAGTGGCGGGGGGTGTAAGAGCAGAGGGTGGAGTGGGAACCAGGTGGAGGGGAGCTATGGAGGGAAAAAAGAGGAACAACTGTAATAATCTGAACAACAAAGATTTTTTTAAAAAGAGAGAGAGAGAGAGGCAATATCTGCTGAGACTCAAGCTCAGAATGAGAATGACTGGTGTCACAGGGAAAATTGGAGGACCTTGCTCCTCATTTTGCTATGTGGCCTCAGGTTAATTGCTTCTTGCCAAAACCTGAACCTGATGAGCTCAGTTCTCTCTCTAAAACCATCCCCTGGCTACCTCTATAAAAGGTGGTCCAACCAAACCCCAGGCATGCTTGACCCTGTGGCCATCGGTCACCATTAACAGAATGTATCCTTTTGCCCTGACTGGTGTGGCTCAATTGGTTGAGCATCGTCCCATGCACCCAGAGGTGGCTGGTTCAATTCCCAATCAGGGCACATGCCCGGGTTGGGGCTCAATCTCCAGTATGGGGCATGTGGGAGGACTTCCTTATGGATGTTTCTATCTCTCCCTCTCTAAAATCAATAAAAACATTTTTAAAAAATAATAATAATGTGTCCTGCCGAAACCGGTTTGGCTCAGTGGATAGAGCGTCGGCCTGCGGACTGAGAGGTCCCGGGTTCGATTCCGGTCAAGGGCATGTACCTGGGTTGCGGGCATATCCCCAGTAGGAGATGTGCAGGAGGCAGCTGATCGATGTTTCTCTCTCATCGATGTTTCTAACTCTCTATCTCTCTCCCTTCCTCTCTGTAAAAAATCAATAAAATATATTTTTAAAAAAAAATAAAAATAATAATAATAATAATAATAATAATAATGTGTCCTTTTATCTGCCCTCAGGGATCTCTCTTAGCTTTCCCTAACCCCACTGGACCCCCAGTTTTTCTATTCACCTCATTTTCCTACCATCTTGCCTCTCAGGAATGAGGCAAATTTCTTTCAAGGCCTTGAGCATAACAGTGTCAAAGATTCCCCTCCCCCTCTATTTTTTTACATGTATGCCCTTGGGGACTTTCCCTCCATCTCAAGCAATTTATCTGAGTATTTTTTTCAAGTTAATAATATGCTATCCCCAAAAGAAATTTTAGTAAATAAATGTGCTTCCACCTCATGGGATTGCCATAATTTAGAATTAAAGGTAATAACTGTCTTATTTTTTACTGTCAACTTCATATTTAATTTTGGAAATTAAAATGGACCCGAGAAATCTTAGTTAATGCTGTTTTTGTTGTTGAGCCTCATTTTTAAGACATTTTGGTCCAATGACATCTTGAAGTGAGCATGTGTGTACAGGCCACCTGGGACACCTTCCTCACCTCACCTGCTCTCACACTAGATGGTGGCTCACACGGTGCTCCTGCCAGACCGCTTCATGCACTGCCGTCTCCGCTCCTTCCTCCCCAGATTCACACCAGCGTTCAGGACTCAGGTCAAGTCCTCTCCTTCAGGGAGCTTTTCTCACAGAAAGGTCTTCCTTTGCTGGAACTGACAAACACTGTCCCCTCCTTCCTCCTCTGACCATGTCATGTTGGATGAGCCTCATCACCTCAATTAGATTAAAAGACGGACCAGGGCAAAGACCATATCCTCCTCCCTTCCGTCTCTCAGCACCCAGCCTGCAGCTGATGCTCATAAATTAACATCCAAGTTCCCTATTAGATGGGATGAAAGATGCTAGATGGGAGATGCTCAACTGCTTCCAGAAAGACACTCATGTTTCAAAGCCGAAGGAAAGCAGGAGGAGGAGAAGGGAGGAAGGGAAGGCGCTCACTAAAAGCCTGTGGAGTACACCGAAGAGCTGAGCGACAGAACAAAGCCTCATTTAAAAGGGCAAAGGAAACACTAGAAGGCTGTTAATGGTGAACTGAATATGATAAATTATTACTTAATTCACTTGTTTTCACTCCTTATTGTTATGCACAGTTAATTGGAGGGAACAAAATGCTGGGCCTGAATGGGGTGGGAGGTGGGAGCAATCCCAGGCTGGGAGCTTCTCCAAGACCACAAAGCCATCATGTAGGGATGACAAGCACTGGGCCAATCTCCCTCCCGCCTCCTGGGTGGCCAGGTCCCATTTACCCACATTCTGATCCTTCTCGGGCTGGATCTGATGGCAGCCAGGGGGCCTAAGGGAGGGAGAAGCGGAGGGGTGGGCTGAGTGGCAGGTCTCCCAGGCTCTGAACACCAACTCTGCCTCTGCTGGGCCCTACTCCATGTCTCCCACCCGAAAGAAAGCCAGAAGGCCTCAACAGCAAATTTTGACTGATTTTTTCTTACATTTCTATTTATTCCCTAAATTTATCCTGCGTTCCTATGGAATTATAAAACACTTAGTGGGGGAGGGAGGCAAAGGAGAAATGGAGAAATGGGTAAGACAGAGCTTCTGCCTTCACTCAGTGGGGAGGACAGATACAAGCACATTGAAACCATTGTGGGCTGCACAGAAAATAATCTAACACTTAATTTAAGACTGAGAATCTGATAGAGTCTGGGATTTTATTAATAATCCTGTGGCCAAAGGGAGAAGAGGCAGGCAAAACAAGCCTGACAACACCATCAGCAGAAAAAGAAATTTAGAAACATACAGAACTGCCACCGACCAGGATTTGACAAGTAATGTTTGTATGACAATTAGTGAGCAAGGCTTGGAGAGTTATGGCTACGTGGCATGAGAGCCAACATTAAAATGCTGAAGTCCACCTGTCTACAAGATAGTTTAACCAACAGTATCCAAAGACATTTTCCTAATTACAGAATCAGAAAAGGAGGGTTACAAGATATAACACAGGTCTAAGTTTGTCCCTTTTCCTAAACATGCAATTAAATTTATACGTAATGTTACATTTAAGAACTCTTCTCAACCTTCAGTTTTATCACAAGAAAAAGTTTTTAATTGCTACACTCCTTTTAGTGAAGCTTTTGTGTAAACAAATGTAATCTCAAGAGAAAAAAAACGTTTTCACAAGCCTGTTAATTAGAGGCTCACGGTCTCTCCTTGCATATATATCTTAAAGAAGACCCTGGAGTGACATTTCTATCAGTACAGGGAGCTGGGTACCTTGGATAATTCTTACACTTGAAACAACTAAAATGCTGTATTAAAAGCTGAAAAATTAAAACATTTAAAAATCTCTGAGGACTCTACGGATAAAGAGAAAACAGAAACCCTTGGATGGAAGAAAGTGTTAGAACCAGGTTTTACCGGGAGGCCAAGCCCTGGAGACCTCGTGCTCCATTTGGATGGCTTCACGGGATGTGAGGCAGGACAGAAAGCCTGGGCCCATTGAATGTGGGATGTTTAAGAGGAGTCTACTGGGTAAAGTTGGAGTACCAAGGGCTTGAACCCATAATATAAGGTGAACAAGAAATAAAATCAGTTTCTACAATCAGGCTGGTGGAAGCAAACACAAATCCTTTCTAGAGGAATTCCACTCTGATCAGGCCATAAGCAGTTCTGGACACTAAAGTTGGAGTACCAAGGGCTTGAACCCTTGGAGTACCAATGTTCTGGACACTAAAGTTGGAGTACCAAGGGCTTGAGCCCATAATATAAGGTGAACAAGAAATAAAATCAGTTTCTACAATCAGGCTGGTGGAAGCAAACACAAATCCTTTCTAGAGGAATTCCACTCTGATCAGGCCATAAGCAGTTCCCACAATAAGGTTTTAATAGCACTTAGCAGTTCATAACCAAAATCACAAAACATACAAGGAAATAAGCCACCATGAGTGAGAACCAAAGCAATAGGCAACAAAGATTTTAGGCACTAGAAGTATCAGACAGGAAGCTTGAGAACTAATAGAAATGCTTAAAAACATGAGGAACAAGAGACTATAAAGAATGATCTTAGCAAATTTTTAAGTGAAACAAATAGAATATCTGAAAATTAAAATATTTTTTCAATATATTTTTCTTGATTTCAGAGAGGAAAGGAGAGGGAGAGAGAGATAGAAACAACAATGATGAGAGAGAATCATTGATTGGCTGCCTCCTGCACACCCGACACTGGAGATTAAGCCCACAACCCGGGCATGTGCCCTGATTGGGAATCGAACTGTAACCTTCTGGTTCACAGGTCGATGCTCAACCACTATGCCACACTGGCTGGGCTGGAAATTAAAATATTAAAATTTAGCAACTGCAACTAGAAATGTAAAACAGCAGAGTAAACACATTTGAAGAGAAACTTTTTAAACTGGATAATAAGTATAAGGAAATTAGACCAGAGCGCATCACAGAAACACAAAATGATACAAAATAAGAAGTGTGAAGAGACTTGTGGGAGATTAAGGCCTAAATAAATCCAATCGAAGTTCCAAAAGAAAATAGAGAGCAAGAGGAGAAAAACATTCCAAATATATTAAACAATGGGGAAATTCCCAGAATTGTTAGAAAAACATCAATCTTCAAGTCCAAGAAGCTCTGTATATCCAAAGAAAGATTTTAAAAATTCTTTAATGAAAAAAATTTCAGAACATCCAAAGCAACCACATTCTGAAAGTTGCCATAAAGAAAAGGCAATTTAATTGATGGTTGGCTCCTCAACATCAATAAAGGAATCCAGAGAGGAAGAGAATAAAGTGTCCAATGTTCTGACGGGGGGGAAAAGTCCGTCTAAAATTCTATGTTGAGAAAACTATCTTTTAAAAATAATGGTGGGATACAAACAATTTCAGACAAAGCCTAAAAAAAGTTTATCACTAAAAGATCCTCACTAAAGAAAATTCTAAAAAATATACCCCAAGCTGAAGAAAAAATTCCCTAAATGGAAAGGCTGAGACCTATGAAAGGAAGGTGAGTAAAAATATGTTAATGTCTGGGTAAAGCTAAGCAAACATTGACTTCAAAATTAATAACAGTAATGATAATAATAATGCCTAATTTAAGGGGTGAAAAAGTAGACTAGAAATAAAACACTAGATAACAGAGAAATTCAAGCATCCTTAGGTCCTTGTATTGTCTAATTCAGCAGGATTCAAGCGTTGATTTACTTTTAACTAGTGTAGGCATGTTAAACAAACGTGCAAAGAAATAGACATCTGCCATCAGCACGTTACAGTTTCCAAGATTATACACAGCTCCTTGTTTTCCTCGTTTGGAAAAACTCTAATCTCATCAACCACATGTTTACAAGCCTTCTGTAGAGCTGGCATCTGTTATTGTCCAGGAATGTCACTCCCTACCTGGTAGACAGATGCAAAGAGTGTAACTCTCTCCCCTCGTACCTTAATTATTTCCAAGAAGTAGTTCAGAAAAGCAGAGTGGAAAGTGGCTTCGAGTTATCTCTGATACCAGCTAAGAAAACCAAGGGGAGCCAGTGCCTCCTGGGTCCAGGCTATGGTGGTCGGTGTCTTTAGGGATCGGTCTTCAGTCCCTTTTTGTACGCTTCATCCACGGTCCCCAGAAAGAGCAGCAGGCCACCTGACTTACAGCAGATTTATGAGGTCAAGTGCCATAGTGACCATCCCGAGGTAAAGGATGAGGCCTGCAACAGGGCAATCTTCAGGGAGAATTCCAGCTCAAAAAACGAGGGACCAGGAGCAGCCCCATTCAATGTCAGACCTTCCGGTGAGTGGGATGAATCTGACAGGGGGTGTAAAGTGAGAGAGCATTAACTCAGAGCCATGGGAACAAGGGTAAAACAAAATTACAGGCTGAGGCCAACACTAGGCCCTGTGTGGGGCTGCAAGGGTCAAGAAGCCAAGTGCTCAGGAGGAAATGGTGACCCTGCTGCCTGCTCTGTAGGCACAACACCTGGACCAGCTTAGGATGCAGAATTCCTGGAACTTTTAATGTTTTTCACAGAGCAAGAGGAAGATAGCTTCACTCCCAACAAAGTGCACAAATTGTCCTGGCCCACAAAGACATCTTTTTTCTTAATGGTTTAATGGGCTCTGGGTAGATAGGTGAGCCTCTGACTTAAGTGGAAAAGTCTGAGCTTATATAATACAGCCCCACAGAGCTAATAAAGTAAGGTGAGGAGCTCCTTTAAAGTTGCTACTCCTGTATAAACGTAAAGGGAAATGAAAGAACCCTGTGGTTTGTTTTACTGGAACAAACTTTCCAAAACGTTTAATTTATTAAGAGAAGGAGGTTTCTCTGAAAGTAGGGAAACAACAGAAATACTGCCTGAAAGATACAATGGCGAGGCATTATGTGGTTGCCTAAAATGTGTCCTGCTGCACAACAAAGATGGTTGATGGTTCAGGAGGGGATGGGAAAAGGGCAAGCAGCAGGAGTCAACGGCTCTGAGTCAGGGATCAAGCATTTTGGAAAGGAGCAAACATAGGCAAGGAGTGACTGAAATCCATACCGAATCCATACAATTCTGGGAAAACCCGAGTGGAGTCCTAGCAACCCTGTTATATTTGCATTGTGGCTCAGCCTCTTGCTAGGCTTGCACTGGTTCTCTGGAAGCTGGGCTCAACAGAACCATATGACATTTTCCAGATACAGAACCACTTCCCACCTCATGGTCAAAAAGGACTGCGGTCCCCTGCATTTCTGTGCTTCCTTCTACTTTCCTTCCCTCACCTCCACAAATATAGCAGGGCCAACAGAAAGGAGACACATCTCACCTCTGCCCAGCCCTATTCCAACTCCCCACCGTTGTCCTCAATGCCCTCTCCCCCATTTCTCCCTCCATTGTCACCAAGCTTCTGTCCAACAAGAGTTCTGCCAACAGCTTGGGACTATTCCAGTTCCTTACAGTGGCCAGCAAACTGCGGCTCGCGAGCCACATGCGGCTCTTTGGCCCCTTGAGTGTGGGTCTTCCTAAGCCTTAGGAGTACCCTAATTAAGTTAATAACAATGTACCTACCTATATAGTTTAAGTTTAAAAAATTTGGCTCTCAAAAGAAATTTCAATCATTGTACTGTTGATATTTGGCTCTGTGGACTAATGAGTTTGCTGACCACTGCCTTATAGTAATCCTGTGCAGAGTTTGAAAGGACAGCTACATTTTAAAGATATTTTATAAGTGATGAAAGTAGCTAAGGATTTATTTATTTTGAATTAAGTGATTTTTAGAAATGAGAAAACAGAACTTTGAATGGGTCAGGCGGCTGGTTCAATGTCCCACAGCTAGTTAGTGGAAAAGCCAAGGCAGGATTCTAGCACCTGCTGACTCCAACTACAACTCCTAAAATAATTAGGGATCAATGGAGTCATAAAGGAATAAGGTTATAAAGGAATAAGACAACATAGTGGTGTTTAAAAGCAATAGCTACAGCCCTACCCAGTTTGGCTCAGTGGATAGTGTCGACCTGTGGACTGAAGGGCCCCAGGTTCAATTCCCATCAAAGGCACATGCCGGGAGTTGTGGGCTCGATCCCAAGTAGGGGGTGTGCAGTAGGCAGCCAATCAATGATTCTCTCTTATCATTGATATTAGTTGGTCCGACGGTTGTGGGTTATTGTTAAGCTGATTAACATTATCATTGATGTTTCTCTCTCTCTCTCTCCCTTCCTCTCTGAAATCAATAAAAATATATTTTAAAAAATAAATAAAAATAAATAAAATAAAAGCAATAGCTACGTATTCTTTTGCACTACTGAGAGGTGGGGGCCTGTGTCCCTTCCCTTGAATCTGGACAAGCTTGTGACTGCTTTGATCAATAGAAGGAGTTGGAAATGGTGCTAGGTCAAAAAAGGCCTGCCTGGTTCTCTTGGGATGCTCACTCTGGGGAAAGTCAGCCTCCATATAAGAGCACCAAGCACCCTGAGACTGCCATGCTACAAAGGCCACATGCGGTGCTCTGGGCAACAGCCCCAGCTGAGCTCCCAGCCAACAGCCAACATCAACCCTCAGCCATGTATGTGCAATCCTGGACATCTAGCCAGTGGTACCCTTAGAAGATTCCAGCCCCCAATTTTCAAGTGACCCCTCTGCATGCATGTCTTCCCAGCTGAGGCTCCAGATGCCATGGATCAGAGAAGCCACACCCATTGTCCTGCCTGAATTCCTGACCTGCAGAACCTATGAGTACAATCAAATGGTTGCTGGAAGACAATCTGTTTTGGGGGGTGATTTGTTATGCAGCAGTAACTGCAACAGACACATACAACCTGTGCATCTGTTTAAGTAATAAATTTCATATGACTTCCTCTAACAGCTTTTCAGGTTTCCCTTTACAGACCATGAGAAGGTGCCAGTTTTGGAGGATGTGCTTAGAGAAAGCAAAGCTTCCCCCTCCTCTTTCACACTCCTCACTCCAGCCAGATCTTCTTTCTGGAAAGAAGTGAACAGGCTATGTTTTCCACTCCGGAGCCACATTAACTTCTCTGAACTTACGTTCCTCTTCTATAAAATGAGAGCCAGCGAGAAATTCTCACTTCATGGATTTGATGGATGATCCAGGAAAGTGAAGGTGTAAACCTGCTCTGGGAACTCGTCAGCACGCTCTAAGGATACTCACTACGGCTAACTACTGCCTTTTCCCCCTGCCCACTCCACAGTCCCTCCCTTGCCTTGCTGCCCAGTAGATATGGCCTGACTCTGCTGAAATAATTTTCCCAGCCCGAGCCATTAGCTCTACAGAGCCCACACAGCTGTCATCCTTCCCCCTCTAGTTTGCACCTTTCCAATAAAAGCATTGCCTCTTTTGATTACAGGAGAATTCTCCACTCTAATTGACTTCCATGCATTAAAGTTTTACTGAGATGATCTCAGAGGCTCCCAGGGGACAGGAGAAGTGCCTAGCATTGCCGCCCTTAGGGCTCTCGTTCTAGTGGAGAATTTCTAAAACTGCTCTAAATTTTGGCAAGGCACCTTCTGGGGGATATAAAGAGTATCTCAATGCAAGAAAAGCACTCAATTTCTCTCTCACCCTAGGCACGAGAGGGTGAGGGCAGCTGGGTCCCAGGATCCCTGCTATATCTCACTGCCCTCTGCCACAGGGGGCAGAACAGGTCACAGACTTGGAGATCCGGGTACCTGCATTCCTGCCCCAACTCTGTTCATGCAGACACACACAAAGTGAGAAGCGTGGTGCCTGCCCTCCATTGCAATAGCCAACATTACGTGGTGTAATCAGCACTGAAAGAGGTAAATTAGAGGAGAGGAGCTGGGATTAGGGATAATCAAGCAAGGTTTCCTACTAGAAAAGAAACAAGTATTAGGCCTTCGAGAACAGTCGTAATAGTAAACACTTATATCCCGCTTGCTTTGTGCCGAATCCTGCCCGAGGCCCTTCATGGACTTGAAGGCATTCATTCCTCACAACTCTTCGAGGCAGATCCTACTTTAATTCCCTTGAACAGATGAGAAAATCATGGCATGAAAAGGCTGAGTAACTCCACTGAAAAAAGCTGAGTAACAGAGCTAGTAAATGATAGAGCCAGGGTGGGGAGCCAGAAAGTCTGACTCGCAGGCTGTGTTCTTTGTCACTCACTGTGTGGCCTTCCAATGAGAGGAGATGAGGAGGAAGAGAAAGGCCTTCGAAGCAGGAGACACAAACATGCAGAGATGGGATTCTGCTCTCTGCTTGGTGGTCAATCATGTCTTTCCTCTATCTGCCAGGTGAGGGGGGAAAAGAAATCATGCATATGGTTTTACATGCTTAAAACATTTCTAAAATGACAGGCTCAAAAATGTTATCAGTAATTACCTCTTAGAAATGGAAATGAGGGAGAGTGGAAGGAAGGGAGGGAAGCTCTTATTTTTACGCTCTCCAAATGTTAGAAAAATTTGCCTTGAATTTCTTTTAGAATTCCATACTGTGAAACATGAACAAAGGAAAGACTCGCCTCCCCATACCCCCGCCACGGTTCCCCTAAGGGAAACAGCTGTCAAGAGGGGAAGCTGACCAGTCAGAGACAGTCCTTGGGCTCCAGAAGTGTGCAGAGACGATGAACCTCGGCATCCTGTCTTCTGCCCAGAGGGAGCTGGGACCTGCCCCCTGGCCAGTCAAAGGGCCCATCCTTCAGGCCCATGATGCCAGGCTGGTCCCCTACCTCTCTTTTCTCTTCTCTGAGCTTACCCAGCTTTCCACTCACCACCACGTGTTTGCAACGATCACAAAAAGAGAACCACAGAACCATGTCTTGCAATTTTTAAAAATTGAGAACTTACAAAAATTGTGAAATTCCATATAAACATCTGGATTTCTTAGTTCTTTTGACCAAACTGAAAGATGTGGGCAATCCCACGTGTGCATTCCTACCAGGCACCTTGGAAGCTGAGTTGAGGTTGCCCCTTTTGACAGGACACACACTCTGCTTGCCTCCATCTTTGCCTTTGCCACGCCCCATTAAGGTCAATGCCATTTATATTGCTTCTGTGCTGTTGCTTTTCTTACAAGTGGCGGGCTTCCTTGGCTACATCCCCTGCTAGGTCCTGGTAAGTAGCTGAACCTGCAGTCTGTGGTTTAGACTGCAAATAAGTCCCAGTTGTCTCGCAATTCTGTTCGTTCCAAGATCCTTGAGTGCAGGAACAAAGTTCAACACATCCTTTGCATTCCACACCTCCTCTATGGGTAAAGCTTTTCACTGAAGGCCTGATAAATTGATCTGTCATGGTGAAGTCACAGAGTAAAGACTTGGATTTCAATCTATCCAGGACTGGCTGAGGCCAAATCCTCCTCGCAGCTGAACGCTCAATCCTCCTCAAGAGTGCCCTGTGCTTTTATGCCTCAAAACACTGATAGACAGGCACTGCTCTCCCCTAGGCTTATAGTTTTGCTAAATATAACTGCTGGCTTCTGCTATCTGTCTTTACAGACAATCTGCATACCTCTGGCTGATCTATCTTCCCCTCTTGACAGTCAACTTCCCATTACATCTTTCTCCTGCTCATGCATATTATATGAATAACTTGTGTATCAACAAAAGGGGAAATCCCTTTACCTTCTACCTGATTCATTTTAAATAGTAAAAATACCCTTAAAGTCACTGCGTCATGTAAAAACTCTTTCACACCTTTCATCTCACTTAATCCTTACAGCAACCCCACCAGAGTGGTGCAGTCACTGTTTTAGAGATTAGGAAACCAATGCACAGATAGGTTAGGTGACTTGCCAAGCATCACACAGCCCATGTAGGACCTGACTCTAATCCAGTGACTTTTAAGGACAGGTAGAGTTGACTGATTCTCGGGACCAGTGATTATGCTGCACTTGGCCCACTCAGTCCCAGAAAAGGGTTGCAATGACAAGGGGAAAGAAAAATTCATCTCCCAAGGCACTTTTCTGCCTTAGATAAACTGTGACTGTGTTTGTTTGGGGTGATGTAACTCCTAAGTGCTTGGGGATCCACGTGTCTGGCCATGAGAGCAGAAGAAATATTTCTAAAGGACTTTGTGAGGGGCAACAGACCCCAGACATGGGACACTCCTAGGAGTCTTACTCATTGAAGAATTCAGAACCAAGACTACAAGAATCAGCAAAGGGAGCCCGACCAAAAGTGCATCTCAAATGTCACTTAAAGGCACTGAACCAAAAGTGTGTCTCACCTTCCTCAGCCAGGTCATGTCTCAAAGTTATGCTGACTGTTTTAACCAGTTCAGCCTGCTGTAACAAATACCATAGACTAAGTAGCTTAAATAACAACCTATTTCTTACAGTTCTAGAGGCTGGGAAATCCAAGATCAAGGTCATTTCTTACCGTTCTAGAAGCTGGTGAGAGTCTCCAGTGTCTGGTGAGAGCCCACTTCCTATTATGCAGACAGCCACCTTCTTGATGAAGAGAGAGAAGTGGGGGCAGTAGGGGTGGGGAGAGAAAGCTCTCTGGTCTTTTCTTATAAGGGCATTAATACCATCATGAGGGTTTCACCAAATTACCTCCCACCTCCTAATACCATCATTGTGGTGGTGGTTCGGGCTTCAACACACTAATTTGGAGGTAGAGAGACAAACATTCAGTCCATAAAGCTGACCTTGGATTCCTTTTCCTCTCTCTAGAATTATTAGCATCCAAATAAATACTTTTATACTAAACAGGAAAGGAATTAATTTCACTAAAATAATCAAGTCATGCATTGATTATAAAACCAGGGCAATAGAAGCTTTTAGTCACTAAATGAGATTTCATAAAATTAAAGGGAAACACTCGAAGTCCAGAAGACATAGAGGTCTGAAAAAAAATCTATATATTCAAAGAAAGAAAACCTCAAGTGTCAACACCTCTCAGAACACTATTAATCTTAAATTAATAAGATTCAACAGGTAAATGTTGGGATGAAATATGTTTGAAAAGTTAAAATGTCCTCCAGGACCACAGCAGGAATAACAGGAGCTGTTGCACCCTTGTTGGCAACACATGTAGTGGAGAGCAGGTGGATAAAGGGCTGGTACACAGAGAGAACAGTCGAAGAGCAGAGCGCAGCAGCACCCAGACAGCATTATCCAGAGTAGGGGGTGCCTACAGATAGGATATTTTAATCAACTTGGAAAGTCTGACATTTTCAAGAATGGGTACGTCCGGCTGTCAAGCTCCATGACATCAGCCATCAGTTATCCAATTAAATCCCTTTGTAGGGGTCCCAGACTTCATGGTTAGGTGGCTTCCAGGAGACAGTTTTCCTAAAGGTGGACTCTAGAAGCTGCCATACGGACCTAGTTCTCTTGGCAGTTTTGTTGTTCATTGTCAATGAATAAATCAACATAAGCCTGACATGGGCTTTCAACATGAGACCTTACCTTTGAGAAAATTAAAGCCCTTAGAAGATAATTTCCCCAGAATCCCACAGTTACATCTACCCGCCTGTTGGCATCTGCATGCATAGTCACTGCCTTCTGTCCTATAGCAAGTTGCAAAGATGGCCACAAATTCTTCCCCTCCCAGAACTCATGTCCCATTGCAATGTAATTATGCAGCTTCTCCCATTAGGAGGTAGAATCTATTTCTCTAACTCTTGAATATGGGCTTGGCCTTATGACTTGCTTTGGCCTGTAGGACCTTAGAAAATGTGATGCAAATGAAGGCTTCAGAAATATTTGCACATTATGTTTTGCCTTCCCTTGCTAAGCTTGGAAATCAGAGACCACCATGTGAACAAGTTCAAGCTAGCCTTCAGCAGACAAGAGGCCATGTGGGAAACAAAGAGGCACCCCAGTTGGCAGCCAGATAATTGCCAGATATATGAAAGGCACATGAGTGCCAATCAGATGATCTGAGATCATCCAACTTCCAGCCAATCCACCAGCTGACCACAGCAAGCCCAGGAAAGATCAGTCAAGACAACCCACATAAGAACCAACCATCCCACTAAGCCACTAAGTTTTGGGATGGTTTGTTATGCCACAAAAGCTAACCATACACCCTTCTTTACTTTGAATGGACTCTCCATGGTCCTGTCTAGAGCCAGCCCCTTCACATGCATACATGTCTCATCCCCTCTTGTAGCTTTAGAAACACCGTTTCATCATTTCTCCCTTTTTCTCTTCTGCAACAAAAATGTTTCCCACTTTAATGAATCATTTCTATCTACCAGGTTGCAAACATGCTGTCATTTGCTCATGTTAAAAAAACAAAACAGAAAAACTTTCTTCTGACTCCACATCCCCTGCCAGTTTCTGCCCCAATTCTTTACTTCCCTTTGCAGCGAAAGAGTTGTCTATTCTTACTTTCCCCCATTCCTTTCCTCCTGTTTTCTCTGAACCCATTCAAATGAGGCTTTTGCCTCCATCCCTGCAACAAAACTTCTCAGGTTACGTCACCAGTGAAGTCCAAGTTATTAAACCCAATGACTATTTCCCAGTCCACACCTTTGATAACTTAGCTGCGGAAGGCACAGCTGATCGTTCTCTCCTTTCATATACACCTCTTTTCATGTACACACCACACCCTTCTAGTTCCCTTCCCACCTCTCTGGCAGCTCCTACTCCGTCTTCATTTCTGTGTCCTATTCTCCCCAAGACCTTACCATGTTAGTGCCTGAGACTCCATCCTGGGAGAATCACCCCTTACTCCTCTTTCTTTCATAGCACACATCCAATGCATCAAGGTAAAGGTTGGGTCTACCTTCAAAGACAATCAGTCTTAACACTTCCTTTGCTTCCACCTAGGGGTAAGTGACCACCCATTCCCACCTCAGTTATTGCAATGGTCTCCTAGCTGGTCTTCTGCTTCCACCTTTGCCACCCAATTTATAAAATAAATACATTAAATGTCTATATAGGGATGGGAAGGGAAGGATTTTCATAATCCCCTTCCCAAGAAAGAGAAATTATTTGCTTTAACAACCTCCTCCCATAAACGAGGGAGTTTCACTGTGATTACTATGAACTTCCCACTTTCCTAAGAGTTGGTTCACTTTAGACATCTTTTATTTACATGTATTGCTTTTTGAGAAACGTGGCTGCAGTGCTAAGGAGAGGAAGAATAGCCAGTTACATCGGCAGCTGGGTTTCTCACAAAGCCCAGAGAGCAGTTTCTGTGAGCCAGCCCAGCCTTTCCATGATTCAAGTCTGGGACAAGCAGATGCAGCTCTCATGAGGAAACCTCACTCCTCTTGTGGGAAGGAGCTGGGCCAATGATCTGGAGCCAGGGTTGCAATCGCTGCTAACGAAAAACACAGCATGTTCAAAATGCTTTCATGCCTAGTGGGCCCTATATGCTCTTCTAGAGTACAATTAAGGAGTTCTTTATAAAAAAGCTTTTTGATAATTGGTCCTGGGAAAAGGTCACTTTAAGTGAATCTATTTAAATGGGAAGCAAGTGCTTATAGTAAATAGTGGGAATTAGGGGGAATGTGAATTGGGGCTTTATCTTTAAAAGAATTAGAAATTATCATAGTGAATTTCTTTTATATTTAACCACATTTTTATTATAACTGCAACTGTGAACTCATTTTTAGATCACAACAGTGAATCAAGACATGTTTTGGGAATGCTTTTTTCTGGAAAAAAAAATTGGTAAGATAGCAAAATATGATACCTGTCACTTCTCATTTGACCTTCACAGAAAGGTTGTAAAGAAAGGAAATTTTGCAAAATAGTCAAAGGCTTTATCCCTTTTCCCCAGGGCCTTCTAATGTTTTGAATTTCTGATCATCCCTTTCTGAAGCCTCCAGTATGTCATCATCTATGCTGATTCTCTTTTTCTCAGTTGTGACCAAACTCTGCCAAACCTTCATTTCTTGGAGATTTCCTAATAATTATTGAATCAGTCCTCCACCATCACTTTCATTACCTTAGTAAAATCCCACATCTTTTGCAAGATTGGCAAATTCACTTTGCAACTGGTTGGCATAGTAATCACAGTGAAACATCTGACATTATTGTTGGGGGAAGATGGATGCCGGTGTTAAGCCAGAGGGAGGTGTGAAGCGGGGACTAGCTTTATAAGAATTTGTTACTAAGCATTTCAGGTTGGGTGACCTTCATTTTGGGGATTCCTATAGTAAGTACTTTGATAATGAGGCTCCCCTGTGCTCACGAACAGGAGTTAGCACTGCAGTTTCTGGGTAAAAGGACTATACCGGGAGAAGTGTGAGTGGTCCATCCCTGCTAAAGGTGGTCACCTGCAACCTATATGATGCTGGCTGAGAACGGAAAGGTCCATCCAGGCTGTGGTTTCCAGACCCTGTGTGTTTAAGCCTTAAGGCTGTGTTCAACACCTAAAGCTAAAGTACTGAAAAACAAACAAAGAACAAAACCCCACAAATATTTGCTTCGTGACTACTGCCATCTGCTGAGGTTAAGCTCCAGTTCTGATTTTACTGTCCACATTACAACCAACTGCAATGGGGGCGTTGCAGTTTCTGACTTGGGTAGGTTTTTCCGTTTATAACCAGCCTCTTCCAATCACACCTGAGTTTATGTTAATGGGGTGATTTTTGGAAAGTCCCTCAGGGTGGGGGATGGTTGACAGGGAGTACCAACCATGTGATTAGAGGGTTGGGACTTTCAGCCCCACCCTCTGACCTCTGGAGTCATCACTAAAGGCCAAAGATTTAATCAATCACGACTCCATAATGAAGCCTCCACAAAAAGCCAAAGGACAGAGTTCAGAAAGCATCCAGGCTGTCACCGACCGGAGGTGCTAGGAAGGTAGTGTACCTGGACAGGGCATGGGAGCTCCACACCCCTTCCCCCATACCTTGTCCTATGCATCTTTTCCACCTGGCTGTTCTTTATAATTGCATGCTTTATAATAACCCACTAAATCCTCATCTCGTGCAGTAGGAAGTCAACAGATGATTACTAACTCTGAAAAAGAAGATAGAGAAATAATCATGTCATTTAGAGATATGCAATGAAATAAATCATAAAAGCCTGAGAAAGTAAGTGGAAGTGGTAGCCTCTGGGGAGGGGGAAATGGAGAAGAGGGGGCTGGTGTTTCCCAGGAAGTCCTATAGAGCTATCTGACTTTAATAATGTATAATTTTAAGATAAAAACTGAAAAAATAAAAAATATAATACAAATAGAAATTCTAGTATTTTTTTCTTGACCTCAATTTTTTTAAGTTTTTTAAAAATATATTCTTTTATTGATGAGAGAGAGAAAGAGAGAGAGAGAGAGAGAGAGAGAGAGAGAGAGAGAGAGAGAGAAACATCGAAGAGAGAGAATCATTGATTGGCTGCCTCCTGCACACCCCCTACTGGGGATGGAGCCCACAACCCAGGCATCTGCCCTGACTGGGAATCAATCTGTGACCTCATGGTTCATAGGTCAACCCTCAACCACTGCGCCACACTAGCGGGCTTGACCTCAACTTTGAAAACATTGCCCTGGCAGGTCTGGCTTAGTTGGTTGAGTGTCCTCCCATGCACAGAGAGGTTGCCAGTTCAATTCCCGGTCAGGGCACATGCCTGGGTTTGGGATCCCCAGTAGTGAGCAAGCAGGAGGCAGGTAACTGATCAACATTTCTATCTCTCCCTCTAAAATCAATTTTTTAAAGTTTTATTTCATAAAAGAGAGAGAGAGGGCAGTTTAGTCTTTTGAGTCAGAGACCACAATCACAGTACATTTGGGATTTCAAATTTTTATTTAAGAAGCGGAAAATTCTCAATCTGGGGAAGAGGCATAAAAGAATCATAAAGCAGGGTTGCTGAGAAGGGATACATGTGGCTTGAAGAAAAACCACTGTTCATTTGAGAATCACTAATATTTATAAGAAACAGAGAAGATAGAGTCAAGAGGATGGTTTGTGGTTCTAGGTCTGCCACTTACTCATCTAACAAAGCACTTGGTCTCAATTTCCTGTTGAATAAGAGGGCTGCACTTGATGATCACCAAGATTACAATTAAGTCTGAAAATTATGTTATGTTCTCCCAATACTATTCTGAATAGCAAAAACAGGTCAGACTGATCTAGACAAGGTAACTCTTTTATCTTTAAAATAAAAATAAGAACATTTTAGAAAAAAAATATTTGGTCTTTGAGATTTACAAATTAAATAATACATAATTCTATTTGTTGAATAAAATTAGTATACTGGCTCTGGCTTCTTTACATGCAAATGCCATGATGTTTTTATTTGGGCTCCCTGCCACCAGCTTCCCGGCTTCCTAAATTCTATTTAAGATGCTGTTTTCTCTTCCTGATCTCTATGTGGCTCAGAAAAAGGAAGTATGCTTAAGTAATAAGTGATGATCTTCATCTCTTACTTTTGCTTATGTTCATTTCTATGGTTTTTACTGCAATTATGTTTCTTTACTAAGGATGGCTAAAAATGTATCTGCAATAAGAGCTTATAAATGCAAAGGTAAATGCTTGATTAGCTGCAATTAGAGACCCGTGAAAATAAATACCAGGTGACAATTTGCACTGATCATCAAAGAGCACTAATGGAGGTGAGAGGGAGCAACCTTTTCTTTTAAAAAATAACCAGATAACAGAAAGTTCTCAATAATGTCACCACTTAGAGAAAACCACCTTTGATAGACTGCATCATTAACAGTGTCTTCCAATTCTCCTTTTCTTGGCAGATATCGCAAAAGTCGCTATATCTGAGACATGTTCAAAGGCTTAGCACACATACAAACTCACATACACCAACTCTGTATGTGCCATAACTAGACTATGGAGGAAACACGGTCCCTGCCAGAAATGCGGCAGAGAGGAAGCAAGGAGAAGAAAGTTCCCTGGCTTCCTTTCTTTTTCGCCAATCCCCCAGGAGTGCCTCCCATTGGCTGAACCTGCCAGAGGCCAGCTGACATGGGGGTCTGGAAAATGAAGCTTGCAGGGGGCAAGCCCCAGGCAATCATAGAAGGGACAGGGCGAGGCACAAAGCACAGGATCAGCTCGGTCCACCCTTCATTCTCATCCTCCAACCCATACCACACGCTCACAGTCGCTCTGTGCTTCTACCTGCCTGACATTAAGGGCTCCAATATAACTGACTTACCACCAGGTGTCTGGCTTTTCCCTCAAGGGAATGATGTCATAGGAGGGGCTAAGCATTGGCCTTTGCTGTTGGCATATTGTACACATTAACAGTGGCAATAGCCAGAACAATCTTAGTGACAAAATGTCTATGCCTGGCATAAATTCCTAATGTCATGGCCACTTTATACATTCAGTGAGCAACTGTGTGGCTGAAAAAAGATACCCAACTTAGATCCACAGGACGGTCACCTTGAGAGATCATATCTAAAGGGCAATTGTACATGTGCCCCAGAGAACCTGAGCTCGTTATCCACAGCAGAAAGCCCGCTCCTGTATGCCTCCTGGATGTGGCTGTCCTCCTTCCTGTCTCCCTGTCCCTGCTTTTTCTTGTGCTTCCTGAGACTACCTCCTAAATAAACCATTTACACCAAGACTCGCCTCAGAACTTGCTTTCTGGAGGAACACAGACTAACACAGACATGCATGTATGAGATTATCCTAGCAATTGTACTGTTCACATCCTCTAAGCAGCAGTTCTCAAATCTCATTTCATATTGTCATAAACTAGAGAAAAATAACATCAAAATTTCTTGGAATTGTCATATTTTTTAAATCCAGATTTAATGAGAGACTTTATTTGGAAAGGATTACTGCAGGGGGCGGGCGGGGGGACCTTCCAACGGGTGGAGGAGGTCCACTGCATAGGGAACTCTGACCATACATACCATCTCCAGTGTTAAGCAAAAAGAATTTTTCATTTACAGTAGAGAGGAGTAAACAAGACTAGAAAAAACAAGAGTGACCTGGTGGGATAGCAGGTCAGAGAATGTTTAACTCTGAGGTCAGCCTTTTCTCAGGAGAGGTTAAGGAGTTCGCTGTGTACTGGCTCTTGCTGAGAGTGGGACCAAACTCAGGGACCTGGCAGAAGGAGAGGATCTTAACCAAAGTTCGGTTAACCAGCATTTTGTCCTGATTGCTCAATGGAACAAGCAGTTCAGCTAATTATTTATGAAGCCAAGAATGGGAACTTCAAGGGTCTGTGTCTGGCCTTGTCTCAGGTAAATGAGGGGGCCTACACCTAAGTCATATGGACAATGATGGTTCTTTGCAGTGTCTTTTCCAGAACACAGACAAGGCTGTGTGTGTGTGTGTGTGTGTGTGTGTGTGTTTCTTAACTGTCACTGTTCTCCAGGAACAAAGGGCTCAGATAAAATTCACCATTGTCAAGAAGGAGCCTAGACTACAGTATTTTCTAGAAGATCCCCAGATAATAGATTATAACAGACTTGAGATAATCAGAGTGTGTGGTCCTTATTCAGATTCTAATTCAAACAAAGCGATTTTTTAAAATGACATTTATGAAACAGTTGAAGATTTTAATACTAAATCTTTGATGAAGTTAAGGAATTACTGTCATTTTAGGTGTGACAATGATATTGTACTAATGAATTTATTTTATTTTATTGTACTAATGAATTTACTTTAAAAATGATTATGGTATTGTGGTTATGGTCTTTAAAGACAGTTCTTAATTTTTAGAGCTATTCACCAGAGGAAATACTTATAGATTACATTATATGACTTCTGGAATTTGCTTCAATATGAAAAGGGGGAAAGTGGGTGGGGAATTTGTTGGTCATGAATTGTTGAGTGCTGAAGTTGGATGGTGGGTCATGTGAGTTCATCAGACTAGTCTATTTTGCATGTGTTTGAAATAAAAATGGTTTTCTAAAGGAGCTCCCAAATAGCTTTTAATATGCAGACTGCTGAAAACTGCTTTTCATAGTCCTACTTTTTGTCTGCTCAATCGTCAAAATCAGAAAGAGGTTTGCCATGACTACTATATTTCCACCTATTTCTCCTTGTATTTTCTTCAATGCTTGATTTACATATTTCATTATTTACCATTTGTCACACTAAGGTTTATGAAAGATTGCCTTTTTTCTTTAAAAAAAAATGATATATGCCCTTGGCAAAAGCAAAGAAAAAATCAAGCAGTATATAAAGGTATACAGTGAAAAATAGGTCCCCCTTTTGTCTCAGATTCCTCCCCCCAGTGTCAGCCACAACTACCAATTTCTTCTGTCTCCACTGAGGAACAGTCAATGTGTACGTGAACATATGCATGTACATACGTACATATACTTGAATGTCCTTTTTTATATATCTTTGGGACCCCAGTATTTTATACTCTGTTAGATCCTTGCATTTATCATTTCAATCTTATACAGAAAATTGCTTCAATCAATGGAAAATTGTTCAGTAGTAGAGCCTGCATCATTACTGATCCTTTTTCTATGAGCTATTTTATAATTCTGCAAATTACCCATAACTGATAACAATGCAGAATAATTCCTATCAATTTACATGCAAATCGATTCTGTCAGATGGAGAGATATCCTTACCCACTCGTGGAAAAAGTTTTGCCTCCATCCAAGCATTCGCTGTAACATTCCTTTACTCCATGTGATTTGTGCTTCCTTGACTTCTTTGAACTAACCATGACATCGGCCTAGTTCCTTCATCGTAAGCAAAATGAAATCTTCAACTTATGTTCATTTTATACCTGCACAAAAGTCATGATTTTGCTTTTTATTTTAATTTTTAAAATATATTTTTATTGATTTCAGAGAGAAAGGGAGAGGGAGAGGGAGACAGAAACATCAACGAGAGAATCATTGATTGGCTACCTCCTGCACGTCCCACACTGGGGATGGAGCCTTCCCACAACCCAGATATGTGCCCTGATCGGGAATCAAACTGTGACCTCCTGGTTCATAGGTTGACACTCAACCACTTAGCCACACCAGTTGGGCCTTTTTTCTCTTTTTTAAGAATTATTCTTTAACAATACTCATTCAGCAAACAGGTTGAGCATACAATTCACTGGATGTGAGGAAAACTCAATTTTATTTTTGCCTCTCATTGCCCTGTGTGAATAACTATCTAGAAGTATCAATAACTCTGACCTGTACCAATGATTTGCTTCAAGAATGCCTCAATAAATATTCCTCTACTTGTATTTTTAAGTCAAATGTAATTACACTTGTAGGATGAATTTATAAAAGAGGAACTGCTAATTCTACTCTCCAAAAAGATTATACTGATTTACCCTCCCACTAAGACTGTATAAAATCATGGGTTTTCCACCTTCTCTGAACACTGTACATTATCAAACTTTTAGATCTTTTTCAACCTGGTAGATGAAAAATGAAATCTAATTTAAGTGTTTCCTTTATCATGAATGAAATTAAGTTTATTTTCAGACAATGTAAGCCATTTTCTTTTCCTGTATGTAAGCTGTCTGTTTATGTCCTTTGCCTATTTTGTTTTCCAACTGTGTTATGGTATTTTTCATAGTCACTTAGAAGCTCTCCTTCTATACTAAGGAAATTGGCTCTTTGTCATGTGTCGCAAATACATTTTTCTACAGAGGGGCCAGGGCAACCATGAAGAAACGACACAAGGAAGCATAGTACAACTCAGTGGGTTCCGGATGTGGCTGCGTAGAGAAAGGCTGCCTCTCTCACATCTCTTCCTGCCCTCCAGATGTGATTGAGCTGTTACCTTCTAATTCACAGCAGATCAGCAATGAAGATCTAACAGGAGTGCAAGAAAAAGGGTGCATTGAACAGTCACCATGGAAACTGCCCCTCCCACAGCATTTACCATTCAAAAGCTTCTGCAGGCATTCATGTACAACAAATTAGCAAAGGAAGATTTACAGACTCACAACCCTAATTTTGAATGCACTTTGAAGGTGTTTAGAGGCATAAAGAATGCCTGTGGTTTTTGTAGGGCGATTACCAGGGGAAAATTGTCTTCAGTTCCAGCTTCTGCAGAGGATAATTGGTCAAAACACTAGAGTGTATTTTGTTTTTGCTGTACTTTTCCTTCCTTCCCAACCTTGTGCTGATGATTGCCGGTCCGTCGTGTTGCTGATCTCAGAAGTGCTTTGTATTACTGGGCCTTAAACAGAAGCTCTTAAAGACTACCCCCGGTCTAGCCTTTAGTGGGAGCCCATGCTCCCTGAAGAAGTTGAGCTGTGAATCTGGGTGGGAAAAGGAGTGCAGGGGACAAATGAATTCTCTTTGTAGGTCAGAGAAGAAGTCAGTAAAAGCAGGAGGGGTTCTGCAAGGTGAAGGACTGTGACTACTGTTGAAAGCATCCAGGTTGGTGACAGAACCTGGTCAATGATGGCAGGTGATCTGAGGGAGGTGGGGCCTGGACACTGGGATTTCTAGCTCACAAAAAAGCCCAGTCCCAGAGGCCTGTTCACTTTCAAAGGACACTGGGCATCTCAGCTGTAACCAGTGTAGCCTGAGGATTGTTGGTGCCTCCAGTATATGACCCCTGGGATTGATGAGTAACCTGAGAGTGGGTTACAGTAGCCAGAGAGCCTTAACAATGACTGAGGTTTATTTTTCCATCATTTTGGTTGGCTGTGAGCTCAAATTATAATTACTTTTAACAATCTAATATGACACCCTATATAATAAAACCCTAATATGCAAATTGGCCCAACAGCAGAACTACCAGCATAACGACCGATTGCTATGATGTGCACTGGTGATCAGTGCACTCCCACAGGGGGAGCGCCGCTCAGCCAGAAGCCAGGCTCATGGCTGGTGAGCGCAGCGGCAGGGGCGGGAGCCTCTCCCACCTCCGCAGAAGTGCTAAGGAGGCAGGCAGACATCCCCCAAGGGGTCGCGGACTGCAAGAGGGCACAGGCCGGACTGAAGGACCCCCCCACCTCCCTGCATGAATTTCATGCACCAAGCCTCTAGTCTTTACATAACAGTTTGTGGGATAATATTCATACCCACTGTACTTCTGTGGCCTGGCATTTTAGGAAGCCTCACTCAGTTCAGCTCCTGTATAAAAGTCCCACCACAAAAAATTACATTTGGCCGAAACCGGTTTGGCTCAGTGGATAGAGCGTCGGCCTGCGGACTGAAGGGTCCCGGGTTCGATTCCGGTCAAGGGCATGTACCTGGGTTGCGGGCATATCCCCAGTAGGAGATGTGCAGGAGGCAGCTGATCGATGTTTCTCTCTCATTGATGTTTCTAACCCTCTACCTCTCTCCCTTCCTCTCTGTAAAAAATCAATAAAATATATTTTAAAAAAAAATTACATTTGTGATTTTAGGGGATCAAATAGATTTCTTAAAAAGGTACTTTGGTTGTGGCATTTTATCAGCAGGAAATATGTATTAAATTTTAAGGTCTGACTTGTCAGATTAGAGAAGGTCCAAAATCAAGGATGGCCTGAATGGTTCTCTACTGCCCTCCAGTGGATAAGTTAGACAAAAGTTGAAACATTTTTGGAATGGAAAAGAGACTGGTTTGTATTTCTAATACTGTAAAAAATATAGACATGTAAAAAATATATACAGAAAGAGATAAAAGAACTAACGGCTATTTTTTCCCAGTGTGTTAAAAACTAAATGAACTGTGGAATGATGAGCCATTTAATACCATGCCTCCTAAGACTGTATTAAAGAGTTATAAGGAAACCCTAAAGAACCTTAGAGAACCATTAAAGAGTTATAAGGAAACTAGTGGCTCAGTGCACAAAATTCATGCACGGGGGAGGGGGTGTTCCTCAGCCCAGCCTGCACTCTCTCCAATCTGGGACCCCTCGAAGGATGTCCTACTGCCGGTTTATAGGGATCGGGCCTAAACCGGCAGTTGGACATCCCTCTCGCAATACGGGATAGCTGGCTCCTAACCACTCAACTGCCTGCCTGCCTGCCTGCCTGATTGCTCCTAACCACTCTGCCTGCCAGCCTGCTCACCCCCAACGGCCCCCCGCCGCTGGCCTGCTTGCCCCCAAATGCCCCCCCCACCAGCCTCATCACCCCCACCTGCCTCCCCTGCTGGCTTGCTCGCCCCGACCCTCCCTCCCCACTGGCCTGCTTGCCCCCAACTGCCCCCCTGCTGGCCTGCTCACTCCAAACTGCCCCCCACTGTCCTGATCACCTTCAACTGACCCCCAATGATGGCCTGCTTGCCCCCAACTGGCCCCCCTGCTGGTCTGCTTACTCCCAACGGCCCTGCCCCCCACTAGCCTGATTACCCACAACTGCCCTCCCCTCTTGGCCTCTAACCACCTCTACCTCGGCCCCATCACCATGGCTTTGTCCAGAAGAATGTCCAGAAGGTCTCCTGGAAGGTCTCCCAGTCTAATTAGCATATCACCCTTTTATTAGTATAGATTATGCACCTTCTCAATTTCTCCACAAATCTGATTGATATCATGACCAGCTTGCACAAAGAAGTTTATTTATTTAGCACTTCTGCATTAAGATTCTATTCTTTTTAAAGTTGATCTTTTTAAAAAATATTTTACTTATTTTTTTTGAGAAAGAGAGAAACATCAATTTGTTGTTCCACTTACTTATACATGCATTCGTTGAATCTTGTTTATGCCCTGACCAGAGATCGAACCCGCAACCTTGGTGTATCAGGACAATGCTTTAACCAACTGAGCTACCTGGCCAGGGCTATTAATCTTTAAAGTATCCAATTGAGTCCAGCTGGTGTTGTTCAGTGGTTGAGCATCGACCTATGAACCAGGAGGTCATGGTTCAATTCCAGGTCAGGGCACATGCCCAGGTTGTGGGCATGATCCCCAGTGGGAGACATGCAGGAGGCAGCCAATCAATGATTCTCTCTCATCATTGATGTTTCTATTTCTATCTCCCTTCCTCTCTAAAATCAATAAAAAATATATTTTTTAAAAATCTCTATATATAAAAAACCTAAGTGACTGTTATGACTGGTTGACCGAATGCCTGGTCAACCGGTCACTATGATGACACACTGACCACCAGAGGACAGACACTCAACGCAGGAGCTGCCCCCTGGTGTTCAGTGCACTGCCACCGCCAACCTCCTGCGGATGGCCAACTCCCGTGGTCCCTCCCCCTCCTCGCCCCGCCTCCCCACCCTTGGCCAGCCGCCTTGATCAGCCCCTACTGATCGCTGGCCAGGCCAAGGGACCCCACCCATGCACGAATTCATGCACCAGGCCTCTAGTAAATAAAAAATAAAGTATCCAATTGAATGCATTAATCACTAGCAGACAGTAGTAGTTACACACCAAGCCTCTACATGATTTTGTGTTTTTAAACACATTTTTAAAATCTATTAATTCCTCTAAATAATGAAAACAAAAAAACACTAAAGCATTCATGCCCACCCCCACTCTGGTGATAGCAAGTCTGCAAGGCCATACCTGGTTACCTTCCCTTTGCTCACTAAGCAGATTGATTGTGGAGCCAGAAAACATGTATTTAAAGCATAAGGACAATCTGTAAAAAGGCCTGATCACAAATCTTTCTCCAGGCTATTGAGAAAAAGGGAGAAGGCAAGAACCAAAGATAAGACATTTCAAGCTGGTTTGAAAACTTTAAAAAGTGATGAAGCCTATATTACATAAAATTTATGAGACAACCTACTCTAGGAAATTATAACACTAGCAATGTTTCCTGAACCAGGTGATGATTAAAAATAATACCTAAAATATATTGATGATTTCCCACATCTAAGTACTGTGCTAAGATTGTTTCATTTACCTTGAGATAGGTAATGCTTTTATTCCACTTTACAGATAAAGAAACCTAAGTTAATTATTTGCCCAAGTAACTGGCAGAGGGAAGGACCAACCTCCAGAGCAAGATTTAACAAGAACAAGCCTGGTTTATTTGGAAACAGAAGCCTTCTAGAATTCATACTTGCTTTTATTTTTCAAAAATATATTTTTATTGCTTTCAGAGAGGAAGGGGGAGAGGGAGGGGAAGGAGGAGGAGGGAGGGAAGAGGGGGGAGAGAGAGAGAGAGAGAGAGAGAGAGAGACATCAATGAGAGAATCAATGATCAGCTGCCTACTGCCCCATACCAGGGATGGAGCCCGAACCCAGGCATGTGCCCTGACCGGAAATCAAACCATGACCTCTGGTTCACAGATGGATGCTCAACCACTGAGCCATGCCGGTCGTGCTTCATATTTACTTTTAAATTTTACTGCATTTTTATTTAACATGTGTGTGCATTTTTTTTGTCAGAATGTCAAAAGTTTTCATGTTGTCGTTAAGCAGAGTTCTACAAATCTGAGAACAATATAATAGGTGTCAAGCCTTCTTACATTTTGAATAGAGATGCCAATCTTTCTATGCAGGAAACGCCAAGAGGAATTCTAACAGGATAAGCTTCCTGGCAGTTACACAGGAGAAGACAAAGAATTAAATGGAGATTGATGAGGCTGGTGGTGGAAATATCTTTGTAGAGTTGTGAAGGTACTCTGACATTTCCCCTCCTTGTGGAGAAGGAAGGATGTATTAGTTATCTATTGAGGCATAATAAATTACCCTACCATTAGGACACTTCCAACAGTAAACATCTATTATCTCATACAGTTCCTGCAGATCAGGAATGTAGGATCAGTTTGGCTGAATGGTGCTGACTCAGAGTTTCTCAAAAAGTTACAGTTGAGATGTCATTTGATTAATCAAGCTGAGGTCACATGCACGCATTCTTGCTGTAAGAAGGCTAGAAAAAAAGAAGTGAGTAACTGTCTTTTTCATTTTCTGTAAGCAGTGCTCACCACCACCAAGATACATAGTGGGGAACTCCTCCAACACAGAAAGAGAATTCAAATGATGAACAGCAGTAAATAAAACCACAAAAATGTCAAAGAAGTCATCCTTTTAGCTGCCCAACACCAATATAACCACCGCTTTCAATGTTTATTATGTCAAAAAAAAAGTTGTCACTTAGAATATTGCAGCTATCCTTCATACAATCAAAGGTGTACTCACTCTGTCACCCTCTGAGGAAGTCAGTCCAATGTTTCATCAGTTACCACAGCCATCCATCCATTTCTAAGCTTAGAACCTCAAGGTGATATCCATTCCTCTGTAACTTAGGGACTAAATAACAAAATTTACCAATAATAGGGCGCCCTACAAACGATGGTGAAGTAAAAGGTAAAGAAAGAAAATAAAAGTTAAAACATATAAAAGTATACATGATCTATAGTAATAAAAGCAATAATAATATGCTAATTAGACCGGACAGCCGAAAAGACCTTCTGGACAAAGCCGGGGCTGCGAGGGCCAAGGCAAGCTGCTGCAGCTGCGAGGGCCGAGCCCCTTGCATCAGTTTCGTGCACCGGGCCTCTAGTACGTTAATAAAGGAAATACAAATAGAGATGAAGCTCTCATTTCTTTCCCTGATCATGAGGATTCTACCTCCATTATGAAGTCCTTGCTTTACCAGCCATTGTGTGTTCCCTTTACCTTCAACTAACACCTTCATTTCTAAGGAATCTGAGTGTCCGATTTCTAAGCAATCTGGGTGTTTATGTATACCAGCAAACCTATTTCTGCTTGGTTATCAGGGTTAATCACTCCCACCGATACCATAACCTTGTTCTTCTCCTTCTCTTGACTATCCAGTGACACAAGACATACAAAATAAATAGCAGACTCAGCTCCAAATCAATGGAACCACTGTTCAGCCTTTGTTTGAAGAATTCCTTTCTTTAGAATATAAATGTTCCACATTCCCTCCTGCCATGAGACCGTTCCCTCTCCTTGCCTAGGTAACTCCTCAGATCTTGACTCAAGGATCATTTCCTGTCTTATAACCATCTTTCTTCATTGAAATTAACCTCTAAACTAGGGAGGCCCAGAATCTCAAAGAACGGCAGTTTAAAAAACAAAAAATCCTCTAAGTGGGGGTCACTAGGTATATTTCTTTGTTCCTAAATCCATCAAATTTTGCTTATGGAACTGTGGTGGTTTTAAAAACATATCCACAAGTTCTTTTGACACTTCTACCATTAAAAATGAGTCTGCTTAGATATAACCACCTTTAGTAAGTCCTAATAAACTAAATGTAGTTTGAAGTGATGCAGCAGAACTTCCACTGGTAGCTTAGAAAAGGCATTAATTAGTGATCACCCGAATTTCTCTTTTTTGGGATGCCTGCCCTTGGAACCCAGCTACCATGTTGTAAGGAAGCTACCAGCATCTGGAAAGGCCATGAGTAGGTGTCGTGGTACAGATTCAGCATCAGTCACCAGACAGCGAAGGAGTGAGTGGTCCCTTAGATGGTTTCGACTCCCCAATTTTAAGCTGCCCCAACTGAATCATGGGAAAAGTAGAACACAGCTAAACTGTCCCCACTGAGCCCTGCACAAATTACGGATTTGCAAACAAAGCACATTTTGTAGTTGTTTTTAAACCACTAAGTTTTGAGGTGGTTAAAGAGCAATATAGGAACAGGAAGAAAAAGTGCCAAATATTGGACACTAGTTCAAAGCATACACTGCATCCTAGAAGTCACATCAAATAGGGTTACCTCCCAGAAGGCACCATAACTAAGGCTTCAATAAGACCGGGTGCTTCTAGGAGACAGAATATACAATTAGACCAATGAATTCCATGGACATGAGCCCACTGTACTGCTTCTTTCATTACAGAGTGAGTTTCTTGGTCAGAAGCATTATGGTGTCAGACACAACAGGCTAGGAAGCATTCTGTAAGTCCCCAGATGGTGGTGCTGACAGAAGCACAGCAAGCAGGGAAAGCAAATCTAAATCTACAGTAAATGTGTTTCAGAGAGGACAAATAACTATTCCCTCAACGACTGGGAAGGGCCAATCGAATCAACTTGCCTCCAGGTGGTTGGCTGATCCTCCTGGAGCATGGGGTATATCACCAGCTCAGGATTGGTCACTGCTGCTGGCAACCTTAACATTCAGCAATGGCTCGGTGATCCCAAGCACAGCTCAATCCTGTCTATCATTTGCCTTTTTCCCCATAATTCCAATGAGCCTGAGAAAAGAGGCTAAGTTTCATCCACACAGGGGTTCATGTCATCCATATTGTCCTCCAGATTTATTCTGCAAGTTCCAGAATATCCCTTTCCAAGTATGCCTTATCACCAGTTCTGCAATCTTATTCTTCCCATGTCCTTGACTAACTGGCCAATTAGTCTTTGGCCATGAACTACTACCAAAGGCCATTTCTCCTTTCAGGCAACGTGAATTTCAAGACATCCCTCTGGACATGCTGTCCATTAAACGGACTTCGCAACTTTAATGTTCTTCAGGTCCAAAGTGGGAACACAACCATCTAACAGTCCATTTCTGGCAGGCATGAGCATATTGTCCTGAGGAACTTGGTGCCTGGCACAGCACAGGTAGCCAATAGGTATTTTTTAAATAATCTTTTAAAATGCAGATTACATCCCTTCCCTGCTTTAAGCCAATAGCTTCCC
This sequence comes from Myotis nattereri, assembly GCF_964212035.1. Taxonomy (NCBI): domain Eukaryota; kingdom Metazoa; phylum Chordata; class Mammalia; order Chiroptera; family Vespertilionidae; genus Myotis; species Myotis nattereri. The sequence continues at coordinate 54,652,800 of NC_138089.1, forward strand.
ACTGACATTAAAGATCCTGCTAGGCATGGCCTCTGTATACACTCCTTCCTCTTGTTCTCTGTACTCTAAACCTTGGCCCCTAATTCCTGGAATGTTCCAAGCGCCCTCCTGCCACTAATCTTTGCTCAGACTGTTCCCGCTCCTTGCCTAGTTAACGCCATCCTCAGATCTTGACTCAAGGATCATTTCCTGTATTATAACCATCTTTCTTCACTGTAATTATCTCCATATTCATTTATATGTTTAATTCCTGTCTTACCCAGGACCCTAAACTCTATGACGATGTGCACTTAACACTGACTCCCTGCACCTAATATAGTGCCTGATACTTAATAGGTGCTAAATAATATCTGAATACACAAATAAATGTGTCTGTAATAAAATGCAGTACAGGTAATTTACCTACAAGTTATCACCGCCAGTTTTGCTTAAGATGCTTCCTGCCATTATTTTCTACTCTTCTAACTTGCATTTCTTTATTAATTTAAAAAGGCATTTGTTTAGACAAGAACTTTCCTAAGCATTATATCTATCCTAGCACTATGCAAAAAAAAAAAGTGAATACATATGAAACTTTAAATATACTAATAGCCACATTATAAAAAGTAATTTTATTTTATTTAACCCAATATATTCAAAACGTTATCATTTTCACATGTAACCAGTATGAAAATTATTGAGACACTTTGCATCCCTTTCTTTGTACTAAGTTTCTTATATTCGGTGGGCATCTGAGTTACACATCTCCACGTGAGCGGGCCGTGCTTCAAGGGCGCCCGGGCCACACACGCCGAGTGGGGGCTGCGTGGGGCTCCGAGGGGGGCTCCGTGGGGCGCCGTGGTCCCAAAGGAGCCACTTTCCCGGAGTCCGCGTGTCCTCAGCACCTGGACGTGTCGGGGCAACTCCGGGGCCAACCTTCACCCACAAGGGCCGCTCGGGACGAGGTGATTCACGCCCGGGTCTGGAGTGAGCCCCACGCCTTCAGCATCTGCCACCCGGAGGTGGTCCCAGAGAACACTTTCAACCAGTGTGCATTTTTCACCTTCCTACCAGCCGGTCCCCTCGTATTTAAACAGATACTTGGCTCCCCCTGAAGATGGGGGCCCCCTCCCTCCTTTGCAGTCTCCTCCTTTGAAGCCAGTCTGTGGGGTGTCATGGCACATCTGGGGGTTCCCTGGGCTGCTTAGGGGAATTTGGGGGGAGGGTTTCTGCGCTTCTGTGCAAGCCGCCCAGGTCCGGCATGACGGGTTCTTTCGGCGCTTCCCCGACGCCGGCTTGGGCCTCCGGCGACGGCGCTGGGGGGAGAGCAAGCCGGGGCGGAGGCTCACGGAGCCGGACTGGACTGCTCCCTCGGCTCGGAGGCGAGCTCTCGCCAGCATCACACTCACGCGACAACTCTGCGGTCCTGCCTCCGCACGGGGCCCCCGGCCGCGGCCACACACAGCGCCGGAGGGACGCGCCGGCAGCCGGACACTCGCCCCGCCGCCGGCCCTCGGCCAAGGGGAAGAGGCGCGACTTCCGCCTGGACGGAGCCACTTCCGGAAGTGACGTCGGAGTGTCAACATGCAAGATGGCGGCCCATCACCGGCAGAACACGGCCGGGCGGAGGAAAGTGCAGGTACGGGAGCCCGGCTCCTCGATCTCCCGGACGTGGCTGCCAGCCCGGCCCACCCACAGCGAGCAGATGCCTCGGGCCGCGATCGGTGGTGTAGCGACTTGGGGCGAGTGGGATGTCGGGCGCGGTCGGGTGCGAGGGGTGGGGCCGCGGCGCTAACGGCTTCTGGAGGGGGCGGGGGGCTGGGGGCGGCCCACCGAGCCTGCCTGGGCCCCGTCCCGGGACCCTCGGGTGCTCCGTTCGGAGCCCGGGGTTGCCGATCGCCCGCTTTCTCCGGGGAATGGGCTTGCGAGGCCGGGAGAGGCTCGTTCTCCGCCCACCTGCCTCCCCCGTCCCTAAGCCGCGACGGAGCGGAGGCCTCCGGGCGCTTCCCAGCTGGCTGGCGGCCGAGGCGCGAGTGGGCCCGTGCGGGGGCGTGGCGGGGCAGAGGCCGCTCCGCGGGGTGGCTGCGGGGGCTTCTGCACGTGAGAGCCGCCTGCGGTCTTTTATGCGGGGGCTTTTTGCCTGTTGCGGTGGAAACGACTGGGGAGTGTGCTGGCGTTGGTGGGGAAAATACGATTTTTACTGCTTTGGAGTTTAATTTCGTTTTCACCATTTCTTCATCTCCACTGTGCAGCCTTGGATCCTCTTTTCTGTTTCTGTAATCTCTTAGCTAAGGGTAAAGAGTTACCTTACCCTTCCGTGTGTGCTTGCAGCCTTCGTGAACCTGGTTTTGTGTGTCGGGTACGTTTGAGAGTTTACTGTTCGCTGTTTTCAGCGATGCAAGGAGTAAAGCCTTACTACAGGTGTATGCTGCAGGGATAGCTTAGGTAGTAGTGAGGGTATGGTGCACTCATGCATTGAACATTACTGTGCACTTACCTTGCAAAGAATGGAGAGAGCAGGGGAATAAGTGACACCCAGACTTTGTATAAAACAGCATGGTCTGTAGGTTGAAATCAGTGAGTGTTCCTCAGTAAGGCAACCCCAGCAAGTTGCTGTGAGCCGTAAGGTCCTCTGGGCAGTCCCTTCTTTGTTTTGTGGATCTCATTGATGAGTACAGTATCCAAGCATTCAATGGATTTTGAATTGAGTGAAATGAATAAAGATCTAAAATAGCTAACCCTGTATGGTGATTTAAAAAACTGTTTTTTAATCCTTAACCCAAGGATATATTTTTATTGATTTTAGAGGAAGGGGGGGGGAGAAATATCGATGTGAGAGAAAAAACGATCGGTTGCCTCCAGTATGTGCCCCATCCCACCAGGGATCAAACCACATCTTAGGTAGGTACCCTACTGGGGATCCAAACCGGAAATTTTTGTGTGTATGGGACCACGCTCCCACCTACTGAGCCACCTGGCCGGGGCTGTTAGGTGATGTTTAAGTGTATCATTGACAGAATTTAAGTAACCCAGCATGCAAACCAGGTGGGGAGAATGTCTGCTTCTGAGTATACTGTAACTCAAAATGGGAACGGTATTCCAGGCACTAGAATGGTACACTCCTTAAGGTAGTAAGGAGAGCTCATCAGGCCACTTCGTTTCTTGTGTTTAGACTTAAAAGGCAATATAGGACGGGCTAATATAAATCTGCAGCGTGTGTGGAAAAACTGGGTGTTTTAATAAGCTGAGTATGAGCTATTGCATGTAGAATGAGAGAGGTGATCATTCCACTCTCACTGATCAGAGTGAATTAGAGTTTGAGATACGGCAATGAGGTTAATAAAGTGACTTTAAACTATTCCTACGAAGAGCACTCAAAAGAACGAAGACTCGTCTGCTGAACAGAAGATTCAGTGAGTCTTGTTAGCTGCTTTCAGAATTCCCCCCCAAGGTCTAGAACCAATGTGAAAAGCCACAGAGATTGATTTTATCTCAACACTTCAGAACTTTTATTTATGGAAGTGTTTTTGAAACCAGAGCATGTTCACTGCAAAAACCCACAAACAGTACAAAAGTATAAATGATAATTGTCCTCCACTCTTCAAAGAAAACTATGGACAGTGTGACATACAATCTTAGACCAGGGTTTTTCACCAGGAGTGTTACTGACATCTTGGGCGGGATAATTCTTTAGGCGGGGAAGGTGTTGTCCTATGCATTGTAAGTTTTGCATCTTTCTGGCTTCTTCCCACTAGGTGTTAGCACCTTCCCAGTTGTGAAAATTAAAAATGATTCTAAACATTTTCAAATGACCCCTGGAAGGCAAAATTGCCACTGGTTGAAAACCAGTGTTTCGTAACACTTCATGCACGTATACCCGACTTACATGATCAGACAATCAAACATGTGAATTCAGATATATAATGCAGTTATTTTCTGGTAATCAAGATGTCAAAGCCAGTCTTTTCACTCCCTGGTGGTCCCTTAGTGTTAAGATTTTCCAACAACCTGAGTCTATTGGTTGGCTCTGTCTCCATCCTTCCTTCAATACGGCCTCCTCTCATTTGCTTCAGAATTCTTGGGGGTGCAGGGGGGGTGGGGTTAGACAAAAGTCACTAGTATTCCTGGTTTAAGAGCAGCAACTATGCTGTAATACTTAGTGATCATTCAATAATATAAATACTTGCTCTTTCATAACAATTATTTTGATTGGAAATGACTCCAACTCAACCAGGCTCAATAGGCAGTGCTAGTTGCATGCAAATCTCGAACCAGAGAGCTCACTGTGACTCTCTACCCTAGGAAGTGATGTAAAGTCAGCTTTACCACGGGCCGGTCCTCTCCTATTCCCAAACTTCCAGCTCTAGGCCTCCCCTCTTGGTGGCATGGTGGCTGTCTCGAACCCAGACCTTGTCTCCTTTCACCACACTATCAGTTGGCAGATAGAGTCTCTTAAATAGTCCCTGTCTAGTTTCTCCTAGAATCTGCTTGCCTTGAGGAAAAAACACTGGGAGCAGAAGTGAGGGATGGAGAGACAGCCAACAAATGCCTATTCTGCCAGTACTTAACTCTTTTCCCTGCTAAATATTTAGTTAGTCTACACCTATTCAGAGCTCAGTATGGTGTTGAGTCCTGATTTTGAGTCCCAATTCTGGGTTGGTTGATTAATCTTTGATACTTTTTAAAGGAAGTAGAATGATGCCAAATCCTGGCTCCTCAAGAAAAGACCCTTACAATTAGCCATATCTGAGTTACTTTTTATGCAGGATGGGTAATTAGAACTGTGGTGTCAGTATAGAACAGGGGTCTGCAAAATTTCTCCAAAGGGCCAGATAGTAAGAATTTTACACGTTGGAGGCCATTCTGTGTCATAACCAGACCTCTGCCATTATAATGTGAAACCACCCATAGAAAATACCTAAATGCATCGGTGTGACCGTGTCCCAGTAAACCCTTGTTTACTAAACAGGATTTGGCCCAAGGACAGTTTTTTACTAGCCAATGAGTAGGAAAAGTCAGGCAAGACTGCTTTTCAGAATCTTTTTAAAATTAACACTCCAAAAATATAGGTTCAAGCAGAAAGTCATGGTCCACAAGATTGAGCAGGAAAAACAGATGTGAGAATTATTGATATTTAGCCAGTTTTTCTTGGCCAAATTTAGCCTGAGTTAGCTTGATAGCTAGAAGTAGCCTTATATAAAAGAGCTGTGTGATTCCATTTATAGGATATTACAGAACAGGCAAAGCTAATCTATGGAGAAAGCATCAGATCTAGATTGGGAGTGGGGTATAGAGGTGGGGGGCGAGGATGAGGCAACTTGCTAGGGTGGTGCAATGGTCAGTGTATCTTAGTAGGTGTTGTATTGCACAGGTATATTCATTTCTCAGAAGTATCTATGTACACTTAGATCTGTACATTTCACTCTAAGTAAAGTTTATCTTTTTAAAAAAGGAGCCATGAATAAATAATGAACTCTAGTTAATAATATACATGCTGAAGTATTTAGGGGGGAGTGTTATTGATGATGTGCAACTTACCTTGAAAGGCATTGAAAAATAGCATGGATCAAATGAATAGATGGTTACGAGGTAAAGCAACTATAGAAAATGTTAGTTGTAGAATAGATATATGTGGCAGGTATATGAATGTTTGCTGTGTAATTCTTTCGACTTTTGTGTTTTAACTTTTTCATAATAAAAGGCTGAGAGAAAATAAGTTTTAAAGCTTAAACAATAGTTAGATAGTGATGAGCAGCAGAAGATGAGGAAGTGAAATTTCAGTTGCAGTGGCCAGAGAATGCCTTGTTGAGAGGCTGACTTCTGAGTAAGGATCCAAAAGAAATGAGGAAACGAGAGTGCCATGGAAGGGGCGGGCATTCCAGTGAGAATATCACATGCAAAGGCCCTGAGTGGGAATGGTCCTGGCCCGTTTGTGGAGTGAAGAGGCCTTTGTGGCTGGCATGGAGAGAGTGAGGGGAGAGGCGCCGGAGATGAAATCAGAGCGGTAACTGCTGGCCGGACCATGTAGACAGAGCACCAGGGCATAGTGAGGTCTAGAGTGCCATGGGACGTAGTTGGTGGGTTTTGAGCAGAGGGATATACAGGATATACATGTGTTTTAATAAGGGTGGCCTGGCTTCTGTGTTCAGAACCTCCTGTGGGGGCACAGGGCAGAGAGAGGAGGCCAGATGCTATGTGATGGTGATGATGGCCCACCAGGCTCCTGAGAAGTGCTTGGAATTAAAGTCAGGAAGGCACCAAGGTTTTGCGCCTGAGCAACTGGAAGAATGAAGTCACCATTAACTCCATCAATGAGGAAGACCAGGAAAAGCTGTTTCGGGGAGGACTATCAAGAGTTGGGCTTGGAACATGCCGTGATTACGATGTGTGTGAGGCACCCAAGGGGAGATGAGTTCATGCACACACACCTCAGGGGAGCCTGGGGAAAGAGCCCAGAATATTCCCTTTGTGAACCAGAAATGCTTTCAGAACCTCCCTTCTTTTCTTAAAAGTATTGTGAATTTTGTACTTATTCCATAATATATCCACATTTGTTTTCACATAAAAAGTTGTTTCGTTACTGTAGTAGGCAGAGTGCCTTCCCACCAAAATGCCATGCCCTAATCCCTGGAACCTGTGAATATGTTATGTTATGTGATAAAAAGGACTTTTCAGATATAATTAAGGTTACAGACCTTAAAATAGAGGGTTATCCTGGATTATCCAAGTGGGTCCAGTCTAATCATATTAGCCCTTAAAAGCAAAGAAGGTTCTGCACCTGGCAGAAGTCAGGTTTGAGGCATGAAAGGGATCTCCGTTGCCGGAGAGGGTGGGAGTAAACGGAGTAAACCAAGAAGGGAAACATTGGAATTCAGGAAACAATGGCTGTAGCCCAGAAAAACAGTAAAGGGAGGCACAGGGGATGAGGCTGTGCCAGCAGACCTAGAGGGCAGCCAGCCCAGACTGAGTGCAAGGTGGAGGATGCTGAGGGGGAAGCCTGGGGAAGGGGGTGGGGTGGATTCTTGCTGTAATATCTAACATGGTGCAGCAATTAAAGAAAATGGAACTTAAAGTAGAGGAAAACCAGTAGAAGAAGGGGAGAAAGATAGAACTCTAGGGAAAAGAAAAAGCTCTCCGAGGGAGGAAATGTATTCATAATATAGTACTTAGCTAGTCGGCAGATAGCAATTACAGAGTCAAACAGTGTAGCACTGATTATTTATTCAACCAAAAATAGCGATGCATCTATATCAGAAGAGGAGAGGGAGGGTTATTGGGGGTAGTTTCAGAGTTACATCCTAATCTACCATAGCCTGAGTAAATAGGTGAATCTACAATGGGTAAACGGAAAGCTATAGAATAAACACAGTATTTCAAGAAATGCAGTAACTATCCAGAAGAAACCAAGAGTTGAAATTAGTTACTCCTAGGGAATAAGACTGGTATGGGGAGTATTACACAGACAATAGGTATGTGATTTTTCATTACAGTCTTTCAGTATTTCATATTCTGAGTATAGGCAAGAATTACTTAGACAAAAATTAAATTATAAATTCAAAAAACTAAGTAATATATGTCCATGGTAAAACGTTCATACCATATAAAAAAGGCGTGAGTGACAGTCACCATAATTCCATTACTCGGGATAGTTTTTTATTTGTATGTCTTTCCAAACTTGTATATGTATTTTTTAAATATATATTTAATAGTCTGAAACATTTTTACAGTAATGATTATTATACACAGCTGTGTTAGACCACACACATTTCACTTAAATATAGCATGGCTGTCTTCCCATGTCATTCATTCTAGATGTGCGTCAACATTTTTAATGATTAAATAGTACTCTGTTTTATGGATGTGCCAAAATTTATCCAATTAAGATACTTCTAATTCTTTGCCATTTTTAATCGCGCATCTGTGGTGGATACCTTTGAAGAAGTGGCCCAGGCTTGTTTGCTAAAAATTACTTTCTACCTAAAATGAGGACCTGGCCCTTCCCCACTGGACCAATCAGATAATCCCGAGAAATCTGAAAATTAAGATGTACATGCTACAGAGTCTCTATTAAAGGAAATGTATGGAGAAAAGCAAATAAGGGGTCATAAAGCCCCAGAGAGAGAGAGAGATCGAGAGAGACTGAAATTGACATTGACGCCAACTTGGTTCCTGATGGTTTTCTAATATCTGATTCATGCAACAAATATTTATTTAATGTCTTCTATGCCAGACACTATAATGAGTGGTGGGAGGAACACGGCAGACAAGTTTCTTGATCTCTTGCAACATTAGAATGAAGAAGATGCCACAGAAAAGATCAATGTGGAGTGTGGTAAGATGTGAGAGAAATAAGTAGTGTAAGTGACAGAGGGTGGAGATCAGGGAAGGCCTTTGAGAGGAGGTGGCCTTTCTGCTAAGACCGGAAGGGTTAAGGTGAGCCAGACAAGGTAGAAGCTGGGGAAGAGTGCCTGTGGGGACTGGAGAGGGGGGATCTTCTCAGCGTGGGGCACAGTGGATGGGAAGGGATGGGAGAAGAAAGCTCGATGTATTGAGGATCAGGCGTTTGGTGTGACTACCATGAAAGGAGCTCAGGGGGGGGCGGGGGGGAGGGGGGACGAGGGGGAGTTAGTTTGAGGAGAGTATGAAAATGCAGGAAGCATGTGGGGAATTTGAACTTTAAATGTAGTGAAAAAAAGCCTTTGGAAGGCTTCAGCAGAGAAGTGTCATGATTTTATTTTTAAATGTCTTGTGAGTCATAACTGTATTTCCTGCCCCTGGGCTGTTAGATATCTTGTATCCTTGTGTTAACATGTTTCTTTACTCAATTTAAGCAGGCTTGAGTAGATCTCAGCTACATTACTTGTACCCAAAGGACTGAGTTAAGACAACATCCTTGTTGTTTTCATGTATACAACTCTAGCCCTTTTCATGTCATTGATTATTTATGTTCATTGGCCATTTAAAAAAAAAAATTGCCTCTTCATGATCTTTACTCCTCTTTCTGTTGGAGAGTTTGACATGTTGTTAATGTGTTGTAAGGAATCTTTGTATGTAGTCAAGATTAAACTTTTGTGTAGTGGTATTTATTTCATTATTTTCCCAGTTAGATGTTTGCCCTTTAACCTTGTTCATACTATTCTTTTCAGAAAGCCTTTTTAAAAAGGTAACAGCTTTATTGAGATAAAATTCACATATTATAAAGTCACCCTGTTAAAGTATACAATGCAATGATTTCTTACTATATTCACAAAGTTGTGCATTGATCACCCAATTCCAGAACATTTTTCATCAACCCAAAAAGAAACCCTGAGCCCATTAATAGTCCCCCCTATTTTCCTCTCTTCCAAGCTCATGGCAACCTCTGATCTACGTTCAGTCTCTGTGGATTTACATATTCTGGACATTTAGAATAAATAGGATCCTCAAACAGGAGCCATTTTATAACTGGCCTCTTTCCCTTGCCATGTTTTTAAGATTCATTCACATTATAATATGTGTCTGTACTTCACTCCTTTTATGGCTGAAAAATATTCCATTGCATGCATATACCACATTTTGTTTATTCTTTGTCAGTTGATGGGCATTTGAGTTGTTTGCACTTTTTGGCTCTTGTGAATAATGCTGCAGTGAACATTTGTACATGCAAAAGGTTTTGACTGGTATTTGGTCAAATCAGCATTGCTCTTTTCCTTTGTAAAAATTACTGTATTTCTTGTCATGTTAGCAGAGCCTTCTCCAAGTAGTTTTATGTAAATATTCACCTGTCTTTTAAAATGTATTTTTATGAGTAAATTATTCTATTTCAATCTTAAGTCCACATGAAAATTCATTTTGGATTAAAATTTGGAAAAAGGATATATGATTTTTCCCAATAGAATCACTAGATGCTCCTAGATAATTTATTATTTAATAATTATCATGCCCTCTTTGATCTGAAACACCATGTTTACATCAAAAGAAAAAATTTATAATAGAAAAAATATTTCCAGATTTTGTTTTATTCCATTGATTTTTTAAATATATTCCTATTGTGGTACTTCATTGTAATTTTGGTAGCTTTAGCTTTATAAAACCTTTTAAGATCTTTAAAGAATATGCTTTCATTTTTTAAAATAACTGGATATTGCACACACACACAAAACATTATACTATATATTTTGTCAACTTCTAGAAAGCAATTCCATGGGATTCTGGCCAAAGTTGGGTTTCCTAAATTCACAAATTTAGGAAACAGTTGTTAATTTGGAATCTTCCTGTGCTATAATATGGCACCTCCTTTATTCAAGTTTTTCTTTTATGTACATTGTTCTGTCAGTTATTTTAGGTATTCGTTCTTGTTGCTGTTGTAAATAGGTCTCCCCCCCCCCCTCCCCGAACCTCCTGTTCTATTCTTAACAGTTTATTTCATTAAATTAGAAAAGTTTTGCTTTTGGCTGCTGGCCATTTGTTGACTTTTTCATAATTGTAACTGGTTGATTCTCGTGAGTTTCACATGAAGCAGACAGAACTGACCGACAGTAACAGAATCGTGGAAAGTGCTCAGAAGGAGAAGTCTGGTGTGTTAAAGGACACAAGACTCATTTGCTCGCCAGGTCGGCAAACAGCTTTTTGAGGAAGCATTAAACAGAACCCTAAGGACTGCAGCAGGATTGGCCAGAGAGAGGGGAGGAAGGCCTTCCAAACTGAGGGACCAGGACATGGGGCGCTCTGTGTGCAGGGAGGTGTGTTCAAGGCAGTGGGGGCAGCGTGAGCAAAGAGAGTGGCAGGAGAGGTGAGCAGGGCACTTGCAGCGTGTGGAGGAGTCCTGGTCAAATCGTGAGTCTGGGAGAGCAGGCACCGGAGAGGGTTTTGAGCAGAGGTGAGACACACTCCAGTTTTGCTGCTTTGTGGGGAATGGATTAAAGACAAACCGCAGCGTGGGGGAGGCCCGTTCAGAAGCGGTTATCGTAGCTCAGCATCAGCCCGCCTCCTCTTGGACGAGGCTGCTAGGAATGTCATTCTTCTCTCCTCGGCTCTTCACTCTTTTATAGAGTAAAATAAAATTTTTATTGGATTGAAAAATAAGTTTTATATGGAAAACATGGGATGTTGCATTTCAGATCTGCCGCCGGTAGGCTGCCTTTTACTGCATGTCCTGTCACTTCGTAAAAAGCAAATGTCCACTCGTTTGTCAGGTTTCCTATGTGATTCGCGATGAAGTGGAGAAGTACAATCGGAACGGAGTCAATGCCCTGCAGCTGGACCCGGCCCTCAACAGGCTCTTCACGGCGGGTCGAGACTCCATCATAAGGATATGGAGCGTCAATCAGCACAAGGTAAGGCAGGGGTCGAGGGGACACTTGAAAGCCATCCTCCGAAAACTGTGCTCGCCTACGCAGGCCTTCCGGAGTTCCCGCTGGAATCTCTGAGCGCTGCGTTGCTTGGTACGCTCTGTAAAGGCATGCAGCCAGCTTTCTGTGAGCCCTTGGGAAAAACACCCCTCGGGGAGTTTCCGAAGTATTTCAGATAAGGCAGGGACTCCATAAAACTAGGCCGCTGATAAGAAAGACATAAAGAGATTTGTCTGGTAGAGGAATTACTTGCAACAATTTATTTTTCTGCTGTAACTACGTTCCCAAAAAGCTTCTTGGCCACCCTTTTCACTGCTCTTAAGAAAAGGTTGACTCTGCTTTTACAATGATAACTAATCTTGAACAAATATTAGATTTCTTCAAGGTTGCCGTAAAAGTATGAAGGTAACCTGCTGCCCTTCTTCAGATTTAAAGCCTGCTTTCTTAAACGGACCAGTATCTAAACACATGTGAAGACAAATCCCGTCAAATTGCAAGGAATTCTTTTTCTGTGTTGTTGGAATGTCTGTATTGTGAATGACATAGGCAGATTCGGGGAAGAAAAGGACATTTCTTGAGCTCCTAGCTGTGTACCAGACACTCTTAGCACTTTCATATCCAAGATGGTCTTAATTCTCACAGTCCTCCTTCGAGGCAGCTGTTACGGTTCGTGTTCGGAGACAGGAAAACAGGCTCAGAGAGATCCATGGTTAAATAGCTGGTAGGTGACAGGGAATTAGAGCCCCTCTGACTTGAAGCCCTGGCGCTAATCCTTAGGGTTTTAAAGTCTGTGTCTTCCTAGCAAGCTCCGCAAGTCTGATGTTCAGTCCAAAAAAGACCCACTATTTTGCACACTTGCTAGATGATGTTTCTTTAAATGGATTTTGGTCTCGTGGGCTTTGGATTCTTTAAACAGTGGCCACAGAGGTGGCCCAATGTCAGAGACATGGGAAGGAGGAAAATCGTGGCTTTTAAGTGCTTTTTGAAACTTAACGTTTGAATTGGAATGTCACCTTTCTGGGAATTAACAGTACTGCATTTCAAACAGACTATGGGAAAACAGTCACAAAAACTAACCTGGAAGAATCTAGAAAGCTGCCTATGCTGCCCTTAAACATCTTTTTTCTGATCTTCGTTTTATGACAGGATTGAATAGCGTTTCTCAAATAGACTTGTTCTCTTTGCCAGGAAGTTTCTTGAACTTGCCTGTCTTAGGTGTAGGATGTAACTAAATACTTGGCTTGGTAGTTAAGCCAAGCGAGAGGAATAGAAGAATCTCAAATTACTGAATTGAAATGGTGACCGGGGTAGCACTCCTTTAGCCCTTGGCTTCCATTTCTTCTCGGACGGACCGTAGATAAATGAGGAAAACACTTAATTCAGAAGGTAAACACCACAGTAGAAGCTAAAAGCAAAAGAGTCCATCTCCCTCTGCAGCAGGCTGGGCTCCGCCTCGTTTCTGCCCCTGCTGTGTGCTGTGAGCCCTCGGCACCACTGATTCCTACCCCCCAGCCTGCAGGGGGGTTCATGCCCTGTCCTTTCCAGTAACGCCTTCCTCTAGCGCTGTTGCCTTCACTGACTCAAGGCATAAAAATTAAGCATTTGTCCTGGAAACCTAGGCTTTTATCAGTAATAAAACTGTCCTGAAACAAAACTTCTGTGCACATGTTATCTGGAAGCATCAACTCTTGGGCGCTAGATTTTAAGGTCATAGAGCAGTGTGTCACACTAATTGAAGAATCTAAACATATCTATAATTTGTAATACAGTTCATTCTCTAAGATAAGCTAATGATATCCTGTGATTTTTCTTTTAATTTCAGCAAGACCCATACATAGCATCTATGGAGCACCATACCGATTGGGTAAACGACATTGTACTCTGTTGTAATGGGAAAACATGTAAGTATTTCTTTGATTATCGGGCTTCAGGAAGCTTCTCATTTAATTTGATGTATTTTTTTCATTTTTCATGTAAGCTTTTTATTAAAATATAGCATACATACAGAAAAGCATGCACACTTCGAGAGTACAAGTTTGCAAGGCGAACACCCATATGAGAAACAGATTACCAGAAGTGTCCCGCCCCGTGCCACCCTTTCAGTCACTATCCCCTGCCCCACTGTCTTCTAAACACTATAGATTAGTTTTGCCTACATTTGAACTGTCTGTATAAATAGACTCATATACTATGTATTCTTCTTTTAACCTTATTAATATCTCTTTCTGTTCTTATTATGGTAGGATCCATTTCTTGGTTTTTCAGTCTGTGTTAGAGAAATTTTCCCAATCAAATTAGTTCAACTGGAACTTTAAAAAATATTTGCCTTAGCTATTAAAACAATAAAATTTTGAGGCAGAATACAATAGGTTCTAGAAAAAGCTTTTAAATATATATATTTTAAATTTTTATTGATTTCAGAGAGGAAGGGAGAGGGAGGGAGAGACAGAAACATCAATGATGAGAGAGAATCATTGATTGACTGCCTCCGGCATGCCCCACACTGGGAATTGAGCCCACACCCTGGCATGTGCCCTTGACCGGAATCGAACCTGGGACCCTTCAGTCTGCAGGCCGATGCTCTATCCACTGAGCCAAACCAGCTAGGGAGAGAAAAAAGCTTTTAGATTATATATGTACTATATGTGTGTATAAACATGAACAGATGTTTGAATTAATATTAGGAATATTATAAATATTGAAGTATATACCACTAAAGTGTTTGTTAATTCTTTGCCTCTTCTAGTAATATCTGCTTCTTCTGACACAACAGTAAAAGTATGGAATGCACATAAGGGATTTTGTATGTCAACATTAAGGACACATAAGGTAAAAGAGCTAACATAATATTTCAATTTTCAGTGTCTTTAGTGTAATATTGGGGTCTCAGTACTTTAAGTGGCTCATTTTCTTATGGATCTACAGTGTAGATCATAGTACGTGTGTTCTGTTACAGGATTATGTAAAGGCCTTAGCATATGCCAAGGATAAAGAACTGGTAGCATCGGCTGGGTTGGACAGACAAATATTCCTTTGGGATGTGAATACTCTAACAGCACTGACTGCCTCAAATAACACTGTCACAAGTAAGGAGTTTGAAAAAAATGTCTTTGAAAGTGCTCCAAGTTGACATAAACAAAGAATGGTTTATAAAATATTTTGGATTAGTTTGTTTTGAGACAGTGGTTCATATCTAGAGAGTGCTTCTACCTCCAGCGTTCTAGCCCCCAAGAGTGTGCTTGGCCAAGGAGCTAGTTCCTCGCTGCATCTAAAGTGGTAGCTTCTCCAAGGGTCAGCTTTCATGTGCATGTCTTAGATCCCCAGCTGCAGCCTGGGCGCCTGCAGGCAGCAGCGTCTGTCTCACTACTCCTTTGTATCTCCCACAGCCTCGCTGCCAAAGCCACACGCAGCAGATACTGTTGATGGAGGTGGTAACTACCTGGCAAAGTAGGCAGCTTCTGACTTTCAAAAGTGTGACTGTATATTAAGAACCTTTGAGTTAATGGCCCAGATGGAAAATACCCAAAGCAAGGAAAGAAAAGGTTTTGAGTGCGAATTTTGCAGGACCTTTTTAGAGTAGCCCAAAGAATCCAGCCAATTCTAGAGGAGTTCAGGGAGGCTAGGGTGCTGCGAGAGGCGATTCAGAACGTTCGCAGCAGGTTAATAGCATGGATGCCTCTTCAACTAAGAGATCTCGGATGACCAGGTCAGACCCATCCAAGTCTAAACTTGAAACTCAGCCTCATGCTTGGCCCAGTCTACTAGAGTCCTGCAGGCCAGGTGTCAGACGGGACTCTAAGGAGCACATTTTTTGGCTAAGCCTGGCCTGGAAGGTCTGTGTTCAGGACGTGGACTTGAACTATCTAGATCCCTGTGTTACAGATTCAGTTTGTCATGACTGTGGAACACTCACACTGACATAGCCAGGGCAGTTCTAATAAAACCTAGTATGAGCCAAGAGGGGCAAGTTGGGAGGCTGGTGTTTATGATTTTTTTAATACTGTTTTGCTTTTTCCCCCTGGGAGATATGTGAAGGTCTAAACACTATTCTCCCCTTGTTCTTGATTTTCCACCTGTACACTCTCTCAGTGCTTCAGTAGCTGGTCCCTGCTGAGGCTATCATGATCCATTTAGCTCTTTGTAGATGGAAGTCCTGCCTCAAAGAGACACTAACAAAACGGAACAAAGCAAAACAGCAGGATGGTCTCAAGGTCAGAGACTAGGCTTAGTGGTTACAGATTCTACAGCAGATATGTCTGGGCTTAGAATAGTTGAGAGAGGACCTCATAAGTTTTTTGTGATTATAGAAATACTAATAGCTAACATTTATTGAGCACTTCTACAAGCAGTTACTTTTCTAAATACTTTACATATATTACTCTTTATTGTAAAATTGGCATCATACTATATAGTTTTATATGCTTTTTTTTTTTCACTTCAGTGATATTTTGTTCTGAATCAAAGGGCCTGAGCATGATTCTTGTACATGTTGCCTGGTTTCCTTCCAGAAGAGTTGTACCACATTGTCCTCCCACAAGCAGTGTGTGAGAGTGCCGTTTTACTATGTTTTCTGATAATTGAATATTACCTTGTTGTTTTCTTTTTAATCTGACTTGGTGAAAATAGTATTTTTGTTTATTTGAAATAGTGAGTTTGGACATATTTTTCATATACCTCAGTGGTACATGTATATCTTTGAAAATATATTACTTATGTGGATAGGTTTGAAATGGCAGTGCAGTTCAATTTAGCAAATATTTATTGAGCATTTGTGTATACTCAAATCCAGAAAAGATGTAAAACTTGATATCTCTGTTATAGATTTCTTTAGAGCACTTATAAAGATAAGATTTTTTAAATTGAATAATTAAGCCTGCAATTTTTGCTGACTAGCTACTAAACATCTGGTAATTTTGTTAACATGTAGCTCCATTTATCCTTAATAGCTTCTTCTTTAAGTGGGAACAAAGATTCCATTTATAGCCTGGCAATGAATCAACTGGGAACAATCATTGTATCAGGGTCCACTGAAAAGGTAAGCTTAAAGGGGAGCTTAAAGGGTGTACCTTAACTCTAGAAAACAAAGAAACCAAAATAATTTGATCTGTGTCATTACTAGCCATATAGACAGTAGTTTTGCTTGGTGGAATGCTAAAAGAAAGGTTTTATTTGAACAGATAAGAGCGTAACTGTGTAATTACTGTCGTGTGTGGTAATGGGGGTGGGTGGACGGGGTGGGAAAGGCCTGTTCATGTTTTGACATTAAAGAGGCTTCCTCCCACTTGAAAAGGGAGCCTTAGACAGTGTCTGTTGGCAGAAGCAATGTTTCTTTCTCAGAATTTAGTGGCTGTCATTTGATTTATAAAAGTCATCTGTTATTGAAATTTGATCGTGGATGTACTCAGTTTATGTAATATTTTGTTAAAATTGACAGGTTTTAAGGGTATGGGACCCAAGAACATGTGCGAAACTGATGAAGCTTAAAGGGCACACGGATAATGTGAAAGCGTTGCTGCTGAACAGAGACGGCACCCAGGTACGCGGCCTCGCGTGGGCATTGACCTAATCGCTTTGCCAACGTCTCATACAACAGAAATGCCCCCACTTAGTGAACTGCTGCGTACACTGATTGAACAAAGCTGCATCTATTATAAACTGTGGATTAATTTAAATCCTTAAAATATTAATTTGTACATTTAATAACCCCAATTTTGGAAAAGCGACCTTTCATCATTGTAGATAAAAAACAAAAACTGAGCACCACTTACTCCACCAGCACGTCCTCCTGCTCCCCGGCCATTTTTCCATGGGGCAGGGGAAGGTCACAGCTAATTGGAATTGATTGATTGTGATGGAGCTAGAAAAGGGAGAGCAGAAAAATTACGAGATGAGAAACACCATAATTCTATTACTTCTGTGGAAATTACGTCATGAAAATTGCCTCACAAGTGAATTAGAGAAACCTTTTTGTCTCCAAAGGTGAAAGAAAGATTTGAAGAACTAACCAAAGGAAGGAAATCACTTTCCAGAGCCAGACAAAGAGAGGCTTGGAAATGTAGAAGGCACTCCGTGTTAATGCCTTGAGTGGCCTGGAGGGGAGGACTTCATCCTGGTCCTTAGTTAGCTCATCTGCAAAGTGGGAATCATATTTAGTTTGTGTAGTAGGTGAGAAGATTAGAAATAATGAGTATGTTCTTGTCGTAATCCCTGGGTTTTTAGAGCCCTTGAACCCTTTGCAGCCCCATTTTCATGTGAGTCGAGAAGCCTAGTGCAGTCAGCTGTTCAACTTTTGCAGTGTAGCTGCTGGGCTGCGTGGGAGATGGGTGCCAGGCCTTGTTCTCTAAGCTTTGTCCAGGTTGCCTGGGTCGTATGGTCTCCATGGGACTGCCCTTACATACGGGCTGTAGACACGATGGTTTCCAGAAGAGGGCCCTGGGCCTGGCAGACTTGCTAAAGATCCTCCTGACTGCTACACTCCATGCCTTGTTTCTATATATACGTTTATGAATGTGCTTTTTAAAACCAAGATGACTTAAATACAAGTCAGTGCACTTCATTAAAGTCAGCTACTGATTCTCAAACTCTTGTTTGAGACAGAAGCGCTAGATATCAGTTACTGGACCAGAGTTTATTTTGCATCTGCAGAATTCTGCAAGCTTCTAATGCTGGGTCTCTGGTGGCATTGTGATTCAAGGACGTATCATATCTAATAAAGAGGGAATATGCTAATTGACCCTCACACCATTGTAAAGATGGTGGCGCCCACAGCCAATAAGAAGGGAATATGCTAATTGACTGCTACACCCTTGAAGATGGCGGTGCCCACAGCCACAAGATGGCAGTGCCCAGTCCCCTCAGCCTCACCAGGGCGGCAGGCATGCGGCCTGCCTCCGGAGATCCCTAGTCCCCTCAGGCCTCCAGCCGCCCAGGGCCGGCCCAAGGCACAGGTAACCAGGGCCAGCCGAGGCTTGCGCTGCCGGCAGTGGCAGCAGCAAAGTGTGATGAGGCGTTGCCTTCCCCTGATCACGGGATCACCTCCCGCCCCTGAGGGCTCCCGGACTGTGAGAGGGGCCAGGCCGGGCTGAGGGACCCCCCCTCCAGTGCATGAATTTTCATGCACCGGGCCTCTAGTGATGTATAATAGGCCAGTGAATATCATGGACAGCAACCTATTGCCTCCCTTCCTTTGTTGTAGCGTAAGATCCTTAGCAAATCTTAAGATTTGAGGTCCGTCACATAGCAATTATTTTGATTGGTGTCAGCATACCTGGGTCAAGCCACTTTTCAGAGGCAGAAATACAGGTTGCTAGGGGTGTGTGCTTGACAGTGTGGCGTTAGGAGAGAAGTCTGGGCAGAGCACAGGAGCTTTCGGACAGATCTCTAACCTTTACTTTCTTTGTTCCCAGTGTCTTTCTGGCAGTTCTGATGGGACAATTCGCCTGTGGTCCCTCGGTCAGCAGAGATGTATAGCGACGTACCGAGTCCATGATGAAGGTGTTTGGGCTCTGCAAGTCAATGACGCCTTCACACACGTGTATTCTGGAGGGAGGGACCGGAAGATTTATTGTACAGACCTAAGAAACCCTGACATTCGAGTGCTGATTTGTGAAGAAAAGGCACCAGTTCTCAAGGTATGTGATATATATTTTTTAAATTGATTTGAGAGGAAGGAAGAGAGAGAGAGAGAGAGAAAAGGACATCAATATGAGAGAGAAACATTGATTGGTTACCTCCTGTATGCGACCCGACCAGGGATCGAACCCGAAACTTGGGTGTGTGCCCTGCCTGGGAATCGAACCCACCACCTTCTGGTGCAAGTGACGACACTCCAACCAACTGAGCCACACCGGTCAATCAGGGCAGTATGTCATATATTTTAGTTTATATAACTAAGATTGTTACATTGCTCCTGAGAGCGCCTGGCTGTCTTAACCTGTCATTAGAGGAGGAATATGAGGAGTTCAGGTATCTGTAAGCAGAAATTGTCCACTGCTCAAGAGGGAGGGAGAGCGTGGAAGAGGACTCCTCGGGAGGAGGGAATGAGCTCGCTCACACCCTACACGTGACTGCTTGGAGTGGTCCTGATCGGGGTCTGGATGTGGGTGAATGGGTACTTGGGAAGCCATCCATATTGACAGCTATTAGAAGTAGAGCCTAGGCTAAAAAATGGCCAGGCATCACGGGACAGATGTCCAGCCTCACTGATAGTCCTAGAATTGCACACTGAAACACAGCGAGGAACTTTCAAAGGGAGCATACAGACAGACTACCCTGTCTTCTCAGAAATCATCTGCAAACATCAGGGAAAGCAAAAAACAACTGCAAATATCCATCTGTGAAGCTGAGTGACATCTGACACCCAGACCAACATAGGAGGAAGGGCTGCAACAGGGAACAGAGGTCGAGGAGACGTTGAGAGGATGCCTGTGGTCTGGCTGAGTGCAGTTCTCTAAGGTAGAGGGCACGTCCTAATGGACAAACCAGTATTGCTTTAGAGAACAGCAAGCGAGTTAGGGCTGCCATCACAGACACAGCATGTTTGCAGGAAGCAGCTGATGGGGTGACAGGTGGGGAAGAGGAACACTGCGCTGTGGGTCCTGCAGCTGCCAGGGTCTCTTGGCTGGAGAAAAAGACCTTAGTGCAGACAGCCGTGTGTTAAAAGGAGCGTCACTCTGAACTGAAGAGGATCCCAGCTTGCTAAGAGTCGGGCCCTGTCCCCGCAGCTCCAGTCCTGTGGTTTCCTGGTACAGGAAGAACAGTGGGCTAATGCAGAGTGATTCCCGTTGCATGATATATGGGCATTTATATATTTTATACATTCAGTATTTTTTAATATATTTTTATTAATTTCAGAGAGGAAGGGAGAGGGAGAGAGAGATAGAAACATCAATAATGAGAGAGAATTTTTGATTGACTGCCTCCTGCATGCTCCCCACTGGGGGTCGAGCCCGCAACCCAGGCACGTGCCCTTGACCGGAATTGAACCTGAGACCCTTTAGTCTGCAGGTTGACGCTCTATCCATTAAGCCAAACCAGCTAAGGCATACATTTAGTATTTTAAAAATACAGAAGGGCACACAGTAAACTGTTCACAAGTGCACTATCCTTGGGTGAGGGGGTAGATTATGTGGGGTACTTTTCACTTTTGCTGTGCTATATTTTTACTACTAACATTTTCAAAGAGAAAAATAAATCCATTTCTTTGTTATTAAGAACATAAAAAAATTCTGTTAAGTCTCCTTTGGCCTGTGCCCATTTAGATTCCTTAAATCAGGGGTGGGAATTTTCCAGCTCACAGGCCATGTAAGGCCCGCAAATCATTGGGTCTGGCCCTGCTGAGGCATTAGGTGTGAGTTAATTAAATGTTTGACCAAATGTAGCAGGTTAATTTTAAGTTGATAACTTTGTGTGGCCCTCAAATGTTGTTATAAATATCCAAATGGCTCTTGGCAGAAAAAAAGGTTCCCCACCCCTGCCTTAAATTAACCACACTTAAACCTTTAAGCCATTCTTTTTGGTGAGAAGTCACTGCTGCTACACTTTTATAGGGTCATGAATTTCTTTAGCACAGACTTCCTCATTCATTTGTTGAATCCCTAGCTTTTAACACGTGCCATGGTATAGTCAACACACAGTGCTGAATGGAGGAGTTATTTAATAATGTAGAGCTGGTCCTGGCAGCTCAGAAGAATCAGCATTCCACACCGCGGTATTTTTGTGTGTTGTTTTCAGATGGAGCTTGATAGGTCAGCTGATCCGCCTCCTGCAATCTGGGTTGCAACAACGAAATCTACAGTAAATAAATGGGTAAGTGAGCCATTGTACAGCTGACTAAGGATTAGAAGCTGATAAAGGATTAGGCCCAGTAGCAAATGCTCAGTATGAGCCTGGCTCAGCATGCCTTTCAACAGCGCAAAAATCTAAACGCCCCTATGAATGCAGGTGTGGGCCTAAGGGTTGTACAGAAATTAAGGTAGTGGTCAAAATGACACTTCGATGTCTTTGTCAGAAGCCAAGAAATATATGTGACATGCCTAAGCTATGGCCGATACAGCCAGTAGATTTAGTACAGCTCTGACCTCATGGAGCTGCATTTGAAACAGGCAGCCCAGTACCAGCACAGCAGGGAAACTGGTTAGGCTTCTGTTTCTCAAAACAGAAAACTGCTTTCAGACTCATTTCCTTTTTCTTCATAGTATGAAAAACAGGGAGAGAAATAAGAGGATGGTCAGAGAGAAGTCATCAAAAGTACTATTAATGCTTAAATCTTAATTGAAGACTTTAAGTTTTCTTACCAGACTGTTCGTGGATAACAAAAGAACAAGTGTTTATATTTATTCCTGTTTATTATGCAGGTCAAGTGGTCTGTCTCTGTACTGTAACAAATGTTACATTTCTTGTCTAAATTTCATTGTGCTAATTTGCGGTCAACATAGTTTACCTGAAAGAATGCCTGCTGTTCTCTCCAAAAAGACATTCCCTTCTTAATGTTCGTTTGGGTTTTTTAAATCATGGTAGATAATCATACTTTGTCACTATTTTTTGGCTGATGTTTTTATTGTTGGGTTGTTCTCATTTGTTTGTTCTTTGTTTTTCCTGCCACTTTAAACAGATTGGCAGAGCTTATAAAGCATAAAATGATTAAATAATAAATTTTGTTCCTTCAGACATTGAAGGGAATTCACAACTTTAGAGCCTCTGGAGATTATGACAATGACTGTACAAATCCTATAACACCCCTTTGTACACAACCTGACCAGGTTATTAAAGGTGAGTAAGGAAATTGGAAGGTATTTAGTACCTTTTGTGGAGATTAATTGTAGTTACTAAGAGACTGACAGAAATGGAGGAGTGACCTTCCTTTAAATGTAATTCTGATGTCAACAAAAGACTCATAATAGCATTTTGATGTATTTTTAATAGAAGAAAGCTTTTAAAAACTGCTATTTAGTGACTTCAAAATGTGGGCTTTCTTTAATTAATCTTTTTACCCAGCATCAGGATAGTCACGGCCTTGGTAAAGCCAACAGCCATTCTGAAAAATATATAGAGTTTAGTGTTGTCTTTTAGCACAAGCCAGAAAAGTCAGATCTGGTTCTAGAATTCTACAGACTACAGCTGTAATGGCACCTCTGACTTTAATGTCAGAGCTTGGGATTAGAATATTGAATGACACATTCAAGAACAATGTTCCTGCAGGAGCATAAAGAGAAGGAAGATAGGAAGCAAAAGTTGATGAGAGATGGGGCTCATTTAAAGGTTTCCTGTCATCATTTGGACTTTCCCAGCGGGTAAAACTGTCTGCCCTTAACAGTTTCAACCAGTAGTCCCGTGTTGAAGTGAGGATTCTTTTAATCTGTAATCTGTATTAAAACCAGACTGTTTTTGTTTGGCCTTAAATTGCCTTAGATATAATGACATAGTCTTCTGATTTGCCTTCTTCTTCCTGGGGGGCTAGTATGATTTATGTTCTGTTAGATACCAGTTCACAGTTATTGCCACACAGTGAATTTAAATGTAGTAGAAGGATTGTTCCGCTAATTGTGTGGGTTCTTCTCCTTTAGGCGGCGCCAGTATTATTCAGTGCCACATTCTGAATGATAAGAGACATATATTAACAAAAGATACCAATAACAATGTGGCATATTGGGACGTATTGAAGGTGAGTATCTTTTATATTAAATATATGATACTGGTTCATGTTTCCCACTTATTTTTTATGATATAGTTATACATAGATGTAGATACATAGATAGATATACACCAAGATAATAAGTATATAAATTAAGATTTCGTTTCAATAATACTTTATTTGGGGGGTAGATACTTTCTTACGTGAATATTAGAAAAGGCTATAGTTTCCAAAACAAATATTTTGTGGGGGGTTTTTTAATTTAAAATTGTAATAGTTATTTAAAGGTAACTGCTCTAAAATAAAAATGTTGGACCATTTTTTTTAAATGTTTTAAACTCCATATTAATAGGCAAAATGTGAAAATGTGTAAAATTTTGAGTAGCTAAGTCAGAATCAAATTAAGTTGCCACTTAATTATTATACTTTCTTTTTTATGTATAGGCAAGTAAAGTGGAAGATCTGGGCAAAGTGGATTTTGAAGATGAAATTAAAAAAAGATTTAAGATGGTGTATGTACCAAATTGGTTCTCAGTAGACTTAAAAACAGGGGTAAGTTCACAGTTGGTACTTGTGCAATTTGGGATAGTTGAAAATTTCTAACGTAGCTCAAAATTAAGTATCATTAATTACAGAGTCCTATGTTTTTAAGTGTGAAAGGGAAAAAATTATTAATTCTTACAAAATGTAGTTTAAGTATCTTTTGGTGTCCTATTAAATTAAACTGTAGTTGCATAGAACTGCATGAAACACTTTTTGGTTCTGAGTCTGTGGCTTAGCACTTTCGTTAAACAGTACAAATAAAGGTTTAGATACGCATTTGGAGAGTGTATCCAAACGGCATGCCGCTAACAACGCTTGTTTCTGACAGATGCTGACTATTACTCTGGACGAGAGCGACTGTTTTGCTGCTTGGGTTTCTGCCAAAGATGCCGGCTTCAGCAGCCCTGACGGGTCAGATCCAAAACGTGAGTGTGTCCTTCCTTCTCTTCCTCCTTGCGAAAGAGAAGGTGGGTCTGTGCTCCCTCCTTGTGCTCATCTTTCTAAGAGTCTGTTCTGTTGTGTTGATGATGTCTTTGGTCAGGATTTTCCTAAGAATGTAGCATGTACCCGATGTATACAAATACCGTTCTAGTGGCTTCATATGAAATAGCCTTTTAAAGAATGGCTATATCTGAATAGAATACGTTTGCTCCATATTACCACTGCTTTAAACATTCAAAGATAAAATTTTAATAGACTTGGCAAAATCTCTGAAGTCTTGCTTTTAAACATCATTGGCATTGGGTTAAGAATATAACATCAGGCTCTGGCCAGGTGGCTTGGGGGGGTGCAGTGTCGTCCCATACACCACAGGGTTGTGGGTTTGATCCCCAGTCGGAACACATGTGGTGTTTCTCTCTTCTCTTCTCTTCTCTTCTCTTCTCTTCTCTTCTCTTCTCTTCTCTCTCTCTCTCCCCCTCTCCTTTCTGTAAAAGCAATAAAAACATATCCTCAGGTGAGGATTAGGAAAAAGAATTTAACATCAGAATATGTGGAAACTTGTTTTTTATTTCTTTCCCTCTATTTTTAGGTAAAAATGAGTAATTCTCTTTTCCATTTTTTTCCTTTTTAATTAACTCTGTTGCAGTGAACTTAGGAGGACTTTTGCTCCAGGCACTCCTAGAATATTGGCCTAGAACACATGTGAATCCCATAGACGAAGAAGAAAATGAAGTAAACCATGGTTCGTGCTTTTATATCGGGATAAATGGTTAACAATTACTCAGAAGTTAAAAAGACTTAGACTGGTTGTTATTTTAAGAAACATTTTAAGCATTTGCTAAATTGTGACATAATATTTGTGATGTGCCCAATTTATTGCCTTCCCTTCCACATCCCAAAGAAGGAACATCCATCCAGTCTTCACTGAAATTCCAAGGAACTTTCAATCTGTGAAACTGCTCAATATAGAGAGAATAAACCCTGTATATTCACATGACCTTTGTCCTTAAAAGTAGACAGCTTAGCAGGCTTATGCTGAAGCTGCTTCCCAGGGTATCCATGGACCTGCTGGACTTACCTTCAAGCCAGCTAGTTAGCGGCCTCAGAAAGCCAGGTTGGCCTTGTATTGTCCTATTTCATGTTGGCCTGAAATGTTGCTATTGCCTAGTCGGATGATCTGCCTGATCTTGGCTCTGAATGTTTCAAAAAAATCAAATTCCAACTCAGAAGTGTCAGGACAAGTGAACGCGTCTATATAAAGAATAAATGCCCTTGAGGACATTCGAAGACTGTGTGTGCCACAGGCAGGGGCAGCAACCTTCTCACAGGCTCAGTCTGATTAAAGAAAGGGGAGGAAAGATCTTAAAATTTGACAACTCATGTGTAACCTACAGCCAGTTGAAGATGCCTTGTGTCCCACCTACTGAGGGCCCACTCTGCTGAGGATTCTGAGTTCCCTGGAGTCCGCTGAGGATGGCCCGCTTCTGGTGGTCAGCAGCGATGCGCACCTAGCAGGGACTTCGCTCTGCTGACTGACTCATCCAGAATGATTTTTGGACTTTAAATCTCTTTTGTAAGCATGGCATGTTCCTTGAAAGCCTTGAAAGTCTTCTGATGTCCCTGCCAGAGAGAGGGCACTGGTCCCCCCATGTGGCTTTTCTTTTATGTCACCTCCCCATCAGAATTGCACAGTGGGCTGGGACCCAGGGAAACTCAGTGGACAGATCTCTCCACCGAGGGTTGAGAAAGCAAGGCTCTGGTATGGCTCTGCCATTTATCAGCGGTGTAGCTGTGGGCTTGTCCTGTCCTGTTCTTCGCTTGTCCTCCATCTATAACATCACCGACAGGATGCCCTCAGAGGCCCAAGTGTCTGATAAAGATTAGTCAAGAAACAGTGCTACTGTCAGCACCTCTTGGATCCAGGTTTGGGTTGGGGGAAGAAGTCCCAGGAAACCCCAAGTCATTCAAGTCAAAGTGCCACAGTGAAGCAGGGCAGGGCCCGCCCACTTCCCCAGCCAGAGCTCAGGACACTATGGTGTCCACCTGTCTGGTAACCTGCTGTACCTGCTGTGCTCAGCAGATACTCAGGAGTTGCTTAGATTATATTATTGAGCTCAAGTACTTGGGCCTCTAGTAAGCTATAGCTGGGGATAATGCAGATAAATGGGCACGGACCCTGTCCTGCAAGGACTGACGTTCTGCTGGGCAGAGAGCTACCTGCATGAAGCATTCTGAGTCCAGGGAGAAGTGCTGTGTGTCGTGGGAGTGGCTCTGAAGGTGCTGTAGGATTTCAGAGGACGGGGCTGCTTCCGGATTCATTGGGGAAATTCATGAGCAAGTTGGCACCTGAGTGGGGGTTAACTGCACTTGGGTCCAAAGATTACAAAGAAAACAGTGAAATGAAATCTGCAGAGAACAATATGAACAAGAGTATGACCTCTCTGGGGATTTTATTTTTCACTGATCCCTCTGCCATTAGTTCTGGCCGCCATGAAAATAATTTTTTTTCTGACCCAAGAAATTTTTCCAAGCTTAGAGTTCTACTAAAAACACACACCAGATTACCATTTATAAACACACTTTCCTAGGCTCCCCTGTGGTTCAAGCAGATGGTTATGCTTTTGCTTCAAATCTCAAACATTAATCTCTTCTACTAAAACCCTCTGAAACATAGTCATTTCTCACGGGGCACATCACAAGTTGCTATACCAAGTATTTCTTACTTTCAGGAATTTGACTTGGTTTGTTTTTTGCAGTTATTTTTTACTCTGGCCGACTTAAAGGACTTTTAACTTTAAAAATAATTGCAGTGTTTGAAGCCTGGGTAAACATAATGTTTAGAATCTGTTCATTGCACTAACTCTGCATCTGACACCGTCTGTATCTTTTCCTAGTAAATGGGGAGCAGGAGAACCGAGTACAGAAGGGGAATGGCTATTTCCAAGTGCCCCCCCACACCCCCGTGATCTTTGGTGAAGCAGGAGGCCGCACACTGTTCAGGTATGAGCGAGGAGGGCTGGAGACATGTCTAAGGAAGCGGAGGCTACAGATTGTTCATTACCACTCTAGAGGTGTCCGGGCTTGGGAAGCTTCTCATCTCCGTGAGAGAGTTAGTGATGCTATTAGACCACTGTTCTGAGAGCTGAGCCTCTGCTGTTAAATGAGGTCGACACCTTGCCTCGGGGCAGCTTCTCTGGTGGCGTCTGCAGGAAACTCTTTCACTTATTCAGCATGACTGCCGGGGTCAGGGGACAGATGGCAGCACCAGAAGTCCCTGTCCACAGGACAGCATCAGAGTAGGTGACTGCCCGCAGGCTGGGTCAGGCAGGATGGACTGGGCTGCTCCTGGGAATTGTTGGGCCCAGCGATGGCCTGATCTGAGGTGTGAGGCTGGCCTGCGTGTGTCCCTGCAGGAAAGAGCTACACTGGCCTTACCTACACGTTGCCAGCAAGGCCTGCTAGAGTGATGGGGAGAGCACATGAGAGCCGTGTGTAGGGCCATAAGTAAGAAAGGGGCTTGTCTTGCCCTTGAGCGCAGCATTCTCTGCCTTTATGGTGGTTTCCTGAGTGTGTTACCAAAATACCCTGCCCCGCTCCATGGGGAGGCCTGTGCCGGCGGCTGCAGCGCTGGCAGGGGATCTCTCGAGGGCTTTGCCTACACACAGGCTTCCCGCATTACGCTGGGGCTCAGAGGCAGCGCTGGTGCTGCTGGCCCCGGAGTCTCTCGCTCCAGCTGAGCGAGCCATCCCGGCTGGCTGCACTTCTTTCCTCAGCTCCGTGGGTTGTCCTGAAGGAACTCTGTCAGGCCCTGTCCCTTTGTCTAGTGTTTATAACAGTGATTTTGTCATCTGTGCTGTCGTGTCACTCACTACCTGGTGGCTGTGTTTAGGCTGCTCTGCCGGGATTCCGGAGGGGAGACCGAGTCCATGCTCCTCAATGAGACGGTGCCGCAATGGGTAATCGACATCACTGTGGATGTAAGTGTCCTCCCGTCCCACTTCGCCCTTGTGTGTTTTCCAAATCACGAAGCCAGTTCAGAACTGCTTCAGACTGTATAACCTGAAAGTGTCATAAAAACTAGATTGCCAAGAAAACAAACCCCAGAAAGCTGACAGGACAGCCATCCCCGAATCCTCGTGCTCCGCCTCCCGAGGCTCCGTCAGGAAGAGAGCAGTAGGCGTAGCCCTCCCGCTGCAGCCACGGAGCCCCGGGAGCTGTGCCAGGGACAGAGCCGGAGCCCCGAGTGTCAGCTCTAAGCCCTTTGCAGCCACTGCACAGCCCTGCGCCGGTGCCAGACTGGTTGGCATGTCCACAGTGACTTCTGTGTCTCCTGTCAGTGAAAACCAGGCGGCACCCAGTGAGGGCTACGTGCAGTTCTACCAGCTGATGCAGGAGCCGCCTGGTGCCGGGGACACCCCTTCAACCCTGGCACACGCGGAACCCTTCCAACACCCTTAAGTCCTGGGCTCCCCATTCCTCTGGGCTCCCTCAGAGACATCTTTTTTTTTTTTTTTTAAATATATTTTATTGATTTTTTACAGAGAGGAAGGGAGAGAGATAGTTAGAAACATCGATGAGAGAGAAACATCGATCAGCTGCCTCCTGCACATCTCCTACTGGGGATGTGCCCGCAACCCAGGTACATGCCCTTGACCGGAATCAAACCTGGGACCTTTCAGTCCGCAGGCCGATGCTCTATCCACTGAGCCAAACCGGTTTCGGCTCAGAGACGTCTTTTTAATCGAGGATGGAGGAGGGAGTGGTTGTAACTCCCTTTTTACTTTATGTGATTACAAAGCACCCTTCCACCTGGCGGGTCCCTTGTCTCACAGCCCTATATACAGAGCTCTCCAGGCCCCTGCCCGAGGACCCCCGTCCCTCTACAGTCTCACTTTTTGTAAATAAATTTATTAAGTAAAAACTAGACTGCCAGGTAGAATCCTCTTCTGCTTCCCTGTAGTTCCAAAGTTGCAGAAGTAGTATTGGTATTCATCTGTGGATATCTGTATTGGTTTTTAACTATAAAAATAATATATGCTTATTAAAGAACATAAATGAATAAAGTGAAACTCCCATCCCTTTCTCAATCACTCCTTCTCTCCATTTGCCCCCTGTCCTTCTCCCCAGAGGTAGTAACTGTTACTAGTTTAGTGCAGAGCCTTTAGTGCTTTTCTTATGCTACATCAGCCTATATTACCTGCATGTAGCTTGTTTTATTTTCACAAGATCTGTTATGCATACTGTTCTGCAACTTGGTGGTTTTTTGTTTTGTTTTTGTTTTTACTTAAAAATCTATCTTGAGCATTTTTTCATGACTCTACAGATTGGATCATTTCTTGTAAATGACTGTATACTATTCCATTGTATAAATGTACCATAATTTATTTAACCAGTACCCTATTAATGGGCACTTGGGTTGTTTCCAATGTTTTCTATTACAAACAATGCTTCAGAGAACATCCTTGTACATATAACTTTGTGTACTTTTTAGGATAAATTCCTAGAAGTGGAATTGCTGGATCAAAGGGTATGCACATTTTAAATTTTGATAGATATCGGCAAATTGCCCTCCACAAGGCTGTACCAGTTCGCACTTTCTCCACAGTATATGCGTGCCCACACCCTCACCCACACTGGGTACTTTCAGTCTTGGCTAAAAGACAGACAAATACTATCTCATTGTTTTAATATAATTTGGGTGTTTTTTTTAATTTGTAGTGAGGTTAAGTATCTTTTCATATTGGCCATTTCTATTTCTTCTGTGAATTGCTTGTGTTATTTACTTATTTCTCTATTGGGTTATTTCTCCTTATTAATTTATAGGAGCTCATCATATTAAATATTAACTCTTTGACTATTATGTCTCTTAATTGAATTTTTACTTTGTTTGTGGTATTTTTGTCAGGCAGAAAGTTTTAATTTTATATAATCAGATTGACACTTTATGGTTCTGAGTTTCATGTCTTGCTTATGTAGCAAAAATGTTCTTCTGTATTCTCTAGTATGTTTATGAAAATTGTTTATGTCTGGGTCTTTAATCTATTAGTTATTTTGTTTGGTGTGAAGTAGGATGCTAACTTTCTACAAATGGACAATAGCCAGTGTGCCAACACAATTTTTAAATAATCTATCCTTTTTCTACTAATTTGAAATGCTGTCTTTATCATATACTAAATTTCTGCATACACATGGGTCTGTTTCTAGACTCTCTTCTGTGCTGTTGACCTGTTTTGTATACCCCTAAAGCCATATGAAAAGAGATTTAATCTCTAGAACCTTCAGAAAGTATTTTCTGTCCCAGATATACCACCTCCACGCCAGTGTGACACCTGGTGGGTATTCTGTGGTCGTCTCCAAGTCCGAGCTCCCCCATAAACCACTACTCCTCTGAGTGTGCAACTCACCTGGCATACTTTAGGCCTGTGGCTTATTCCTGAGAGGAGACATCTGGATGGGCCAGGGCATGGAGGCTCGGAGGGGACTGATACCCAGAGAAAAGATACCAGTTAGTTTTATCTTTCACTAAGTATGTGGTTTGCTTCACGGTAGATGTCTAGCTAGTTGGCTGAAGTTTCCACTCTTGTGCAAAACCTCAGCCCTCTGACGTCAGAGGGAAGAGCGGGGGAGGGCCTGGTGGCCTTTCCATTGCATGAGGGGCCTCACCAGCGTAGACTATGGTTTTGCTCAAAGACAAATGTTATGGGTTTCTCTCAAGGCACTTAATTTTTTGTTTGGGCCTTTAGGGATCAGCCTTAATAGTTTAATGTAGAATTTAGATTTCAGTTTGTATGGCTTCACGAATTAAAATAAAATTTGTCTCCCTTTAATATCTTGCATTGTTATTTGAAAAGAGCCATGTTTGCAAGTTCATATTGCCACTGACATTACATATAATCTGTTATTACAAAACTGAACCTTATACTTTTCTGATACATTTTGTCTAAGGCTGACTTAGATAATTTGATAGCTTACTGTAAATTTCATAGAAAGTGACTTTTAATTGTAAAACTATTAACTTGTAAATCATGTTCTCCTGTTGACATCATTTTAATCTATCAGTTAATAGAAACTATGATGCCATTTTTTACTTTTAATATTTCAGAAAAATATGCCCAAATTCAACAAAATTCCTTTCTACCTCCAACCTCATGCATCTTCAGGAGCAAAAACCTTAAAAAAGTAAGTAAATGTACTGTCATGTGATGCTTTTATCTAATTAATTACCAGACAGGTTTTTTATTCCTTATGATTGCTTTTATAGCAAAGAAGGCAAGGACTAGATATAAGGCTAGTTTTATAATATCACTTCATACAGGTTAACCATTTACCAAGTACCTACTGTGGTAAGCTACAGATGTTCAAAAATAAGACATGGATTTTGTCTCTTGCCATAATCTGTGCCCGACACTCTTTTATATGGAAGAGTGATGTGACCTCACCCTCCATTACTGACAGAAGTCCGCGTGAGGGGTGGGTGAGTGCTCCTGTGTATCCACAATAACTGCTTCTATGGATACTTAAGAAATCATGAGCTTAGGGGAAAGAAATGAATTTTTGGAGCTTCCCAGAAAGGCTTCTCAAAGGACACGGAATTTGAGCTAGACCTGCAAGGATGGATAGAACTTCAGGAGATATTCCAGGTCCAGGAAATGGTTTGATCAGGGACATGGAAGTGGAAGCATGTGCAAGAACTGAAAACTAGCGAGGACCTCTGTGCCGCAGCCTAGGATGGGGCGGGGGGGGGGGGGGGGGGGGTAGAGGATAACTTCAGAGGGAAGTCGGAGAAGAAATTCCGGTTTCATTGGTGTATATCCTAGCAAATAAAATGAATAAGACTTTAAAACCTTTTGTTGGGGGGTATTTCCAATCATATACAAAACAAAGAACAGGAGAATGAACCCCCATTATCCCATCCAGCAGCTTCCAGTCATTCTCCACACACGGCCAAACATTTGCTTCATCTGCTACTTCCTCCTACCCTCCCCCCACCTGCCTGCACACACACAGGAGCAAGTCCTAGATCAGTGATGGCGAACCTATGACATGCGTGTCAGAGGTGACACGCAAACTCATTTTTTTTTTGGTTGATTTTTCTTTATTAAATGGCATTTAAATATATAATATAAATATCAAGAATATGTCTTTGTTTTACTATGGTTGCAAACATCAAAAAATTTCTATATGTGACACGGCACCAGAGTTAAGTTAGGGTTTTTCAAAACGCTGACACGCCGAGCTCAAAAGGTTCGCCATCACTGCCCTAGATCTCACTTCACTAGATGTAATGACCCTAAACTCAAGGTGCTTTCAGAGTTTGAGCCTGAGCCTGCTTGGTTCAACCATTAACTGACATCAGAGAAACAGCAGTAGGTTTGGGGGTGAGGCCGTCGATGAATCTAGGTTTGGACATGGAGAGTGTGAGGTTCCTGGGGAACAGCCAGCTGGAGATTCCCAGTCAGCTGTCGGGTTTGTGGGTGGAGTTGGGGCAGGAGGCTGTAGCTGCAGGCAGGCAGGCCCTGGGGGAAATGGGCCTGGGAGCCCCGGCGCCTGCCCTCCCCGAGCAGGTAGTGTGTCCGCTCCGGTGCAGCACAGTCATGGCTTAGAGGGCACCGCGGAGGTCAGTTGGCAGTTCTGGAAATGGCGTCAGGCAGTGACCAAAACTGGTATTGGTTTATGATTCTGTGGTCTGTTTTCATTCTTATAAAATGTTAACACCAAAGAATAGGGAAGAGAGAATACCCAGTGACTTCCTGATGTCAAGTCTGCCCTTGCCTTTTACAGAGATAGACTTTCTGCTAGCGACATGCTCCAAGTCCGGAAAGTCATGGAACATGTTTATGAGAAAATCATCAACTTGGATAATGAGTCGCAAACCACTAGCTCTTCTAATAATGAAAAGCCAGGAGAACAGGAGAAAGAGGAGGATATTGCTGTGTTGGCAGAGGAGAAAATTGAACTTCTGTGCCAGGACCAGGTAGGTGGGCTTGCGGACCAGGGCCGGTGCTCGGAGTTACATCACGGGGTCTGATTATGGTTCCCAGGTCTGTTGCCTTTGGGGGGAGTAGGGGCTTCTGCTCTTAAAGAGGCTCTAAGGAACTCGGGGTGTCTCCCAAGGAAAGGACACAGGGTCATCTTGATTTGCAGAGCAGATTCTGTTAGTTTAGGATGTGAAGTGGGGTAGGTGGAGCTGTTTTAAAACAAGATGCACTGAAGGCCTTCGCAAGGAATGGCTGGAGACGTGTCCTGCGCCCAGGGTTGCCACCCCGAGGGTGGGGGAGGGGAGGGCGCACTGGATCACCTGTGAGGCAACCGTAAAGGCCTTAGATAGCAGAGGCTTTGACATTTCTAATTTACGTTTTGCTGTTCAGGTTTTGGACCCAAATATGGACCTGCGGACAGTGAAACACTTCATATGGAAGAGTGGCGGCGACCTCACCCTCCATTACCGGCAGAAGTCCACGTGAGGGGTGGGCGAGCGCTCCTGGGTATCCATTTCCTGACCTTCCTCTGTGGCCCCAAGAGTAGTCCTAGGAAGCCCACTGAGCCCAGTGGGAGCCAGACTTCTAATGGCCGATTTGGTATGGACCGAGATTCTCTTTCAACTGCAGTGACTAATGGAAATGTAATATAGAAACCAGTCTCCTTGTGTAGAGCAAGCTGTCCCCAGGGAGGCAGAGTCCGAGAGCAGAACCCCAGCCAAGTGTCTCGCGAGATGTACAGAGAACTGACAGGCCAGCGCAGGCCTGGCTTCCTCCTTTTATTTCAAAGGACCTTATCTGCGTTAGCACTTGTTAGAAACACATCCTGTAGGGCCATATCTGTCACTGTGTTTCCACTTCACACGTGCTGAGTAGCTTTTCTAAGAGTACATTCCATTCGTGCAGTACCTATGAAGGCTTTTTCCAAGTTTGTCATTAAAAACAAATTGTTTTCCCATTTAAGACAGTTATTTTTAATAGGAACTTGCTGATGCACAATTCGAGAGCCAGCCCATTTCATAAATGACTAGTGTCGGGCTTGTTTCTACTGCTGCCCCTCAGATGTGTTCCTGCAGATGGAGCTGTGGCACCTCCAGGGGCTGGGCCATAGCACTTGGACCGCTGTGCCCAGCGATGCCACACTGGCCCGTGCCCCAGACTGTCCGGCAGCCACAGGGAGGTGCAGCTGTCGTACTCCTTCCTCCACTGCGTCATTTTATTTACGGGCAAAGCCAGGTGGCACCAGCGGTACTTGCTCTGGTGAGCAGCAAGGCACCATCAAAACTTAAGACGGTGGTGAAGTTTTAACTTCGTTTAAAATGCTACCTAAAATGTATGGTGTCAGTGCAAGGATATCATGGTGAGTTGCTTTGGTAATTCATAGCCTGGAAACATACATACTTGTTTTCCAGAGTTTTATATGCAGGTTTTTGTTGTTGTACCTCTATCCAGATTGCTTTTCACTGTTCTTTCTAACAATCTAAAGCTTTCATAGAATCATTTGGATCTTGTACAGAATATAACTTATTGGGGATAAACACTTCAACTTTTGGCATAAAAACACTTTGGATTCTCCCCAAGGTCATTTGTATTCAGACAAGAGCAATGGTCTGCCCCGACCAGACTACGTGAGACACGCCTCCCGTGTGGAGCCAGAAGCACAAGTGCCTTCAGAGGCAGTTCCTTCCAGGCCAGGGGCCTCCCCAGCTCGTGTGCAGCGGCGCCCATAGCAGCGGGGCCCGGGGCGGGGTGAGGAAGGGTTTCTTTTCTACGTCTTCACGGGTTCAGCTGAAGGCAGCTGATGGGCCTCGGTCCAGACCTTCCTGTTTGAGACACTGGGATTCGCACAGCTGTAGGGACAGGGCTCCCTCCCTCCCTCACCGCGGGCAGCCTCCTCTGGGAAGTGGACAGGTCACTGCCGCTGGCTGAGGACGTGAGCCCCACTTCCACCGAGCCCTCCTCCCTCACGCAGAGAGCAGCCCACTTCTTTTGTAAACAGCCCTTTCTATCTGTTGGATACAACGGTGCACTTTTGCTGCACGTTTTTTAGCAATAGCCGTGAATTCATGTCAAAAAACACACCAAACTCATTTACCAGCCCTGTTGTGTTTGCATGAGGGGCCCTTGGGCTAAAGGGAGGGTTTTGCTGCTGGGCCGTCTTGCCGTGCTCCCGAGGGGCGGCTGTGCTCCCTTCCTGTCATAGACCTGACCCCAGCATGGTTGTACTTTTTTCTTTTCTTCCCGTCAAACCAGTAAGTTTCCAGAAAAGTGGACAGTCTGCAATGCCAAAAGGGTAAAAATCTGTATTTCACAGTTGTATAGAATAAAGGCTTTAGTTAAAATATTCAAAGCATAGTACATGTTTATTTTTTCACTTGTCATTTTCCTTCAGAGCAGATGATGGAGAAATTGAGAAACCTGGTTTTCCTGTTTACCCTGGAAATGATTAGCATTGGTATCCACTTTATCCTGCAACTTGGGAAGAGGCATGTGTGAAGCAAGGAAGACCAGAACCCTTGGGTGAGGGCGCCGGGGCCAGGGCGCCAGGCTGCAGCGCAGGGACCTGCCCTCGGAGCAGTCCCTGGGCTTGTTCTTCCTGCAGTTCCGCAGGCGGAGCTGGGCTCCCAGGCAGCCCAGGAGCAGGCCCCGGCGCTGGCCTTGCACCCAGGCCTCCTGTCTGCAGTGTGGCTGCGCTGGTGGCCGGACAGGGCTCGCTGTCCGTGCGATCAGAGTGCTAGAAACTCGGTGTTCACTAATTGGGGGCCTCCCTCCGTACACTTGGCCAGTGCCACCTTCGGCTGATCGTCCTTGTGCTACGGGCCTAAGAGCTCTGAATTTGCTTGTACATGCGAACATTACAAATCAAGCAGCAGTGGGGACTCAATGTGGACAGAGACTAGAGGACAAGGCCAGAGGCAGCCTTCATGGCAACGAGCACAGAGTGTGGGAAGGCAAGGGACTCTTGCCGGGGCAGGTGAGGACGCCTGCAGGACAGAGCACAAGACCCATGCGTGCCTTAGCCTCCCAAGGCACCCGGTGGTAGGAGGACCAGCACACACACACTGGGAGAGGACAGAAGGGCCCTCACCCACTCTTGCCCTGGCCTCTCGTTTCCCCTTGTGGGGAGAGCTGTGTGTAAAGAGATCTGGTCAGGACTGGCTTGGAGAGTGTGAATTTAAATTATAACTTATTCACCACTGGGGCTGGCCAGGTGCCTTGTGTATGTAGAAGAGACTGTTGTTTAAGTTTGGGAGCTGACAGGGGATACACTGGAGATGCTAGGTCTGTGGGGTGTCGGCCCGGGGGAAGAAGAAACATCGTGGTCTAAGCACAGATGAGTATCTGCTGAAGGTTCTAGAATTTCCAACCCTCCTCTCCCATGAGAGGTGGGCAAGTCCACTGCCTCTCTTCTCCAGCTGTGACTGGCAGATGTCAGTCAACCTGAGCCAGCTGTGCAGTGTGGCACAGGGATGGGGGCACATGACAGAAGAGACAGTAATTGGGGCTTCAAGGGTCCCCAGGGTTGGGGTGCCTTCCAGTAGATAGCACTGGCTCAGCTGTGCAGGAAGGCAAGCTCTGCAAAGCAGTTAGGCAAACACCACACCCACCCCTTCCTCCCTTACCCCACACCCCACTGCCACACCTGATCACGCCTGGGCCCTGCTGCTTCCTGGGAAGCCAGTGACCACGCAGGAGCAAGCACTGGGCCTCAGCGTACATGGCCAAGATGCCCTTCCCCAAGGCCCACACCTCCTCTCCCCACCCCCAGGGCTCCATGCACCACACTAGCAGCAAAGAAGCCTTCCTCTCCTCCCCCAGCTCCCGCCAAACCGGTTTACCCTGGGGTGCTGCTCCCAGCTCCCTACCACCCCAAAGATGTGCTTAAGATTCTCAAACAAGGGCTCAATTCCCCAAAGCCAGGACCATCCCGCAGATGCTGGCAGGTCATTTCTTGGAAACCAGCAGGGTGAGTGGACACGAGCCCTTCACCTACAGAAGTCCCCACACATCACTCGGAGCCATAGCCCAGGAAGCTGGACATACTGGGCTGGGATCAGGCGAGGGGCTGGGCCCGTAGTGTGGCCTGAGCCACCTCCCCACACCTGGACCTCGGGAAATGCCATCAGGGGCCTTGCCGTTGCCCAGGGTGTTGTTCGGGGGTAGCGAGCTGGGCCTGGCTGGCTGCCTCGGCTTCCGCCCTGAGACCTGGACTTGCTGTGCTTGCCGGCTCCTCCTCGGCCTGAGCTTCGAGCAGCTCAGCAGACAGCCCGTCCTCCGGCGAGGCTGCAGAGGTGAGGCTGTCGGGAAGGGTCAGCTGCGGCAGGTGGTCCTGCTGGGCCTGGGCACCGGGGCTGTCCGGGAAGGAGACCTCAAACTCTGATCCAGACCACGTGGCCTCACCTGCAACACACAGGAGGGGGCTCAGGAGGCCTGCAGAACCTGGGGCCTGTGTGGCCGGGGCAGTAACCCCACTGACCTCCAAGTCCCACCCCAGACACTGAGGGGGAGGAGAGAGCCAGTGTACAAACACCTTGACATGGCCGGATTCCTCCCACACGCCAGCCTCTGACCCATGGAGAAACGGGACAGCCTTCCCAGAGGCCTCTGCGGGTGCAAGCCACTCACCGCCACGCTCGTGAGAGCCACTGCTGGAGCCGACGTCCTCCAGCCCTGCGGCTGGCACGGCGGTGGAGGGCAGCTCTGGGAAGGAGGGCAGGCTGGGCCAGACGCTGGCACTGCTGTCCAAGAGGGAGATGCCCGACACGTCCAGGAAGCCTAGGGGAAGGGGCACAGCTGTTTGCTAGCACAAGACCCTGCCTGCTGAAGGCCAGTCCCCTGGCTCCCTCGGCCCCGTTCCTGGGGCACCTGGCTCAGCCTGAGACTAATCTCAGCCTGTGGTGATGCCCCCAACCCAACCCAGAGGTTCCCCCCCGGCTCCGACCCCCCACCCCAACTGCTTGCTTCTAAGGAAAGAAAGGGGCCTGGCATTGGGCATCATGGGAGTGGCACAGTGGCAGAAGGACCAGACCCTGCTCCGGCCCCAATGTGCTGCAGCCTTGAGCAGGCACCTCTCTTCTCTGGAGAGTAGTCTCCCCGTCTACACACTGTATGAGGTCATCTGCAACCATCCTGGCACAGAGTAGGGGGTCAGTAGGTCTGAGGAAGGTTTTGGTTCTGTTGCCAAAGTCCAGGCCTGAGCCTGGGGCCCATTTCGGCACCAGGGGTGGCAGGTTCCTAGCCTCCTTGCCAGGACCTGCTCACTACCTGGGTCCATGACTCGCTGCACTGGAGGCGGCGGCTGAAGAGGAGTCTCCATGGGCCGTGGCAGTTCCCCGAGGTCACGCACACCAGAGCTGAGAGGCCCAGGCTCAGGAAGCAGTCCCTCTATGGCGGAGCAAGGTGCCTGCAGCAGGGCCTAGGGGAGCCAGGGAAAAGAGGGCACAGGGAGCGGGCGGTTGGGACAGTGTAGTCCAGCTTCACCCCAGCCCCCACCTGCCCCAGAAGCATCGCTCTGCCTGAAGGAGCAAACAGCCTTGGCGGTCGGTCCCTCTCTACAGGTGATGTGAAGTCAGACGGGCCTGGCTGGCCTCCCCGGCAGTGCCGACCCGGAGAGGGAGCAGTCTTGCCACTCTGAGGAGCCCAGGTGCCCATCTGGCTGGGCCCCGTCAATGACCCACAAGAAGGAAGGGCCTTCCCTGAATTCCAGCATGCCTGGAAAGCAATCCTCCCATGCCCCGGGCACAGGTCCCAGGCACCAGCCCCGTGCCTAAAGGCATCAGGGACCTGCTCAACAGCCATGAAGACAAGACCAGCACTCTCCTGCAGACGCGGCCGGACAACCAGCTCTGATGCCCAGCCTCTGGCCCAGCCTTACCACAGACTCAGGCACAGCGCAGGCTCCGCCCGCCCCAGCGCCTGTTTCCCTCTCGTGAAATGTGAGTGACAACTACTGCCTCACCTCCCCACCTCAGGGGCAGGAGAACCAGAGCGGGTTTCATGGTCCCAGAATGGGCCCACCTGTTCCCACCGGGTCCCACAAGCAGGTGGGCCTCCTAGGGGCCTCCAGTACCCTCTTCCTTCTGTCCACATGAAGCTCCCCACATCCCCTAGTCGACAGGTGCTCCCCACGTACCTCCAAGTAGTCACCCTGCCTGGAGCCCATCTCTGGGCCAGGAGGGGCAGAAGAGTCCAGGGGGGTGGTTCCAGGAGGCAGGGCACCAGGTGGTGGGGTACCAGATGGCAGAGTACCAGGTGGCAAGGCACCAGGTGGTGAGGTACCAGATGGTGGAGCACCAGGTGGTGGGGTACCAGGTGGTAGGGCACCAGATGGCGGGTTACCAGATGGCGGGGCACCAGGTGATGGGGTACCAGGTAGCAGGGCACCAGGTAGTGGGGTGCCAGGTGGCGAGGTACCAGGTGGCAGGGCACCAGGTGGCTTCTTGTGGTAGCTGGGGGGCTGGATTGGGATCCGATGCAGATACCCGTAGCCGATACCACACCCCAGACTGCCGAAGTCCAGAAACATTCAATCCAGGAGTTGTCCCACAGCCTTTCCTATGCCTGCCACCCCCACCCACCAATGGCAGTGAGGGGGCTAAAAGGACGCCTCCTGGACCATGGTCAGCCTCAGGATCCCCAAACCAGGGCCCAGCCCTCCACCCCCCACCACGGGGCTCTGGGGTCCATGCCCACCAGCCAGGCCCACCCAGGGCCCCACCAGGACTCCACCCTACAGCCCTCCGACTCCCGGAAGTACCTGCCCTCTCCACCCCAGGCTGCGTTGGGAGTTACAGACACCTCCCGGCAGGAGTCGGACTCGGAGTTATAAACCATCAGCTTCAAGGGCTTCCCCTCGTGGGACTCGATGAGCGTGAAGAAGTCCTCAGACTGGGACAAACACACGGGCCTGAGCCCTGGCCCCAGCACTGGAACTGGAGGCACTTCCCATGGATAGCACCCACATCTCCACACCCATCTGGGGTCTGGGGAGGGCTGGGCCTCGGGTTCCTCACCTCCTGCAGGAGCTGGTCTGAGCCAATCACATAGTCTGTGTAGGGGCACAGGCCAGCAAGGGAGGCGGGCGAAGAGGGTTCCACATCCTGGGGAAGAGTAGAGAACCATCACCTCACTACTGGCGTGGAGGAGGTGCCGGAGCTGCCTCTCCAGGTAGCCTGTAGGACACTTGCCCTCTGTCCCCAGGCCAAGGCCTCGAGCCCAGACTCTCTACCTTACCCCCCAATTCCCCTACCTCCCCAGCAGAGGGCAGTACCGTGGCATGGCTCACAGCACTGAGCTCTGGAATCTGCCCTGGGTTCAACTCCTGACTCCACCAACTGCTGGCTGGGCGATTGGACAAATACTTAACCACTCAGCTGCAGGTTCCCAACAATTAAGACTGCTATATGCAGTGCTCACTCATAGGGTGCTGGGAAGATTTTACAAGTAATATAGGCAAAGAATGAAAACCACCCTCTGGCCCACAGCCAGAGCCCAACTGCATGGCTGTTAAGGCCCCTGGGGAGGGGATGGAGGCGAGGGCAGTGGGCAGGACTGGGTATAAGGATCACCCTCTCCCTTAGAGGAGCCGTGAGCCACTGGCCCATCCCAGCCTCCTAGGAATGCACAGGGATTTCCATCTTCGCCCCGTGGCACTAGTGGACAAGCTGAGGTAGGTCTAAGGTTGAGAAGGCTCCCCGAGAAGTCGGTGAGCAACAGAGGAGGCTGGAAAGCCAGCCAGTTTCCAACTCAGGGCACCCTCCTGTCACCAGGTCGCAGGAGCAAGCATTCTTGCGAACTTGGGCACCATCAGTGGGCGCACATGTCACGTGTGCACGTGTAACTGTGATGGACACTGACAGCAACGTCTGTGACAATTCCGTCACCGAGACTCACAAGGTTCAGGCCCCAGGCACCAGCCCAGTGCCCAGGCGTCTCAGAGGACCAGCCGGAAAAACACACCAAGGCGACCGTGGCGGCACCACCACCCTCCAGTAGGTGGCAGCCCCACCTCTCGAAATAAGAAACCATGTAAAGAGCAGGGGTGGGGAACCTTTTTTCTGCCAAGGGCCATTTGGATATTTATAATGACACTCGAGGGCCACACAAAATTATCAACTTAAAAATAGCCTGCTCTATTTGGTCAAACATTTAATTAACTCACCGCTCATGCCTTGGCAGGGCCAGACTAAATGATTTTGCAGGCCTCACCTGGCCCGCGGGCTGGATGTTCCCCACCCTGGGATAGAGGGTCACAAGTGCCCAAAGGCATACGGCTAACAAGAGGCAGGGCACGCCATGCAGGTAAAGAGCTGCCCTCTCTGGACACTGGAGTGAGAAGGACCCTGCCCTCAGGGAGTCCTCCAATAGCCCACCTGGCTACTGGCCCTGTCCCAGTTGCCCCCACACCCTACTCCCACCCCCAGGTACCACCCTCTCCCCCCCCCCCCCCAAACGCCCTCACGTCACGTGTTCTGGCCCCACCACCTTCCCCTGCAGTGCTTGGCCTGTGGCCAGAATGCCCCACTCCTCGCCCCACCCACATCCGTGCCCAGCCCCACCCACTCACCAGCACGTGCCACACATGCTCGCTGGCCCTGTGGAAGCTGCAGAAGCGCACACTGGCGCCCAGCAGGCCCGGGCCGCCCCACATGTTGCTGGGCACCACCTCCACCTCGCGCACCCGCATCGTCTTCATGTTGAACACCTCCAGCTTCACCGGCTTCTCCACGTTGGCCTTCAGCAGGTCCCTCAGCGTGTCAGTCTCCTTGTTCTACGGGGGCAGGGGGCTGACTCCAAGGACCCCCACACCCCATCCGGCCACTCAGACAAGTCTGGGTCGGAGGTGGGGCAAGGGCCTTGGTGGCTTGCTGCCCCAGCGGGGCCACACCACCCCCCAAGTAGTGCTAAATGGGCCTCCCTCAGCTCCCCCTCTGACCCAGAAAGCACAACACTCATCAAAGAGCCTCCTGGGTTCAGGGCACTGCAGACTGTCCCGCCAGAGCCCTCACATCTCTCATGCCCCAAGAGGCAGGCCCCTGGGCCCCGTGGCCAGCTCCAAGAGTCCACTGACCTCCAGTCCACCCCAGAGAGCTCAGGAGCTGAGTGCTGGGCAGGGAGAAGAAAAGGCAGACGGGAGCTGGGCTGGAGCCTCCTTTGGGGCATACGGGACACACACACACACACACACACACACACACACACACACACAGCAGAGCTCACCAGCCTCGAGTGCCCGATGGTGATGATGAAGTCAAAGTAGGGCTCCAGGCCGGCCTGCTGGGCTGGGGAGTTGTCCTGCACCTGTCCCAGGGCAGAGGCCGGTCACGGAGCCCGCCCCGTAACTTCCAAGAAGCCCCGGCCCTCAATGTCAGAGACCATCACCACGTCCCGTGTCCCAGGAGGAAACGGGCACTGGCATGAACCGTCCCGGGCAGGCCGCATGCGGCACTGCTAAGGTGACCTCCCTCCTCTCCCACCACCTTCCCGGGCACACATTTTTCCTCTTTAGGAAAACTGCTCTTCCCTGACCATGATCCACAGATCATGCTTCCAGGGATGCCTCGTAGGAGAGCCCTGGGCAGTCTGGGGGCTACCAGGAGGCCCCACGGAACAGGGTGGCGCAGGCCTACAGGGAACGCCAGGAGGGCTTCCCAGAAAGGTTAAGATGTGGACAGAAAGGGAGGGCCCTTCGTACAGAAGTGGGCAGGGCCCCATGAGAGAGAGAACCAGGGCAGTGGCCAGAAAGAGGCAGCGGGGAAGGCAGCCTGTGGCCAGATCCCAGGGGGCCCCAGACCCTGTGGTGACAGATCCCAGGTCAGCCCAGCAGGTGATGGGAGCTGCTGAGGAGAGCAGACCGCAGGGGCAGGAAGGAGCCTGAGCCACGGGGCCTGGTGAGCAGTGCCAAGTCCGCGCCTCACAGTTCAGCCTCCGCTCCCATGCAGGGCATAGGAGTCATTCCTGGCCCAAGGGTGCTCCCTCCCGGCACTGGACTCCCAACTCCTCCCATCTCCAAAAGCACCGCAACCAGGGCTGCAGCTGCAGCCACAATCCCTCTCCAAGGCCCCATTTACAGAGCCTTGCCCGAACAATGCGGCCTTTATCTCCCTTCAGGTCCCAACCCTGAAGGTGGGCTCCACCCCTCAGGCCTTTGGGTGTCATCGCTTGAGGCCCTGATGACCAGGCATCTGCCAGGCCCCAGCCCAGAGGGCTTGGGGTTCCTGTGGCCTCTGGTTCTGCTCGCCTCTGCCAGGGGAAGGCCCTGGGCTTCCGCCACCCACCAGCCCCTCCAGGCGTGGATCCCCCAAACTGAAGGACCGCTCACCGCTGAGCCTTCGGATCAAAGCCAGTCCACCCCTGGCCTCCTTCGTGGCAGCGTCACCACCCGAGCCCCTGCGTGCCACCTCCCAAGCTGCCGTGGCTTCCAATGAGAGGATCTACTAGAGCCCCAGGACCCCACCCCTTTAGGGGAAAGCTGGGACTCCGTGGCTTTTGGAAACCAAAGGACAGTTCATCAGAGAGAGCTTGGAAGAGGCGCTCCTCCATGTTCCGGGGCCACTCTAAGCCACCCCACCTCCCTCTGGTAAGACCCGGCTCCTGGCACCTGCCCACTACTGCTGCCCTCCACCATTAACGAGGTCCAGAGGCTCAGGCCCCCAGTCTCCAGGCCCAGCCCCCTCCCAACCACCCAGAGCCTCCGTCTACCCTCTCCTGTGGCCTTGTGCTCGGCCTGGCTGTACTACTGCCCTGGCCCTGGGCCTTGTCATTGACCACTATGGCCCTACAGAAGAAATTATCTGTGCTGCTGCCCACTACACCCCTTCCCTCCCCCTCCCCAGGACCCCCGCAGCAAGCATGACCCTCTGTCTGGCTTTCCCTTGGGGGTTCCCATCACGTCCAACCCTCCAGCCCCCCACCCACAGAGCCTACCATCACAACACAGAGACCAGGCAACAGCCAGGCACCGAACTGACAAGCTCGCGCCGGTCTCTGCAGCCATCCACGCTACACAAGGGAAGCGGGGTCCTGACCCAGTGGTCGGAGGCCCCCCTGGTCTGCTCACCTCCGTTACAGCCCCTCCTTCTCTACAGTACAAATC
Source organism: Myotis nattereri (assembly GCF_964212035.1). NCBI lineage: Eukaryota > Metazoa > Chordata > Mammalia > Chiroptera > Vespertilionidae > Myotis > Myotis nattereri. The sequence continues at coordinate 54,696,798 of NC_138089.1, forward strand.
TCGACCCCCAGATCCCCATCGGGCTACGTACGGGACCCTCGCGACCCGCCGCGATCTTTCACCCGGGACCCTCCCCTGCTGCAAACGCTGTCCCCGCGTCGGCTGCGGGCTCTCCCGCTCTCCCCGGCTGGTTAGCGCTGGTCCTCGAGCCCCAGAAGCCTTCCCGGCCCCAGGACGGGCGGCGTGTGCGCCCGCCAGCCCCCCCGCAGCTGGCGTCCACTTGGTTTTCCCGACCCGCGGACCCAAGAGCGGGGACCGCGTCCAGGCCCAGCACGGAGCGCGGCACACACTGCACAGCAGGCGATCACGCAGGCGACCTCCGTGCACAGATGCGTCCCGCCTGGGGCTGGTGCAACACCCGCCCGGAGAAGGGCTATTGCTGGGGCCCGACCCGACCAGGAAACGCTCCCGCTTCCTGCACAGCTGGCACTGGGGCGGGCGCCGGGCCGACAGCTGCCGCGGACGGGCCGGGGCCGGGACTGCCGCGGGGCCGCCTCTCGCGGGCCGTTCCCCTCGCCCAGGGGGCCTCACCCTCCACCCGGGCAGCCGCACCAGGGCCGGTCCCTGCCTCCGCCGCCCGGGGGCCAGCGCCGAGGCGTCCCGGCGCGTCGGTGTGGACGCCCGGCGTCGGTGTGGACGCCCGGCCCCGGTCGCCGGCGCCGCGGGAGCGACTCACCCCGTGCAGGTGGAAGCCCTCGGAGGTCTCCGCGGGCTGCTCGGTGCTGGAGCCCAGGCCCATGGCAGCGGCCCGACCCCGGCGCCAGCGTCCCCGAACGCAGTGAAGACCCGGTGCCACCAGCGCCGACTCGCCCTCTCGGCGCTCAATTACCAGCGCCTGGTCACGTGGACGCTTTGCCACGCCCACCCCGGATTCTGACGCTCTTAGCAACCGGCCGGCAGCTCCGTCTCCAAGGACGCGCGCGCCGCCGGCGGCCGGCGGTTAGAGGCGTGCCCTGGACCCCGATTCCGGCATCCGGCCCCGCTTCGCCCCGCCAGACCCCGACTCCGAGCCGTTGGCGTCCAGAGATGAACAGCAATGACTCCTCCCTGATGGTGCGTGGCCCGGGCGCTGCCGGGCGCTCCCTTTGGGACTCTCCGCCCCTAGCCCGGTCACCCCCCACCCCCCACCCCAGCCCTGCCGCTCTCCTGCCCCCTCTGGACCTGCTCCTGCCATCCCCTTGACCCGCACTTGGCTGTCTTCCGCCGCTGCTGCTGGGGTCCTGACCCTTCTCGCTTCACTCTCCCTGATGAGGGCATCCCGTCTGGTGCTTTCTGTGCACCATGAGCCCCAAATCGGCATCCCCACCCAGTCCCCTCCCCAAGCTCCTCCAAACCAACGCACCCAACCCGTCTCCATCATCCTGCCATCAGCTCCCCTTTCCCTGCTGGTGCCTCTTCTGTGTCCCCGACCTCAGTAGATGGCACCACCATTTGATCCCCCAGCTTTAACTCTTCCTCATACCCATCCCCTGGTCCTATCTATCAGCAAGAAACGTCCGCTCCTAAATGTCTCCTGAGATCACCCACTTTTACCTCGGAGCCCTGGGTCACCACCACCTTTCCCCTGGGCACCTGTAACAGTCCCCCACCCAACTGGTTTCTCTGCTTCAGCTCTCTTCACCAGCCATCCCCCCTCTACCCAGCCCCCCCACACACACACACACACCCACAACCACCAGGGTGGTTTTTGCAAAAACGCACATCTGAATACGTCCCTCACCCCTGCATAAAACCATTCCCACTGCGTCCTATTATCCTCAGATTGATGCCTGGGCCCTTTCATATGGCCCACAAGGCTGTTACAATCCAACCACATCTGTCTCCAACCCCAGCACCCAGAAACCTTAGGGGAAGTGAGACTCACTTTAAAATCTCAGCCCCTGTTACTGTGTGACTTCTGTCAAGCCACAGTCGCCATGGCCTTCAGCTTTCTTAACTGGGAAGGCTGTGAAGAGAATGATGCAGAAGGTAATGGACATAAAGCCCTGGGTACACTTTCCAGAGGTGGTTAGGCCACAATACGTTGTAACTAACTCCTGATGCAATTATTCTTAGTATTGGTCCCCTCTCTTCCCCCTGAGCCCCTTCCTAAAACAGCTTGAGTTGAATTTTCCACCTTTGAACCAGAATCTGTGGATAATTCCACGACAGACTCCTCCAGGCTCCTTCCTGGGGAAACTGCATGGAGTTGCTCCTGAGCCTGGTGAACAGGATGAGGCCAGAAACTTCTCTTTCTCTTTCTCTTTCCTTCACGGAACTGAGGAGGAGCAGGGAACAGGGAGGGGAGAGGTCAGAACAGACGGAGAAGGGCTACTGCAGTGGGTGTCTCCCCTCCCACAGGCCGGGATCATTTACTACAACCAGGAAAAGTACTTCCACCACCTGCAGCAGGCCGCGGCCACGGGCCTGGAAAAATTCAGCAATGACCCTGTGCTGCAGTTCTTTAAAGCCTATGGAGCCTTCAGGGAAGGTAAGGACTCGTCATTGTTGGCCTCCTGCCCTGGGCACTAGCCCAGCACAAACACTGACTCCACCCAGACGCCCACTCCTACCCCCGTCATCGCCAGGCTCGTCCGCAGAAGCCTGTGCCATCCATAGGTAGTCGCCTTTGAGACCTCAGAGGGCTCACTACTGCTGCTCTGCACCTCGGTCTCCCTAGCTGCACAACGAGTGGGTGGAGAAATGGCTGCACGATTATTGACCTGATCCCGAGGTTGGAAGCTGAGAGCTGAGAGTGCGGGAAAAGGAGGAAGTGGTGGGTGTGGGTACCAGCAGGTATGGTACAGGGGCAGGCGGGGGGGGGGGTGGAGAGCGGCTACAGTGTTTGGACAGGTTCAAGCCTCGGACTGATGAGAGGGCACAGTCCTCTCATGGCCACGTGCAAGTCCCAGCTTGGAGGGCAGAGCCCTCCCAGCACAATTATAGCCAACAGCTGTAGTTGTGAGCGTGAACCTATGGTCCGAACACGTGGCCCCAGGTGCCTGAGTGATGTGGGCTTGATAGAGTTCAGGTGCCTGTACTTGAGTAGGATCGAAACCCACGAGACTGTTGTAAACATCTTGACCACGCCCTTGCTTTGCCTCGTGGAATCTGGACATAAAGACACGGCGTGTCGTCTGTGGTGCTGTCTGTCTCTCCATCAAAGAAGCAGGGTCCCACCGAGACCCAGATTTTCATTCTCTTGTCTGTCTTTTCTAAATCCTTCACCACACCCGCTCAGGGTTACCCTTGGCCGTGCTGGCGCGGCACAGGGGAGGAGCGGGGCCCATACAGGTGCTGACTCAGACATTCAGAAGGACCCTGGGCTAGGGACAGGCTGAGCTGCCCATGGCCAACGTCAGTGGACATGGAGGGATAAATGTAATTGTTGGCTCTTGTGCAACTAACTAGAAATGCCCTGAGGTTCTTTTTCCAGAACTTTCCCAAGCCAAAAATCTCAACCTCCCAGATATCCCTTGTGTACTCACGGGTACATCCTCAGCTCCAAGCCCTCCGGCCCCTGGCAGCCTGAACCATGGTGCCAGCAGCATTTCAAGGAGCGTCAGTCTTCAGGGACCTCAGGCCATTGGGGACATTTTGTACCAGTTAGTCCTCTGATTCTGGGTCAAGCCAGGTGGTGCCAAGCCACGGGTCAGCCCTAATGAGGATCCCCATGTACTTGCCATGGAGCCTTCTGCCCTCTGGGCCTGGAGCCCAAAGCATAACCACGTGGTCTCACTTGGCAGAGCACATCCAGGATGCCATCAGCAGCCTGGAGAGCCTCCGGAATCACCCAGACGTGTCCCTGTGCTCCATCATGGCGCTCATTTATGCTCACAAGTGCTGTAAAACCATCGGTGAGTGCAGCTCTGCCCAGCGTGGCCTGGCCCCACCAGGGAAAGATGGCCCCACTCCGGGAGCCAGCCCCTCCAGGGCTGCAGAAGGACATAGGTGACCTGGTGGCTGCAGGTTCTGTTGGCCTCTGAGGAGTGGCTGCTGTTCCCCTTCCCTGCAATCCCTCAAAAGAAGACCCCGTGCCCAGGCCCCATTGAGTGGGAGCCATAGGCAGAGAGCATAACAGTGGGAGGGGTCCTCCTTCCAGACCCCAAGTTGGGGAGACACCTTGCTTTCCTTTGCCAAGATGTTGTCAGGAAAAATCACACTGACATAAATAATTCTATTACTCATCTCCACTTCCCTAGAGAGGTTCCAAGAGACCACAAACTACTATTCCCCCACCCAGAATGAGTTGTGCACCTGAGGTGAGGGATTTGGGTTTGGCCTGTCTGCTCAGCATATCTTTATTTATCCACCCTGGGCACCGAGGAGAAGAGACAGCAAGCCCAAGTCCAGGCCTGGGCAGCGCCAGGGGCACCACCGGGCCAGTGTGCCTTGTTTCCAGGCCCCGGGCTGCCGTGTCATTGGCTCCATGTGTTGTGGGAGCCCCAGAGTGTCCAGAGGCCCTCGGTGCCCCCTGCGGGACCAGGCACACCTCCTCGCCCGCACTCCTCTCTCGGATTCACAGACCAAGAAGCGATTCAGGAGCTGGAGAGCAGCCTGAAGGAAATCCGCAAGACGGCCAGCTGGATTGCCCTGTACTACGCCGGCCTCTTCCTCTGGCTCATGGGCCGCCATGACAAGGCCAAGGAGTACATCGACCGCATGCTGCAGCTGTCCAACGGCGCCAGAGAGGTACTCGCCACGGGCGTCCCCAGGGCGACAGCAGCGTCCCATCACATCAGAGTAGAGCGGCCATTACTCCCACGGACGGACGGCCATGGGGATGGGGGAGGCCCCAGCCCGGCCCGCACTGCCAAGACCCAGGGGCTCGAAGTGACCCCACCCAGGGTGTCTCGGGGCTTTAGTCCGGGACAAACTGACGTTTGTCCAGAGTCCCCTCTGCAGATAGGCGCCCCGTGGCCTGCACTATATATCCTAAAAATCTTGAATTCATCGCTGACATTTAGAAATCAGAAGATTTTTAGCTAAAAGTCCAGATGTCATGTTTGTTTGTTTGTTTAAGTAGATGAACCAGCTGCACTGGGCCTGCGAGTCCTTCTCGAGGACACGGATCTGCTGGGTAGCAGGGGGCGCTCAGACACCAGAGACCTCCCAGGCACAGAGCCACCCTGAGAGCAGAAGTGCAGCCTCAGCCAGGGCCGTGCATTCTCAGCCGCGGAGATATCACCCCCCAACAGGCTGAAAACTGGCTCTGGGAGGAAGGCACAGATATACATACAACATGTATCACAGTATATCTGTGATATTAAAATTTCCTGGCGGGGGAGGGGATGATTAGGGGGAAAATGTCTAAAAGGGCTCCTCAGGAGGGCAGTAATGGAAGAGTGGAGAAACACTGGTCCGGGCCACGAGGGATTCTCCAGGGCGGGCGCCCTGCCTAGGGCTCCTCTGAGCCCCCCACCCTCCCTGCCTGCCCCATCGGCCAGGAGAGGCTGGGTGAAGGCTGGAGGGGGGCCGGCAGGGCCGGTGAGCTCAGAATGGCTCCTGCTCGCCTGCTCAGAGGGCCTGCCCGGCTCACCTGCAGAGAGCAGGAGCGGCCCATGTTGGCCTCCAGAGCGCAGTGTAAATTAAGCAGGCCGTGACGAGAGGGGTGAGAGTGCCTCGGCGAGAGAGCTGGGGGTCCTGGGGAGTGAGAGAGCTGGGGGTCCTGGGGAGGGCCCAACCCCAGCCCGGAAGGTCAAGGAAGGGCGCCTAGACTGAGTTTTAAAGACTAGTGGTCGTTAATCAGGGGACATACTTTGGTTTGGGGGACGTGTGCTGAGCAGGGCATTGCAGGCAAAGGGACGGTAGGGACAAAGCAAGGCCTGGCGGTGAGAGCCAGCAGGACTGCCCCGGGATCTGCATGCAGCTGTGCCTGGCGGGGCGCAGGTGTGCGGTGACACCTGGTGGGACATGAGGCAGGAGACACGGCTGACTCCAGGCTCAGCAGGACCAGAGCCCTCATCTTTCTTTCCTCTTGTTCTTATCCCAGGGCTACATGCTGAAAGGCTTGGTGGACCTCACCTCAGACAAGCCCCAAACTGCAAAGAAAGCCATCAAGTATCTGGAACAAGGGGTTCAGGACAACAAAGATGTGCTGGGGCTTTTGGGAAAGGTGGGCAGCGGGGAGGAGGGGAGTGGGTAGCGCTGACTGGGCCTTTGGAGCCCGCGACCCACCAGGCGACCTCAGCCCCGACCCTCAATCTCCAGGACAGGGAGCAGACGGGGGCAGGGTCACACAGCAGCCAGCCCAGTTCCCAGCTCCTTCCTGCTCAGGCTGGGCTCCTGTCTCCTTCTGCATGGCGTCTTCAGGGTCTCCGCCGCAGGGTCTGTCCTGCCTTAGCGTTTCCAGGCTTTGTTTGCCTTTGGTTTCGCTCACCGCCCCCTTTCTCCGCATCTCTCTCACATACTCCTCATGTCACCTTTTTTCTTCCCACCTGCTCAGGTCACTTGGTTGGCCATCAGTGAAGGGGGAGGTATGGCTTTGTGTTTTTGTATTTTCTGATCTTCATTTAAATGAAGTTCCTCGTTCCTTATGTGACGCTCACTAAATCAGTCTAAGAGGGAATCGACCCCTTTATTCTCTTCTGTTTGTGTATATCTTTCTTACGAATTGTGTGCGCACTCCTTAAAAAGCAGAAGTCTAAAAAGTCAAAAGATGAATGAAAATGACGCCCTGAGCTCTCCCACTCCTGTTAACAGCTCATGTTAACTCTCCAGGGCGGTGCCCACCCCCCCCCCCCCCCCGTCTTTCTTCTGTGCGTGGGTTCGGGGTGTGCCACGGCCGCTTTTCATGGCAATTGTCATGCGGGGCCTTTCCCAGGGAGCACCCTTGGGACCGGCACCTGTGGGGAAGGAGAAAGAGGTGGGCTGGGCAGAGGGAGAGGCTGGGTGCTACAGCCGACACAGCGAAGGTCCCGGCCCGCTCTGCTTGGACTTGCGGAGCTGGGATGGCCCTTCACTGCCCGCCTCGCTGACAAGATGCTGGGTATGGGCCGCCCCCGGGGAACGGGATGACCTGGCAGCAGGCAGCTCCCTTCAGTCCAGGGCAGTGGTCGGCAAACTGCGGCTCGCGAGCCACATGCGGCTCTTTGGCCCCTTGAGGGTGGCTCTTCCACAAAATACCGACTTCTGCGCATGGGCCACGAAGTTTCAATAGCACTGTACGTGCGCGCCCGCACGTGGTATTTTGTGGAAGTGCCACCCTCAAAGGGCCCAAGAGCCGCATGTGGTTCGGGAGCCGCAGTTTGACGACCACTGGTCCAGGGCGATCCCAGGAGGGGGGCTCCCCTGAGAGCCACCAGCTGCCAACTCTCCTGGACCTGAGGGGATCACACAGGGCCCCCACCGTAGGGTGGTGGGTCGTAGGGTTATCCAATAGAGTCACCATCGTGGGGCATGTTATCATTTGGGCGCTTTCCCTTGTGTGAGCTGCAGTCAGCAAACGCCATTTGGAATGGCCACCCAGAGCCAGTCCCCTATTGAACGGGGCTGTCGTAACTCGCCAGCCGGCTCTCCTGTTTGGATATTGAGGTTGTTTCCAGTTGCAGACTTGGAAAAAGTGCTGCGGTGACACGTTTATTTGTACGTTTTCATTTAGAATAGTTCCCCCCCCCCCCCGGAAGGTTGCTATAGGTCCAACATAAGCATCCTCTCAGCCTTTTCAGGGTGCGGGTTCAAGTCTTTTAGGAGCATTGCCCCTTACCCCGCAGGCACCCCTGAGTCAGACGCACCCAGGAGAACCTGGTGGCTGGCACTGGCCAGCCCAGCCCAGCGGCCGTGACACAGAAAAAGCCCCACAACCTTGCTGTAGAGGAGGTTGCTCTCAAACCCTCATTGACACCAATTTGCTGTCCTGGGCCCCAGGGGGCAGTGTTCAGTGACAAGCTTCAGGAAAGCGGATGGGAAATGAATGGGCCGGTTCTAGAATTGGCAAGTGGCCTGCAACCCCAGCTCTGTCCCTAGGGGGCAGCCCTCGCATGGCCTCCAAGAGGCCCAGGCCTGCTCAGGGCGCAGCTCTCTCCCTGATGCCCCTGCCTTGCCCCTCCTGGAACCCAGCCCCTCCTGGACTGGCCACTGGGTGCCCAGGCGTCCGCCTCTGCTCCTGACCTGGTGGAGACACTGGCATCGCCACCACCCTCTGTGGGCACTGATGGAGGCTCTTCGGCTCCTCCAGGCGATGTTCCACATAACCCAGCAGAACTACTCGGGGGCCCTGGAGGTGGTGAACCAGATCACTGTGGTCTCGGAGAGCTTCCTGCCCGCCTGGATCCTCAAGATGAAGCTGTTCTTGGCTCGGCAGGACTGGGAGCAGGCGCTAGAAACAGGACACAGGTGAGGGGCGAGGGGCGAGGGGCAACCATGCCCCTAATATGCTCCTGTCGTGCAAGGTGGGGAGGTGGGAGATACTGTGTATTTGGTGGAACCAAAAAAGTAAAAATTGTCACCAGGGGAGTTGTGAGTACTGATAGCATCCCATCATGAGGGGGAGGAGAGGGAGGACACCTATCTGCTACGGCAGGAAGCCGGCCCCTGTGGCCTGCAGGGAAAAATCAGAAACGGGCATCCTACGAGGTCTGAGCATGTCGTTTAGACAAAAGATGGAGGGAACTGCCTATAGAACCCAAAACAGCAAGAGTTACAGGGTGAAAGCAGGGGACTAAGGACTGCTGTGCTATTTAATTTTTTTTAAATATGGATATGATTTATGTTAATAAGAACTTTAGGGGTGCCCTCGCCGGTTTGGCTCAGTGGATGGAGAGTCGGTGCGAACTAAAGGGTCCCAGGTTTGATTCAGACCAGAGCCACATGCAGGGGTTGCAGGCTCCATCCTACCCCACCCGCAGTAGGGGGTGTGCCAATCCATGATTCTCTCTCATCATTGATGTTTCTATCTCTCTCTCCCTTCCTCTGTGAAATCAATGAAAATTCAAGTATGTTTCAAAAAACAAAGAAAAAAAGAATATGGTTCCTTAAATGTTAAAAAAAATTTTAAAAAAATAAAAAACCATTAGGGGCAAAAGGTCACTGATGACTGAGAGAAGACTTTTAGTCTGGGGCTGGGCAGGTCCTCAAAACGGCGGAGATTTCAGGAGTTACTAAGACTGTGGAAGCTCAAGGCCAAGGGTAGCTGTGAAGAGAGCTAGACAGTTTCAGGGGAGGAATGTCTGATGGGAGTTTTTTGTGTTTTTTTTGAGGATGGTGTTTTCTAGATAACTGAAGCTTGTCTTTTTAACTCTAAGGCTTTAACTGTTTCTATCAAGTAATGCTAAAATGTATGATACTGATTTTCTCCCTGAAAAGAGTTTGTGGATCTTCCATTTTTTTCCCCTAAATGCCCCAGGCGTCACTATGAATTGTTAATAAGTTCTGTGATGATGCACAGCACAGCTGGGAAGAAAACAACACAAAAACAAACCTCTTCCTTCCCTGTGAAGAGATGGTCATTCCTCTGAAGATGAGTGGAACTGGCGTCTCAGAGAGAGCGGGGCTGGTAGAAATTGAAAGTGATCCGCCCGGCGGGCGTGGCTCGGTGGTTGAGCATTGACCTATGAACCAGGAGGTCATGGTTCGATTCCCGGTCAGGGCACACGCCCAGGTTGCAGGCTGGATCCTCAGTGTGGGGTGTGCAGGAGGCAGCCAATCCATGATTCTCTCTCATCATTGATGTTTCTATCTCTCTCTCCCTCTCTCTCCCTCTCTGAAATCAATAAAAATATATTTAAAAAAAAAAAAGTGATCCCACCCTGCTCAGCCTACAGGGCCCCACAGGTGCAGTGACTCTGTGGGCCCCCAGCGTCCCTCTCTCTGTTGATACCTGGCCAGTGTCCTTGGCAGGAGCTGGGTCAGAAGCTTGCTTTGGAGCCTCAGACCTGGGCCCACCGGCTATCTAGAAGCACCTGGCTGGAAAGGACACAGCCCTGGGCACACGTGGCCACCCTCGCCCAAATCCTGCTGCCCCCCGCCCCCCCCCCCCTCACACACACACACACAGGGACGCAGAGTCTGGTGCCAGGGGGTTGCGCCTCACACCTTGACACCTTCCTCCCCAAAGCTTTGCCAGCTCTGGGTGTTCATGGAATCCTCCCACTTTTAAATCTCTGCTGTTTCTGGATGTGTTGCTTTGGTCATACCTAATATTATTTATTTTTTCCCTCCTCTCTTATTTTTCTTCAGCAGTGTTAAAATAATTTGTTGTTTTTATCTGTCTTATGAAAGAACCAGCTTTGAGTTTTGTTGATGCCATTATGTCTGTTTTCTGATTTATTAATTTCTGTTCTTTATTATTTCCTGCCAACAGCTTCCTTTGGAGTTATTCTGTTGGGTTTTTGTTGTTGTTGTTTTGTGTGTGTTTTTTTCTAACTCTTAAGTTGAATGTCTGCCTCCTCCATTCTCAATCTTCTTTTAAAATATAACCATTTCATTCTACGGCTGGCCCTTGAGGTACCATTTTAGTAGTAGCTACATATTTTTTATCACTTGATTCTAAGAACTTTCTGATATCCATTCTGATTCTTTAGTCCGTAAATCATTTACAAGTGGTGGTTTTTTTCTCCAAATGTATGAGGTTCACAAGCATTGTAAATGGTTAGAACTCCTTGAATGTGGACTGTGCCTAATGGTGTTGAATTCTACATGTTAATCAGAGTAACCCTCTATGAAACAGAAGGCCATTCCCTGACTAGACTGAAAAGGTATGAAGTTTCCTATGAAGAAACAGAATGTTGTAAAGTCTGTAATATGACCAGAAACAGCCTCCCTCACAATGGCAGAGGATGGAAACCAAAGTGCCCTCTCCATCTTGCAGCTGCGTGCACCTCCTGCCCCACCCCACACCCTGGTACCATGCTCATGTCTGTGTGCGTTGGGATACGAATAGGCTTCTCTCACAAAGACACCCCAAAATACATGACCTAAATAACATAAAAGGTTGTTCCTCTCTTAGGAAAAAGTTTGACTGGTGGTTCAGGGCTATAGGATACCCAAGCCCCTTCTGTCTCGCTGCTCTACCATCCCTAGGATGTGGCTCACATGGTCCACGTGCCAGCCAGCAGGAAGGAGGCAAAGGAAGAACTGGAAGGCATGCTGGAAGGGCACTGCTGGATATCACACTGGGCACCTGAGTGTGTATCCTATTGGCCAGAACTCAATGACATGGCCACACCTACGCTGCAGAGGGAAGCTGGGAAGTGTAGTTTTTGTTCTGGGTCGCCATGTGCCCCACCAGTTCGGGAGTTCTAGTATTAAAAGAGGGGAGAATGGATGGTGGAAGACAACCAGAAGTTGACGCTGCTACACCATCCTCGCCTTGCCTAGGAATACTCTCCATTCATGTGGCTCCTCTTCCTCTTTCAGAATCCTAGAGAAAGATAAAAGAAATATCGATGCCTACCAAATTCTAGCTGTGCACGAGCTTGCAAGAGAAGGAAACATGACCACAGTAAGTTCTTTCAGGACTCAGAAGTTGAGCCTTGGAACAAACATAGCCATGGAGGAACCCCTCATAGCACCTCCAACCCCAAGGCTTTGGCGGGTGCTCCCTGGATCTTGGCTCCCTCCTCCCTCCCAGGCAGTCGGCTGCTGGCCTGGTGCCCTGCGGTGTGGGCACAGTGACAGCTGGCCCCAGGCTCTGCCTGGGTGGGTGTGAAAGGGCAGCTTCTCTTCACACACCCAAGGGGCAGTGCCAGCTCTTCGATGGACAATGTTCCTGAAAGCTCCCCTCTGAGGCTCTGAAGCAATGCCAATACCTGGACCCCCATGTCCAGTTACATCCGGGTCTCGGGGGCTGGCACTCAGGGGTGGGTGTTTGTAAGGTTCCCCAGCTGATGGTGACGCGCAGCCGGAGTGGAGAACCTCTGCCCAACTCCTGTTGGACACGTAGCCTCTGACGTCGTCTGTTTTGTCCCTGCAGGCTGCCGATCACATTAGAAATCTGATTAAGGCACTAGAGACAAGAGAACCCCAAAATCCAAGCCTCCATCTTAAAAAAATTATTGTGGTTAGCAGACTGGTAAGAAGGCGCTTTCCTGGTTCTGAACTACTGCTTCTCACTGTGTCCCTTGGAGCCAGGAGGGGGGGGGGGGGGGCGGGCGGGCGCAGGGGGGGTGGGTTATGGTCCCCCTGGAAGCTCCCTGTGTACTCCACCTCTCCTCTCTCTGGTTCAAACTTGGCCCCTACCTGCCTCTGGCCAACACCTGTGTCATGGTGGCCCAGGTGCCCCTCAGAGATGCTAAGAAGATCAGGGAGATGCCATCAGGCAGCACTTTTAGAGTGGGTGGCGCCTCTTTTCAGGGAAGAGGGTGGTAGTATGGCTGTTGCCCAGCAGAGCCATGCCCAGCTCTGGCCTCAGGGTACCGGGCACCCAACTCCCATATTCCTTCTGCGGAAGCGACCTGGGAAGGCCGGCCCGTCTAGGAGGCCTCTCTGACATCAGGCAAGGCCGCCAAACCGTCGGCCTCTGTCAGCCCCATCAGCCCCAAAGCAGGGTTCACTAGAAGGACTTGCTGTAAGAACAGGGGTGGTTCTCGGGCCTCAGGGGACAGAACCGTGGGCTCAGATGCCACTGGGAGGCCATCTCTCCCTCCACGTCTGGGCCGAGTCTCTCTGTGGACCCCGCACATGGCAGGGAAAGTGGCTGCTCGCAGCCTTTGGGGTCACTTCCCGTCAGCGGGGCTCAGGAACCTCTCTCACCCAGCTGCAATTTCTGAAAAACCTCCTGGTGATTCGTTGGACCAGTTATTGCGGCCAGACAGGGGATGGGTCCCTCGGGCCGGAGGCAGCTGTGGCCCGTGGGAGGCTCTTTGGGAGCTGATCAGCGACACAGACCCAGCTGCCTGGACATAGGGTGCCTCTGAGGCTCTCCTGAGCCCCCCTCCTAGGCCTGTTAAAATGCCCCCCAATTCTGATGTGGCCTTGTTCAGACCCACTGCGCTGACTGGTCACCCCTCCCTGTGTGTCCCTTCCTTGCAGTGTGGGAGGCACCAGATGATTCTACAGCTAGTGTGCAGCTTCATCGAACGTACCTTTCTGGCCGCACCCACCTACACCCACCTGGCCATAGAGCTGGGCTATCTCTTCATCCTGCAGGACCAAGTGAAAGAGGCATTTATGTGGTACTCGGAGGCCATGAAAGTGGACGAGAACAGTGTGGCCGCCTTGACAGGTCTTTGCAGGCTGGGTAGGGTGGGCGCTGGAAGGGCAGGGGTCGGCAGCCAAGCAGGGTGGCCTTCCTGGGCCCAAAAGAGAGGTGTGGGGGAGCACTGTCCCCAGAGGGTGTGTGCGTTTGGGGGTGCATTGTATGACAGGGCGCTTTTCCGTGAATCTACAAGCATAGGAATACTCGCACAGGAGAGGCACAGGAACACTCAAAAGTGGATTCAAAGCAACACTGGCGACCAGAGACACAATCAGGAGGCTCAGGAGGAAGCAGAAACAATCCTGTTCTTCTGCCCCGAGCAGGTGGCTTCCCACCACCACAGGGACAAGCAGGACAACAGGATGTGGCTGCCGGGCACATGGGCAAAACCCCCTCAAATGTTCCTCCATCAGGCTGACTCCTTCCCTGTTTCCTCATCTAAGAGGAGAGCCCCAGCCGGGGGGCCAGAAGGGAAGTCCACGGGGCAGTCCCCCGGGCTCCAGCCCAGGGCAGGCCCACTCACATGCATCCTGGCGTCACCATGGTATCTGGCCTGGCTGAGGAAATCAGTCGCCTTCACAACTCGGGGGACCTGCCCAGCTGCTCATACGAATGAGCCTCGTCCTTGTGTAAATCTTCTGACAGTTTGAATGGGGGGCCGAGCGGGGACGTGCAAGGTCATGGCTGACACAGAGAAGACGTTCCCCCACCAAACACCTCCAGAGTCAGCTGGCTCCAGAGGCTGTGATGTCAATAAGTCAAGAACATGCTACTGTGAAGAAATACAGGGAACAAAAAAGAGTTGTTAAAAATGTGAATACCAAGTAAAAAGTTCCATCGATGAGCCAAATAGCAGGACAGATATCACTGAAAACCAAGATGGTGATTCGGAAGACAGGAATAATTATAGCCAAATGGCCAAAAAAAACATCAACAGAAGAATAGTAGAAACAGAAGGGATTTGTCCTCCCAAATTCAAAACGTATCACAAAACAACAGTAGTTAAACCAGCTTGAGGCCAGTACTGGAATCAACAGATAAAATGGGATCGAAACAGGTCTCAGGATAAAGATGACACTTCAAACCAATAGACTCCAAACCCAAGTCCAATGATCACAGTTGGATAACTGGCTATCCAGTAAGAAAGAAAACTAAAGGTAACTCTGCACCTCACACCATATTCAGTAACAAGTTCCAAATGAATGAAGTATTTAAACATAAACATTAAACTGGACTTGGGTTCACTGGGGATTCTAGGCATGACCACACACTCAGAAACTGTAAAGAAGATATTTTACTGATTTGACTGTGTAAACATTTGAAACTCATGGATGGCAAGAGACACTAAAAATAGTGACAAGGTAAATGGCAAACTAATAGGAAATGTTAGCTACAGAGAGTTAATAATATAGGGGGGGGGGGAATCACCCCAAAAGAGAAACAGGAAAAAGCTCTGAACAAAAAATTCATAGTAGAAAAGAAGAGGCCATTAAATATATGAAAAGACGTTCATTCTTCCTAATAATCAAAAACATGTGAATTAAAACAAGTTAGAATTCACTTTTTAGACTGGCAAAGAGTACAGTGTGTCTGCGAGGTGAAAAGGAAAGGATACTTTCAAATTCTTGGCAGTAATATGAATTCAAATATCAGTGGAGGACAAGTTGGCCTTATCTCTCGGTGTTTTAGATACGCATGTTCTTTGACCCATCGCCTCTGCTTCAGGGATTGGAACGCACACAAAATGCTCACAGCAGCACTGCAATGGTTAGTCATTGCACACAAACCAAGTGTGGGATGAGGCATCCTTCAGTAGGGCAACAGTTAAAGAAATGGTTCCAACCGCTGTGGAATATCACATCTTCATTAAAGAGAATGGGGTAGATGTGTATGAACTGCTAGGAAAAGCTGTGTATGCGTTAATAACCTGAAGTTACCTCTGGAGGGAGGCACGGTTAAAGCCTGAGCATGAACTAGGGCTGCTTTTCTACTCTGCCTTAAGATTTGAACTCTTTCCCATGAGCATGTATCACTTTAAGTTTATGAAGATGTTGGAAAAGGTCCCCCACCCTGAGATCCTTCCTGCCGTGGTCCCACCACGCTCCTTGGCCTGCTGGCCGCGCTTGGGAGCTGGCCGCTGATCCATGTTCTGTTCCATTCCCAGGGATCATCTGGGGCCAGATCCTAGAGGGCCACCTGGAGGAGGCCGAGCACCAGCTGGAATTCCTGAAGGAGGTGCAGCAGTCCCTGGGGAAGTCAGAGGTCAGAGTTCCGAGGGCATGGGTTGCTCCAGGAGTGTGTCCCCCTCCCCAAACTCCTCCACCCCAATGGAGAGAGTAGCCAAGATGGCCTGGCCCTCTGCTTCACCCTCATCGACCAACTCCGCCGGCTGGCGTTGGTTCCAAGCCCCGGGCCTGCCTCCACAGGTGCTGGTTTTCCTCCAAGCCCTTCTGGCGTCCAAGAGGCACAAGGGGGAGCAGGAGGTGACGGCGCTCCTGCAGGAGGCGGCCGAGCTGCACTTCTCCTACATGCAGGGCCTCCCCCTGGGCCCCGAGTACTTCGAAAAGCTGGACCCCCTCTTCCTGGTCTGCATCGTCAGGGAGTACCTGTTCTTCTGCCCCAAGCAGGTTAGCCGCAGGCGCATCTTCATGGCGGGGGCCTGGAGTACAGGTTTGGACAGCGGCAGGGGCCTCTCCTGGCCAGTCCCCGGGCTTCTGCGAGCCCCAGGTCGGGGGGGCGGGGGGGGGGCGGGGGGCGGGCCAGTGCTTTTCAGACTCGCACGTGCAGCACACAGATCACCCGGGGGTCATTCCGGTGCAGGGATTGACTCGGTGGTAGAAGCCCCACGTCTGGAACAAGCCCCCAGGTAATGTCAGTGCTGCTGGTCCAGGAACCGCACCTGGAGGAGCAGGCCCCTGGCTCGTGCCCCGGCCTTTATCCTAGAGAGGAACTGCGCTCCCTTTTCCCAGAAGCTTCGAAGAAGTATGTTCGTCTTGACTTGTCCGTCCTGCTTTCCCAGCCAGTTGAGATTCTTGTGGGCAGGGATCAGATCTGACATGCCTAGTAGCCCTCATGCCTGGCCTGAGTCATCCCCACAACTGTTTACTGAGTGCTCTGCCCCGTGCCCAGCACCACGCTAGGCACTCGGGCACAATATGGACGAAACAAAGTCCCTGTCCCGGGAGCGCCTGCTGGGCACCAGGTGTACCGAGCGGGCAATAAACCTGTGTGGAGTCCCGCTCCCTCCTGGGAGAGCTTTTTCTGAGGCTCCAGGGGTCTCCCAGGATGGGGCAACCTCACAGCCAGGCCCCCGTTCCCGCAGCCCCGGTTGCCAGGCCAGATCGTGTCTCCACTTCTTAAGCAAGTTGCGATGATCTTGACTCCTGTCGTGAAGGCAGCACCAGCTCTGATTGGCCCCTTGTATGTGATGGCTCAGATCAAGTATCTCTCAGGTGAGCCCGTGGTCCTGGTGGCCAGGTGGGGACTTGCGTCCTCCCGCATCTGTTCAGACACCTGGTGGGACTTCTGCCCCTGGGTTAGTGTCCATGGGCTCCCTGACTGGGATGCTTTACACACACACACACACACACACACACACACACACACACACACACGTACATACACACACATACACACACACACTCACACACACACACACACACACACACACTCACCAGGCCTGCCCCATCATGCCTTCCAGCCTCGGATCCCCTCAAACCTTCCTGACCTCCCTCACCAGCAGGGGTCTCTCCCACCCAGACCTTTGCTGATTGCGAGGCCTCTGCCGGGGAGCAGTCACTGAACTTGCCTTGTGTGCAGGCACTGCTCTGACGCCAGGATACCCTCGCAGTCAGAGAGGCAGAAATTCCCTCCTGGAGTTTGCACACTGTATTGTTTTATCAGGAGAAAGCTACAGCAGGAAGGGAGGGGGGTAGGGTTATGGTTTTTATCGGAGGTCAGGAAGGCCTCATGGGGAGGGGACGCCTGTTCCATTCGTCTTTCAGAGCCTCAGGGTGGCCAGAGTGGCTTCCTTCTCCCATCTCAAGGCCCAGATCCTGGAGAGAGTGGGGAAGAAGGAACACCCCTTTGGGTGCCCCCTCGCCTTCTCTCTCCCTCCCTCCCTCTCCCTGAGGCCTTTCACCCCTCGGCCTGAGAGCCAAGCTGACGTCTGTTGTCTCGGGGCTTCCCAAGCATCCGAATGCCATGTGCCTGTCTGTCCTCTGGCGCTGCATTGGGTGGGTGGCACTCTGCCGGGGGTCCCCCTGTCTGCATCCTTGGTCCTCCCAGTGTTCATCTGGGTACCAGGTTTACCCACAGCTTTAAGGCCTCCTGGGCACCAGGTGAGGGAAGGCCTCCAGCTGGTGGTGTTGCCATGGAGACATCTTGACATTTCTGCAGCTCACAGGGAAGGAGCAGGGCGTAGGGGACCCAGGAGCAGGTGTGCCCCACCCGCCAGGTCATGCGGTGGAGGGCCCTGGCTGCTGGGGGCCCTGGCTGGCCCATGGCCTTTTTTGCTCCCAGCCTCTGGTGACCCCTGAGCTTGTGTTTTCAATGCTTGTTTTTCCTGGAGCAGGAGCTGTTGAGGGACCTGGCTCCCCTCCTAGCTCACTGCACCCCACCCCTGGGATGCCACTTGCCCCCGCAAAGGGCCAGCCCGGCCGCAGGGAGGCTCTCAGCCCCACAGTGCCAGGGCGTCCACAGCTCAGCCTCAGGCACTGAGGGCCCAGGTTCACATGCTGGCTCTGTCCCAGCCTTCCAGCTAAGAACCAAGGAGAACGATACCAACCTTGCAGGGCTGGGCAAATACTAAGCCAGCCTTTCCGAAGCGCTCTGCGTGGGTGGGGCATCGCGCAGGTGCTTGGTAAGTGGTGGCAAGTACAGTTGCCGTTATTATTAGGTTTCATCCTGCCCTTCGGCGTGGCACCAGGACTTGGGTGTTCCCCGGAGCTTCCAGGTGGAGCCGTGCAGTGACAGGAGGGAGGTGTGACACTGAGGTTTGAGTTTCACAAAAACTGTGTCGTTCTCATTCTAGGAGGAGCCCTCTGAGTGAGGCGGAACAGAACTGGGTAAAATGCCAACCTTGGGTGCTCCTGGGTAGCAGGACACGTAAAGGTCACCCTGCTTTTGCGCACTGGGTTCCCGGAGGCCCCCAGGCTCCCTGGACGCAGGGGTCTGTTGGTTGTTTCTAGGGGAATTGGAGAATGCCCAGAGCACCGTGCAGCGCTGCCTGGAGCTGGACCCCGCCTCCGTGCACGCCCACCTCCTCAAGTCCCAGATCTACCTGGCGCAGGGCAACTTTGCCATGTGCTCCCACTGCTTGGAGCTGGGCGTCAGCCACAACTTCCAGGTGGGGCTCCTCTGCGCCCTGTCACCTGCTCAGCATCCCCAAGCCCAGCTGGCTGCGGGCCCCACAGGCCTTGGGAGAGGAGCCCCGGGAGCTCCCTGCATCCTCTGCCCCTCCGCTGGCCCGCAGGCGGGGGAGGGCCTAGTGGGCTCTGGGTGCCATGAGCAGCAGCGGTGATGGAGCCCCACCCTCCACTCGGCTCCTCTAGGTCCGAGACCACCCCCTCTACCACTTCATCAAGGCCAGGGCCCTCAACAAGTCTGGGGACTATCCAGAAGCCATCAAGACCCTGAAAATGATCATCAAATTACCAACTCTGAAGGCGGAAGAAGGCAAGAAGGTCCGCGGGCCTTCTGTGGGGCCCAGTGAGCGGGCATCCATCTTACTGGAGCTGGCAGATGCCCTCCGGATGAACGGGGAGCTGGTAAGGATGGCCAGGCTCTTCTCCCCGGGGACTGGGGCATGCTGGAGGGCCAGGGTCGGCCTGGGCACCAGGCCTTTTGATTCTGGCTAATGTTTACTTAGGCTAACATTTGAGTCTTTATTCGCTTGAAAGCATAGCTCTCTCCTGCCTAAAAGGCCTCCGTGGCTCTCATGGGCCTCAAGATAAAGCCCCACTCTGACGGGGACCTGCCTGATCTGCCCCCCGCCTGTGTCCCTGTCCCCGTCAGCATCTCAGGGAGGCGGCACACACAGGCCCCTCCGGCCCACCCCAGGTGGCTGTGCAGATTGGGCAATGCCTACCTGCCAGTGGATGCCAGTCACGCCATCACCTTTATGAACTGTGTCCCCTTGGAGTTTTGCAGTGTCTGACCTGTGTGAGGCAGCCCCGGGGCCTCGGGAGGTCTGGCAGGGGCAAGGCCAGGGCTGGGAGAGCTGGACTCTGCCTGTGACCCTTAGCCTCGCTGGCCTTGCCCACTCACCTGCTCCCCAGGACCACCTACCTCCATGGTCCACCAGTCCTGGGCCATCCTGCTGCCTCCTACGGTGATCGCGGCATAGCAGGGGTATCAGTCCGCGAGGACTTTTCTTCTTAAAGTTAAAATTTGCCTCCTGGGCAAAGACGGGGATGGGGAAACTTGTTTACGGTACTTCCCTCCCTTAAATCTGCCAAAAAGAATTAAAAGGGAAGGAATCTCCATCTGTAACAAAATTAGGGGACAGCTGTCTCTAAGAATAGTTGACAGTCAGTGATTCGTTCAGTGGTGGATGGAGGACCTGCTTTATGCCATGCCCTGGGCTGAGGCCCCGGATAAAGGAGAACAGGTCACAAGACCCCCGTCCTCGCCAAAGCTACCATGGGTGACAGAGAGAGAGCAGGGTGCAGTGAGTGGGGGGCCTGAGGTTCTGGCCTTTGCTTGAAACTTTCTGAACTGGGGATGTGGTGAAGCCACGGGAAAAGCAGGGACATTCCTGGAGGAACCCGCATCCAGCCCATAGACGGGCAGGCTGCTGAGCGAGAATTCCCCCCTGAAAGGCCCGCGGTGTCCTCTGTCCCAGGCTCCTTCGTCGGGGTGGTGGGCCAGAGGACAGTAAGGAGGGAAATAACCTGGCAGCCGTTTTGCAGCTCCCTGGGCCAAGATAACAGACCTGAGAGCCGTGGCCTTCACTGCGAGCCAGCGGGTTCCAGCCTGACCCTGGCTTCTCGAAAAGGCTACCTCCAGCGGGAGAAAGCTAAGGGAGAGGCGCTCCCAGCCCGGCTCGTGAGAAAGGCAAGCTTAGGTGAAGCTGTTCCCGTAGAGGAGAGGGGTGATCAGAATGGGCCCAGTGTGGAACTACAGTATAGGTTACTGAGTGAATGGAGGGAGGGGGGATAAAATAGACCAAAGACAAGGTTATACTTTAGGAGAAAGAGTGCTATAAGAAATAGAAGAAAAAAATTTTTTTTCAGAAAACTTTTCTACACTCAGTGCAAAGAAACAGAACATGGGGTCTTAAAAAATGAGCTCAAAGTAGAACGTAAGAGATCAAGAAAGGAGTCCCAGTAAAATGGGGAGCGATGAAAAGTCAGCTGGCGGAGTTAGAGTAACCACAGAAAACAAGGATGTCGTTAGAAAACTACGATTTCACGAGAAAGAGTGGAAAGTAGCCTAGCCCTTGCTGAAGCTCTCTGACTGGAGGAAAGGGTTGAGAAACCAGGAAAAATAAGTGATTTGAGGGGATGATGGATAAGAAAGACAACAGGTCTCCGCTAAAGGCTTAACCCATGTTCCTACAGAAGAGAGAACCAGTGGAACACAGAAAGCATTGAGGACATTGTAGGAGATTGGGCAGAGGTTGAGGGAGAAATGCTGGGAAGGCTGAATGCAAGGCAAAAAGCACCAAAATGGGCAAAGAAAGTATCTGTATTAAAATAATCAAGGGTACAAATATAATGAAAATATCAAGAGACCTCTTTGCACCCAATCCCACAACATTTAAGCAGGGAAGTTCAAGGACATGCGTCCATAGGTCTCCCATGGGAAGACTTTTGAGGTGGTAAGGAATCGGGAGCTTCTTACAGTTGGGGGTTTCTGTACCCCCCAGCTAGCTGGGCACCTTCCCCCTGCCCTCCAAGAACAGTGGCCCTGGACAGCAAAGCGATCTCCCTCCTTTCTGCCCCTGCAGCCTCTCCACAGGTGGAGGTGGGTCATCCTGTGTTTGGCTCCCATGTAGCAGGACTGCTCCCGGCCTTCGTCTCCCTGTTTCCTCTCTCTCCCGGGCCAGGTTGGGCAGGGGGATTGCGTTACGTTTCCTAGAAGAGATGTGAAGTGTGATCAGGCCGCCCGCGGTGGGTGGAGGCGAGCGGAGGGTGTGTTGGGTTCCCGTGTCTTAGCACGAGGCCACCAAGGTCATGCAAGATGCCATCGACGAGTTCAGCGGCACGCCGGAGGAGACCCGCATCACCATCGCCAACGTGGACTTGGCCCTGAGCAAGGGGAGCGTGGACATGGCGCTGAGCATGCTGAGGAACATCACGCCCAGGCAGCCCCACTACACGGAAGCCAAGGAGAAGATGGCCAGCATCTACCTGCACATCCGCAAAGACGTCCGCCTCTACATTGGGTGCTACCGGTACGCGCCCGCGCCCGCACCCGCAGCCTCCTCGCAGTGGCGGTGGCTGAGAGTGTGAAATTTCCCCGAGGGCTGGAACTGAGCATGGTAGGTCAGCCAGGCTGGCTCCTTGCTGAGTTCTGAGGACACTGAGCCCTGCTTGCACCCCCTCCCCCTTGTATGGCCCACATTCTGGGGGGAACCATGGGAATGCACTTCTGCCCTGGCCCCCGCTCTGCCCATCCTCGAGGAAATGTCCAATGACTTGGATGTGACTAATGTGAGGTGAAGGAGGACGGAGAGCCGATCTGAAGCCCCAACAAGGCCGTCTCTGAGATTTGACATTGGGACCCAGAGGGTACCTCCCCAGTCCCTTTCCTCAGGCAAAACTCCATTTGGCAATTCAGGTGGGAGGGGCAGGCTGGGAGGAGGGAGGGGAGACTATCCCAGTGGCAGTGGGAAACCTTACACAGTGGGGTGACGTGGTCAGATGGGAGTCCTAGGAAGAGCAGTGTGGCTGCCTCATGGAGAGGGGTCTGGAGGGCTGGGCGGAGGCTCTGGCCACGGCCCAGGTGACAGAGGAGGAGAGCCTCGTGCACATGGGGCTTTCGGTGAGTATTGGATGAATGGACGAATGTCAGCCAGGACTCCTGGAAAGAAGAGAAGGTGGTGGCTCAGGAATGTGAAGGATGCACAGGTCTGAGATAGGCTTCTGGTTACCTGCGCAGGGAGCTCTGCGAACATCTGCCTGGCCCCGACACCAGCCTGCTGCTGGGCGATGCCTTCATGAACATTCTGGAGGTGAGCAAGGGCCTCATGGCCTGGCCCGTCGCCCCCCAATCTTAACTGCTCAGTGGGAGAGAAGGCAGAGACCCCTGACAGCTCTCCCCTCTCCTCCCAACCCAGCCCGAGAAGGCCCTGGAGGCTTACGACGAGGCCTATAGAAAGAACCCACACGACCCCTCCCTGGTCAGCAGAATCGGGCGCGCTTATGTGAAGGCCCACGAGTACACCAAGGTCAGGCTGGGCTGGGCTGGGCGGGAAGAGGTGGGGAGGGCCAGCCCAGCAGGGAAGAGGGAGGAGGGTGCCTGGGTGGGAGAGGGTGTCAGGATGGGAGGGGAGTGGCTGAGTTCCCCCCCCCCCCCCCGAGCTCCCTGCGGAATGGGGTGCCAAGGGGAGAACTCGGCCACACTCCACCACTCCCCACACCTGCGCAGGCTGAAGCCTGAGCCCTGCCAGCTGGGAAGGCCTTTTCCTCTTAGGCTTCTGTGTTCTGGAGGGGCCCACAGGTGTGGCGGCTGCTGAGGGGAACACAAGGCCAGGCGCTCAAGTGTAGAGCCCGACCTGATGCCAGCATTTCCTGTTTGCACAAAGGCAATCAACTTTTATGAGGCGGCCCAGAAGATTAGCGGACAGGACTTTCTGTGCTGTGATCTGGCTGAGCTGCTCCTGAAGTTAAAGAAGTTCAACAAAGCAGAAAAGGTTTTGAAGCAGGCGCTGGAACATGACGCAGGTGAGGTAGCCTTCTAGCTCACTCCCCTTGCGTTGGGAGCAGGCATCTTGCTCCCCACCCTGTTCTCTCTTCTCTTGCAGAATGGTGCAGGGACCAGACACTAGCTGAGGTCCTGAACCCAACCCCCGCACCCCCACTCATCCCCAAGAGGCAGAGAACAGTAATTTGAGTTTCCATTTTGCAGCCACAGACATCCCATCCATGATGAATGATGTCAAGTGCTTGCTTTTGCTGGCAAAGGTCTACAAGAGCCATAAGAAAGAAGATGTGCTGGAAACCTTGAACAAGGTAATTGACCAGTAGACGCAAGGTCTGTATCTGCCGTTTTCTGATGGAGCTGAAGAAGGAAGGATAGGACTACAGGTTTGGAAGCCTCTAGGCTTGGTCCTCAAAAGAAGGCTTCGTTACACCTCTGAGCTCCACCTTCCATTTACTCCCCAACCCTTGCTCACTAATTTGACGGTGCACCAAAGTGCTGTGAGCCCTGCTGGGCTGGGCTGGGCTGGGCTGGGCTGGGCTGGGAGCAAGATAATGCCTTTGTCCTCAAGGATGCTGGTGGTGGTGATAATGGGCAATGCCCATAGCTCTATGCTGGATTCTGTACCAGGCTTCTTGCTTTCTTATTTAATTCTCACAGTAGCCCTTTGAGAAAGGCACTGTGACATTTACTATTTGACAGAAACGGCTCAAAGAGGGTAAGAAATGTGCCCAGTGTCACACTGCTCAAAAGTGGTGGAGCTGAGGTTTGAACCAGAATATGGCCGGTCCCGACCCACACCCTTCCCCCCTGGGCTGCCCCTGACGGGACAGTGCCTGCCCATCCTGTTTTGCTACCTCTCTCTTCCTACCCAAGGCTGTGGCCTGTCCCTTGTTCCTGGGGTGCATTCTGTGGTTGGAGAGGGACAGCCCGCTTTCCGACTGCTGGATTTATTCCATTGTTTGCATGGGGTCCCCATTCCTCCTTTGGCCCCCAGGAGCTCAGTGCCGACTTGTGCCCTCTTCCTGAAACTTCACCCTGGCATCGTCCTTTTCCTCTCGCCCTGATGCTCTCTACTCCCTCACTTGGTCATTGCACGTCCTGGGCATGCGTGAGGGCTGCCTCAAATTCCCAGCAGGGCAATATTCAGAACAAATGCACCCATCAAAACACAGCTTGCATTGAATACCTACTGTGTGCTTGTTCTAGCCCTTCGGCCTAAGCCAGTTAGACACAGCCAGTGCCAAGGTGTGATGGAAACAGGCAAACAAGGTGAATACAATAGCGTGTTTTGTTTGAGTGCTTTTGCGCTGGGCCTGTCCCAGAGGTGGTGCCAGCTTGCCACCGGAGCACTCGGCCAGCGGGCCTGGCGTGTCCAGAGGGACCCAGATTTGCTAAAGGCGCTTGAGATGCCCTTTCTAACGCTGCAGGCTCTGGAACCAGAGCTGGGACTGGCTGTGAAGTGGCCTGAGGCCTGGCACATCAGGCCCCAGCTTCCTGACCCTGCGCTGACTGGTTCCCCAAGGCCCTGGACCTCCAGGCTCGGATACTGAAGCGTGTTCCGCTGGAGCAGCCGGAGATGATCCCCTCCCAGAAGGAGCTGGCAGCCTCCATCTGCTTCCACTTTGGGGAGCACTACGTGGTGGAGAAGGAGTACGCCAAGGCGGTGCGGTCCTACAAGGATGCCCTCTCCTACTCGCCCACTGACAACAAGGTGGGGTCCTCAAAGCCAGGCCCTACTCCTTCTCTCAGGGCACGATGCCCTGCTGAGCTCCCTGAGCAGGGCGCAGGCCAGCAGGGCGCAGGCCAGCAGGGCGCAGGCTGTGGCTCCCTGAGGAGCCCAGGCGTAAGCGGCATGGGGCTTCTGGTGTGGAGGGCCCGCTCCAGCCGACCCCGGGGCCTCTCCCACCACAGCCCTTGGAGCAAGGCTGGGGAGCCCCACTTTGACAGCCATTTGTGGGGGGTGGGGTGGGAAGACGTTGCTGCAAGTCATGTTAGTCTGGCGTCTTCAGGTCCCTCTTGGAGGTGGGGAGACAATGAGTGTGTGGCTGCCAGGGACTCTGGGCAGGAAGCCCAGGCTAAGTTTCCAAGGAGGCTTGGAGGCGTGAGGGAGGTATGGCTCCGGTTAGGGAATGAGGCTGGAGTTCACGCGAAGAGAGTAAATGGAAAGCTTAGTGACAGACCCATTCATTCATTGAAATTGTACTCATCTCACCGATTTCTAGTACGTGCCAGGTACTACGCTAGGCCCTGGAGACCCAGGGGCAAGACATGGTCCCTGCCCTCAGGCAACGGTCTGTAGACAAGTACACAAGCCGTTCTGCCACCATGAGACCTGTGCCTGCATGTGGGTCAGGACACGACGGGAACTCAGCAGAAGGGTGCCTGTCCCTGAGTCTGGGGTGCAGAGGGCTTCCCAGGAGAGGTGAGGTCAGAGTCGAAGCTGAAGGATGAGTGCGAGTTACCCCGCCCCCAACTTTGAGAGGGTCAATAGTGAAACGCAGGGCATGGCTGGAAGTCCTGGGGGGAGAAGAGGAGGGCCAGCTCTCCCGGGGACCTGAGACTTATCTTGGAGGCAGAGCGGGCAGAACTGGGCATGAGAGAACGAGGCGTCCGTCCCCGCGCGGTCCCGTGGCGCTCCGTGGCTGGTTCATCGCTCTGGTCTCGTTCCAGGTGGTGCTGGAGCTGGCGCGGGTCTCGCTACTGCAGGGACATCTGGACCTGTGCCAGCAGTACTGTGCAGTCCTCCTGGAGACCGAGAAGTACCATGAGACCGCCTGCGTGGTAAGAGGCCCCCTGGACCTCCTCCCGCCCCCCGCAGGCGCCCACAACCACATGCAGGCTGCTTCCCAGCCCCATAACCTCCCAGGCCTGGCTCACCCGGCCAGAGGCCTGCCGGGCAGAGGAGACTCCTGGCGTGGACCTGCTGTCCTTCAGACGGGAGGGGTGGGCTGTCAGCAGGGGGCAGCATCTACCTCCAGGGACAATCCAGGGGAGGCGGTGAGGTCCATTCACTCCAGGGGAAACCACACCCACTGTTGGTGAAGGCAAGGGTGGGGCTGGTTCCTGGGGCTCGGGGAAGTGTGTGTGGGAAAAGCCCCCCTCCCCAGAGCCACTTGTCCCTCTCACCCAGGCCACCACCAGGGCCACCCCAGCAGAGCAGGGGAGCCCCCATTCTACCTCCCCTGCCTCGGGCTGGCAGTTCTCAGACACCAGTGAGGGGCTGGCTGTGCTAGCAGTCAAAAGGTCCCATTGGTGTCCAGCCCTGGCTTTCCCTTCCCACTTCCATGCTGCTCGCCCCCCTCCTCCAGATCCCCCAGGCAGCCCCACCTTCTGGGCTCCTCTTGTGGCAGCTTCCCCCAGTGCCCAGGGACGCTTCTCTACCTTCTCTCCTTACCCCTGACCCCCCCCCAACCCCCGCTCCTCAGCCCCACCCCTAGCCCCGCCCCTACCCCCTTGCAAGCTGCTGTCAGGAATTCCGGAGCACTGTGTCTTTTCTGATAGATGATGGCAGACCTGATGTTTAGGAAGCAGGAATACGAAGCTGCCATCAACCTCTACCACCAAGTCCTGGAGAAAGCGCCAGGTAGCTGCCTGCATGCAGCCTGCCCACCGAGATTGCCGGGGGTGGGGGTGGGGGGGATGGGGTGGGGGGGGTGGGGGGGGTGGCATCGGGCCGCTCTACCCAGAAGGGTGGGCCCTCTCCCCTCCTTCCTGACTGGGCCGAGGAAACCCCTTCCTCTCCGATTGTTCCCAGAGAGGCAGGAAACTGATAAAGCCCCGATGGAACGTGCTGGTCCTTCCCGTGTCCGAGGGGCCGGTTCCGGGTCTCAGGCAGGGCAGTGCTGGGCACTGGGCCCGGGACAGCCTGTCTGTCCCCAAACCCCAGGCGGTGGGGATCCACCCCAGTCCCCTCTGAGGCCACAGCCCCCTGGAAGTGGCTAAGAAATTCGCCCCTGGTGTGTAGCTCCATTACCTCTCACTACCGCATTGACCCCTCCCCCGCTTCTGGCTGGAGAAGGCGCCAGACACAGCAGGCCGCAGCCGTCTGCCCAGAGGCCCATCAGATCCTAGCTGTTAGGCGGGTGGGTCCTGGAGCCAGAATGTCTAGGTCTGAATCCTGGTCTTCCACTTATCAGCTGTGTGACCCTTGGCAGATTTCTTAGCTTCTTTGTGTCTCACTTCCTCATCTGTAAAATGGGAACAATAAGAGTAACTGCTTCATTGTGTAGTTAATATCAGGCCAGGTTCAGTATAACTGCTAGCTGCGGTTATTGCTGCTTTATGCATCATTATCCTACTCTCTCAACGCTGGAGACTGAAGCGGCTGGAATGTCCCTGCTCAGCCCAGGGCAGTGTCCCCGTCCTCCCTTCTCCCAGCCTGGAGATCGCTGCTCTCTTATTTTAGACCACTTTTCTGTACTGAATAAACTAACTGATCTGCTACGAAGAAGTGGCAAGCTCGAAGATGCCCCTGTCTTCTTTGAATTGGCCAAGAAGATGTCTAGCCGCGTGCTTTTGGAGCCAGGGTTCAACTACTGCACAGGCATCTACCACTGGTGAGTGCGTGTGAGTGCGTGTGTGTGGGGGGGGAGCCGGCGGGGTTGGGGGGCCGGGGGTGTGTCGTCCAGCCTTTACAGTGAGGAGGCTTTCTCCTTAACAGGCAGGCACGCTGGGCTTTTGCAGAAATTCAGCTTCCAGACCAGGGGACGGGGAGACCAGCGCTCCAGCCCCTGCACGCCCCGGGTCTCAGTTTCCCCGTCTGAGTCCGGTGTTTCTCTCCTCCACTGCAGGCATATAGGGCAACCCACTGAAGCCCTCAAGTTCCTAAACAAAGCTCGCAAGGACAGCGCTTGGGGCCAGAGCGCCACCTGCTACATGGTGCAGATCTGCCTGAACCCAGACAACGAGATAGTGGGAGGAGAGGCCTTCTACAACTTTGTGCCCGAGAGCATGTAAGGGCTTGGCTGGCCCCTGGGGGCGGGGGCGGGACCCTGGGAACGCGGGGAGAGCCAGCCAGTGGCCTCAGGCTCACCGATGCCTCCAGTTCCTCCAGCAGGAAGGAGTCAGAGCAGCTGGGCGTGCGCACCGCTGAGAAGCTGCTGCGGGAGTTCCACCCGCACACGGCCTGGGGCCAGACGCAGCTGCAGCTGCTGCAGGGCCTCTGCCTGCTGGCCACCAAGGAGAAGGCCAACATGGAGGCCGCGCTGGGCACCTTCATCCAGATGGCACAGGCTGAGGTGGGCAGCCTGGCCGGGCGGGCAGGGGCGCGGGCGGGAGAGGCTGAGGTTCCCAGCGCAGACGTCTGCCTCCCACCTCCCTCGGGCACAGAGGGACAGCGTCCCCGCGCTGCTGGCCATGGCGCAGGCCTACATGCTGCTGAAGCAGGTCCCCAAGGCCCGCACGCAGTTGAAGCGTCTGGCCAAGGCCCCGTGGGCGCTGGCCGAGGCCGAGGACCTGGAGAAGAGCTGGCTCCTGCTGGCCGACATCTACTGCCAGGGCGGCAAGTTTGACCTGGCCTCAGAGCTGCTGCGGCGCTGCGTGCAGTACAACAAGGCAAGGGGCGCGATGCCCTGGGGGGGGGGGGGCGGGCAGGGGACACCCGGTGGCAGGCGTCTAGGGTCGAGCAGATGTGGGATGAGAAGAGACCAGGAAAGAGCAGGATGGGAACAGGCAGCACAGCACAGGACAAGGCAAGAAGAGGCGTACAGTCCAGCCCGTGCGGCTCAGTGGTTGAGCGTTGACCTATGAACCAGGACGTCACAGTTTGATTTCCCCATCAGAGCACATGCCCAAGTTGTGGGCTCGATCCCCAGTGGGGGACATGCAGGAGGCAGCCGATCAATGATTCTCTCTCATCATTGATGTTTCTATCTCTCCCTTCCTCTCTGATAAATAAAAACACATTTAAAAGGAAATAAAGAGGCGTACAAAGGCGGGCAGCCAAGGGGAGCATGGGATGGGGGAGAGAGCTGGGAAGGATTCCGGGGTCCCGGGGTCGCTTAGGCGGGGAGGGGCTGCGGGTGCCCGGCGCTGGGGCCGGCGGTGGCTTCCCCCTGCAGAGGCTCTGACCGGCTTGCTCTGCAGTCTTGCTACAAGGCCTATGAGTACCTGGGCTTCATCATGGAGAAGGAGCAGTCCTACAAGGACGCAGCCACCAACTACGAGCTGGCCTGGAAGTACAGCCATTACGCCAACCCTGCCGTCGGTAAGGCCGCCCGTCCAGGACCGCCACCGGGACCTTACCGCAGGCCTCAAGGCCTGTGTTCAGGCCCGTGTGGGAACCAGAGGGTTACTCAGGTCATCAGGGTGCGTGTGTTCTCTCTGCCCTTGAACAGGCTTCAAATTAGCTTTCAACTACTTGAAGGGCAAGAAATTCGTGGAGGCCATCGAAGTCTGCCACAATGTAAGCCACCAACACTGGCGGGGCGGGGTGGGGGGGGGGGGGAGGCGGGGTGGCCTGGGGCAGCGGCCTGGTGTATGGCAGGGAGCCTGCCTGATGTTTTTACCCCCTTTCTCTCTTTGTTCAAGGTCCTCGGGAAGTACCCCAACTACCCCAAAATCAGAGAAGAAATTTTGGTAAAGGCCCAGGGGTCCCTGAGGGCCTAGCTGTGGTCAGTGGGAGCCAGGTTGGGTGGAAGCCACCAACCTACGGACATTTCACGGAGGGGGTGGGACGTGGGCCAGTGGAGAAGAGATTCAGAAAATGACATATTCTTCCCCATGTCCGTGTCGTGTCCTTTATTTGAGCCATACCTCCTCTGGTCTAAAGGGCGCCCTGAAGCTTTATGTGTTTTAAGGCACAAGAAGCAGTTTTGCTCTGGGGAACAAGGACAACAAGCAGCTTAGCTTCCCCTGGGCTCACTGGGCACCCCTCTTTTAGATCAGGTCCCCTTCGGTCAGCCACCCTTATTCCGGACTCTGGGAGGGGACATAGGGGAGCAAACAGGTGGCTAAAGAAATACCCTACAGCTATTTTAATATTGTTATGGCAGCCCCGTAAATGCCTCTCCTCTCCTGTCTGGTCCCCCGAGTCCTGGAGCTAAAGAAGCAGCCCTTCTTCATGATGCTCTTCCCTGCCATGGTGCTCGCTGCGTCCTCCCTGACAACAGGAGCAGCTGGGAGGACCAGCTGCACAAGGTCCCCAAGGCCGCGGTGCCGTGTGAGAGAGAGAGACCGCCACCCTGCAGGCTGCAAGGGTCGTCGGCCACTCTGTCCCTGGCGTTCTGTCTCCTCCTCCCCGAGTCCCCAGCTGGCCTCTGCCGGTCCCCACTGCTTTGGGAAATTGCCCTTGCCTGGTACAGGGAAATGCATCATAAGAAAAAGCAGTTCCCACTTCAGCTTCTGTAAAAGACACTGACCAACTCCTTCATCCTCCAGAGGAACCCTTTAGCACCTAAGGGGACAAAAGCAGGGCTCCCTACTTAAGTGAATATCGTTCATTGTAACTGGCAAGAGGGTGAGAGGGGTCACCTCTGCTGTGCTCCCAGTGCCTGCCTTCCTGTTTATCAGGATGGCAGTAATGGGCCGTCTGACCTGGGGGGGGGGGGGGGGGGAGGGACTCTGGGAATCAGGAGGTCCAGAATGTCCGTGTGTGACCTTCCCAAGACCCTTCCTTCCCCTCTCTTGGACTCAAGGTCCCCATCTGTGGCAGGAAATTAGACCAGATCCGTGTGTTCCCAAATCATGGTACAAATCCCTGCGGGTGATATTTAGCAAACACATTTAAAGTTTAATAACTGTGTGTTTCAATAGTTTTAGACAATGGAGAACAGCACAACCAACCCCTGAATCCGTGGGTGGTGTCACACGGACTGGGTCTAACTTTTAAGCATGTGGATGTAATTGATGCGGAGTAAAATGCTTAGTCTGAGTAGCATGTGGATATGGCAGTTATCGAGAGAAGGCCGGTGACTAAGGTTTGGGAACAGTGAATAGGGGAGGGTCCCTTTCAGAGCAGCTCAAGTTGTCCTTGCTGGCTGCTGAGCCTGGTGTCTGACTGACGGGTGGCGGGCATGGCCTCTGGGTATGAGTCGATGACCTGGAAGGCTTTCCCCAGGTTACTACCATCTTCCTTATGGGAAAACAGTCCACTGGACCATGAGGTGCTTTACAACGCCGTTTCTTCGGGAAGGCTTGTGCCCCGCCTGCACAGCCAGGTTCGGTGAGCCTGAGGGCGGGGGGGGGGGGGGGGGGGCGGTGAAGGATTTAGAAAAGACAGATGAGGAAAGCTGGGTCTGGTTGGGACGCTGCCCTCTCTGATGGAGAGACAGCGCCATGGCCTGCAAGCCGAGTCTTTATTTATAGCCAGATTCCACAAGGCAAAGTAAGGGCGTGGTCAAGATGTTTACAACGTTCTCGTGGGTTTCTACTCAATGACATGCACCTGATCAAGCTTTGTTTACTTGCTGCACGCACCTCAGGCAGCCTGAATCACAGCCACGTGGGACCACAGGTTCGACCCATAACCTGTCCAAACACTAGCCCCTCTCCACAAGGGCTGTGTGGAGAGGTCTGTCTGTATGGAAAATGATGCCGTAAAAGATTGTATATGCAGCACTTACATTGCTGTAAAACCTCAACCGTCTTCATTTATCTTTAAAAAAAAAAAAAGGCCAATG
Source organism: Myotis nattereri (assembly GCF_964212035.1). Lineage (NCBI taxonomy): Eukaryota > Metazoa > Chordata > Mammalia > Chiroptera > Vespertilionidae > Myotis > Myotis nattereri. The sequence continues at coordinate 54,728,400 of NC_138089.1, forward strand.
GCCCTGTGGCTCTAGAGGGGGTGTGAGCAGGTTGAGTCTAGCCATGGGCTGTGTCCACGGGGTAGGAGCTCACAGGGTCTTCCAGCAGGGGTACTGGAGCTGCTGGAGGCTGCCACCCAGACCCCAGGCTGCTCAGAGCTGAGCCTCACTGCCTTTGGAGAGATGCGCTTTTGGCTCACTCGTGCTGAAGCAATCTCTACAAAGGGATTCCCAGGGGCCAGTGAGAGAGACAGGGCAACTCAGTGTCCACCATGAGAAGCCTAAGACAGGCTGTCCCTGCCTAAGCTGGTCACAAGGACAGCCGACCCCACCATGGGCCAGACGCGAAGCCTCGAGTCCTCTAGTGGCCACTGACCATGTGGCATGTGACCATGTGCATGCATGTCCCAAGGCAAGAGATGTACCTAAAAGATGGCAAACGTGGTAAAAAAAAAAAAAAAAAAAAGGATAAAACAGAAATAGAGGCCAAAGCATGAAAAGAGCATGGAAGTCATGAAGCTTGCATGTTCCAGACTCTCTTCAGAGTGCTGTATATACATGAACTAGACAAGCTCAGGAGGTGAGCAGGGTTATTTGCACAGTATTGAGGACACCTGGGCACAGTGAGGAAGTCATTTGCATAAGAAATCTCACTTGGTAGCAGAAGAGCTGGGATTCAAACTTGGCACCGTGGGTCTGTGTGCTTAACCAGTAAACCACAGAGCGCGCGAACCAACAGAGGCGCAGGATTAGAACAAGAAGTCAGGTCTCCTTGTTGGGTCCCCTTCCCAGCACTTGTGCAAATTATTATTGCTAAGAGGGAGGTTGACCTTGCTCCTCAAGCCCCCAGACTGGGGCTCACCAGGGCAGAGTGCAGCTTGCTCCTCTGGCCTGCAGCCCAGGCGGCCAGGGACAGGTCGGACAGGTCTGGCTGGTGCAGATGGATGAAGTTCTACAGCTTCCGGTGTGTGGTGCTCAAGTCCCCAGGGACATCAGTAGCTCAGCCCCACACAAGGCCTCCACCCACCCTACCCCTCCGCCTGCCTCCACCTGGGGGAGGGGCGGCGACTTCACCCTTAGAGCCTCAGCTCAGTGTGGGTGAGTGCCCCCACCCATCCAAGCACACAGCTTGTCTCAGACTATCCACCCCAGGAGACCCCTGGAGAGAGAGGGGTTCTTCCAAAGGGAGAACTGCTCCGTGAGCCCAATCAGCCCCTCTCAGCTGGCTTCCAGTCTCCAGGGTGCCTGGCCTTCGTGGAAGGAGGCCCAGCATACTGTGTCCCCAATTCCCGTTCCCAACACGGCCTCAGTATCCGCGCTGCCATGCAGGGCCTGTCTCCCTTTCCCTCCCCCTCACTTCTGAGCGAACACCTGTGTTCTTAGTCTTCCCACAAATGCAGACCGCACCATTAAAAATAGAGCCTTTTTATTGGTACCTGTAAGTTCAGGTAGAAGGTGTTCCCACAAGCACACAGGCTGACGGCCTCCTGGGTAAGAAGGCAAGCCCAGAGCCTGGGCTCCTTGGCACAGACACAGAGAAAAAATGAATAAATTATAGTTACAATATTCAGGGACAATATAGAAATTAGGATGCAAAATTCATCACCAACAAACGGGCATAAGAGCCATAAGGCACCACCCCTTGTCTTGGCCAACTGGCCAAGGGTACAGGCAGGTGGGCCAGGCTGGAGCGCAGTGTCCAGAAAGCCCTGAGATGTCTTCAAGGGCATGCGGTGGGCCCCGAGGCACTGAGGCAAGCCCCTTGCGTGCTCTTGGCCTCCTGCTTCCCCTTCCTACATTGGTGGACCAGGACTAAAGGCTATGGCCCTTGTGGGAGGGGAGAGATGGGGCAGAGGACAGGAAGTAGAGGGGGCTGAGTGGGTCACGGTTGGTCACCTCAGTCCCTCCTCTGCCCAGACACTGTCCGAGGCTAACCTCTGCCTGCTCAACCATCCAGAGCCAGGCAGCTGCCACAGTAGACACAGGGTTTGAATCCACATCTGGTCTACACCTAAGACCAGGCAGGGCTGCAGGACTGTAAGGTAAAAGGGACTCGTGGGGTCTGTGCCCCACCCTGACCCCAGCCAGGGATGAGAAGCCTAAGCTGCCTAGTCTCCAAATAAATTATGGAAATAAATTATAGTCTTCACAGTCCAGAGGATTCAGCCACCCAGGGGGCGAGGGCTCAGGATGGCAGAAGCCGGAAGAGGTAGATGTTTCCAGCTCTGTCTCGCTGTCATTAGGCTAAGAAACATCATGCCCTCCTCTTCCTGGCACGCGCCATGGAAGTGGGAGAAACTGGGCACCAGGGGCTGGGTGGCTGAAGGGGGGAGCCCCCTCCCACTCTCCAGCACAGAAAGTTACAAAAATAAATAATAAATCAACCCAGAGGGTTGCATGGAAATTAGGAATGCCCACATGGGTGAGCCGGCCAATGGGAGACGGTTACCTACTACAGGCCCCAGAGAGCCCCCAAATTATGGCACAGCAGCAACAGGGCTTTCGGGGCCGGGAAAAGGCCCCTAGTCCTCGCACAGGCACGAGCTCCAGCAGTGATGCCAGGGCAGTGTCCTCAAACAACCGGCTGTTCCAGAAGGAAGCCAGCGTCCTCGGCAGCTGGCTCCGACAAGCCCATGATGGATTCCAAGAAGCAAACACCGGTGTCCCCCGGCGGGGAAAAGGCAGGCAAGGAAAAGTGGGGTGCCTCAAGGTTGTCCAGGCTGTCAGACACCTTCCGAGAGGTGTAGTGGGGCCCCAGACTGTAGTCTGGCAGGGCCTGGAGCAGCTCAAAAGAGTCGCAGGAAGACCAGCTGAGGTCCACTGAGCTGCTCTGGCCGGCGTCCATGCTGGGCGGCACCTCGGTGCCAGGGAGGCTGCCTTCTCCCAACCCTTCAAGGCCACTGTTTAGGAAGCCGCTGGCATCCAGGTTGGCATTTTCATCCAGGATGCCTGATGTGAAGCTGGTATTGGCATAGCTGTGGGTCCAGCCAGCCAGGCCACCGGGGTCACCAGAACCAAAGATATCGGCGAGGTGGAAGCAGCTGAGGTTGTCGAGGTTCCCCACACCCCTTTCTTCGTCCTCCTCTCCACCCAGGTCTGAGTCACTGAATCTCAGGATCCGCTCGAGGCTGTCATCATCCATACCAGGCTGGAAGCCAGGGTCAGGCAGGGCTGGATGCGCAGGACTGTCAGGGGGCTCGCTAGTGCCCGATGCTGCGGAGGAATCAGTCATGTCACTGCTGCAGCTGTGGTCTCCCAGCTCGCTGCTCACAGGGGTGTTGGCCAGTGAGAAAGCGGGGGTCAGGACCTGCCCACCAGGGCTGGGTGGACTGCCCGGGGCAGGGGCCTCCAGCTCCCCAAGGCTCTCAGCCCCCTGCTCCAGCTGCAGGCGGGTGAGTGTGTGCAGCAAGTGGGTCTGAACCCGCGCCTGATTGAATTCCACACGGCCCTTGGGGTTCTCACAGCCCTCCTTGCAGCAGCCACAGGGGAACGCTGTGTGGTCCATCTGCAGAGAAGGTAGAGGCATGAGTGAGGATCCTGAGGAGCCCAGAGCAGCAGCCCCCCAGCTCAGGCTCCCGCTCCCAGCCCAGCCCGACCACCGTACCTGGCACTTGATGCCCGCCAGGCTGCAGCTGCAGGTCTCAGGGTCACAGACCCTATCGCAGCGACAGCCACAATCCTCCCGGGACTGGCGCAGAGCCTGCAGCTCCTGCTTCTCCTCTCGATCGATCTTCCGCACGCCTGCAGCCCGCAGCAGGGCCCGCCGCTTCCGGGCTGGGTAGGGATGGAGGGAGGTCATTTCCTCCAACCGGCCACTTGCCACGGCCTCTGCCAACTCCTCATCCACAGAGGCATCATCAATGGCATCCAGGGTCAGAGTCAGGCCGGCCTCTGCCTCAGGTACCCCAGCCTCTGTAAGCTGCATCCAGTGGGGAGAGGAGGGATGTGAGAGGCACAGATGTGGTGGTCTTCGTCCCCACAGCCACCAGTCATCCGACAAACACCCCCCATGTGCTACTCTGGGCTGAACACTGTGGATTCCCCAGTGATCAGGACCCAAGAACACTGCCCTCAGGGCATCTGCAAATAGATTTCCTGTCCATTTCATGGACAAACGCCCTCCCCCAGCCAGATACACCGACCCCCGGTGTCCGTCAATTCCACACCCTCCTCCCCAGTGAGGCAGACAGATTCAGGTACCATGCCCCATTCTGCCTGCACATAACCCAGGCAACAGATCCCGACTGAGCCATTACTGGCCCCAGGCATGTCTTTCCCCAAATAGTGGGCAAACCAGCACCTGCCCCTGATGCCCCTCCCCTCAAGGCTAGGACTTCACTGTGGACCTTTGAGGGGTCTCCTACCTTCGATCGAAGCACCTCCAGCTTCTCCTCCTTCAAGCGTAGGCGGAGCTTCTCTTGCCGTGCCCGGGCCTGCTCCTGTGCAAACTCGGCCAAGGAGAAGCGGCGGCAGGCACTGTGGCGAGGGGCCATACCCAGAGTGCAGCCACCGCGGCTGGGCACGCTGGTGAAGCCCTGGCACCGAGGGAAGTAGAAGACAGTGGTGCCATTGAAGGCAACGCGGCCTGGACGCTTCCGGGGAGCCCGCTTCAGGATGGACAAGGCTGGAAGGCAAGCAGAGCAGGGGTAGCGCATGAGTTCTCTGTGATACACAGCACAACCCCCTGGAAGAGGACCCTGATCCACTGCTCCTCACACCTCCTTTCTCCTCACCACCCCCCCCCCCCAAAAGAGATGGATTCAAATTTAAAAGCCAAAAAAAATGAGGAGCCAGGCTAGCTGGGATTAGAGTTGGTAAAATTGAACACCACCCCTATGCCAATACTAGGTTATTGCTATTACCAGCTGAAATGAGAGCATTTGTAAGTGTAAACATCTTTCCCATCTTTATAAGCCAACTAGAGGCCCGGTGCACAAAACTCGTGCACAGGTAGCGTCCCTAGGCCTGGCCAGCAATCAGGACCAATCAGGGCCTTCCGGCTGCTGGCCGGAGCCTTCCTCCATTTTACACTGTCCCCTGGTGGTCAGCGCACGTCATAGTGAGCAACTGAACTCCCAGTCTCCCGGTCAAACTCCCAAGGGGACACTTTGCATATTAGCCTTTTATATATATAGATTATAGGTCCCTTGTATAGTTTCCTAATTTTTTTTTTTTTATTGATTTGTAGCATCACTTTATATATGCTATTAGAGACATTAGTGGCAATTTGGCCTGTCCAATGTAATACGGAGAATTCTTATTCTCTCTGCAAACTGAATTGGCTAGCACTTCCTGAACCATGTTAACCAACAGTGGTGACAGACAGCATCCTCCTCTTGTTCCTGACTTAGTGGGAAATGCTTCCAGTCTTTCCTCAATAGTTAGATCAGCTTTTGGGATGAAACCTATTTTTTAACCATTTAAGTAGAATTCACTTATGTCTACCTTACCAAGAATCTTATCTAGAAGGAACCGTACGTTTTATTAAATATTCTTCAGCATCTAGAGTAGCTCTTATATTTTTCTTCCTCTGACACAGTCAGTTGGTAAACTATGAGATTGGTTTTTATATTAACCCATCCTTCTAGTTCTAGGATAAACCCACAGTTGTTTCGTCAGTTAATGTACCGTTAGATCTATGTGCTAAGAATTATACTTTTTTTATACATAACACAGACATGCAAGTAGTACCTAAACGAACATCATCTCTGTGCTCAGAAAATACCAGGTGGGGGGGATGAGGGAAAAAGCGGTCTACAAAGGCTCCTTGGGGCTGGAGGGAGCGACCGTACAAAGCAAGGTTGAGAAACTCTCCCGGGCCTCCTTGGCCAGTTTGGAACCAGAACCTGCCAGCTTGAAAAATAACTGGGGGAAAACCTTTCACTCCGGTCAGGTAAAGCCAAGCGGCATTTTGACAGGAGAGAGACCGGCCTGACAGGCCTCAGAGCGGAGAAGTGCGGGCGTGGGGCTCTGGCAGAGCAGCTGGAAGGAGGACAGGGCGAGAGCCGGAGAAACGAAACTGGAACAGAAGGGAGGAGCCGGGGTGGGAGGGCTAAGGGCCACTCTCGGGAGCTCTGCTCTGAATGTCATGACTTGGAAACAGGGGAGTCCCAAGGTCAAAGGTGAATGTACCCTAGACCAAGCGCCTCTGGACAGTGGGCATTCCTAAGTAACCACTGTATTCCAGGAAGTGGATGAGGTGGGAAGCTAAAGCCATGGGGACACAGCCTCCAGTGGCTAGGAATGCTTTGTCACATGCCTCCCAATTTCATCTTTAGGAAGGAAGGAAGAAGGGGGCGGTGTGTGGTGGGGTTCCCAGGAGGGTAGGGACTCACGGGTAAAACTTTGGGGGCCACAGAAGTTTCGGTCAGACGGGGACATCTGATCCCAGGGGCTCTCCTCTTCCAAGTCCCAGGCTGGGGAGACTGAAGAGCTTGGGGAGCAGGAGCCAGAGTGGTGGCCCGAAGAGGACAAAGACGAAGATGAGCAGAGTGAGGAGTCATCCTCTTCCAACTGGTCAAACTTCCTTTTCAGCAGCCCAGCCATGGTGGGTACCGGGCACAGACAGCCTGGAACAGGAAGGAGAAAGCTCTCAGAGGCGGGCTCAGCTCTGATTGCCACCTCTCCCACTTACCCTTCGAGGTGTCCCAGGCCCTCCCGCCCCGGCCCCGGAGTTCCACGTGCAGGGGCACATCCCCAGGGGGCTTCTTTGCACAAGACAGAGCAGAGAGGCCCAAGCCCTCGTCCTGGTGCTTGGAGACTCCCATCACTCCGCCCAAAAGCCCTTCCAGGACCCTGCCCAGCACCTTCCTCACCACCTCCCACAACCCACCTACACAGGCGCGCACACACCAGAAGAACAGATGGACTGACAGACCTCTGCCCAGCCTCGCTCACTCCCCGACAGGAATTCTGGGGGCTGACTCACTGGCTGGGTGATTCACAGGGCTCACATCTGTGTGCTTTTGTGTGTGAGACTGTCGGCGCAGCCACGGCTCTGCTTCCTCCGCCCCCTCCCCACCAAGCACACCCGCAGGCACACTGCCCTGCACATACGCAGCAGCTGTGGGCCCTGCTTCCAGGGCCAGGCCAACCAGGACACGCGGGGGAGCAGGCTCACTCTGCTGCTGGCCCTGCTTCCCAGGCCCAGGACTTTCCCGAGTCCCTCCTCTCCCGCGAAGGACCTGCTCAGACTTTCCCTCAGAAACCCCCGCCCCACGGAGGACCTGCCTCCAGTCATGACTGTGGGACACCTAGGCTTCATGTCGCTTTCATATCTCCTGTTTGGTCTTAAAAGGTCACCTACATCTGCCTTCTACTCCAATATCTAGCCCTGTTTGTTTGAATTAACTTCCCATGGAAATTACTGTTTCCCATTAAAAAAAAAACACAACTCTTCCAGTGAAACCGACCTGCCAAGACCATGTCCCGCTCTCTCCAGTCTGCAGCTGGGTGGCTCGGAGCCGCCCCAGGACACCCTGCTCCTGCTCCCTTTGCAGGTCTCAGTCCTCCGCGGGAATGCAACAAGGCTCCCACAGGCTGGCCAGCCCCATCCAAGCGGAGTGGGGGGGACTTGGGGTTCCCTCCCCTAAATGCCAAGGCAAATAACAGCCCCTTCCACCCCCTTGGGGATCCCCTAAGGACTCAGTCCCAAGGGCTGATCACCTTGTCTCTGCACATCCGGTGGCACTCAGGGCTCGGCCCCCAGGAGGTCACCAAGAGGAAAGGGAAACGATGCAGGGGCCCCAGTCCTGGGGAGCCCCTCCCCCACAGCTATCACAGGAAACGAGAGAGAACAGGAAAAACCAACCAGAGGGCTGGCGATCTCCTCCTCAGGTGTCCTTTCCAAACACCCCTTTCTCCCTCCGCCCAGCCTCTCACAAAGTCCCTGGATCCTCAACCCAGAGGGTGTGCTGTCAATCAACTTCCTGGTAGGCTTACTGGATACCATTCTTTGCAGGGACAGCCTCTCCCTGCAGGCACAAGAGAAGCAAGAGAGGGCTGGCCTCCTTGCAAACTCTCCACGTTGGGGCCCAGGGGGAAAGAGGACACACAGGTGTTTCCGGGGGCTTCTCGGCGGGTGCATTCTCAGGCTTGGCACCCCCTCCCAGGGCCAAACCACAAACAAAAACAACCCAGCTCGCAGCTGACCTGCAGGTTCTCCCAGGAGATGGGGGGACTTTGTGACCCAGAATCAGGCATGCACACATATAACAACACATGCAGACCAGAGACGCTCAGACACACAGGGACAAACCACACCCAGGCCCGCTGTCCCCACCACAGTCTCACAACGAGGTCCATCTTTTCCCAAGCTCCAGATGTGTCTACGGGGTGCTGAGTGGCTCCCTAATCACACACCCAGCCTGAGACCCCTTCCCCCAAAACCAAATGCCCACTTGGTATTTCTGCCTGGCTGTTCCCTAGAAACATAAAATTCTGCAGGCCCCAAATCGAACCCCTCGTCTGTGTTCCCCACCCCCCTGCCCGTGCCATCTGTTCCTCTTCCTGTGTTCCCTATCTTAGTAACAGCACTGCCACCCACCCGGTTACTCAAGCCAGAAACCTGCAGCCATCCTCAACTCCTTCTTCCCTCTTCTCTCCCTCCAACCACATCCAGTCACACACTAACTCCTTCAACCCGCACAGGGCCCGGCACGGGCTCAGCAGGTATCATGGAGGCCGCCCAGCACAGGGTTAAGAACCTTGGCTCCAGAACCAGACTGCTTGCAATTGAACCCTGGCTTAGCTCTTAATTAGCTGAGTGACCCTGGGTCAGTTCCTTAACCACGACACTCCAATCCTCTGTCATAAAACCTCGCAGGGTTCGGAGGCTTTCTTGAGTCAATTCACGTCAAGTGCTTAGTGACTGCGTCATTCTGCACCGTGAAGTCAAGAATGAGCTCCTGGACACACACACACACACACACACACACACACACAGATGAATCTCACTGATGCCATGTTAGATGAAAGGAGCCAGACGCAAGAATGCATGTGAATGAAGCTCAAGAAAAGGCAGACCCACCAATGCTGATGCGAGTTAGAACGGTGGTTACTGGGGGAGGGGAGGGATGCACTAGAACAGCCAGGAGGGAATCTTGGCGGAAGTGGGGCGGGGGGGCGGGGGGGGGCAGTCTGGAAATGTTCTAAGTTGATCTGAGTTGATATTTGTTCCATGCGTGTCTAAAACCATAAAATCCATCTAGCTGTGCACGTAAGATTCATATACGTCATGCATTTTATGTACGTCACCTGCAATTTAAAAAGTTTATTACCCTATGTCTCCACCCTCACTGCTATTATCCATGTCCTCACCCCACAGCCATTCTTTACCCTGCAGCCAGAGTACTCTTATTAAACCCCCTATCTGCCTGCCACCCCCACGTTTAGAATCACTCCCTTAGGGGATTCCACGAAGGGCCAGCGAGGCCAGAGCAGGCCTAGCTGCAGCCCATCCTCCAGGCTCATCCTGGGAGTCTCCCCACCCACCTCTCACTTTACACTCCAGCAGAACTGTGGCACCCCTAATCGCCACAACTTGCTTACCTCCTGGCCCATCATCTCCTAGAGGGCCTCCCCGAAACCCCCCGGCTCCTCACTCACCACATGCCTCTCTGAGATCCCCACAACACAGCCCTCACCTCCCCACCCTGCAGTGGCTTCACTGCTCATCTCCCTCACACCAGGCTGAGGGCCTCTCAGCCTGGCTGTCACTGTGCCCAGGCCTAGAACGGAGTCTGGCATAGAGAAGGCAACTGAGGACCATCAGAGGTAGGCAGGTGGGTCCTTTGTATAAACACAGAAACAAGATTAAGCACAGGAGTTGGGGGGGGGGGGAGTGAGTGGTCAGTGTGATCGCATGCTCCTGTCACAGTCAGTTTAAGGGGGGCGGGGTTCACACCCCTCCCCCAGCCTGCAGCAGAGGGTTTGAACTAGAATGATACCCAGAAGGGGGTGGCTCTGAGGGAGAAGAAAGCTCTGCTGCAAGCAGGTGCCAAAGCAGGTGCCAACGCATGCATCTCAGGAGGCTCCCTGTTCCCGAGTAAACAAACTGCGGGGTCAAGGAATCAGGTTTAAGCTGTGGTTCTGCCTCAGGGATAGCTACAGAATGGGAACTTAAGGTGAGGGGCTACCAGCTCCAAAACTGCAGACGGAGAAACCAGGGCCGCCGCACTGCAGGTTTTGTGATGAACCCCGCAGGATCTGCAGGCCTGGAATCAAACGAGAAACCATCTCCTCCCCGATACTCCTTTGCGGTGAGGGAAGAAGGAAGAGCCACCATCCCACCTGGGAATCTAGAGGCTGAGAGAGGCAGAGGCAGGCGATAAGACAAAAAGACTCAGCCAGAGACAAGGAGAAGCCAAGAAAAAGGAATGAAAGATAGTGGAAGAGTCCAAGAAAAGTGTCAGACAGTGAGTCAGAGGGTGGGGGAGGGGCCTCCAGCAGCTACCCAGGAATCAAGATTCCCGGCCGTGGCTCTGTTCCCAGGGTGAGCACAGCCCCCCTCCCAGGGTCCTGGAGGAAGGAAAAGCAATTCCCAGGAGCTGGCTCAGACAGAAATGCCACACCCCCAGGAGCCCCACAGACAGGCCTGAATCAAAGAGAACCACCAGGCTTCTTCCGGGATCTGCCTGGGCCCTGAGAATCAGACCGCCTTCCTGCCAACACACACAGGAGCTGACAGTCCAGGGCGAGGGGGGCACACCTCCCGACCCTGCTCACCATCACTCTCTACACACTCAGGCCATACTCTGTGAATCCAGGACAGGGCACCTCACCCTGGGCACCAAACAAACCAAGGCTATTGTGGGGGGTGGGAGGGGGTAGGGGTTGGGGGAAGAGACAATCTCAGGGCCTCTGAAGTCACACCAATTCCTCTGCGCACTTCAGCAGTCCCAATGCCCCAGCCTAGTATTGGGGAGGGGTCACCTTCAGCAGCCTCCTTCTAACTCCAAGAATCTGAAAAATGTGTCATTTAACCTCAGAGCCCCTGACTAGGGCAGGTCAGTTTCCCCCAAGCCCCGAGCCCCCCACCCCCACCCCAACCCCCGACTACTTCCTGGGAGAAGGGGAGGGCACCTCTGAGCACTGGGGCCCCCACTGGGATTGGCTGGAGAAACAGCCTGGGCAGCCCAGAGGGCAGACAGGAAGCCTGGGCACACCCCTCCCCCACCTCTCCCTCTGAAAGTGATCAGGGGGGGGCGGGGACAGTTCCTCGCCTTGGCCTCCAGGGCCTGGCACTGGGCAGGTGCCAGATGCTTGCTGGCTACGTGAGGCAATTGCTTCTGCAGCAGGGAAGCTGCACCTGACAGCGGCTGCCTCCTCCACCCAGCCAGGCCTCCCTCACTCTCCTCCATTCATTCATCCCACAAATAATTACTGGACTCCAGTGAGGTGCTAGGCACTGCTCAGGCACTTGGGCACAGAGGGAGCGAGACATACATTGGTGCGGCCCCCTGCAGTGCCGAGTTTAGGGGGTAGGGCTACAATCAGAGTTTACAAGCCCTGCTGTGAGCCGCGAGGGTAGGTGGAAGGGGTGGGCAGGCGGGGTACAGGGCTCTCCGCGGGAAGGATGTAGAAAGAGTTCAGACAGGGGGCACAGCGTGAGTGAGGGACGTGAGAGGAGAGGCGGGGTGGGCGGTGCTGCAGGCCCCGGGCGCCCAGGTCAGGCCTCAGCCCGAGGGCACAGGGAGCCACAGCAGGGTTTCAGCAGGGAGTGACAATGCCAGATTTGCATTTTAAGAAGATGGCTCAGCACCGGGACAGGAGGGGGTGTGACGGGTTGCGCCGCGCAGCCTGAGCTCAGCGAGAGGTGACAGGACAAGGACACGGGAGGAAGGTGAGTGGCCTGGGTGACCTCAGGCTGTGGACACCGCAGAGGGCAGGGACCTTCGGGGTGTGGGGGCTGCGGTGAGCTGTGCCAGAAGGGCTGTGGGGCATCTGCACGGGGGTGTCGGTGGGCAGTGGAGCTGGGGAGGGACCCTGTGTGTCAGGAGTGTGGGCTCTGCGTGTGACTGTGCCAGGGGGCAGGAGTGACTAAGTGCGTGGCGGTTGCTGTGGAGCCGGCATCTCCAGTGGGTGCCGGTGGAAAAGCCCCCCGGGGGGGCGGGCACGGAGGCCGGGGAGGAAGTGCGTGCTGGGAAGAGGAGAGGAAGTGCGTGGGAGGCAGCCCGCGATGCCCGGGGTGGCCGGTGGAGCTGCGCCGTGACTCACCGTGGTGGCCTCTGCGTGTGACGGCGACTGACAAACAGGTGAGTGTACGACACGATCCCGCCCCCTCCCTCCTCCCACCTCCCTCTCTCCCGGGGTCCGTGACTCACGGAGCCTCCTCCTCGCTCATCCCTCCACTCCCGGTCCCGCCTCCCAGGGGAGCCGGGCACGCGCCGCAGCCCCAGCATCCACCCCCGGGGGGAGCCCGAGGAAGAAAGCGACAAATGTCACCTGCTCCGGCCACGAGAGGAACTTCGCAAAAGTTCGCCGGCAACTGGGTCAAAAGGAAACTCGCCCGCGGACGCGCGCACCCCGTGCCCCGGCCTCCGCGCGCAGCTCCGCTCGGCCGCCGCCGGCACGGGGCTCGGGGCGCCGGGACTTCGTGGGGTGCCCGCGGCGGGGCGGGGGAGGGGAGCCGAAAGCCGGCGCCTCCGCGCCCTGCCCCCCGCCCGGACCCCGGCCGTGTCACGCCGTCTGGGGCCTGCGGGGCTGTCCTGGCCCCGCGCCCGCTCTAGGGGTCGGGGGGCCCACGGCGGGCCGAGGAGCAGCGGCCCCGGCGCGGGACGCCCCCTCCCCAAAGTCCCGTCCCGTCCCGTCCGGCCCGGAACCCTCCGCGCTTACCTGCCAGCCGGGTGCGCTCCACGGACCCCGACGCGACCCACGTCCCGCCGGACGCCCTCCGCTCCGCGACCCCACGTCCACTCGGCCCGCAGCCGTCGGCCCTGCCTCCCCGGGCTCTGCGGTCCGGCAGCGGCGGCGGCGGGAGACAGTCTGCGCGGCCCCGCCCGCCGCTCCGCCCTCGTCGTCAGTGGAAAACTCCGGGGCTGGCCGCGCTGACGCAGCCCGGCCGCTGGCCAGGCCTCCCGCCGCCCCGCCCCGGAGGCACCGCCCCCGCCCCGCCCCGCCCCGCCCCGGAGGCACCGCCCCCGACCCACCGGCGCCGCTCACGGCCTCCCCGCTCCGCCCCGGCCCGGCCGGACCGCGAGCCCGCGCTCCCCGCACTCCCGCAGGGAAGGTGTGCACGCCCGCAGCGAGCCCTGCGGGCGCCCCGCTGCGCCGCTCTTCCCGGCCGCGGGCGCCACCCTCCCCACCACGCGTCCCGGAGCGTCCCCACCCTCACACCTTCGTGCAGCCCGTCCTCTCGCCTGTCCGACCGCTGGCTGCTGCCTAGCACCCCATCGCCTAAGGCCTCAGCTTCCAGTGCCTCCTCCGGGCAGCCTGCGGGGACGCCTGGCCCTCCCCCGCCCAGGCCTCCCCCGCAGCATCCTGGGTTCTCGGACTGTCCCAGGTGAAAGTTGTCAGCGACAAGCCCAGCGCTCAGTGCTCCTTTCTCCCCCCTCCAGGGGTGTGTGGAGGGGTTGGGGGTGCTCCCTGGATGGCTCTGCCTCGGCGATGGTGGTGAAGGCCCCTCTTCCGCCAGAACTGTACGTGTAGCAGGGGCTGCCTGCCTCTATTTCTCAGGGAGGGGCACCAGTGCAGTGGTTCTCAACCTTGGCTGCACATTAGAATCACCTGGGAATCGTTTTAAAATCCTGATTTCTGAGCCTCATCCTCCGGGAATTCAGTTTCTCTGTTGCTAATGTTGTGGTCTCACCCCATAACAAAGAAACAGAATTTCCAGAGGATGAGGCCCAGAAGGCAGGATTTTAAAAAGATCCCCAGGTGATTCTAATGTGCAGCCAGGGTTGAGAACCGCTGCAGTAGGAGAAAGCGGGTTGGGGGCAGCCACGGTCCCCGTCCTTCCCGGAGTGTGTGGACCGGGGCCGGCCGCCGGAGGTGTCTGCACAGCTGCGGCCACGTTCCCGTGACTTCGCAGCGCCCTCAGGTTGACGTCTCCACTAACTCCCTGGCCCATCTGTGCGGGCTTGGGGCTCTCTTCATACTCCCACCTCCATTTTAACGTCTTTAATTTGTGCGCATTTCTTTTTATTTGTGCATTGTGCTTGTAACGACGGTCCAGCTGCACACAGTTTTAACTTACACGTGAGGTTATCTACTCTGTATCTCATTCGGTTTCTCCCAGCCTTACCTCTACACTGCCACCCCACACCCTCGATAAAGCTCTAGGGTGTGTCCTGCACGTGGGCAAGCTTGCCGAGCGAATTACATGCGCCCAGTGAATGTGCACAGGGAGGTGGGGCTGGAAGTGGAGACGGAAGGGTCATCAGCATAAGGCTGGTGCTGAAGCCACAGCTGATGGCTGAGACGGCTCAGGAGGGAGTGTAAAGGCTGTGGAGCTGGGTGTCAGTTGCTAGAGGTGACTCAGCCATTAGGGCTATGATGCCCACCACCCTCCCCATCAGGCACTCAGCTATGCCCTCCCTGTAGCTGCCTCCTTCCTGTCTCTAATTCCCTCCCCTCCCCTCCCCTCCCCTCCCCTCCCCTCTCCTCTCCTCTCTCATAAATGGGAGCACTAGACCAGAGAACCCCACCAGCTTCAACATGCCTTGAGTGAGAAGACCCTGCCTGCTGATCAGGGAACTGGGCCAGGTTGAGCACTAGAGTTCATGAGGATCTCTCAGGCTGCCTGGGTTTGCATCCTGTTGGGCACCAGGGCAGGGAGTTGGCAAGGGATTGGGGGCTTAGAGCAGGGAGCCCAATGGATGACGGGGTTTGGGGCCAGGAAGAGAGGAGACAATAAGGGAAAATATAGGAGACTAAAAAGAATCAAATAAGAGGTGCGTTTTCTCCAGAAAAGCCTCCCTGACCTGGGATGGGCTCGCCAGATGTTGCCCAGATGTTGCCGATGATGGAAAACATCTCCCTCTGGGATCCCAAATAAGTGCTTCCTGTTGGTGGGGAAATAAAGGGTCTGTTCCAAGTCAGGGAGGGTGGGGTCTGGAGCAGCATCCATCTATGACTATGGCAGAAACACACCCACACATCCTCAGGGAACTGCTGAATACTTAGGAGAGTCCAACAAGTTTCTCATACATTCAGCATCCATGGACCACCTGTTTTAGGTAAATAAAAAATGACTAGTTTTAAATATTTTTAAAAATTGATGAGTTCCCATCATAAAGACTAAAATTAAAAGGACAATTTTTTTAAAAAAATAGTAGCAAATGCAGCAAGATTGAAAATTCACCAGCTTTATTAAACATTGTTGGCGGGTCAGTGAATTGATACAGTTTGGAAAATAATTTGGTAGTACCTACTAAGGTCAAACATAGGTAAACTCTATGATCTTATAATTTTTTTTCCTTAGTATATGCCCAAGAGAAAAAAAGGTTTTAATGTTCACCAAAAGCCACAAGAATGTTATGGCAGCTTTATTCCTAACAGCCTAAAACTGGAAACAACCTAAATATCCAACCTGCGTGTGGGAACAAATTATGATTTATCATACAATGGAATTTTAGCATTGAGAAAACACACACAAACAATTGCTTCATTCAATGACAGGGATGACTCTTTAAAACATTATACTGAGGAAAAGAAGCCAACCATAAAAGAGGAATAACTACGATTCCAGTTATTTGCATGAAGTTTAAAAATAGGCAGAACTAAAGCACAGCAACAGATAACATTACCTTAGGGAGTAGTGACTGGGAAGAGCCACCAGCCAATCTTCTAGATGCTGGAGATGTTTATTTTGATCTGGGCAGTGGTTGGACGGACAAGTATGTCCACATGTAAGAAGTCAAGTTCAACACTTCAGACTGATTCACTCCATGCAGGTTTTGCCTTGATAAGAGGAGGGAGAGGGCACGACAGTCGGTGCCCTTGTTTTCAGCCTTCCACCAGTAAGTCCACCTCCTTATCAATGAGGGATACCTGGGGCTCACAGGTCAGTTTCAACGGTGTAGGGTTCTCTCCATCTACATTAGTGGAGCGGGGAAGGATTTTATTCCACCATGATTCTTAGGTTGCCAGGAGCTACATGTTATTTTGCATCTAAGAGTTTTATAGTTTTAGCTCTTACATTTAGGTCTTTTAGTTAAGAGTTAATTTTTGTATGTGGTATAAGGTCAGAGTCCAACTTCATTCTTTTGCAGGTAAATAGCCAGTTTTTCCAGCAACATTGATTGAAAAGATATTATTTTTCAAAATCAAATCAAAGCAGCTGAGTCCCCAGAACTTCAACCTCAGTCCGCAGGGACACTCTCCCACGTGCTGCCCCAACCCCACCACCTCCAAGGCTTAGCTCACACATGGGGATGCCTTTCTCTGTCGAGGAAGGCCTGGCTGATTTTTCATCCAAGTTGTCTGCTCATGGCTAATGCACCTTGTGGACGAAAGGGGCCACACGCTGACCTGACAAGCTCAGGGAAGGCCTGCATGGCAGCCTAGCAGACTCAGAGACCTAAAATAACCACAAAGGATGGTCTGAAATTAAACTTCAACTAAAAGCAGTTATGGTGGGCAGTTATGTCCTAGGCCAGTATCTTCACTGACAAGATCAACTTTGATCCTTACTGAGTCCATTTGCCTTTTTGCCTCTAAGATAACATACCCTTGAAATGTCTGGGTAACTTGTAACTTCCCTTTTTCTGGAGCCCCTGGAGCACAACCAAATGTTCTGGGCGCCAGGACAGATACTACAAATTCCTTCATTATCATGTTAATTGATCCTGCACCCACCTAAGTATGTGTCCATCATTTTACTTTTTATCCTATCACAGAGGTCCCCCCGCCCTCTTCCCCCCCCCCCGCCCCCCCTGCTTAGCTTAATCCCACCTCCTTAAATCTGTCACCAATGAATTTCATGTATAAATACAGGTGTAACCCTGCCCTTCTCCGGAGCACTATCTCAATTCATTGAGGTTCTGCTTCCCGGCATATGTCGACAGTTTGGCTCAAATAAACTCACAAAAATTCTTTACAGGTTTCAATGGTTTTTTTTACATTAACAACCTCTTATCCAAGCCTATGGATTTACCCAGAGTAGGTGGTGGCACCTCTGTTGTGGGAGGGAAGACAGGAGTCTTTCATGAGGCTGGGAGTAAGGACTAAGGTCCCATCTCCTTAGGATGCTCAAACACCCGTCTCTGGACAGCCCCACCCCTCCAGTCCTGGGGAGAGTCCTGTCCGTCTCCACCTTGCCTCTTCCTCCTTCTACTCAAAGGAACTTACTTCTCCAGGCTCCTGCTATGGATGTAGGAGTGAATGTTCCTACAAGGAACGTTCTTGTTTATCGATGAGAGAGAAACATCAGTCGGCTGCCTCCTGCATGCCCCCTACCAGGGATCGAGCCCACAACCTGGGTATGTGTCCTGACCAGGAATCGAATGGACAACCTCTTGGTGCATGGGTTGACACTCAACCACTGAGCCACACTGGCTGAGCTAAACTGGAAGGCTTTTGAGTGTAGATCTGTGGATTAAAAATCCGAGCTGTTGAATTCTGGGTCAAAGGATTTTGACAGATATTGCCAAATCATCCTCCCAAGAGTTGCACCAATTTCACTCAGCCAGTAGCATCTGAACATGCCTGTTTCCTAACACCCTCCCTGGCACTAGGTCTTATCAAACTTACTGATCTCTGCCGATCTGATAGGAGAAACAAAGAAGATATTTTACTGCTTACATTGGCATATCTCTAATTATGAGTGAAGTTGAGACTTTTATAAGCCATTTGTATATCTCTCTCTCAACTGCTGGTTTATAGTCTTTGCTTATTTTGTATTGGGTTGTTTTAAGTCTTTGAGGAGTGAGGAAATAAGCCCTTCTGCCTGTCACACTTATTCCTGGTTGGTTTATTACCTTGGTTTCTAGTCTGTTGTATTACCATACAGAAGTTTTGAATGTTTATAGTACAGTCCATTGAGGGACCCTGGGTTTGTTGTGTAGCACTCCTATCAGAATATTATAAATAAATTTACCTATTGTTTTCTCTAGCATTTTATTGTCTTTTAATATCTAAAACCTTTATCCATTTGGAATATTTTGATTTAAGGAATGGAATAGGGTTCCCACTTTACCCTTCCCCTCCAACATGATCAGTTCATTTTCCTATCTCCTTTCTCTTCTAATGTCAGTTACCTTAAACAGAAATGGACTTCTCATGTATATTGGGACCTGCTTCGGGTTCTCTATTCTGGTCCACTGGGTTATCTATTTCATCTTTAAGTACCACATTGCTTTACAGATTATAATTTCATAGTGGGTTTTATCATCTGATAGGTCTAACCCAGCCGTGGGCAAACTACAGCCCGGGGGCCGGATCCGGCCCGTTTGAAATGAATAAAACTAAAAAAAAAAAAAAAAAAAAAAAGACCGTACCCTTTTATGTAATGATGTTTACTTTGAATTTATATGAGTTCACACAAACACTCCATCCATGCTTTTGTTCCGGCCCTCCGGTCCAGTTTAAGAACCCATTGTGGCCCTCGAGTCAAAAAGTTTGCCCACCCCTGGAACCCATTGTGTTACTTTTCTTTTCCAGGGCTTTCCTGGCTCTTATTTATTTCCGCAGTTGAGTTTCATATCATTTTACGCGTTCCCCACCTGACAAACAAAAAAGTCCTATGAATATAGTTGACTCTTAAACAACATGGGTTTGAACTTCACACTTATATGGGGACTCTTTCAATAAATATACAGTCTGCCCTCTGTATCCTCAGTTTTGCATCCAAAGGTTCAACCATCCACTGACGGAAAACAGTATTTTCAGTTCATGGTTGGGAGTCATTGGATTCAGAGGGCTGTGTGCATTGTTCTGTGCCAGTTTATATAAGGGGCTTGGGCATCTACAGATTTTGGTATCTGCAGGGGATCCTGGAATCAATGCCCTGTGGATACTGAGGGAAGACCATTGTTAAGTTTTGGGGGAGTCAAAAGTTATATTCAGACTTTTGACTGCAGGGGTTTAGTGCCTCTAACTCCACTTTTTCAAGGGTCAATATATTTTAATTAGGATCACATTGAATTAACATGTTAATTGAGCACTTACATTTTTACATTTATTGATGCTTAGAGAGAGAAACAGAGACAGAGAGAAGTATTAATTTGTTGTTCCACTTATGTATGCATTCATTGGTTGTTTCTTGTATGTGCCCAGACCGGCAACCTTGGCGTATCAGGATGACACTCTAACCAACTGAGCTACCCGGCCCGGGAGCACTGACATTTTAATATTGTGTCTTTCTATTCAAAAGCACAGTATAGAATGTTCCCTGTATAACTTTAGTATTATCTTTGTAAAGGCCCTTATATGTCTTTTAAATATTTTTCTGAATATTTCATCTTTTTGAGTGCTATTGTCACTTCAATTCCTTGCTATTATATTTTCTGATAAGTTGTATTTTTTCAATATAAAAGAAGGCTACTGAGTTTTTTATATTAACCTTGGAAACCACCCTCATCCTGAATTCTTTTTGTCTCTGATTATTGTGCATTTTTCAATCGCATCATCTCTACATACTTTTGCTATTGTTATGGTTTTGTTTGTTTTAAGCAGGACTAGATGTAGATATGTATCAAATCTCTTTTTGGCATCTATTGAGAAGAAATTATGTCATTCTGCTTTGATCTAATAATACGGTCAATTTTATTAGACTCCCTAATATTATTGAACCACCTGAATGTTACTACAATGAACTTACTTGGAGGTGATAACTGATTTTTTTGAGATATTGATGATTTATATTTGCTTGTATTTTATTTGAGATTTTTGCACCTCAAGCTCAATCATATTTAATATTATTCAGATTCTCCACATTCCTCTCTGTCTTTTGTTTTTTTGCTAGCTCATGAGCTGATGTGCTCAGTTAAAATATACTCTTCTGTTTCACCCCCTTTCTACTTGCGTCTTCTGTATATTTTTATTCTCCACTATCATATCTTACTCTTGATTTTGAAGTTATGCTATTTGGTGCATAGAGATTTCTAAAAACTAGATTCTGAATATGGATACTGTTCTCTCTTCTGTTTAACTTCCTTTTGTCTCATTTAACATTTTTATTTTAAATTTACTCTTGGCTGATGGTAGCACTGCAGCCTCAACTCAGTATTTTCTTCTATATCTGGTTTACATTTTATTTTTAACTTTTCCACGTTGTTTTGGTAATGATGTATCTCTTCTATACAACACACAACAGGACATTGTTTTTGATCCAATGTGAGAATCTTTTTTCTATTATAAGGACGGGTTTATCCTATTTATATTTGTTGATGTAACTGATATATTAGTCTTAATTCTGTCATCTTATCTTCTGTGTTTTCTATTTCAATGCTTCCTCTGTTCTCTGTTTTACTATGTGTATTTTTTTGTTTTCTTTGATATGCATGTGTGCGCGCACATGTGTTTGTATTTTTGCCTGATGATTTGAAGGTTTATAGTCTGCTTTTAATTTTTCTAGTGGTTGCCTTTATATTGAGTTATTTCTCTGCCAAGAGAAGAAAACCTTCATATGTAGAGAAAGAGTCATACTCTCAAAGGTTGAGCCTTGGCACCACCATTCTGTCTTTGAATTCTTGGTATCTTATCTTCAACGTGGAAAATAGTGATAGTCTTGCCCTGGAGCGAAGAGTTCGAAGTAATCAAGATTTTGAACAGGCCACTGAGATGCTGCTTGAGCCAGCCACCTATAGCAAAAGCGATAGCACAAAGGGATGCTGTATCGCCTCTCATATCAAAACCTCATGTGAATATATTTTCCTGAACAGGCAGCATACTGTTTAACAGTGTCTCTCACTTGCTGTCCATCTCTCCCCACAGTGTCTGAAAAGACACAGTCCGTCGGAGAAGACATGAATATAGGGCATTGACCCTTCTTGCTATTTGTTTCCACACATACCGAGATCAGGAGCCAGATTGTTGCCTGACAGCTGGTGTTTATAAATACAGTGGTGTGTGATTGGCATTCAGATGCGTGTGTGTGTGTGTGTGTGTGTGTGTGTGTGTGTGTTTTCTTTTAAACCTGTGAATTGATGCTGGTTGTTCAGCCAGTTACCAAATATAATAGCACACTCAAAAAATAGGATACTTTTAGGAAAGCTTATTTACAAAAAGACTATCCAAAGCTTATTTACAAAAAGACTGACGTGTTCGTGTAGGAGCATCCCAAGGAATGGTGCAATAACCTGCATGAGCACCAACAGAGCTGTTAGCACCTGAAGAGGAAAGGGCAGGGGAAAATCACCAGAAGGAGAGAACCGAGTAGAGTGGGCTGGCTGCCTCGGGAGGCTCAGTGGCCCCTCGGTGAAGGATGTATCCAACACATGGAGACTCACAGGCAGGGACCCAGGGGACTAAATGCCTCGATCTCAGTCTCTTCCCTTTCCCTTTCTTGCTGAGGCTCCTCATGGCTAAACCCAACTGGGATCTATAGCTCATTAGAGGAAGAGAGAGGGAAAAAGAGAAACATCAATGATGAGAGAGAATCACTGACTGGCTGCCTCCTACACGCCCCACACCGGGAATTGAGCCTGCAACCCAGGCATGTGGCCCGACTGGGAATTGAACCATGGATCATAGGTCGATGCTTAACCACTGAGCCAGGCGGGCCGGGCCTCATTTATCTTATCTTGCAAAGAGAACAAAAAGTCATCAGGTACATTTCTCTCGTGTATTCTGCAAATAGGTAGAGAGCAGACACATCAGTGGTAGACCCATTAGGAATGCTGTCAACTACCGGTAATGGAGTGGCTTTCAACAGAGAGAGGGTTGCTCCTGTGCCTGAACAGGAAGGCTGGAAGGAGGCAGCCACTCACCTTTGGTCACGTCAGTCATGTCAATGCTGGCGTCTTAGAGTTCCCAGGCTTGGCCTTGTGCTGGTTGCTTCCTGTTTGCAAAGATGGCTGCCCAGCACCAGGATCATGACCATCATTAAGTTAGGAAGAAAGGGGAAGAGAGGTCCCAGCACGTTTGCCTATTTGTTTTTTAAAATCCAAAAATTTTTATAGAATTACCTTCAGCAGACTTCCCATCGTGTTTCATTGGCCAGGACGGGGTCTCATGGTCTCCTATACCAGCAAGGGAGATTGGGAATGTGGGAAATGGTCTGGTCATGACTGATTTGGACCACTCGTCATTTATGGCCTGAGACTGGAGATCTGGGTGCATGGATCAAAATCAGAGGTCTGTTATCAAGAGAGAAGGGATGGGATAAATTCTGGACCCACAATGAACAAGGCTTGCCACAAGTGGTTTCATTCAACAATAAAGCGATTGTCTGCCAGCTCTCAGGACAGCGATGGCTCTTTCACACTGTGTGCCATTGATTCTCTGTGACGTCCAAAAGTGTTGTTTGATCGAGGAGTTTTGTCAAGGGCTTGCTCTACTTTTTCTCTGATCATACTATTTCTCAGTAGCCTATGACTCAATTCACAAGCCATAGTGTGAATTGTGTTGGTTTTCAGTGTAAGTTGGACAACTTTAGTGACACTCCTCTGGTTTTGATCTTTTCTCTGTCTTTAATGATAAAATGCATTGATATCACCCCGGACATCATTACTTTCTACATTCTGGAGAGGCTTGATGCAAACATCTCAGTGGGCTTTGTGCCACTACTTGACAAAATTGCATAATAGAAAGTGCCTTTAGGACCCGAGGAAATGTATTGCCAGCTAACAAAATCCCATTGCAGATATTCATTCCCATAGCTGTCTTTCTTATTCATACTTTTTTCCCCCCGCTTGTATAAAATTATCTCATTCTACAACCTCATCTACATGGCTCTACACAATCACATTTTATTTTGCAGTGTTTTTGCTACTATTTTCAATACTGCTTTTTTGCTTTAATGAGCCTCTTTGGAACTACTGATCCATCTTTATGATTTAGGGCCATACTACTGTATAATAGTAACTGTAAGATGAAAATATAACAAATGTAAGCAATAACATGAAAGTGGTGTAAAAATAATATTTTAGGGTGGTGGGCACACAGTGCAATATACAGATCTTGTAACACAGAAGCCCTCCCCTGAAACCTATACATTCATGTTGACCAATGTCATCCCAATAAATTTACTAAATATTAAAAAATTATATTTTAGCAAGTTGAACTATAGTTAAGAGCATTCTTTTTACTAAAAATGAACTGAGCTCAACTGGCCAACTCTGTTCTGGTGGCACAGGTGCACCTGCAAGGCCATGATAACTATTACAAAGGTAATGGATTTCTGTGGAAATTATTGCTGATCTCACATTCGTGAAATGTACATGAACAAAACTGCTTACCTGTGTAGCAGACCCTGCCACACCTTCCTCTCTCCCCTCGCACTCACAATCCTCACATGTGCTCATGGCTTCTCCCTGTAAACACATGCAACTCTCAGCCCCGGGGGATTTCTCTGGCCTCAGAACTGTGCTCGGCTGGCACACAGGGCAGGCGGGAGTGCCAGGGAGCTGATACCCTTGGCTGCGGCCCTTACCCTTAGTGGGCTGGGACGGGGGGCTCTGAGGCTGTCCCACACTGCGTCCCAGAGGTCCCAGTGGGACTGAGCCATAATTGCAAATGCTCATCCACAC
This sequence comes from Myotis nattereri, assembly GCF_964212035.1. Lineage (NCBI taxonomy): Eukaryota > Metazoa > Chordata > Mammalia > Chiroptera > Vespertilionidae > Myotis > Myotis nattereri. The sequence continues at coordinate 54,752,009 of NC_138089.1, forward strand.
ACCTTGGGTTGGTCCCTTTCCTTCACTGTCCACCTTCTCTTTCCTCCACTGGTGCTTCCTGGGGTCGATCACCTGCAAAGTGAAACTCCCACACTCACATCTTTGCCTCAGGGCCCGCTTCTGGGGAAAATGAGCCCCAGGCTGGTTTTTGCTCTGAGATACCCTTGCTAACTGTGAGATTCATGAGCCTCACTTTAGGGAAAACTGCTTTAGACAACTCTGGTCATTTTACAGATGAGAAGACTGACGCCTGGAGGGGGGCCTGATGTGCCGAGGGTCACACTGTGTCACACACAGGCAGTCCGGTTGGTCCTGGAGCTCCGAGAGGGAACCGGCACAGGCAGAGGTCCTATGCTCTTGGGGGCTGTAATAGAGGGTCTGGAGCTCCCTGACCCAGGCGTGGCACACGGGGCCTTCAGCCCTTCTTAGGCTCACCTGGAAGAGCTACTGAGAGAGGACAGGAACTGCCGCCATAAACTGGGCTGGAGAGGAAGAAGAGGAGGGGCAGCTGAGGCTGAATGGGGCCTGCGCGTGACCCCACTGCACCTTCTCATCCTCCTGAGCCCCTCCCAGCTTGTTCTCCAGCTCTTGTGGGTGCTCCTCCTATTCCCTACCCCATCACTGAAATGAGATTTTCTGGGTCTTTCCTAAAGAAGTCACCCCAACATCACACACACATACACACATGCACACGCACTTCTCTCTGGGGTTAGGCCCCAGGTCTGTGGTCTAAGCACAATGTGAGATGGAGCCTTCTCTCTGCCTTGTCTTTCCCTGTTTCCTATGAGAGTAGCTTGTGACCCGGTCAACCGTTGCCAGAAGAAGAAATTGGCTTCTAGCCCAGCTTCCTAAATAATAAGATGATTTGTTCCAAATGCCCAACCCACAGACCTTTACTTATTCCCAACTGACAGAGTGGGAAACCTGAGGCCAAGGAATAACACAGACCATGAGCCTATGACCTGACTCCCAGATGGTGACCTTGCCGTCCCAACTTCAGTGCAGGCTGGTGAGTGAGTTTATAACTGACCCTCCTGGTCACCCACAGCCCCAGGATGAGTACAGCCTGTTGAGGTCATGTCCTGCCCTGCCCAGGTCCCTCGCCTTAGTCTCTATGGAGCAAGCAGAGATGGCATCCAAAGAAGCTGGAGCACCAATTGTCAAGGCCAGTTCCTAGGAGAGGAAGTTCACTTTCTAACCTTTGTGAACTCTGCAGGGGGCAGGGCCCGGATTCCCGTGGAGAGCTGCGGGGTGCAGGGACCTTCATGAATCCCTGCCCTTCCACAGGGAGCTGAGGCTAAGAAGTAGGGCAATTCACTTACTAGAAGTTGGACTATGCTAAGGGCCACAATAATATTAGCTGTGATGTTTTAAAAATGTCCACAAACTCTTTCACAATCTTCTTATCAAGAGGTAATATCTAATTCCTCTCCCCTTGAATATAGGCAGCCTTAGTGACTTGCTTCCAATCAATAAATTGTGGAAGAAATGATACTGTGTGATTTCCAAGGTAAGTTAAAAAAAAAAAAAAAAGGTGATACAGCTATTGGCTGGCTTTTTCTTGGGATGCTCACCCTTGGACCACAGCCACCATATGGTGAGAAAGCCCAGCTTACACGGAGAAGCCATGTGTGGGTGTTCTGATCTCTATCTAACCCCAGCTGAGGTCCCAGCTGACAGCCAGCATCAAATGCCAGATGTATGAGTGAGCATGGTTTCAGATGATCCCAACCCCCAGCCTTCATGCCTCTTTAGTTATGGGCTATCTTCACTAAGTCCTGCCCATACTATAGATTCTTGAACAAAATAAACATTGTGTGTTAAGCCACTAATTTGTGCGGGTGGTTTGTTATGCAGCAACAGATAACCTGAACGATACTAAAGTGGATTGTGTATTTACTAGTAGCCAAGCATTGTGCTAAAGACATTACAGGACTGTAATCACATTTCATCCTCCAGACGGTCCTGTTAGGTAGGTTCTGTGGGTTCGCCGTCATATGGAGAATGGAAGCTCAGGGTGACTAACTTGCCTGGATTATAGAACCTGTAAGTGGCAGAAACAGGACCCGAGGCAGTAGTGAGCCGATACATGTTTAACAACCAGTTCTCTGGGGAAAAAATAGAAAAGGTCATAATTTGCAGTGTTTCCCAATTTCCGTGGTAGAAATTCTCTTACCGCGGCTGGTTTCAAGCTAGTGGCACTGCAGGTGAACTTGGGAAGAGATGGGCACACACCGCTCTCCAGGCAGCTGGTGGTGGCTCCAGTCCACCACTGGGCGCAGGCTGCCAGCCCAGGACCCCTGCTCTGAGAAGATGGAGAGAATGTGTGTAGTGATGGATGGTCAGGAGAGTGTTCCAGATTTCTTCCTTGAAATCCAGGGTGAGCTGCGGAAAAGTCATTTTGCGCATTCGTTCAAGCTGTTTACTGAACTACAACGCCAGAGACTGTTCTAGTCATGGATCATTAGTGGCAAATAATACAGACAAGGTCTCTGCTCTCCTGGAATTTTCTTTTTTAGCAGGACAGAGACAGACAGGCTCAAAGGCGAGGGCATACTGAGAAGTTTGAGTTATTCTGGAGTGGGAGATGGAGAGTGAGCATCTCACAGTCAGTCCCCAAGAAAGGAGATGGCCCTTTCTTGGCCCTTCCGTTGGGAGAAACCCTGAGTTAGAAAAGTCGCAAGCCTGTTCCATTGGGAGTCTCCCCTCCCCGCCCAATGCAGCAACCCCAGGAAAGGAGGGACACGGGTTTCCCAGGGTGGCCCCCACCCTCCTCCTCCCATCCCCAGCCCTCCAGCTGGTGAGAAGCTTGCTTAGTTGTGCTCAGGCTACTGAGAGTCTGGTTCTGCTGGGACCCTTAAGTGGGTCACCATCCTCGGCATCTGCAACAGAGATAAGAATCAGTGCACAATCCTGAAATAATTTTCACCTGGAGCTGATTCTTAACTGGGGGGAAAAAATGCTTCCGATCCAAAGGAGTCAGACTCTGCAGAGAAGTCACCGGCCTCAAGCACAGCTTCATCGGAATTAAGGGGACTCGCTCTCCTTCAAGCGTGTGCAACTTCTTCCGAGGAAGCAGATTTATTTTTTATGTACAAGATTAAAAATCTTAAAGAGTGATATGTAAAATTACTGAAAAGATACTAAGCTGTGAAGAATTAAAGTTTTCCTGACATCTTGGGTGGGGCAGAAGCAGGTTGACGGGTGCAAATAACAGGGGATTGCAGTAAGCAACAGGACATGGCTCACACCAGGCTTTTGGTGTCACTGCTCCTAACGCCATGGGCAGAACTTAGCCAGGGAGACCCTTCTGCACCTCTGTGCTGGGCTGCCCTCCGAGGCTCCCTCAATTCTCTTCCTCAAGTCCCAGTGCTCCCCCAGGCCTGTCTTCCAGGCGAGGAGGGGAAACTGGGTCTACTTTCTGTAAAATTGTATCTTTCCTGCCATGGAGAGTCTTTTTTTAAAATTATATTTTCGTACCTTTGATAAAATTCATATATGTACATGGTTAAGAATATCCAAGTGGGAAGAAAATGAAAAGTTTGGTCTTCTTCCTTCAGCTTACTCTTGGGATCTCTACTAGAGGCACTATTACGAGGTTTTGTTTTTGGTTTTCTTTTAGTCTCTTTCCAGAAACAGTCTATGTACACTCACACCTCATCCTACTTGACCTATGGGGACCATTTATCCCGGCCCTCCCTGCCCCTCCCTCCCTCTCTCCTACTAGACACATTTGTGTCACTTGGCCATGACGTGACTCTTCTCCTGTCTCACCCACTGCTTTGCTGGAGGATCCTTTCCCGGTCCTTTTATCTCTCAATCTCTAAATATCAGATGACCCCAGGGCAATGACTTCCGCTCCTTGTCTACCTATATCCAGCCTCCAAGTGGCCCCTTCTCCAGCCATGGCTTCGCATATCATCCTCACCACTGACCCTGTACTGGGCCTGTTCCACTCGCTGTCCCGCCTTCTCCTCCCTGCTCTGTGCCTGGGGGCTGACCTGTATGAGCCAATCAGTGATTCTCTTGCCCTTTGGTTTCCTATGGGGTTTGACCGCTGGCCAACACAGACATGCGATTGGAGGGGGTGCGGGGGGGACGAGAATGAGGTGAGGATATATGTTCTCCCTGTAGGGCTGCCATAGACTGGCTGCACTCATCCACCAAATGCCTCAGCTCTTGTCAGTTGGCAACATTCAAACTTGTCTATCAAAAATGAATCTTCCTTCCTTGGATGAAATCACACAAGTTTGGATGTTGTCCTCTTCACTCAGCTCTCTCTGTCCCCAGGTTCCAGCAGCTCCCCCCTCTCCCCCTTCAGAACTATGGATTGCGATTAGCCCTGGGGTCCTGCATGGTCCTCATGTTTCCCTATACCCTGCTACACTTCTGTAAAGAGTGCTTTTATTAAACCCTTCTCAGATTTCTCAACCCAAGTGTGCTGGCTGTTTCCCTCGGGGACCCTCCCTGCTACAAATTCCAAACAGCTCTCATATTTCTGTCACCCCTGAACCCCTGACCCACAGAAGCAGCTCAGACTACTGCCTCCTTACCCCACTCCCTAAAACTGCTCCTCCCACAGTCTTCCCTGTCCTGGTCAATGACAACTCTATGCTTATAGTTACACAATCACTCCTGACTCCTCTTTCTCTCACAGGCACAGCTGTTCTATCAGCAAATTTTATCAGTTCGACTATCAGAAGACATCTTCTATCACCCTTGTCCAGCCACTGTTGTGTCTCCCCTGGATTATTGCAACAGCTTCCTCCCTGGGCTCTCAGATTCCACCCTTAACCCTTTGTCATCTCTCTCCACTCAGCAGCCCGAGTGATCTATTAAAGTCAGATCATGGCCTTCTTTGCTTAAGACCCTCCCCTGGCTTCCCACCTCACTATGAAAGCTAAACCCCCTACAGAGGCCTCCATGGCCCACCTCCCGCACCTTCCCAACCTGGCCACGCTCCCTTCTATCACTCTGCCCCTTGACCCTTGTGCTTGGACTCCCCACTGCTCCTTCACATACCAAGTAAAATCTTGCCTCAGGGCCTTTGCACTTTCTCTGCCCTCTGCCTGAGAGATACCGGAAGTTCTCTCCCCTCATTCTCTGCTTAAATGTCAACGTGTGCAAGAGGCCGTCCCTGACCATCCCGTCTAAAATAGCACGACCTCCAGCCTTTTCTCAACTCCTCACTCCCATTCCCTTCACAGCACTCATGTATCCACACCCAACCCAGTACGTTTCATTTTATTCCCACCTCCGGCCTGCACAAATCACTGCTATATCCCGTGTCTGCAACATGCCCGGTACGTGGCAGGTGTTCAGTATATACTAGTTTTTGTTAAATTAATATATATCTTTAAAACATCACAAGGGAGGGGGCACAGACAGGAGGTCAGAGGATGCTCCCCAGTTCTGTTTCCCCAACACTACAGCTCGGACATTTAGCCCCTACACAACCGCCTCATTCTTTCCCACAAGGCATAGTCTCCCAGGCACAGAGTATATATCCCATATCCTTCATTTAATCGGTTCCCTGCGGATGGACACTAAGGTGGCTTCCACTCTTTGGTATTTCACACAACGCTGCTATGAGCCATCGTAGGCATTCATCCTTGTGTTCATGTCCCTTGGCTAAATCCCTATGTGTGAGCAATTGGTTGGGCCAAAGGGTATGTTTCTTTAAAATTCTGACCCGATGGCCAAGCTTTTCTCCAAACTGGAAGGCCCAGCCAGTCCCACCCCCCCCCGCCCCCCGCCCCCCTCCTCACCTCTCCCTCCTGTTGGCCCACCTGCTCCAACACCCAGATCTTGGTTAACACAGGTCGGGCGCATTTGTGTCTAATTAGCATTTCTGATTTAGGAGGAGTGAAGCCTCTTTTCCCGGGAACCTTTCCCTGCCTCAGAACTGCCGAGACCGGGCTGAAGATGGAGCCTGGGACCCAGCCGGCCCGGCTGCCCCGCCAGCGACAACCAGGGCTCCACTCTCCCTCTTTCTGTTCTTTCCTTCCTCCCCCACAAGCATCTGATTCCTGGAACCGGGCTGGGTGACCTCACACCAGTGACTTCACGTCCGGGACCTTCTGGGAATTCTCAGCAGCACTTTTTCCTAAGAAACCTAGCAGGGTAGGCGGGAGGGGAGAAGGAAAGACGTGCGTCGGCGGGGGGCGGGGGGGGGGGAGCACGGGGCCAGAAGGGAGAGGCGCAGAGCCAGTTTCCTTCTCGCGATCCCGGACGGGTGGAGCCGCAGGGGCGTGTGGCCCAGCGCCGCCCGAGACCCGAGTCCCCGCCCCGCGCCCGCGCCTCCCGGGCTGGCTGCCGGCACCCGCACGCCACGCCCCCCTCGGCCCTGGTTTGGGGGCCAGGGGGCTATTCCCGGGTGCCCCCAGGCTGAGCCTCTACTGGAGTTTTCTTTGAAGTTAGCTGGCTTCTAACTTGGCAGCTCTGCCAGAGGTGGGGAGCAGGTACCAAGATGGAGAAAAGCGGGGCTGAGGGGAAGGGGGTGGGGGGGTGGGGGGGTGTTGATCTGCAGCTACTAACAATACAGTGAGGGAGAGACACACAAAACCGAAAGGTTACAACCGGATTATCTAAACTACAGTATGTCCTACGGTGGAGAGGTCAAAGGACACTAGCCATGGCTTCGGCTTCCTTGAAGAGGTTGCCTCAGAGCTGATTCTCCAAGACCAAGTCTCCAGGGTGGACAGTAAGGGGGTGAGGCCCGCACAGCGCCAGCAAACCCAGGGCTGCATTACGATTATCGTAAGCCGGGGGCACTTTTGCCTACATGGGCTCCTTCCTCCATAAAAATATTTTTTAAACTATATTTTACCAACTTGTGGTATAAAGATGCGTATGTAAATGTTATGCATTAAAACATTTTCTCCTACCTAAAAGTTTTTTTTTTTCTTGCTTCTAATTTTAAAAAGAAGGTAAAACAGCCCTAGCTGGTCTCAGTGGATAGAGCGTGGGCCAGTGGACTGAAGGGTCCCTGGTTGGATTCCCATTAAAGGCACATACCTTGGTTGCAGGCTCCATCCCCAGCCCTGATCCTGGCATGTGTGGGAGGCAACCAATCCATGTCTCTCTCACATCAATGTTTCTCTCTTTGTGTCTCTCCCCCTCCCTTCCTCTCTCTAAAAGTCAATGGAAAAATATCCTTGGGTTAGGATTAACAACAACAAAAATTAAATTAAAAAAAAGAAGGTAAAACATTTCAAGGGTGCTTAAAAATATGGTTGGCCCAAGACATGCCTACTGTGCCCAATGAGTAAGCTGGCCCTAGGCAAAGCCAGGGTGGCCTGACAGCCTGGCCAGAACCTTACAGCACCTAGGAGGTAGATTCTCGCGGGAGAGAGGATGGGGAGAGGCAGGAAGCAGCTGCACCGGAAGGGCCTGATGGCCTAAGGAGCGCGGGCTTTATGGTAGAGGTGGCGGGGAGCCGCTGTGGGGCTGGACTGGAGGATTGCCAGTTTGGGGGTGGCACTAGAAGTGGGGAGAACATTGGGATGGCCGTTGCCGCAATATGACATCCAAACTCTCAGAACAACAGTGGAGAGATTTGGGAAGCCAGACAGATTGGGGAGAGGAGGGGCGCAGGGACACGGCTGGGCTTGCCCCTCTGCCCACGCCCCTCGTGGAAAAGGAGAAAACGAGAAGAAACTGGATGTGCCTCCGGGCTTTGGGAGGAACACCCACAGGGCAGCAGGAAGAACCTGTGCATCCGTACAGACCTGAGGGCTCTGCAATGGCTCCTGAGGCATCACAAGCCCCTCCCCCTGCTGCTGGAGGTACCTCTCCAAAGCTCCATTCCCATGGGGCCATTTTCCTGCTCCCCATGGCCTGGAGGACAAAACCACCGTCCTCTCCTGGGCATTTCAAGAGTTCAGCATGAGAAACAGCAGGCTGGGTTTTCAACATCCCTTACAAGTAGAACACTGTTCCAGAATCTCTTTGGCTACATATTTCTCAATCCCTAGTAACTCCACTCCCTTTGACCCCCAACCCCCGCCCACTCCCCAACCAGAAACAAAACAAAACAAAACAAAAGCTATAGTTACTTTCTAGTGCAAGCACTGGGCTTCCTCCAGAGCAGACCAGGCCTACACCAAGGACTGGGGCAGTAAGTACACTTACAGGGAGAAGAGCTGCACTCAAGTGACTCTTCGAAAGACCGACCTTTACTTACTCATTCTAAAACATGGATTGACCACCTACTATGTGCTTTTGCACCATGCCAGGCCCTGGGGATGCAACAATAAACAAATGAGAAGCGGTTTGCATGGAGACGATATTCTAGCGGGGTAAGACTTGACTGTGTAGGTGGCACTTTCCAAAGACAGTCACATGTCTTCTAGAACTTTGCCTCTTCCTCATCAAAAGGTGGTGTCTAACATCCTTTCCATTCAGTCTAGGCAGACGGGTGACTCATTTGTAGCCAACAGAATGCAGCAGAAGTGCTTCTGTGTGACTTCTGAGGCTAGGTCATAAAAGGCAATGCAGCTTCTGCCTTGTTAGCTGGGACACATACATGCCTTTGGAGCCTTGAGATGTAGGAGGTCCTGCTACCCTGAGACTGCCATGCTGTGAGGTGGCCCTGGTCACATGGAGAGGCCATGCATGTGTGTTCTGGCTGACATCCCAGCTGGGGTCCCAGCCAACAGCCAGCATCAACTGCCAGACATGTGAGTGAGTGAATCTTCAGATGTTTCCAGCCCCTAGCTGTCCAATCACTCCAGCCTTCGAGACTTCCCAGCTGTGGCCCCACACATATCGTGGCATAGAGACAAGCCATCCCACTGTGTTTTGTCCAAATTACTGACCTACAGAATTCATGAGCATTATAAAATGGTTGTTATTTAAACCACTAAATTTGAGGTGGTTTGCTATGCAGGAATAGTATGAAGAACACTGACAATAAACAAATACATAAGCAAGATAATTTTATATTGTGATGACGGGTCCTCAGGAAAACATACTGCAGCATGATAATTTGGAGGAAAGCCTCCTTAAAAAGGGGGGTGGGGGTGGGGGTAGGGGTAGGAGGGGAAGGTAGGGGAAATATGGATCAGGAAAGGCCTTTCTGAAGAGACATATGAACTGGAATCTGAGCGAAGAGTCCAGCCACTAAAGCTCTGAGAGAAGAGCCTTCGGGGTAGATGGTACAGCACGTGCAAAGGCCCTGAGGCAGGAATGAGCTTGGTGTGTTCTGTGAAGGTCAAGAAGGCCAGTGTAACTAGGGGATGTGCGTAAGGAGAGTGGAGGCAATGAAGATGGAGAGGAGGGCAGAGAGGCACGTCATTCTGCTCTTCCAGGGGGCTAAGAAGTTGGATTTCAGGCTGAGTGCTGGGAAGCCAGTGGAGGGTATTATAGAGGAGCGACCTGGTCTGGTAAGCGCTTGATAAGAGCTTTGGCTGCCTGGTGGATGACAGCATGTAAGGACAGACAGGGCGAAGGAAGGAAAGACCACTTAAGAGGTTACGGTAGTGGTCGGCGAAACGGGGGATGGATGGTGGCCTGAGATAGGATGATGGCAGTGAAGACGGGGCTGGTACACAAACTCGGGACACAGGCAGTGACAGGGAAGGGAGGTCGGTCCCGGGCGGAGCCGCGACGTGGGTGAGGACCGGAACCCGGCATCCCTCTGGAATCAGAGGGCGGCTCGGAGCCAGGCGGGCCAGGACAGCGCGTACTGGCGTCCCGAGACTGCCTGGGAGCCAGCCCCTGGCTGCGCGCCCGCCTGGCGTTTCCCGGCAACGACCGCCGCCGCCCGAACATTCCGAACTCGGTGGCCTGGTGACGTCATCGTCACCTTGGCGACAGCGGGTGAGAATGCCCCCCCCCCCGGGGTTGGGGGCGGGGCCTGGGCGGGTTGTGCACCGCCTTCGGCGAGGGTAGGGCTGGGAGGGGAGTGGGGTGGCGGGGCCCAGGCGTCGGCCGCAGGTGTGGCAGCAGGTGTGCGGGGGGGGGGGGGGGGGGGGGGGGGCTGGGCAAGGCCTCACCCAGCGGCCACGGCTCTCCTTAGTGCACGCAGCCGCCCACGTGATCACCACCCATCCACACGCCTCTCTGCACTCTTCCCCCTACACCGCTGCCTCCAGCCATTAGGACTGGCTCTTCTGTCCTCTCAGGTCCGAAGAGATGCCTTCTTCCACCACCCAAACTAAGTAACTGCCAACCACTTCTCGGGGACCCACCTTGGTTTTTATTTCCTTCACAGTATCGTTCTCTAAAATTATCTTATCTGGTTATAATACAGTGTCCACCCTCTTTAAACCTAAGTTCCATGAGGTTAATTAGGGATAAATTCTCTCTCTATTCTTAGCACCCTGAAGGGGAACCTGGCATGAAGTAGATGCTCAATAAATGTTATTTGGATGATTCAGTGAATTCACTTAATCATTTCATTCATCTGTGTGTTCATTGATTTGGCATTTACAGCAGTGCCTTCTAGGCACTTGTGATGAGCGCTAGAGATACTGAGATGAACAAGACAGGGACTCCACCTGGAGGTGAGAAGAGATATGTTAAAACTAATACAATATTAAAAGTGAACATTTTTTAGTTCCAATGCTAGGCATAGCTCCAAGCACTTAATCAATTCACGTAATCTTCACAACAGGAGCTACTATAATTGTGCCCACTTTACAGATGAGGCCCTGAGAACAGCCACCCTATAAGATGCTGGGCCCTGAAATCAAGTGAGAGTCCACAGAGGCCATGGGAGGGAGACCTGTGGCAAGGGGCCCATCGGGATGTGGTATCGGGCTCAGGTGGGTAGATTTGGTATCTTACCGCTTCCACACAGCAGTTTCCCACAAGCGACCGGCTCCTTCCTTCCAGGTCAGAGCTCTACTGCCCTAGGGGAGCCCCCCATATCAGCAGAGCAGGCAACGAGTAGGCTGTGAGGGTATGGAAGGCTGAGCCCTTGGCTGGTGGTGGTAGGACAGGAGCCTGCCTGTTCAACTGTAGTGAAGTGTGGGCAAGTTTCCACATCACTGTGTGGGGGCAGGATGGGGGGTGGCTGACAGTCGTAGCTGTTAAAGCCCCTTCCTACAGAGGGCTCTCTAGGAAATCCAGCAACGAACTCCCACCTCTGCGTTTTCGCACGTGCTCTTCCCTCTGCCTTGCATGCCCCTCCCCTTGATTCTCACATAACTGACATTTCACTATTCAGATCCTAGGTTGTGTGTGTGTGTGTGTGTGTGTGTGTGTGTGTGTGTGTTGTTGTTGTTGTTGTTTGTTTTCATTAGAGAGGTCTGTCTTGGCCAAGGCCTCGGAGGCAATCACCTATCAATGTCACATTACTGTATTTGAAGACCTCTACCCCAGAATGGGAGAGTGGCCCAGTCAGTGCGTCGTCCTTCTTCCTGACCCGATGCTTCCTATCCATGGGCTCTGTCTGCTCGTTCTGGAAAGTCAGTACCTTGTGAGCAGGACCATTAGAACTCACCTGCTGCTAGACAGGCCTTGCATGCAGCAGGTATTCAATGCTTTTGGAGAGTGAAAAGGCCCCATCCACTTATTCACTCTGGCTTTCTGGGCCAGGATCTGTCCCTGCCCTAGAACCCCTGCTGTGCACGGCCTAAGCAGGGAGAAGCGGCCCAGCCATCCTGGTCACTGGAGTTCAGCCCTCCCTCCTTTCCGGGCCTGACTGGGCCACGCTCCCCCTCTGGACCAGGATTCTGGTCAGCTGCCACTCCAGGAGGATGTCCAAGAACCACCAGGAGGGGAGGCCAGAGGTAGAGGGTCAGCAGGGTATGGGTGTGTGTGGGGGCAGGCTTTCCTGGGTCCCAGCCAAGATGGTAGAAGAAGAGGTGGCTTTTCCCAGCCTCCTAGCACTGCTGTTGCCAGGGAAACGGGGCACCTGGAGGCTGTGGCTATCTTCCCCCACAGTGGGGACCCAGGCGCACAAACAATCAGACACACACAGCGGGGAGAATACAACTTGGGTTTATTCAGACAGTTTCCTTCCCATTTGGGTGCCGAGTGAGGGGCAGTGGGGGTGGGGATGCAGAACCTTTGGTTTCTAGGAACATTACTGATTGGAGACATTGTCTAGGACCTTTGGGCTGCCAGGATGACCCTCTGACCCATGGAGATGGTGACGAAGGGGCTGCAGTGTCTAGTTGGCCCTGTCCTCTCCAGGAATTAAGGCACAGATGGCTGAGAACATTGCGACTCATGATAGAAATAAAGGCTGAGGGTGGCAGGTCACTCAGGGGGCTCTGGCTGGAGCAGCGGCATGCAGACTCATGGATGTCATCGTGCCAGCCAGTCCTGTGTGAGGAGCACATTGTCTGCACATATTACACCCTCCACAAACAGCTGCGAGCCCCCATCCTACTCCTGTGCCCAGCCACTCGGTGGGCCTTTTCCCAATCTTTCTCCTTTTGCAAGAACTGGGCCTATTGATGGAGCTGACGAAAGATGCTCTTTCTTCTTGGTCCTGGCATCCTGTGTGCAGGAAGTAGGCACCCATCTCAGTTCCCTGAACAGGTGGGAGGTGGAGGGGCTCACTGGGCTGCAGGCTGGGAGTGGCCGCTGAGCCCGGTGGGGCTGCGCAAGAACTGCTGTAACAAAGGGGAGGCTTGGAGCCCAAGGTGGGGACCTGGGCCCCCGGGGGGGCCTGCCTGCTCTGTGACCATGGTGGAGGATGGGAGGAGGGAGTTCTCGCACTGGCCCGCCTCCTTGTACTGCTCAGTCACAGTTCTCATGGCTGCACAGCGCTGGGAGTCCCCAGGCCCAGTCTGGAGCTCCAGAGCGTTCTGCCGCTCTCCGGGCAGGGTGCTGGCAGAGGCAAGGGCAGGCTTGGGCTGTCCAGAGCACTGGGTGACCTCTTTTTCCCCAGCCTTGTCCCAGACACCCTTCTGCTGGAGCAGGGCCTGGCTCACATCCTGGACCAGGTATGTGCTTTTCACTGAGACATCTGGGCTTCCCCGGGGCTGGGAGCCTCTGGGAACTTCCTTGTGGCTGACTTAATGGAGATGAAGGTTGGGGAGGAGGGTGCATCTCTGCTAGAAGGCAAGACTGGAGGGAGGCCTGAATCTTCTCTCAGTGTCTCCAGCCTCCTGGTGGAAGGGGCGTGTGAGACTGCTGGACCTCTGGTCTCCGTGTGACTTTTGACCTTGGCTTGACTCTGGACCTCAGTATGGCTTGTAACTTCGGTTTGGCTCTTGATTGCAGTTTGACCCCTGACCTCCTTGCCTGAGCAGTTGGGCCTGGCTCTACTGCTGTCCATGACACTGACCTTGTAGGCACTGTGGTCCCTTGGGGGGCCTTGGGAATAGCCCCTGGTGTTAGCCTCAGGCTGGAGGCTAGACATGGAGCTGAGGGCCTTGTGCACAGCTTCCTCGATGTCCAGCAGCCTGGCCAGGGTCTGTTCCTTCAGCTGAGCAACCTCCATGCTGACTCTTGTCAGGTCCCCAAAGGCCTGCTCCACGGAGACCTCAGGCTTATGGGGGGCAGCAGGAGCCTGAAGGGCCCCTCCTAGCTGGGGCACAACCTCAAAGATTCGCCTCAGGGCCCCCACGTCCACGCTGCTCGCAGCCTCCTTCTCCAGGGCTTGCACCTGGCTCAGGAGGCCCTGGAGCTCTTGCTGGCTTCCCTGCCGAGTCTCAGAGCTCTTAGGAGCCTCTTGCTGGGAACCTTCCATTGGCTTTTCTCCTGGGGTGCTGGGGCCCTGCTGTGGTGAGGTGGGGTCACTGCTGAGAGCTGAGATCTTCAAGGGCTCAGGGCTCTGGACATTGCTGCCCATAGCCTGACTCTTGGTCGGCCCGGGGGCCATGGTGCTGGGGCCATGCTGAGGTCCAGGCCGAGGCGTGGCTGCCTCTGTCTCACCTTGTTTGTATTTTCCTTGGGAGGAGCTGGGAGATAGAGCTGAGGGCTTGGGCAGCCTCTGAGGAGGGGGTATCTGGCTTAGGTGTGCAGGTTTGGGGGGCAGCTGGGGCTTCTTCCTTGGAGGGATGGTGGGCTCCAGTTTTGGGGTCTTTGTCTGTGACTCCCCAGGGCTTCTTTGGCTGGGAGGGCTGCTCCGGGAGTGGAGAAGGGGGTCCTGCAGGGGCTCAGAGGCCTTCGGGCTGGAGTCCTCATCATGGTGGGCTTGGGGTGGGAAGTCAGGTCCTGTCACAGCAGCTGGGAGAGGAGGAGGAGGAACAGAGGCATTATGGGAATGCAGGCTGGCACCTGCAGCCTGAGGCCCAGAGGTCAGAGTGTAATGGGCTAAAGAGGCAGCCTTCAGGGTGGTCTCTGCAGCTTGGAGGCTCCCTGGGCCGACTCCGGCCATGGCTTTCTCTGAAGGCCTCCAGGCTCTCTGTGTGCAGACCCCAGGTTCTTCCCGGCTTTGCCCAAGACTCTGACCAGGGCATTCCTGGAGTGGGCTGGAAGCCTGGGCCAAGAGGGCAGTCTCCCTGCCCCTTAGTGAGTGTTCCCTCTCAGAGGGCTGAACACCTCCAGGTAGGTCACAGGTCCTCACGGGGTTAGCAGTGTAGATGCCGTCCTGAGCAGTCACCCGCCCCCCAGGCAGCTCAGTGGGCAGTACTTTCTGTTCCCCACTGACCTTTCTGGGGGTTGCTGGGATCCTGGGGTCACCTCCAGCCACAGGCCTGGTGTTGCTTTGAGCAGTCCCAGTGGCAGCGGCCGGAGCTTGCAGACCATCCTGGAAGGGTCTGGAGGCAGGTCCAGGGGCGAGGCCCTTCTTGTGCTTGTTCAGCACTTGCTGGTGCAGGCTTTGGGCCTCCGCTGTTGCCACCCGAAGACTCTGCATGGCGGCCTGGAGGTCTGCTGCCCCAGGCCCTGGTGATGTAGTCGAGGCTCCCTCCGACCTTCCCAAAGCTTCCATCCCTTTCTGCCCAGTGCAACTGTCTTCTTGCTTTTCTTTGCCAGGCAAAAGGCTTGCCTTTGCAATGGTCCGTGGGGGACAAGGGTTGGCCCCTGGGCCTCTCAGGTGCTCTATCTCCATGCTGGGGTCCAGTGGGGGAACATGAATGATGTTCTCAGTTGCAGGCAGCCTCTGGGCCTCCTCGCTGGCTGGCACTGGACCTGGGTCAGCCGGTGGCTCCCACCGCAGGCTGTGCAGGCCGCTCAGGTCTCCTTTGTCTATGCAGCTGGCCAGCAGCTGCACACTGCTCTTCTCGGGAGCCCTGCTGGTGAGCCAGGGCTGCAGGGAGTAGGCAGTCAGTGAGACCAGGCCCTGCTCTGTCTCCTGCATCACCAGCCCAGTTCTTGCCACTGAGGTGCCCAAGCCACAAGCTAGCAACTGCCGGAACTCTAGGTCCAGATCTTCAACATTCCCGCTGGCCCCTGGAAGCCTCATGGGCTTGAGCCGGAGATGGCCTGCGGGGTCCTCCTGAACCAGCAGCCCCTGCTGGTCCACGTCTGGCCGGTTCAGCACTTGGCGGACAATCCTGGGAAGCTCACCAGACACCAGCTCCTCCTTCCGTATGTGGGGGGCCCCCTGTCCTGGGCCCGGGAGCACGTACTTGGCAAGGCAGAGCTCCCCTGGCCCTCGGGCCTCCATAAGGATGCCTCCATGGTGCAGGATGCCAGGCGTGGCATGCAGTGTCCTCAGGGTCCCCTGGATTGCAGTCTCCTGCCTCTCAGGCACCGAACCTGACAGGCCCACTGGCTGCTCTTCCTGGAGGCCGCCCCCACGGATGCTCTCGGCTGCCAGGGAGCCCATGGGGCAATTCTCAAAGAGCCAGGTGAACTTGTGCACAGAGCCCACAGGGATGGGCTCAGGGATTGCCCTTGACCCCTGGTCTTCCCTCTTGCCTGCGTCCTGGGCCTGGAAAACCTCCTTCTGACGAGACACCTGCCCTGAAGGAATCTCCACTCGGCTACAGTACCGCACGGGCCCTCTTCCACAGGGACGGCCTGACGCCTGCAGAGGCTCAGTCTCAAAGACATGTCTATCTGTCTGTCCTTTTCCAGCCTGGACCTGGCTAACCTGCAGGTGTTGGTCCCTGGAGCCTTCTGGCCTGTCCAGGGGTTGGGGCACGAACATCCAGGTGCAGGACTGTGCCTCGGCCTTAGCTGTGGGATCTGGGACCTCTGACCCCTGCTTCTCTGCCAACTCACTCATTGGGAACGTCTCAAATAACCACCGGATGGTCTGCACGTCACCCTTGAGGGGTGCCTCAGGCTGGGGCCCGGCCTGACTCCTTCCTTCTGCTTCCTGTCGCTCCTGCCGCTCCCGCTGGTGGATTACTTCCAGGGGCTGGGTCTCAAAGAGCCACCGGGCAGTGCGCACGTCTCCAGCCACCACTTCCTGCCGGGTGATGCCCCGCACCACGTCGACGGTACTGGGGTTTCGGCCCAGCTGGTCTAGAGGCTGTGTCTCAAACATCCACCTGTAGCCCTGTACATCACCTCCGACTACTTGCTCTCTGCTGACAGAGGTCAGGGCATGGAGGTGGCCTTTGCCATCCTGCATGGCATACACTGGGGACCCTGTGTCCTGGGACTGCCCAGCAGAATTGGTTCCTTCCACTTCGCTCATATTTCTGGGGGTGGAAGGCTCGCCCTGCCTGATGCTGTCCAGGGGAAGGGTCTCAAACAGGTTCTTGAAAGTCTTCACGTCCCCCTTCACCCCCTCCTTCTGGGGGGCAGTTGGAGAGAGGGATAGTGCTGAGAAGCTATCACTGGATAGATGTGCACACATGAGCCCCTCTCCCTTCCCGGGACCCACCCGCTGCAGGTGACCCACTTGGACCTTGTCTCTGGGAGTGTCCAGGGGCTTCATCTCAAATAACCACAGGGTGGAGCGGACGTCACCAGGGACTACCTCCTCTTTGGGCGGGGCCTCTGCCCCAGCCTCCTCTTCCCCCTTGAGAGTGTCTAGCGCCCGGGTCTCAAACAGATGCCGCTGCTGCTGAACATCTGGACCAGGAGGGAGAAGGTCTGGGGATGGTTGGAAGTCCTTCTCGTCCACCAGGATCTCCCGGATGGCATCCAGGGGCTGTGTCTCAAAGATCCAGTGAGTTGAGCTGACATCAGGCCGGGCCCCCTCCTCCAGGGAGATCCCCCGGATCACCCGCACCTGGCTGGGGTCCCGGTTGATGGCATCCAGAGGTTGGGTCTCGAAGAGCCAACGAGCTGTCCTCACCGCATTGCTTTGGATCTCCTCCCGGCATACGGCCTTGACCTCGTGGATGGCGCCTTCTGCGTCCTGGATGGCACACAGCGGCTCTGTTTGGAACAGCTTCACGGTCTTCTTCACATCGCCTTTCAGCTCCTGGATCTCCGAGCGCAGCTCCAAGGGACTCTGCTCCTGGATGGAGGGACGGGAGCCCAGGCGGTCCAGTGGCCGAGTCTCAAAGAGCATCCTGGTACCCTGGACATCTCCGCTGGCTGCAGGCTCCTTCACTGTTGCCTCCGGTGCCTCGGCCTCACCTGTCAGCTCAGCCAGCGGCTTTGTTTCAAACAGCCGGCGGGCTGCACGAACGTCCGCTCCAGATGGCGGAGGTCCGGCTGGCTCCTGGTCTATGCTGTTGGCAAAGGAGCCTTCCTCAAACTTGCGGGAAGTGGCCTGGACGTCACCGCTGGGCACCGGCTCCTTGGCAGCTGGCTTCTCATGGTCCCCAATGGCGTCCAGCCGCCAGTTCTCGAAGATCCAGCGCATGCACTGGACATCACCCTCAGTGGGCTCCTCAGAACCCAGGACCTCAGCCAGGTCCTCAGCCACGGCCTCGGCCAGGTTCTTGCGGAGCTCAGGGTGCATGTGCCTGTAGAGGCGGCGGAGCTCGCTGGCTTGCCGCTGCTGGTGGAACTTGGAGAAGGACTCCTTGGGTGGTGGCAGCGGCAGATCCTCCAGGGCTGGCGGCGGCGGGAGGGGCAGGTCCTCTGAGGTGGCCATCGGGATGGTGGGTGCGGGGGCCACCTGCGTCTGGGTGTTGGACATCCTTCTGAAGAGAAGGGCAGCGATGAGGATGGGCTGGGGCCTTAGGTGGGAGGGGGGCTGGCTGCTGGGAGAAATGGGAGGGAGCAGGACGCAGGGTCAGCGTAGGGCTGTGGTGGCATGGCCTCTCCAGACTTCACTTGGGTCTCACTCTGCCACCTGCATGCTTGGTGTGTGACAAATCTTAAACTTAGGGCATATGGACCCATCTACCAAGGTGGGTCCAGGCTTCCCAAGAATCAATCACTTGAGCAAGCAAGACATTGCTGGCCATGAAGCTCTGGCCTTCAGCCCCACAAAGGATGTTCAGACCTCCAGCTGGCAAACTGGACAAGCCCCACCCTCACCTTCCTTTACCAAAATCAGTTTTCCCTGGTGGAGTCCCAGGTGAGTGGCCTGAGGAAATCCTGTTTATGGGATCCCAGGAAGGGA
This sequence comes from Myotis nattereri, assembly GCF_964212035.1. Taxonomy (NCBI): domain Eukaryota; kingdom Metazoa; phylum Chordata; class Mammalia; order Chiroptera; family Vespertilionidae; genus Myotis; species Myotis nattereri. The sequence goes on from NC_138089.1 coordinate 54,770,334, forward strand.
GAGGCAGGTCTAAACAAGTGCCTGGGTATTTCCCATAGAGAAGAAATTCTCTTCCGTAACACCAGAGGGCGCGCTTGCCACTTTCACTGAGAGTCTTGCCCAACTTCTACCTAGGCTTTCAACTCACTGCCCATCCTTTCCCAGGCCCAGGGGGCCCACAGCCCATGTAGAGGCTCACCAGGTATCTCATGGGTAGGCAGAGCCAGATCCTGAGTCCCAGGTAGGGGTTTCTGTGCTATACCCAAGACTCAGAGGTCTGAGCTAAGGGGATCTCGAGGGTCTTCAGGCCCAACCATTCATAATTAAAGAATAGGAAATTGAGGCCCAGAAGGGATCAAATCTTGGTGAATGAATAACAGGTAGTGCTGGCCTGGGGTTCCTGGACCCTTTTGGGGTCTGGCTCCCAGGAGATTAAGAGGGTAGGGGGTGTAAAACTTTCCTATTGGCTGGGGTGCCCCTCTGTTCCCCAGCAGACACCCCTAGGAGAGTGAGGGTGACACCTACAGGGGAGGTGGGCAGTGGGACCCTCTGCAGAGACAGCCCGGCCCCTTGCTCATGGAGACTCAGTACCGACTGTGTGCAATGAGCCCGAATCCAGCTCCGTGGTCCTCTCCTTTCTCCACCTAGGTCAATCAGGTTTCACCATGGCATTTCCTCCTCCCAGCTCACCCCTGCCCCCCTCCATGGCCTCCCACCCCTCAAGCCCTTCTCTGGTCTTTGTCCTCTGTGTCTTATCTGTATTGTGACAGGTGTGCTAACAGTCCCCAGAGGCCCGTAGTAAAAGAATGAGAAGCATGTGCCCCTCCTGCTGCCCCTGACCCATGGCTCTGCTCCACACTCGAAGCTAAATATAGCTGAGGTCCTGGGCTCCAGACAGAGGCTCAGGCTCAGCCAGTGGGACCCTGGGGACCTTGGCCCATCTCATCCCCTTATCTTGCCTGGGATCCCTGCCCCTGCCCCTGCCCCCTTAGCTGGTGTCAGGCCCCTGGCCTGCTGGCTGACCAGTGCTGGGGCCTGAAACTCTTCATGGACAAAGGAGCATGGGGCTGATTGGAGGTTCAGGGACAGTGGCCACAGGTGGGGGCAAGGTTTCCTCTTCATGGCTATCTCAGAGGGGGGTGGGCGGGGACGGAGACCTACTTGCCACCCCCCCACCCCGTTTTGTCCACCAAAGTCATCAGAACCCTGAGGAATTCAAACTCTGAAACCTGCCACATGAGTCTCACCACACACTCTGGGGGTCTCTGAGTTATAATGAGGACCCCCTGCCAAAGGCAAATGGTGCCTGTCCCCACCTCTTCCCCATCCCATCACCACCAGTGTGGCCTGAGCAGATGGCTTCTGCAAGGCTACCACCTCCACCCCCAGGAATCTCCAGAATCCCTGCTATGGTCCCATACGGTTAGAATCACGGAGTCCAGGGATGGCAGCCCTGTAGACCTCCAGAGGTCACTGAAGCTGAGGACAAGCTCTGTGTCCAGCTGTTGTGGGTTCAGACAGGGAAACTGAGGACCAAAGAGGGGAAAGGTGCTGTCCCGGTAGGCTCCGCAAAGCAGTGCAGGGCCTGAAGCAGGTTTCCGGAACCCTTGGCTTTCCCATGCCTGCCCCTGACTGGAGCTTACGTTTCTAGAAGGCAAGGATGGGGTCTGGGGAGGACAGAATTCAGAATTGGGACCAGACTTAGTGTGCAGGCTGAGCCCCCAGCAGTGTCCCAGAGCTTGGCCTCCTAGGGCTGGCCAACCCCTCAGGGTGACCCCACCTCTGTTCCCAGTGTGCCCCTCCTTGGCCCAGTCCCTCTACAAGCCTCCACTCTGGCCGACTCAGATCTTGTCTCCCACTTTGTGCTGCTCCCCAGATCTGCCCCCAGGGTGTTCTCCCAGGGCAGGATGATGGCCTGGGGCAGAGTCTAGGTCATGATATGTGGGGAGCCGGGTACAGGCCAGCCCTGGGGACTTTCCTGGGGCCAGATAGCCCAGGACTTCCACCCACAACAGCTGGGCACCAGGCTTGTCTAGCAATGCGGAGTAGGACCCGCTTCCCACCCTCCACCCGCATGCCCTCCCACCTCTCCTCTCTCCCTTTCCTCCCGACACTGGGCCTTCCTGGAAGGAAGCCCTGAAGCCCAGGGAGCTCCACACCTGTATTTTAAATAGTGCAACTACAGGCCATTCCTCCTGAATGCCTTTCTGGGTTTTTATCAGACTGGCAAGAACTTGTCCCTTCTGTTGGCTCAGGCCTGTGGCCGCCACTCTGAGAGTTTCCATGGGGCTCATGTCAATTCTCCCTTAACTTCCTCATTAAGGGAGGTCCTCATGGAATCTTTATATCAGAGACCCCTCCACTCACTTACATGCAGATATACAGCCCCTCGACCTCTTTCTGCCACCCCTAATGCATGCTGTCCTGAGAGCCATCCCAAGGGTCCAAAGGGGACCCCAGCTGGCTAGCCAGCCCTGCCCTGAAAGACAAAGGGCAGGCTACTCACCTGCCGGTCCCACTTGGCTGGTGGGTACTTGGGGTCTGTGGCAGGTGCGGCCCAAGGGTCTGTCCTTCCTCTCAAACTTCTAGCTCGGGCCGGTTCAACACGGCTGGATCTGTGAGGTACCTTCTCGCTGCCCTGGCTCTGGGTCTCTGTCTCCCCTGCCAGACCCAGCAGCTGCCTTTATCTTGCTGGCTGGGGTGGGGGTGGAGGGGAGCGGGCGGGAGAGGCTAAGTTCGGAGTATGAAGTGGTTCAGTTATTTTTAGGGCTTGTGGAAGTCACTCTTCCATCCTGGGGAATCGGTTACATGTCCTTTCTGGAGGGGAGAGGAGGAGCAGTGAGGGCAAAGCTTCATTCATCCAAGTCTGATCTGCGGACGGGGCCCCATGACTCAGCTGCAGAGTGGGGTGCCGGTGTCCCAGACTATTTTGAGAAAATGAATAAGGGGGGGGGGCATCTGACACCTGGACAGACCTGCCCCCTAGCCCTGTGAGCCTCCCACCTCCCTACTGTGGTCTGGCCTCTGACTACTCCTGATGGCTGTTTGTCGGGTGCCTGGAGACTGGAGGCCCCAGGGCAGGTCCGGCCCCTCCTCCTCTGTTCCCTTCTCCCCAACCCCTCTTCTCTAAAGATTCTTCTCTCCATCCATTCCTCCCCAGGCCCCGCTGCTCAGGTCTGCACAGCCCTGAGCACAGCTGGATTCTGGGAAAAGGCATCTGAATTTCCAGGCCTCGGCTCTTTGTGAGGCCCCTGATTTATCAAAGAATTTCACAGACGGGTCCTGTGGTTTTCATGGCAGATTATCTGGGTCCCTGTTTACTTTTGGGCTCTCCCTCTGACTCAGGGCCCAGGTTTTCTGGGAATGGAGGGGAGGGGAAGGGTGGCCGCAGGGAGCTGACTGTGTGGTTATTTCTGACCCTGGAGTCATTGGCTTCTGGTCACAAAGGAGGGGTGGGTCATAGTGGCCCCTTCTTTGCTGCCCAGACAGAGCCTGAGGGGCTTAGCAGAGATCCTGGCATTTAGGTCAGGAAGGGACCAGTGTGGTGAGGGGTGCTGGGGACCATACAGAGCGCAGGCAGAGGTGGCATTTTGCCCAGGCTGTGTGTCTGAGGCTGTGCAGGTGCCTTTTGCTACCTGGCAGAGCAGGGCCTTCCTTCTGACATGCCCAGTGCCCTCTGGTGCCAGGGAGTGATACCAGGCACTGCTCACTTTTTCCACTGAGTCAACCTCGGCCGTGTCGCACTGGCCTGCGGGTGGAGAGAGGGGCAGCCAGGAAACCCTCGCTCAGGTCTCCTGCCCCTTCCTGTTTCCCCTGCTCTTTTTCTACCTTTCTGTCTGCTCCCCAGGGTCCTGGCTCCCCACCATCAGGAAAACATTAATTCCCTTTCAGGACAGGGCAAGAGGAGCTGCCCTGGGAGCCTCTGCCCCGGGGATGCCCAAAGTGCCTGGCTGCTCTAGTTGTTTTGAGAATTGAATGAATTAAGACATGAAAAGGTTTTATGAGCGTGTTTAGCACACACGCTAGAGAAAAGCCTGCTACTGTTACTTATGTGTGAAAAGAGAGTGGGTACTAGAAATATCGGGGACCACTCTATAAATTTAGTACCCGATTGTCTAACCACGATGCTGTACATCTGAAACAGCAATATTGAATGTAAACTGTAATTGAAAAATAATTTTAAAAGAGAAAAACACCCTGTGGAACCCACGTTTGTATTCACCCCAAGTGTGATAACTCCTGGTAGAAGTTTCTCAGGCCTCGATGCTAAGAAAGGGGCTTTGCCTGACCCCCACGTTCATTTCCATCTAATACAACTGCGCTGCTTAATACAGCCCCCACTAACCACATGCGACTAAACAGGTTAAAATGAAATAAAATTGAAAATCCAGTTCCTCCATCACACTAGGCACATTTTAAGTGCTCCATGGAGACACACACTTAGTAACTATCACACTGGACAGTGCAACACGTTTCCATCCTTGTGCAAAGTCCTATTGCACCGTACGATTATCTCAAACAGATGGCATGTCCCTCTTTGCCTTGGCTGTTAGGAAGCTCTGGGCTACACTGTTAGTCTTTTACAAGTAGACTCTGTGGCCTGTATCCTGTGTGATGAGGGTGACCAACTGTCCCTGTTGCCCATCTCTGAGGGGTTTAGAACAGGGACCTTTCTGCTTTAGAACTGGGGAGGCTCTAAGAAAAGCAGGGGGGTTGGTCAACCCACATGCAATGGTCTAATGGTATCACATCATCAAGGTGTCAGTTACAAGGCCCATAAGGCGTAAGCCAGGCATGACTTATCGGAGTATCTTTGGTGGAGACACCGTGCATCTATCCCTCAAATTTCTGTGGGAGCGAGGCTGGAAATAAATAAATGCACTGAGGTCGAACGGCTGTGCTGATGAGAAGGCAGAAGGGACCGGGGGAGGGAAGGGTGTTGTTTTCCAGAGATCACTGTCCCTCCTTCTGGCCTCCTGCTTCTCGGTCCTGGGGGTCTTCCCCTGCCAGCCCCTCCCTCCAAGTGGGGTTCCACCAAAGTTGGGGATTGTTCAGAAGTTCATGTCTGTCCCCCTGAAGAACTGGCACTTAAACTTGGAGCTCAGGGTGAGTAGCTGGCCGCAGACTCACCTGAATTTTTAGGAAAGGCAGGAGTGATTAAGAGCAGACGACCTGTGAGACCAACTAGCTGTGTGAGCCTGGCTAGTTACTTACCCTGTTTCTCAGTTTCCTCATCTATAAAATGGGAATAATAATTATGCATGTCTCAAAGGGTTGTCGTGAGGAATATATATTTATTACACACACACACACACACACACACACACACACAGCATTTAGAAGAGTGTCTGGTACACTAGCTGAGTAAATTCAGTAGGTTTTTCCCTGGATCCTGGCCACCCCCTTCTCCAGGTCCCAGATCCCAGTGTGTCTTCTGGGTTCGAAGATGAGTGCCCTTCAAGGCGCTGGCTGGCAGTCCTGGCTTCCCTCCAGCCAGGAAGTAGACACTGGTGCCAAGGGACAGCTCTGGCCACGCCAGGCTGGGTCTGTTCCAGGCCTGTAAGAGACAGGCCCGCTGAACCTCTTGATATACTCATCGGAACCCAGAGAAGGGATTTTCTGCTCCAGGTCAGCTCACAGGGCGGACCTGTGGGCCGAAGAGCTCTGCCCCCTCCCACGGGAGGGTTGTGACTGGTGCATGAGAGGCAGCAGAACTTTGGGTTTGAGTGTGGGATCTGGTGTCAGACTGCCTGAAACCTAATCACCAGCCTGTCTCCCTATTTATATGACCGCTGAGCGTCTTCCAGCTCTCTGCACCCTACCGTCTTCGTTTGGGATCTTCCAGTAGCAACGTGATTTAACTGGGAGGAGAGGAATGTGGTGAGGGAGGGGATAAGTGAGTTGGGGAGGGCGGAAAAGTAGATGACTTCTGTGGGCAACTGGGGTTCCACCCCCAAGGGACTCTCTGAAAGCTGGTGTAGAACATGCCTGGCCTGGATGAGGAAACTGGAGTGTTTATCCGCCAACCCTCACCCCACCAGTTGAGCGCTATTTCCTGGAAACACTAACTCCCCCATACTTCAACCTGCCCCTCAGTGAGAGGGAGGCAAGTGTTTGAGATGCAGTGAACTGTGGGTCGTACAGGGAGTGTCCACTGAAGCTGCAGGTAGCCCCTGGAGCCGGGGGAAGGGATATGGGGGCACTGGCAGCATTTGCTACATTGGGTTCTCCCATCTGTGATGATCATGAGTCTGTATCATGTGGTTGCTTTGAAGATTTAGACATGTGCTTTCCAGTTGATCTTAAAATAAGGAGATCATCTTGGTGGGCCTGGCCCCATCAGGTGAAACTTTTAACAGTGGAGTTTCCTCCAGCTGGTGGCTGAAGAGGACATCAGGAGGATGTGACACCATCACTGATTAGGAATGCAGCCCCTGGCTGACAACTAGCAAGGTAATGGGTCCTAAACCTAGGAACTGAATTCTGTCACCAACCCGAATGAGCGTGAGAAAGGATTTTGCTTCAGTTTCCAGATGAGGACTCAGCCTCGTTTAAGCCTCTTGATGCCCTGAGCAGAGAACCCAGCCTGCCATGCTGGGCTTCTGACCTTTAGAACTGTGGGCTAATAAATGAGTGTTGTCTGAGTCACTAAATGTGTGGTATCTTGCTAAACTGCAATGGAAAACTAATACAGAGTGGAAACTGAAGCAGTTGAGAGACGGCAGGAGACCATGCTTGCTCACTTATAACAGTCACCCAGTCAGCCAAGAGCTTGGCCTAAGCACTGTCTATCAAGTGGCCAACTTGGAGGTGCTAGGAAGCTATGCTCAGTTCCCCCAGGTCACCACCAGAGAGATTAGAGCATCTCAGAATCCAGAAATACAAGGTAGGGAAAGTCAGGGCAGGACGCACCCGCAGTTCTCCATTTTACACCTGGGGAAACTGAGGCTTACAACAGAGCTTGGATGACATGGAGCAGTGAAAAGAGCTGGTTTCAGACAATCCTCCTTTGGAACCCCAGTTCCACCAATGCCCAGCTCTACAACCTTGGACAAGTTATGTCAGCTCACTGAGCCGCAGTTTTCCTGTCTGTACAATGGGGATGAGGGCTTTGGCCATGAGCATGAGAGGGAAGAGAGTGGGCACAGGCACAGACGTGTGGATGGTGTGACTTGAGTGTAGGGTGGACGGGCAGAGAATGGAGAGCCATCTTCAGCGGTGGGCAGGGGCCAAATTGTGAATGCCAGGCAAGGTGTCTGGGCCCTATCTTGAAAGGGTAGTTTGGGTCGCAGGAGGCAGGTGATGAGGGCCTGTCACAGCAGGACAGGTTCTGAATGATGAGGATCTCAGTGGTGGGGAGAGGAGGGGAGGAGGGCCTGAGTCTAAAGCAGGGGTGGGCAAACTTTTTGACTCGAGGGCCACAATGGGTTCTTAAACTGGACTGGAGGGCCGGAACAAAAGCATGGATGGAGTGTTTGTGTGAACTAATATAAATTCAAAGTAAACATCATTACATAAAAAGGTACGGTCTTTTTTTTTTTTTTAGTTTTATTCATTTCAAAAGGGCCGGATCCGGCCCGCGGGCCGTAGTTTGCCCACGGCTGGTCTAAAGGATGCTGAGGCGAAGAGTAGGCAAAGCCTAAAAGAGCTATGCGATGCCCAAGTGCCTGGGGCACTGTCGGAGGTGGCACCAGAGAACTAGGTAGTAGACTGGGAGGTGAGGAGAGGGAGCACCCGGGAGATCCCGCTGGTGTGGGGATGTGACTGGGTGGTGCAATGGGAGGGAAAGGGCAGGGCGGTTGGCAGCGGGCGGAAACGACAGGTTGCCTTTGAACAAGATGAACATGAGTTGCCAGGGTCTCCCAGGTAGAGCCGGTCTTCAGATCGGATCTAGAGCCAGGAGAGAAGACTGGGCTGGTGACAGAGAGCTGATGGCCAGCTGGTGCAGCTGGGAATCAGGCTTGGAGGTGAGCTGATCTCCCAGCGGACTATGAAGCAGGTGGGCGGAAGAGAAGTTGCAGTGGGGGAGGTAGGAGAAAAACCAGTACAGGAATTAATTAGTCACGGAAGATGCTGGGGTGAGGAAGGAAGAGAGGAGTGTCCAGTGCTCCACAGCGGGAGATAAGGAGTGGGAGGGTTCAACAAGGCAGCCACAGTGAGGTGGGGGAAGCAAAGGCAGTCGATAGAGGGCCGCCGAGGACTTGGGGTGAGCCTGCGCAGACACAGGGAGAGATGATGCTGGTAAATAATTCCTCTGGTCCTCACAGATCTCATGGCCAAATGGGAATCAATATAAGAGTCAGGGTTATTGTTAAAAAAACAAATGAATAATTCTTCAGGAAAGCGCCCAGGGAACTCACAGCAGCTTCAGGCAAGAGGCGGGTGCACAGTTCCCAAGGCAGGCAGGAACCGGTGTTGGAATGCTCCCAGTGCGCAGAAGGGGGCAGCACCTCCTCAAGTGACACTTCATCTCGCTAGATTAAGCACATTTCATCCTTTCATGTATTTAATCTAAAAGAATGCTTTGCACAGCTACTATGGGCTGGGCTCTGGACTAAACACCAAAGATAAGATATTCTCCTGGGGCCTACAATTTATTTAAAGAAGCAGGTAACAGAAATAACGGAATTATCCTATCAATAAACCCCCTCAGCTCCAAAGCTTTATTATATTCTTCAAGTTGCAGGGGAACCTTTCTAGAATGTGTGACCTATGACCCTTCTTCCTTACACAACAGTACTGAACAGAACTTTGATCTCAACACTGGGCGCACCACTAAGTGCTGTATCTGCTTATTCATGGAACAGACTGGACATATTTTCCAAAGATGGCCATCCCCTATGTACTTCTTATACTGTGACTTTGACATTCCTCCAATTGAAGGAAAGGAGTCCATGTGTCATTCCCTAGAACCCAGGCAGGCTGAATTGTGGCTTTAGTGAAGGATACTTCATGACTTCTGTGACTGCGTCAGAAAGGCAATACAGCTTCCATCTGGTTCTCTGAGGACATTGGAACCAGTCACCATGCTGTGTGAAAGCCCAAGCAGCTTGTGGAGAGATTATGTGGAGATGAACTAAGACTCCCAGCCCTAGTGCTGCCTAATCTTCCAGCCAACAGCCAGCGTGAACTTGCTAGCCATGAGAGCAAGCCATCTTGGAGGCAGAAATGCACTCAACAAATATCTATTGACTATTTACTATGGAATAAACAATGTTCAGGATCAGGGGTTCGCAAACTACGGCCCATAGACCAAATTGTGTGGCTGCTTGTTTTTGTAAATGGAATTTAATTAGGGAATTTTGTCTGCTTTTCCATTCCTTTTTAAGTATTACAGAAGTTGTGTTCTTTTGTTTGTTTTGTTTTAAATATATTTTTATTGATTTCAGAGAGGAAGGGAGAGGGGGAGAGAGAGATAGAAACATCAAATGAGAATCATTGACCAGCTGCCTCCTGCACGTCCCCTACTGGGGATCAAGCCTGCAACCCAGGCATGTGCCCTTGACCGGAATCAAACCTGGGACCTTTCAGTCTGCAGGCTGATGATCAATCCACTGAGCCAAACTGACTAGGGCCAGAATTTGTGTTTTTAAACTGGGGAAGGCCACACTGGGGATCAGAGGGATAAAATGTGTAACCTTAGCAATTATAGCACATAATTATCAGATTGTGCAAGTCATAGATGTTTTCAGAAACACGGGGACTTGAAAATTACACCACCCGTGAACTCTTCCTGAAAAATAAATTAGAATGGAAACAGCTTCTGCAATAAAGAGGTATTTTATGTATGCAGCAATGATGAGCAATGAAACCGTTAAAAATAGTTATAAACACTCTTGGCAATATGAGAAAGGATACAGTTTGCTGCAAAAAATTAATAAGGAATTAAGCGCATTTTCCCCCAACACTTCAAGCTATGTGGCAAGAGAAAGGGGAGAAGTTATAGTGTTCCAGAGTTTGCTGATCTGAGAGGTAAGCAGTCATTTAAACAAAAATGGCTATAAAAGTGATAAAAGCACAAGGTAGACATTCAAAGCTTAGGAAAGTGTGTGATTAAGAGAAATTAAACTCTACCCTTGATTTTCTCTTCATTGCTCTCCTCAGATGGACTTACTTTTTCTTGCCCTTTGCTTTCTTTAGTTCTTTCCTTATTTTGTTGGAGTACATCCTACGTATTATGAAAGGTTTGTTCATGCTACCCTCATGCTGTATTGGTAAGTAAACTGGGTCTAGATTGCTTTATCGTCGAAGGCTTGATTTTTGTCTTCTAGCTCAGGGCTGCCGCTAACATTCTTTCCTTTGCAGGGGACAACTTTACTACTGTCACCATTTAGTTTTTAATGCCAGCAACTCTTAACCCACTGCTGCCGGATCATGAACGCTTCATATTACACAGTATTTTACAAAGTATCATACTTTAAAAAGATATTAGCTTGTAAGGACATATAATAAATAACTTCAAAATGCAATGGGTATCTAATTTTAAAACGTGCCTTTAACATTTATGTTAAATGTTTTTTGTACTCGTTCAATAGAAACTTATCTGGCCACTGGGTAAAGCTAGCGATAAAACTACGGGTCCGCAATGTGTGAAGATTGCCTCTACATTCCTGGTTCCGAAACTAGACCATGAAGTGTCTCGTTGTGGGTGGTTTTCCATTTAGTCCATTCAGCATATGAAGGGTCTTTCCATTTGAAGACTGTGTCTTCAGTTACCAACAGCATTAACCCGACCCTTCACTGCAAACATGAGCGGTCAACCACTAACCACTAGACATATCTGCAAAATCCACAACAAAACTGAGAAGAACCAAGACGAACAAACGGAGAAAAACAGGTTTCAGGGAACTGAAAGTTCCAAAGTGCTGACTGGTATCTCTCCACGTCCATGACAACTGAAACCTCAATCGGCCCAAAGTACTGCTCAGTAATCATCTTTCTTTTCCCTATTCCACTCCCTTCCTCCCCTACACAATAATTTTATATCTTTACTGCTCTTTCAGGAATTCCAATCTAGCCTCCCCCATCCTCAGCCTCAGCAGATTACCTTGATTTTCCTGAGAATAGACCCAAGAGTCAGGAGAGAAGTCTCAAAAGCGAACCACCATGTCAACCCAATGCCCTGATTCACTGTCCATGTGCTCTACCCTCCTCCCTATTACTATTGAGTAATTGTCTCCACTCTTAGCGAAGCCAGCTCCTTTCCCTATGCCCTAGATCCCATCCCCTCTCTCCTTCTTAAGGACATAGCTTCACCACTTTCTCCCCTTCTCCTGCATCATCTTTTCCTCCTCTACTGCATCATTCCCATCAGCATGCAACCAATCATGCTGATATTTTTCACATCTTAAAACACAACAGTCCTCTGCTTCCCCCTCCAGTTACTACCTTTCTCTCTTCCTTCCTTTGCAGGTAAACTTGAAAACCTTGCCTATACTTGTTGTCTCTGATTCTTCATCTACCACTCCCTCTTAATCAAGATTTTGTCCCCACCATTTCATCCAAACAAGTCTTTTCAGGATCAATAGTGACCATGTTATAACTAAATTCAGTGGTCAATTCTAAGGCCTCCTCTTATGTGGGACACAGGTGATCAGAGCCCCGCCTTTCTTGAACAGTCATGGCTTGGCTTCCAGCATTCTAACACTCTTCTGGTTTGCTTTAGACTTCACTGGTGGCTCCATCTCACTCTCCACTAGTTCCCCTTCAACTGTCCACCCTCACCCACTTTTTTAAAAATATGTTTTTATTTTATTTTTTCTAGATAGAGAAGAAGGGAGAGGGGAGAGCGGGGGGAGAGGGGAGAGGGGAGAGGGAGAAGAATCAATCGACTGCTTCACGCACACCCCCTATTAGGGACCGAGCCTGCAACCCAGGCATGTGTCCTGACCAGGAATCAACAAGGGGACCTTTTGGTTGAGGGGACAATGCTCAGTTCAACTAAGCCACAATGGCCATGCATGTCCACTCTTAATACTGGAATCTTCAGGACTCAGAACTACTTGTCTTGACTACATTCTTCATGTACTCCTTTTAAAAGACAGTCTATAATATCTACAGCCCTAACTTCTCTCCTCTGATCTTAAGACTTATGTATTTAACTGCCCATCTAACATCTCCTTTGGATGTCAAATAGCCACCTCATTCTTAGCAATGTCCCAAACTCTCAAAATCTTCAGTTGTGCATATTCCCAAACCAAGGATACTCTTCTACATAACCAGCATACAAACCTCCAAATAAGGAAATCAGAAGTCAGCATTGGTATGACACTGACATATGATCTGAAAACTCTATTCAGATTTCACCCACTATTCCCAACAATGTCCCTTTCCCTTTTGGTCCAGCATTACACTTTGCACTTAATCATATCTCTTTAGTCTCCTTCAATTTGGAACAATCCCTTAGTCTCTTCCTGTCTTCATGACCTTGAAAGTTTTAAAGAGTAAAGGCCTTTCATTCTGTAGGATGTAGCTCAGCCTCAGGACAGGACTCAGACATGCATTTCTGGGAGGAATATATGGAAGTGGTGCTGTTTTCTAACATTGCATCAGGGATGTTGACCCATTTTACAGCTGGTGACGCTAATCTAGATCTCTTGGTCTACTACATTTATTAGTTGGCATTCTACTATAAGGAAGAGATTTCCTTTTTCCTTCACTTATTTATAGTGGTGTAGGTTCATGGATTCTTATTTTATTCAATGGATTTAATCCATTATTATCACTATTTATTTTTATATCAAATCATTCCAGATTTGGCCTATGAGAGAGCCTCACCAAAATTGGCTCCTGTTTCTTTTAGGTATGTCCCAAATAATTTACACATACACACACACACACACACACACACAAACACACACTTCTTTACTTTCTGGTACAAGAAAATGTTCCAAGTTCATCTTGTAAATTCTCTGCCTCAACCTTGGAATCTACTATTTCTCCAAGGAGTCCTGGAGTGAAGAATGATATTTGGAAGCTAAAATCTGGGTACTTGGTTTCTTATTGCTTCTGAGATGTCATCAATTATAGGCTTTCTCAGTGTATAGATGTAGAACATCTATGCATGTACACATATGTGGACCCTATATACAATTATAACTATTTCTATATCATCTATCATTTATCTGTCTATATTTTTAAATTAAATCTTTATTGTTCAGATTATTACATTTGTTCCTCTTTTTTCCCCCCATAACTCCCCTCCTCCCAGTTCCCATCCCACCCTCCTCCCTCACTCCCCACCCACTGTCCTCATCCATAGGTGCACAATTTTTGTCCAGTCTCTTCCCGCATCCCCCACACCCCTTTCCCCCGCAAGAATAGTCAGTCCATTCCCTTTCTATGTCCCTGATTCTATTATAATCACCAGTTCATTCTGTTCATCAGATTATTTATTCACTTGACTTTTAGATTCACTTGGTGATAGATGTGTATTTGTTTTTCATAATTTGTATCTTTACCTTTTTCTTCTTCTTCCTCTTCTTAAAGGATACCTTTCGGCATTTCATATAATACTGGTTTGGTAGTGATGAACTCCTTTAGCTTTTCCTTATCTGTGAAACTCTTTATCTGACCTTCAATTCTGAATGATAGCTTTGCTGGATAAAGTAATCTTGGTTGTAGGTTCTTGGTATTCATCACTTTGAATATTTCTTGCCACTCCCTTCTGGCTTGCAAAGTTTCTGTTGAGAAATCAGCTGACAGTCATATGGGTATTCCCTTGTCGGTAACTGACTTTCTTTCTCTTGCTGCTTTTAAGATTCTCTCTTTGTCTTTTGCTCTTGGCATTTTAATTATGATGTGTCTTGGTGTAGTCCTCTTTGGATTCCTTTTGTTTGGGGTTCTCTGCGCTTCCTGGACTTGTAAGTCTATTTCTATCACCAGGTAGGAGAAGCTTTCTGTCATTATTTCTTCAAATAGGTTTTCAATATCTTGCTCTCTCTCATCTTCTGGCACCCCTATAATTCTGATGTTGGTACGCTTGAAGCTGTCCCAGAGGCTCCTGACACTATCTTCGTATTTTCGGATTCTTTTTTCATTTTGCTTTTCCGGTTGGTAGTTTTTGCTTCTTCGTATTTCAAATCTTTGACTTGATTCTTGCGATCCTCTGGTCTGCTGTTGGGATTTTGTATAATATTCTTTATTTCAGTCAGTGTATGCTTAATTTCTAGTTGGTCCTTTATCACAACATTGAGGGTCTCACTAGATTTCTTGAGGATCTCACTACATTTATCGGCGGTTTCTAGAAAGTTCTTGAAAAACCTTAAAAGTGTGGTTTTGAACTCTATATCCAGTAGTTTGTTTTTCTCCATTTCTATCATTTGTGTCCTGTTTCTTTGTCTCGGCATTTTTTATGCTTCGCTGTGTCGATAGAGTGGCTTTCTGTGCTAAGTGTCCTATAGGGTCCGGTGGCTCAGCCTCCCCAATTACCTGAGGTAGACACTCTTGGTGCACCCCCTTGTGGGCTTTGTGCACAGTCTTGTTGTAGTTAAGCCTTGATTGTTGTAGGTAACACTGGGAGGGATTGACCTCCAGGCCAATTGGCTGTGAGAATCAGCTGGGTCTATGGTGGGAGAACTTCTGTGCTGAAGACACCCTTATGGGGCAAGACTTGCTTCAGTGGGGCTTTGGTGCTCACTGAGTCTGCCCCCTGAGTGTGTCCCTTATGGATCTGCGGAGTTATAATTGGATGGTCCCATTCTGACCACTGGGTACACTGGCTCTTGGATCTAAGGAGGTGCTAATCTAGCCTCTGCCTGAGGCTACCCTGCAGAAGCCAGCTGTAAAGCAATGCAAGTTGCCCTGGGGCCTTGGGCAGCTGCAGTTTGTTAAATAATTTTCAGATTACAAAGGGCCGGGCCTTTCATATGCAAAAGCCTCCGTGCACGGCTTGGGCGGGGCAGAGCCCCAGGGGATCAACTGGGCGGGCGGAGCGATCAGTATGGCTGCTCTCAGTCCTGTCCTCAGAGGCCCCGGCAATCACTGCGTGTGCCTCCGATAGAAAGCTGCCCTCGAGTTCCGACTGATGCCAGACAGTCTCGTTTCTCCCGTATGAGTCTGGGTCCCCAGAGGACTCGCCCAGAACTGGAGCTCAGAGCCTGAGACTCCCTCCCGATTGAAAAAGACAATCATGACCTCAGCCGCCAGCCCTCTCCTCATGCACCTCCGCACCTTTGTATTTTACTTCCGCACCGCACCTCCTCTGAGTCTCGGTATGCTTTTCTCTTTCCTTCTAGTTGTAGAATTTCCCTCAGCCAGCCTTCCTGTGGTTCTGGATGATGTCTGTTCCGTCTTTTAGTTGTATTTTTGAAGTGGCTGTGCGAGGCAACAATCTCCGGTGTTTACCTATGCTGCCATCTTTGTTTCCCTATCTGTCTATTTTTTAAAGGCCCATGAGTTTGCACTCCAATTCCAATATAATACTTCAGGATTATTTTTAGCCTCTCCCTTTTCTTTATATGTAAATTTCTTCTTATCATCAAGAAAGCTGGCTCTCATTATCTCCATGTGATTATTTATGTATTCAGTATCTCTGTCTATAAGTAATTTCTCTACCATTCTGGTTGCCTCCTTGGTTCCCAAAGCCATCTGCTGCTACCTTTGTGGACACTACCACTTCCAAGAGAAGGGGAGGGAAGGAATGGGGAAGGAAGGAGATGAAGGGAGAAAGGAATAGAAAACTAACTGGTTCAGAAATGAGGGAAGGAAGGGATATGTATTTTTTAAGTTCTCTTTTTAAAATCATTTTTTAATCCTTTTGGATTTTGTTTTTACAGTACGAGGCAGGAATCTGTCTCAATTTCCCCCTACTATAACAATCAATTGTGCTCTTCCCTCTTGCGGCCATCGTAGGAACGCCAGCGGTCAAAATGAAGTTCAATCCCTTTGTGATTTCTGACCGGAGCAAGAACAGTAAAAGGTATTTTAATGCACCTTCCAATTTCGAAGGAAGATCATGTCGTCTCCTCTTTCCAAAGAGCTGAGACAGAAGTACAATGTTCAGTCCATGCCCATCTGAAAGGATGATGAGGTTCAGATTGTTCGAGGACATTACAAAGGGCAGCAAATTGGCAAAGTAGTCCAGGTTTACAGGAAGAAACAGGTCATCTACATTGAACGAGTGTAACGGGAAAAAGCTAATGGGACAACTGTTCATGTGGGCATTCACCCCAGCAAGGTGGTTATCACTAGAATAAAGCTGGACAAAGACCGCAAAAAGATCCTTGAACGTAAAGCCAAATCGTGCCAAGTAGGAAAGGAAAAGGGAAAATACAAGGAGGAAACAATTGAAAAGATGAAGGAATAAAGTAATATTATATACAACTTTCATTAAAAACTTAAAATGAAGAAAACAACAACAACAATCAATTGTATTTGTTGAAGAGTGTGTCCTCCCCTCTGCCTTAGTCACAGTTCCTTTGGCGGTGGTCTGTGTACAGACACAACTCAAGGATGCAAGAAGAGTTCGTGCCTCAAGTTGTAACTAGAACAGGAAAGTCAGGAACTTAAGTGCTGTAGGCAGTTAGACAGATGTGAGCAGAGCAAGGTCAATGGGCCAGAAACAGAAGGTCACCAATGTGGAAAGCCCCAGGAGCCTAGCAATGGACAATCAATTGTAGGATGGGACCTTGCCCATAGGGCAACTTTTCCTCCCCTAGCAGATCGCTGGGCATGCGGTTTGGACCCCCTGACCTTTCCTCCCTAGAGATAACATCTAGGCCTCAGTTGCATTTCAACTTCAGTCCCAGATCAGCAGCAAAACCAGTCCCGGTTGACCTCAGGACCAGCTGCATGGAATAATGACCTCCTGCCCTGATGCCGGCCAATCAGTTAGTGGAGACCACAACCCTGAAAGGACATACCTGGAAAACTGCTGAATATTCTATTAAGACAGTGATTCTCAACCTTGGCTGCACATTAGAATCACCTGGGAATCTTTTTAAAATCCTGATTTCTGGGCCTCATCCTCCGGAAATTCTGTTTCTTTGTTATGGGGTGAGGCCACAACATTAGTAACAAAGAAACAGAATTTCTGGAGGATGAGGCCCAGAAATCAGGATTTTAAAAAGATTCCCAGGTGATTCTAATGTGCAGCCAAGTTTGAGAACCACTGCTCTAAACCCAGTCTAGACTAGAACGCTGGGGTGCTGCTCACCAGGAGGGAGAGATCATGTCTGGCTTGGTCCTTTCACAAACAGGGCGGGTTGGGGGTGGTGGTGCTTATGCAGCGTTTTCCTGTATTGCTACCTTCAGGGAGAAATGGGTTCCTGAGGAAGTCTGGTTAAGCTAGTTTCCCCAAGGTGAAGGAGCTAGTGCCTTGGAATCACTGTTCACTGGAGAAGCCTGAATTACCTACTCTACCCAGAGCATTAAGCGCCGCCCCCCCCCCCCCCCCAACACACACACCCTGCCTGTGTTATGTTTAGCTGGCTGCTGAGGGTTGCAGCATTTCCGAGACCTAGTGACAGACACTTCTCTTTTCCTCTCAGAAATAGGCCTTCAGTCCGGCCAGGCTTACAGGATCTGTTCTTACAGAAATGGGACATGTACAGTCTGGGTTTCTCTAGTCTCCTGTCTGGCGTCTGCTTCCTTCATGTAGAACTGCTTACTAAGGACTTTAAGAATGTTAGTACTGGCTCTGTTGTTGGTTGAGAGAGTAAAACACATCACAAGATGGCCACAAGACAAAAAAGAAATAAAGGAAAAAAGAACAAAAGGGAAACACCCCAGACCACTCTGTGACCTCTTTTCTGCTACCACCTGGCCTAAGGCACCATCTTGCTCATCTGACTCTTGCCCCACTCTCACCCTGATTTAGGGTATTCTCAACAAGGCAGCCAGCAGGATTTATTAAAACATAAAAAGGTGAAATAAAAGGCATTCAGATTGGAAAGGGAGTAAAACTATATTTGTGGATATGTTCTTGTATCTAGAAAAATCTTGAGAAATCTACTAAAAACTATTAGAACTAATGAGTTTACCAAGGTGACAGGATATGAGATAAATATATAAAAATTAATCGTGTTTCTATACACTTGTAATGGACAATACAAAATCGAAATGAAAACAATTTCATTTATAATAGCATCAACCAAATAAAACAGTTGGGGAGAAATTTAACAAAGGAAGTGAAGATTCCTGAAATATATTCTGAAAGTTACAAAACATAGTTGAAAGAAATGAAAGATCTACATAAATGGAAAAACATCTGTGTTCATAGTTCAGAAAACTGAATATTGCTATGATAGCAATACTCCCCAAATTGATCTATAGATTCAATGTAGTCCCTATTGGAGTTGCAACTAGCTTTTTTTTTTTTTTTTTTTTTTTTTGGTTGAAATTGACAAGCTGATCCTAAAATTTATATGGAAACTCAAGGAATCCACAATAGCCAAAACAATCCTGAAAAAAAAATTTTGGAGAACTCACACTTTTCAATTTCAAAACTTACTATAGATATAATAAGGTAATGTGGCATCAGGATAGACATCTAGATCAATGAGATACAGATAAAATTCATATATCTATGGTTAATTGATTTTTGACAAGGATGCCAAGACCCTTCAATGAGAAAGGATAATGTTTTCAACAAATGAAGTTGAGATAACAGGATAGCCACATGTCAAAGAATGAAGCTGGAACCCCTATCTTACACCATGTAAAAAAATTAAATCAAAATGGATCAAAGACCTAAATGTAAAAGCCAAAACTATAAAGGGAATCCTAGTACACTGCTGGTGGGAATACAGACTAGTACAGCCATTATGGAAAACAGTATGGGGGTTCCTCAAAAGATTAAATATGGAACTGCCATTTAAACCAATGATGCTACTTCTAGGAATATACCCCAAGAAACCTGAAATATCAATCAGAAAGAATGCATGCACCCCTATGTTCATAGCAGCATAATTTACAATAGCTAATATCTAGAAACAGCCCAAGTGCCCATCAGTAGATGAGTAGATAAGAAGCTGTGGTACATTTATACCATGGACTACTATGCAGCAGTAAAAAAGAAGAATCTCTTATCCTTTGAGACAGCATGGAGGGACTTGAAGAATATCATGCTAAGTGAAATAAGTCAGTCAGAGAAGGACAAGTATCACATGATCTCACTCAAATGTGGAATCTAATAAAATAAACTGATGAATGGAGTGGATCCAGAGACATGGGAGCATGGAACAGAGTGCGGAATCTCAGAAGGAAGGCAGGACAGGGCAGACGGGTGGAAGGTAATGAACCAAAGACCTTGTATGCATATATGCATGGCCCATAGACACAGACAATAGGGTGGTGAAGGCGGGGGGCGGGGGTAGGCTGAAGGGGGTCAATAGGGAGTAAGGGGGATATATGTAATACTTTCAACAATAAAGACTTATTAAAAAAAAATAAAGCATAGGTATAAATCTGACCCTGGATTTGGCAACAGATTCTTTGCTATGACACCAAAAGTATAGGCAACAGAAGAAAAAGATAAATCAAATTTTATCAATATAAATTGAAAAGATAGTTCATAGAATGGAAAGAAAATATTTGCAAGTCTAGGATATATAAAGAATGTCTATAACTCAGTAATAAAAAGATAAACTAATTTAAAAATAGGTGAAGGATTTGAATAGATATTTCTCCCAAGAAGATATACAAATGGCCACTAAGCACATGAAAAGATGCTCAACATCACTAGTTATCAGGGAAGTACAAATCAAAACCACAGTGCTGTAACACTTCACACCCACAAGATGACTAGAATATAACAATGAGGTAATAAGTGTTAACAAGTATGTGAAGTAAGAGCTTCACACATTGCTAGTGAGTGTGTAAAATGGTGCAGCCACTTTGGAAAATAGTCTGGAGATTTGGTAAAAAGTTAAACACACAGCTACCATTTGATCCAGCAATTCCACTTTTGGGTATATACCCATGAGAAATGAAAACATATGTCAAACAAATATTTGTATACAGATGTTTATAAAAATATTATTCATAACAGCCAAAAAGTGAAAACAACCCAAAACTCCATTTACTGATGAGTGGATAAACAAAATGCAGTATATTCTTACAATGGAATATTGTTTGGCTATAAAAAAGAAACGAAGTTCTTACCCCATTATCTTGCTCCATATTTCTCTCCCAGAGCACTTACCATTTTCTTAGTAGGTACTCAAAATACTTAATAACCAAACCTACACCTATAGAGTGTGGAATAAGATATTGATTCTATAGAGACCCTGCTGGGCTAAGCATTTACCCTTTAGTTGCTGGATCATAGAGAGATCTGGGGAGAAGGTGGTGTTCTCAGGAAGGGCCCGGGAAGTTAGGGGACACCTGCGTCTTAGGGCAGAGAGACAGAAATATTTCATCTGCTCTGGATTACTAGTTCATACCTATTGAATATTAGCTCTGCTTATATTATGTTAATTTCTTATTATATTTATTTTCAATATCTCCCAGTGGAATGTAAGCTACATGAAGGCAAGAAGGTCTGCTTGCTTTGTTCACTGATGTGTCCCCAACATCTAGAGATGTATGTGGCACATGGTAGGCTTTCCAATAATTGGTTGAATAAATGAATAGCCTACTTAGAAATAACAGCATGCAGATTCTGAAAATAGGTACTGCCTCATTACAACCTGGACCTCTGATATTAAGAGTTTTCCAGCTGCAACATGTGTTGAGAAGGTCTGCGTGCTGATGGCCCAGGACCAACAACTTGATTCTATCAGTCACTGAAAATGCCCAGACAAATTTCTGGAGCAAGAGGTGAGAGGGAGTGGATTAGTTGCAAAGAGTAAAAACTAAATTCAAACTATAGGGATGGGAAAGAATTAATTGCTCACATAAAAGTGAAAAGTCCAGGGTCTAGTCAGGCTTCAGGCTCAGCTGGATCCAGGAATTCCAACACTGCCATCAGGAATTCCTTGGCACTGGTTTCTTCTGAATCACCTTCATTCCCAGGCTAGCTCTTTACAAATCGTGGCAAATATGGCCACAGGCATCTTTAGATTTAGTCCTGTCAGCCAAGCAAACTCCTGGGGAAAGATAGGACCCTTTTCTGAATAGTTGGCTCAGGTTGAGTTCCATGTAATCCCTGAACCACCTCTGAAGCCAGAAGAACAGAGATGAAAAGAGAGGGGGAGGTAGACAACCAGGTAGGCAGTTCCTGGTGCAGGTTGGCCAATGCCACCAAGGATCCAGAAGCAGGAAGCAGGTCCCTGGCTGAGTCTTGGGATTCAGACAGACCTCTGCCTAAGAGGAAGATGGAAGCCCAATTACCCACAGAGAGGAGGGAAGCCCACTGACTTCATACCAAATGGGCATGGCTTTCAAATGCTATATGACACAGTGTTGGACTCTTGACATAGTTTAATGGTACAGTGGGAAAGATTTGCTGATGAATTAAGTATGACGAGTGAGAGAAAGAGAGGAGACCAGGATGGTCGAAGGTTAGGGCTCTGGGCAATTAGAAGGATTAAGATGCCTTCATCCTTGAGTGGAAGTCAGGAGGTCAGCTTTATCCATGTTACTTTGAGGTATTTACTAACATACACATGGAGGGAGATGTTAGGGAAACAATTGGACATACAAGCCTACAGGAGAGATGTCCAGGCGGGGAATATAAATTTCAGAGTTGTCAGCAGATGAATAATACTTAAATCCATGAGCCTGGTTGAACACCTAGGGAGTGAACAGAGACAGAACAGTGGAAAGATCCAGGACTGAGCCCAGGGATGCTGAAATGTTAGGGAATGGGGAGATGTGGAACCAGAAAAAGGAGACTTCAGAAGAGCATCCAGTGAAATAAGAGGAACACGGAGAGAAGGAGGAGTTCTGGAAACAAGGCAAAGAGTGTGTCCAGGAGGAGGAAGTTGATCAATTCTGTCAAATGCTGTTTATAGAGAACTGAGGATTGATCAGAGAGGTTAGCAATGTTGCAAATGACCTTGACCAGGGCTATTTTGGTGAACCATGTAAGCAAAAGCTTGATTGTAGTGCATTTAATAGAGAATGGAAAGAAAGGAATTGGAGTCAGTAAGCAGAGAAGAAACCTTTTTATAAAGAGTTTTTCTGTGAAGGAGAACAGAGAAATTGAGTTATGGTGCAAAAGGGGAAGTGGTGTCAAGAGGCATTTAAAAAATGTAATGCTTTATATACAATTTTTTGTCAGTTTTCTTTTACGTTATTTTTTAGTTAAAGTCTTTATTTGGAGGTAAAGGCATATTCACATGCAGTTGTAAAACATAATCCAGAAAGATCCCATGTACATTTACCTAGTTTCCCCAAATGGCAACATCTCACACACCATGGTACAATGTCAAAACCAGACACTGACATTAACAGAGTCAACATATGAAGTCTTTTCATCACCACAAGGGTTCCTAATGTTGCCCTTTAAGTGCCACACCCTTGCCCCAACCTCAGCAACCACCAATCTGTTACCCATCTCTGTTATTTTGTCATTTTTAGAATGTTATTATATAACTAGAGGCCTGATGCACGAAATTCGTGCAAGAGTAGGCCTTCCTTCCCCCAGCTGCCAGCACCGGCTTCCCTCTGGCGTCTGGGACCCAGACTCCCCTCGCAGCCCTGGCTTCGTCCTGAAGGTCATCTGGAAGGATGTCCAGTCTAATTAGCATATTATGCTTTTATTATTATAGATTGAACCATAGAGTATGTGGTCTTTTGGTATTGATTTTTTGTTGGTTTGTTTTTTATGCTCAGCATAATTCTCTGGAGTGTCATCCAGGTTGCATTGAACTGTCAATAGCTCATTTTTAAAAAAATATATATTTTATTTATTTTTTTACAGAGAGGAGGGGAGAAGGATAGAGAGCTAGAAACATCGATGAGAGAGAAACATCGATCAGCTGCCTCCTGCACGCTCCCCACTGGGGATGTGCCCGCAACCAAGATACATGCCCTTGACTGGAATCGAACCTGGGACCCTTCAGTCTGCAGGCCGATGCTCTATCCACTGAGCCAAACCAGTCAGGGCTATTTTTTTTTTTTTATTGATGGGTAGTATTTCATGGTATTGATGTAACAGAGTTTAATTTATCTGTTGAAAAATATCTGGGTTTCTAGTTTTGGGCTATCACAAATGAAACTGCTATAAACATTGATACACAAGTATTTTGTGTGAACATAAGTTTTCGTTTCTCTGGGCTAAATTCCCAAGAGTACAACTAGTGGGCCATATGGTAGTTGCATGTTTAGTTTTTAAAGAAATTGCAAACTGTTTTTCAGAGTGTCTGTGCCACCAGCAATATGTGGGTGATCCAGTTTCTCCACATCCTTGTCAGCATTTGGTGGTGTCACTATTTTTATTTTGGCCATTCTGATAGCTGTACAATAGTATCTCGTTGTGCATAGTAGCATCACATTTTCCTACTGGCTAACAATGTAGAACATCATTTCATGTGCTTGTTTGCCTTCTGTGTATCTTCTTCGGTGCACTGTCTCTTTACATGTTTTGCCCATTTTCGGGTATGTTTGGTTTTTTTACTGTTAAGTTTTGAGTTTTTTAAAATACACTATTAAAAAAAAATACGTTATTGATATTAGTCCTTTGTTGGATATGCAGTTTGCAAATATTTTCTCCCATGCTGTAGCTTGTCTTTCTATCCTTTTTACAGACTCTTTCGCAGAACAAAATTTTAAAGATGTTCAATGCATTGATTTTTCATTTTATGGGTTGTACTTTCGGTGTCACATCTGAGAATTTTTTGCCTAGTCTTTGATCCTGAACATATTATCCTGGACTTTTTTTTTTCCTTCTAAAAATGTTATACCTGTTTTACATTTAGGTTTGTGAACATATCTGGAGTTAGTTTTTGTAGAAGGTGTGAGATTTAGGTTAGACTTGAAGTGAATTTTTTGTAAACAGCATATAGTTTGGTCATGTTTTTTAAAATACATTTTTATTTATTTCAGAGAGGAAGGGAGAGGGAAAGAGAGATAGAAACACCAGTAATGAGAGAGAACCATTGACCAGCTGCCTCCTGCACACCCCCCACTGGGGATCGAGTCTGCAACCTGGGCATGTGTCCTGACTGGAAATGGAACAGTGACCTCCTGATTCATCAGTTGACGCTCACCACTGAGCTATGCTGGCCGGGTGGTTTGGTCATATCTTAAAATCCCTTCTGTTACCCAGCTGGTGTGGCTCAGTTGTTGAGCATTGACCTATGAACCAGGAGGTCATGGTTCCATTCCCGGTCAGGGCCTATGCCTGGGTTGCAGGCTTGATCCCCAGTAGTGGGTGTGCAGGAGGCAGCCAACCAATGATTCTCTCTCATCATTGATGTTTCTCTGTCTCTCTCCCTCTCCCTTCCTCTCTGAAATCAATAAAAATGTTTTAAAAAATAAAACAAAATCCCTCCTGTCAATCTCTGTATTTTAATTCATTTATGTAGACTATTTTCATTTAATGTAATATCTATATGTCAGGACTTAGGTCTACTATTTTATGTTTTGTTTTATGTTTTTCTCTCTTTTTGTTTCTGTTTTCTTTTTATTGTCTTCCTATGGAGCACTTTTTAGAAATCAATTTTATCTTATCTATAATGTCTTTGGGTCAGCTCCTAAAGGCCAGCACCTCTTCTTCCCCTCATGCTCTCTGGCCTTCTTCCCAGGGAGGCTAGTGGAGTCCCCTATGCTGTGCTAATTCTGATGTAACTCATGACACACCAGATACAGGTCATTTTTCATGGCTTCCCCAGTAGATGGTGAGCTCCCAGAAGCTCATCTTCAGGCTTCAGTCAAACTGTGTGGGATGCATTGAATAATTAAGTAAAATACATGCTTATCCAGGGGGGACCTCAGGTTGAGAGGGGGAGCTCTGGTCTAGGAATGGAGAAGGAGCAGAGCATTCTCTGCAAGGAAGGGGCCCTGAGGGGTGGGAGGGGGACACCTGTGTTCTCAAACTTTTCTCTCTCTTTAGGCAGGAAATATAACTCACAGCAGACAAGTGCTGGCATGTGAGGAACACTGAACTTGTGATGGAGAAAAATGAGCAACAAACAAAAACCCAGTTGACCTTAGGAAGTACCGACAGCTTACCCAGTGACACTGCAAGGCAATGCCTTCCGCTTTGAAAAGTCTGGGTTTATATTTCATAAAAAGGGACTGAGGGAGGGAGTGGCTATTTCCTGCTGAAGGCTGTATACCCACTGAGACCCCAGCAGCATGGGCGTCTCCTTCAGCTGAGAAGTGAGAAGAACACACCCCATAGTGGGGGACACTGCAGGGTTGCTGCTCACCCCTCTCCGCCTGGGTTAGTGAGGCTGGTTCAGTGAGGTGTCCTTGCTTCCGGATGCAAAGACTCCTGCTTGGAACAACTTGAGCAGTTGCTCAAGTGATCATTACCAATTTGCCTTTCTGGGTGAGGTCCCACAACCTGGGAGAAAAGGCATCAATAGTGACTGATAAGCTAGAGAAACTGGATGGCTAAGGATATTCTTGATAGACAACTGTAGGGGAGCAGACTCAGCACTCATCCCAGAGAGAAAATGAAGAACTGCTAAGAAGTGAGCTGGGGTCACAGTGGTCACCAAATGGTGATGGAATTAATGACCTGCAATTAGGAATGTGGCCATCAGAGAAGGAAGAGGGATCAGGTCTTGGGAAGGGCGAGGAAGCAGCTGAAATGTTTACTGATCCTGGAAAGAAAGTGGAAGATAAGAGTCTTATGAGAATGCTAACCATCTTCAGAGATTAGGAAGAGTATGAGATCTTGTGTAATTGTTTCCTGTTTTCCGAGGGGAACCAGCTAAGAGGGGTCTTTTTGTGCTTTCAGCAAAATTGAAGAAGGAGCTAATGGACTTAGCAGCTGACAGATTCTTAGAATATGTTTTTATGATAATGGATTATCATGTGATTTTTGGCATTTCACCTGGAGAGGGTTTCAAAAATTGAGTGTCGTTATTTAAAAAAACAAAAAAAAAACCCAAAAACCCTTCCATTCCCATACTTTTATTTGTATGAATAGTAAAAAAAGAAATAGAATTGTTGCCAAACTCTGTCTTATTTTAGCAATAAGTCATATTCATCCATGGACAGTGAGCTAATTAGGAAAAAACACACCTTCTATTTCACTATGGTGTATTCCCAATCATTATTTCCTGTGTTCACTATTTATCAAGACATATAAATATGTAATTTTGATTCAATGTATACTAATAAATAATTATAGTAATACTCAATCCAGAAGAGACATTTTTGGGGGGCAACACTTGGAGTCTTATAATGATAGGGAATTTTAAAAAACACATTTTAAATATATAGATGATTTATTTAACACATTTCTTCATTGAAAAGTAAATGAATATTCTTAATAAGAAATTCAAAGAGTACAAAAGAGGCTGGGCTGAAAGTAGGTCTTCTTCTCATCCCTGCCTCAGCCACCTGTCCCCTTGCCAGATGCACCCTTTGTAACCAGTTTCTTGTCACAGATTCTATGAGTGCGCATTCAAAGAGATAGCGGGTGTCCCACAAATGTATCACTTGTTTGTTGTTGGTCTCTCTCTTTTTAAAAAAAATATATATTTTTTTATTTATTTTAGAGAGGAAGGGAGAGGTAGAAAGAGAAACATCAATGATGAGAGAGAATCATTGATTGGTTGCCCCTGCACGTCCGCCACTGGGGATCCAGCCTGCAACCCAGGCATGTGCCCTTGACCAGAATCGAACCTGGGACCCTTCAGTCTGCAGGCTGACGCTCTATCTATTGAGCTAAACCAGCTAGGCAGCCGTCAGCAAACTACGGCCCGTGGGCCGCATCCGGCCCGTTTGAAATGAATAAAACTAAAAAAAAAAAAAGACCGTACCCTTTTATGTAATGATGTTTACTTTGAATTTATATTAGTTCACACAAACACTCCATCCATGCTTTTGTTCCGGCCCTCCGGTCCAGTTTAAGAACTCATTGTGGCCCTCCAGTCAAAAAGTTTGCCCACCCCTGATAGGGCTTGTTGGTCTCTTTTATGCAGTTAATGAAGCTTCTTTGTGCTTCCACTCTCTGACTCTGAGGAGGTTGGGCATAGCCAGAGATGAACACCTTCCTTAGGTGGGCAACACTTAGGCCCTCTCTGCCATGGAGGGGCTGGTGGAAATGTTGGGGAGCCATGTCCCCATTTTCTTTGCCTCTGAATCTCCAATGGAAGACCCCCCTCTTATCTTGTACTCAAGAAACAGGCAAATGTAGTCTTCTTGCTTCCCTCCTTCATGAGTGGACAGATAGCACATGTGCCAAGCTAGTCATGGGAGAGCAGCTTTTATTTTACTTTCTTTGTTTTTTTTTATCCTTGGCCTCACCCAAGGATACTTTTCCATTGATTTTTAGGGAGAGGAGAAGAGCAAGGGAAAGACAGAGAGAAACACTGATGTGAGAGAAACACATCGATTGGTTGCCTCCTGAAAGAGCCCTGACCAGAGCTTGGCTGGGGAGGAGCCTGCAACCAAGGTACATGCCCTTGACGGTACTCAAACTCAGACTATTCTACTTTCTAACCATTGGGCATGGTTGATTATCTGAAGATGTGTTTTATTTGGACTTCACAGTGGTTTTTTCCCCCCCGACAGTGTTTTGTTTTGTTTTTTAAACTATTTGAATTGGCTGCCAATTGACATCAGGAGATTTCACTTATAAAAATCCCTATTTCCAGATATTAAAATGTTTGGAAACACAGGTTCTGAGCTCCCCAAAGCCACTGTGTCCTGAAAATGTGCCACAGTTGCCATCTGATGATGGGACATGCCTACTTCAGTGTGCTGACAGCCCCATCAGCTTCCTTACTCCCATAAGTTACTTACCTGGCCCTTATTGGCATTTGGGCCTGTGACCCCTGCTTATACGGTCAGCAGGTCAGATAAAGGATCTCTGGGCAGGAAAGAGGCTAAGTTTCTGGGCCTTGGAGACCACCTGGACCATGTCAAGGCCTCCACAGCAAAGGACAGAGGATAACAACAGTAAAACTAAAATTAATTAAGTAATCTTTAGAAGTGGGGTAATTATTAAAATAGTACAAGAGACAAGGTAATAAGGGAGTTGGCCATATACCAAATATCCAACCTTCTTTACTGGAATCAAGGGGGATTCTGTACTCCCCTGTGCCCACCATGGTCAGAGCACTGGCCACGGAAGACTGGAGTGAACTGTTTATGGCAGTGGTTTTCAACCTCCCTAATGCTGCGACCCTTTAATACAGTTCCTCATGTTGTGGTGAACCCCAACTATAAAATTATTTTCGTTGCTACTTCATAACTGTAATTTTGCTACTGTTATGAATCGTAATGTAAATATCTGATATCTGATATGCAGGATGTATTTTCATTGTTGCAAATTGAACATAATTAAAGCATAGTGATTAATCACAAAAACAATATGTAATTATATATGTGTTTTCCGATGGTCTTAGGCGACCCCTGTGAAAGGGTCGTTTGACCCCCAAAGGGGTTGCGACCCACAGGTTGAGAACCGCTGGTTTATGGGTTTGGCTCGTACTAAACCTCATGTTTTTTATTTGTGAAATGAGGCTAACAATTCTGCCTGCCACACGCCAGACACCCAGACTTCTGCAAAGGAATACTATATACAAAAGGGCTCTAGCAACTGTAAATTGCTATGTTATTAATTACTGAAGAATTAGAATGCTAAACTTCAAAGAAATCCATAGGACTACTGGAGATACACTGAATTCACTTCAAATCAACCAATCTGTATTGGAATATCTACAATTCCTTGCATGCTGTGATGGTTAATTTTTTTTAAGTGGGTACTTTTATTTATTTTTTAAAATATATTTTATTGATTTTAGAGAGGAAGGGAGAGGGAAAGAGAGATAGAAACATCAATGATGAGAGAGAATCACTGATTGGCTGCCTCCTGCATGTCCCCCACTGGGGATCAAGCCAGCAACCCAGGCATGTGCCCTTGGCCTGAATCGAACCTCAGTCCGCAGACCAACATTCTATCCATTGAGCCAAACCAGCTAGCGCTGTGATGGTTAATTTTGTATGTCCACTTGGCTAGGCTACAGTAGCCAGTTGTTTAGTCCAGTTGCTTTGAAGATCTTTTATATGCTAATAACATGTAAATTAGTAGACTCTGAGTAAAGCAGATTACCCTCCATCATGTGGGTGAGCCTCATCCAATCAGCTGAAGGCCTTAAGAGAGAACCCTGAGGTCCTCTGGAGAAAAGGAATTCTATTTCTAGCCGCCCCGCAGGTTTCGGACTTGCCAGTCCCTACAAGTACATGAACCAATTCCTTACAAGAAATGTCTCTCTTTCTCATAGATATGCATAAACCAACATTTTATATAACATTATATATATATTTGGCTCTTGTGGATATACTTTTAAGAATGCCGGAAGAACAGAGAGATTAAGAAACATGCCAAGTCATAGGAAAAACAAAGGTTTGAAGGCTGGTGTATTTGACGGAGAGTCACAACAGTGAGTCAGGCTGAGACAAGACTAAGGTTTGGGTAGGAGAAACGGACCTTTTTTACTCTACTAGATCCTTTCCTCCTTGCATCCTCTGTCATGCTGTCCTTCTTAATCCCTCTCCAAGTGACACTCATCAGAAGACCATCAGAGAGCTGAGCTGGACTGGACAATGACAGTGTCCCAAGTAGACAAAGCCCTTCTGAGGATGTATGTATGTGTGCGTGTGCAGCTTGGACAAAGCACTCTGAGGCAAAGGTGGTTTGGAAAGTTCTAGTCTGAAAGAGAAGCGCTATCTCGGGGTGAGATTATGTTCTATGACCTGTATTGCCCAATTCTTCTGGTTACAAGTGATGAAAATTAAAACCAAACTGAAGTAAATATACAAAGGGAATTCACTGGCTTATGTAATGAAAAGCCCAGAAGTTTGGGTGTGATGGGATCCAGCTTATTAAGCTATGTCATCAGGGTCCAGTCTCTCTTTCAACATCTTTTGCTTCTGCTTTTCTTTGTGTTGGCCTTATTCTCTGCAGACTCGTCCTGAATGATAAACAGTGATGTTTAGTAAAACAGTGATGAACACATCTAGATCTCCATCCCACCAGTCAGGGCTCCTGAACAGAGAGAGAGAGCGAGAGCCTTCTTCCCAACAAATGTCCTGAAATGGACTCTCATTGAGACATCTTGGAACAGGTGCTTTCCCATGACCAACGTCTTTGGTCAGAGGGGTGGAATATGAAGAGTTTCCCACTGGAGTACATCAGAACTCTGGACAGCTTAGAGTGTATAAAAATCCTTCCTGATTTTCTGACATAAGAGAATTCAGAAAGGAAGTAATTAGTAGACTTATCTGAATAAAAATTAAAAGCATTTGGATGTTAACATCCATGATAAAATAAAAATGAAAACAGAAAATTGGACCAAAATATTTGGCAAATTCATGATTAAGCATTTTAAAATATAAAGAGTATACATATTGATGAGATACACTGACTCTATGGCTTAGAAAAATGGGCAACTGGCAGCACCACTTAGACATCCCACGGGGACCTCAAAATTAGCTTGCAATATGGACCTTTCAATTGTATCAGAAGCAAGTAACAGCAAATCTGACTCATACCAACTTAAACTGTAAATATAAACACCAAAGGTATGTGGGCTTCAGATATCGTTTGATAAGAGCTCTAGTTCTATTTCTCTATCTTCTCTGCTCTTTCTTTTTGCCCATATCCAACTTCTTCTGAGGGCTGGCTGCCTTCATGGTGAAAAAAAGGCTGCAGTAGCTTCAGGCTTTACAGACTCATTCATACCATACTGATTGGGATAAGACTTTTTAAAATTTTTTTATTAATAAATCTTTATTGTTCAGATTATTACAGTTGTTTCTCTTTTTCCGCCCATAGCTCCCCTCCACCCGGTTCCCACCCCACTTCTACCCCGCCCCCACTGTCCTCGTCCATAGGTGTAAGATTTTTGTCCAATCTCTTCCCGCACCCCCACACCCCTTTCCCCTTGAGAATTGTCAGTCCACTCCCTTTCTATGACCCTGATTCTATTCTATTCACCAGTTTATTCTGTTCATCAGATTTTTTATTCACTCAATTTTTAGATTCACTTGACAGATACGTATTTGTTGTTACTTTGTTGTTCATAATTTTTATCTTTACCTTTTTCTTCTTCTTCCTCTTCTTAAAGAATACCTTTCATCATTTCATGCATAGTTTCTGTTGAGAAATCAGCTGACAGTCATATGGGTACTCCCTTGTAGGTAACTATTTTTTTTCTCTTGCTGCTTTTAAGAATCTCTCTTTGTCTTTTGCCCTTGGCATTTTAATTATGATGTGTCTTGGTGTGGTCCTCTTTGGATTCCTTTTGTTTGGGGTTCTCTACGCTTCCTGGACTTGCAAGTCTATTTGTTTCACCAGGTAGGGGAAGTTTTCTGTCATTATTTCTTCAAATAGGTTTTCAATATCTTGCTCTCTGTCTTCTTCTGGCACCCCCATAATTCGGATGCTAGTATGCTTGAAGTTGTCCCAGAGGCTCCTTACACTATCTTCATATTTTTGGATTTTTTTTTTCTTTTTCCTTTCCTGTTGGGTGTTTTTTGCTTCTTTGTATTTCAAATCTTTGGCTTGATTCTTGGGATCCTCTAGTCTGCTATTGGATCTCTGTATATTATTCTTTATTTCAGCCAGTGTATGCTTAATTATTAATTGGTCCTTTTTCATATCCTTCAGGGTCTCACTAAATTTCTCAGAGATTTCTAGAAGATTCTTGAGTGACCTTATAACTGTGGTTTTGAACTCTATATCCAGTAGTTTGCTTTCCTCCATTTCTTTCATTTGTGACATGTTTCTTTATCTCCGCATTTTGGCTGCTTCCCTGTGTTGATAGAGTGGCTTTCTGTGCTAGGTGTCCCATAGGGCCCAGTGGCTCAGCCTCCACAATCACCTGAGGTGGACACTTGGTGCACCCCTTTGTGGGCTGTGTGCACAGTCTTGTTATAGTTAAGCCTTGATTGCTGTTGTATCACTGGGAGGTATTGACCTCCAGGCCAATTGGCTGTGAGGACCAGCTATGTCTACAATGGAAGAACTGCTGTGCTGGAGACACCCTTATGGGGTAGGACTTGCTGCAGTGGGGCTTTGGTACTCACTGAGTCTGCCTTTTGTGTGTCCTTATGGATGTAAAGAGTTGTAATCTGGTATGGTCTCACACTGACCACTGGGTACACTGGCTCTTGGATCTCCAAGGAGGTGCAATGTCAGCCACTGCATGAGGCCACCCAGCAGGAGCTACAGAGAGATCTGCAGATTTCTCCTCTTTGTTTGGTGTTTGGAGGTGCCCAGATGAGGCCCAGATGTGAAGCAAGGCAGGCTGCTGCTGCCGGGCCTTGGGCCTTCTTTTGGAAGCTTTCGAGTTCTCTGACCCAGCTGCAGTTTGTTAGGTTTTAGGCTGCAAAAGGACAGGCCATTCATATGCAAAAGCCACTGGGCACAGCTTGGGTGGGGTTATAAATTGGGTGGGGCGGGGTCTCAGGGAATCACCAGGGCAGAGCAAACAGCAATGGCTGCCAGCCAGCCCTGCACCGGAGAGGTCCCCGGTTCTCTGTGTCCGGCAGCCCTATGCAGGAACAATGATTGCTGCGAGCACCTCTGAGAGAAAGCCTCCCTTGCATTCTGGCCCGATGCCAGACAGTCGTTTCTCCCCATATGAGTCTGGGTCCCCAGAGTCTCGCCCAGAACTGGAGTTCAGAGCAAGCAGGAGCTTCTATCTCCCTCCCGATTGAAAAAAAAAACAGTGCACCCAGTTGCCAGCCCATTTCACATGCGCCTCCACACTTCTGTACCTCCTACCAGTCTCAGTGCACTTTTTTCTTTCCTTCCAGTTGTAGAACTTCCACTCAGCCAGCTTTCCTGTGGTTCTGGATGATATTTGTTTTGTCTTTTAGTTGTAGTTTTGTTTTTTTTTAAATATATTTTATTGATTTTTTACAGAGAGGAAGGGAGAGAGATAGTTAAAACATCGATGAGAGAGAAACATCGATCAGCTGCCTCCTGCACATCTCCTACTGGGGATGTGCCCGCAACCCAGGTACATGCCCTTGACCGGAATCGAACCTGGGACCTTTCAGTCTGCAGGCCAAGGCTCTATCCACTGAGCCAAACTGGTTTTGGCTTTTAGTTGTAGTTTTGATGTGATTGTGAGAGGCAGCAAGTACAGGTGTTTACCTATGCCGCCATCTTGGTTCTGGGATGAGACATTTGATCTCATCCCCAATTGGATTATCCTTGAACCCATCCATAGACAGGGAAAAGCCAAAAGCTAATTGGCTTAGACCTGGTTCTTGAACTGGTGTCTTTGGAAAGAGGGAGGAGATTATTTTGTTTCATCTAAGTCCAGAAAGCAAGGAGGTGCTCAAATACTAATGGGAACATGTGAAAAGGACACAGGAGCCAGCTTGAATGGGCTCCCACTGGCTCAATCTGGGAGAATTTGAGCATCCAAAAAGAATAATAATGAGAATGGATCATACCATACTGAATTTCAGAAAAATCCATGCATTCATAGTATTAGTCAGGGATGAGGGAAAGGAAGTATAGGAGAAAGACACCTTTTATAGAAAAATAAATGTCACAGACTGAGTTCCCTAGAAAACACACTAGAGAATACATATTTGTATGCAGGAGGTTTACTTGGAACGGCTTCTAGGATGAACACTGTGGGGAACTTAGAAAAGCAGGATTGGGTAGAGCTGAGAGGTTAACTGTGATGTCATCATAGCAGGAGCAATAGCTGTTTTCACAAGGACCCTGGAGTTGGGATGACCCATCAGAGTTGTACCAAGTTGGGTGAGAGGCCTGGGCCTTTGTATTCCCTGCCACTACACTGTTGGAGATGAAGACTGTCCTGGGGGAGTGACCATAACCCTGGGGAAAGCAGTTTCTTTCCACCGAGGGTCATTCCTGGGCCAGACCTCAGCTGAGAACCTTCAGCAAGCAACACACTCAGCAACTGGAGAAAGGAGTCTCCCAGTCCTGAAGGGGAACCAGGAAAGCACACCATGACATCCACCACAACACCAGTTAGCATATATGGAAGCAAAGATAGAATTAGAACATCATAATTATGCAAATTTCAGTGTAATAATTGATCCAGCTAAGGATCATCAATGCATGGATTATCAATGCTAACTCCATTAGTTGAAAGGTTTTGGGGGGACAAATTTTTCATGTAGTTTGGAAGTTTCTCCTCACTTTTTAATTACAAGGGGGACAGGGAAATGCCTTTAGAATGAAAATATCTGACAGATACCACTTTCACCAAGAGATCAAACTAAATCTCACCAATAATGGAACAAACTGACCCATTTGCCTCCTACTTCATCCATCTTGCATTTTTGCCCAACACTTCAATGTATCTAAATCATGAAGAAACAATGAGATAAATCTAGTATATGAGATATTCTTCAAGACAATTGGCCTGGATTCATCAAAAGTGTCAATGTCTTGCCCTAACCGGTTTGGCTCAGTGGATAGAGTGTCGGCCTGCAGACTGAAGGGTCCCAGGTTCGATTCCAGTCAAGGGCATGTACCTTGGTTACAGGCACATCCCCAGTAGGGGGTGTGCAGGAGGCAGCTGATTGATGTTTCTCTCTCATCAATGTTTCTAGCTCTCTATCCCTCTCCCTTCCTCTGTGTAAAAAATCAGTAAAATATATATATTTTTTAAAATGTCAATGTCTTAAAAGACCCTCCCCCCAAAAAAAATGGGGACAGGAGAATGCCTTAGATCAGGGGCTGGCAAACTATAGTTCATGGGTCAAATCTGGCCCTCATCCTGTATTCATAAATGAAGTTTTATTGAGACACATTCACACCCATGTGTTTATATCTTGTCTATGGTTGCTTTTATCCTACAACAGCAAAGTTGAGTAGTTGCCAACCCGTGATGACTAATGAGACATGACAATCAACTGCAAATACAATGCTGAACCTTGATTGAATCCTAGATTTTTTTTTAAAAAAGCTATAAAGAAAAATTCTGGGACAACTGGAGAAAATTTGAGTATGAACTGTATATTAAATGAGGTTATTTAAAAAATATATTTTTATTGATTTCAGAAAGGAAAGGAGAGGGGGAAAAGAGAGAGGGAGAGGGAGAGAGAGAGAGAGAGAGAGAGAGAGAGAGAGAGAGAGAGAGAGAAACATCAATGATGAGAGAGAATCATTGATCGGCTGCCTCCTGCACACCACATACTGGGGATCAAACCCGCAATCTGGGCATGTGCCCCCAACTGGAATCAAAAGAACCATGACCTCTTGCCTGATTCATAGGTCAACGCTCAACCACTGAGCCATGCCAGCTGGGCAAATGAAATTATTGAATCAATATTAAAATTTCTTGTGTATATAATAATGATATTGTGGTTATGTGGGAAGAGTTCTTCCTCTTAGAAGTGCTTATGTGATTAGGAGTTAAATATCAAGATTTCTATTAACATACTAGAGGCCCAGTGTATGAAATTCATGCACGGGTAGGGTCCCTAGGCCTAGCCAGCAATCAGGGCCGATCAGGGCCTTCTGGCTGCTGGCCAGGGCCTTCCTTCATTCCTCACTGCTCCCTGGTGATCAGCATACATCATAGCAAGCGATTGAACTCCTGGTTCCCCGGGTGAACTCCTGAGGGGACACTCTGCATACTAGCCTTTTATATATATAGATTCTCAAATGGTTCAGGTCAAAGGAAAAACAATTTCTCTCTTCCTCTCCTTCAATCTCTCTTCACTGTCTTCACAAAGAAAGAATAAACAAATGTGGCAGACTGTTAAAATTAATGAATCAGGTAAAGGTTATATGGTGGTTATTGTAGTACTCATTTAACTTCTTAGCTATAACATGTTCAAAATAAAAGTTGGGGAAATAAATTAAGGAAACTTTCTTGATCTTAATTCTTAATCTAGTTCTAGGGGCGAGCTGTTAGGCTGCTTGAAAGGGTTCGTTTAATTTTTTCAAAATCTGAAAATGAAAACAATTTGAAGTGAATTTCCCAAGTCCCTCTGACATTTCCTCCCTATTCCTATAGATAGAACGATAATTCTTGTCTGAGAAAGAGAGCTGGGTGCTTTCAATCTGCTGAGTCCCAGGCAACAAAACCAGGGCCCAGAGGGAAGGCTACCATAACTTAAAAACTTCTGGTGACACACTGGTAACACGAGAGAAGAGGTGACCTCTCATTTCAGTTCCTCATGCCTACTTTTGAATATTAAGGAATGGAAATTTCCAAATTAAAATCAGCTTCTCCCTAGCTTGTTTGACTCAGTGGATAGAACGTTGGCCTGTGGGCTGAAAGGTCCCGGGTTGATTCTGGTCAGGGGCACATACCTCGTTTGCAGGCTGGCCCTGGTTAGGGGACGTGCGGGAGGCAACCAGTCGCTGTCTTTCTGACTTCGATGTTTCTCTCTGTGTGTCTCTCCCACTTCCTCCCACTCTCTCTAAAAAAATCAATGGAGCCCTAGTTGGTTTGGCTCAGTGGACAGAGCGCCAGCCTGCGGACTGAAAGGTCCTGGATTTGATTCCAGTCAAGGGCACATTCCTGGGTTGCAGGCTAAGTCCCCAGTAGAGGGCATACAAGAGGCAGCCAATTAATGATTCTCATCATTGATGTTTCTCTCTCTCTCTCTCTCCCTTCCTCAATAAAAATACATTTTTTTAAAATCAATGGAGAAATGTCCTCAGGTGAGGATTAACCAAAACAAACAAAAAACCCCAGCTTCGTAGAAAGAGTCTGGCTGAGTGGTAACCTGGTATTGCACTCAAATCCCAACCTGGTCACTTTCTGCTGATATGACATATCTAATAACAACCACCACCAGCCCTACAACTCATAGTCAGGGGATGTTGCTTACCTGACTGGTCCAGGTCTGAGAACTTCACCAAGAGTAATTCATTTAAGTCTTACAGCACTAGGAGATGAGCTGTTATTGTCAATCTCATTTTATGGAGGAAGAAACTTGAGTCCCAAATTTTAAGAGTTGGCCTAAGTCTCATAGCTGGTGGGTGAAAGAGCAAGGATTTGCACCAGGCTGTGTCCTCTGGAGCTCCTGTATGTTTTTCAGATGTGGTTTTAGGGAGAAGAGTTATGGTAAAAGGCAACTGACAGGTGGTTTGGTATTGAGGAGGGGCTGGTCCACATGTGTATTGATGTTGTTGCTTTTAATATGTTTTTATTATTGGGGGGGGGGAGAGAGAGAGAAATAAAAGCCCATCAAATTCAGTTCTGGGGTCATCCAGCACATTCTAGAGAGCTAGCTATCCACTGGGGATATGTGCCTGAACTTCCTCCTCCTGAAAAGCTGGGTGCTTTCTCATCTCTTCGCTACACACGCCATTGATAGCAGGAAGAGAGCACCCACAGTGTCCCATCAAGCACAGAGGTGACTCTGCTGAATCAGCCTCTTCTAGTTCTCTCCTCTGAAGGCCTTGGGAACTCGTATCAGAATAAGCAGTGGCTTCTTTTTTCTTTCAGTTTTAGAAAGATGCTATTTGGATTTTTGCATATAGCTGTGAAAGTAAAAACAGGATTTATAATGCTGAGAACTGAGGAAGAATTTTGCAACTCACCACAAAGGAGAAGTATTGGCCTTTTCAGCTTCCCCTTGACAATGGGGATTGATGGCACTGATGACTACATGGGAACGAAATAGATCATTGTGTAGGGAGGAGGTTGGGGGTATCAATTGGTCCCAGCTTCCCGCTCTTCTTGGCTGACAGGTGTAGGCTGAATGCTGACTGATAAAACTTCCCTGTCTAGTTGACAGGCCCAGGTGCAAGTCCTGTAAGCTGGGAGTGTGGCCGCAATCCTGGGGGCAGCCTCCTGTGTGGACCACCTGCATTGAGGAGCAGGTGGAGTGTGGGCAGTGAGTCCCAGCCTTCCCTGCTCACATTAGGTCTGTCTGAGCCCTACCCCATCTCCCTGCAGCCTTTCTGGCTGGGGATTGTGTTTAGAGGGAAGATCTGGGAAGGGACTCTAAAGAGAAAGGAAAAAGAGAGAAGAGGGGGAAAAAAGAATAAAAATAGCGTGGCCATTGAGCGGATGATGGAAAATGGGAAGAAGGAAGGTGGACCCAGAGGACAGGATGTTGAAGACAATGTTTGTGGAGGCTCAATATCAATCCAGGTAGATTCCAAGTACTTCTTCTGGAATTAACCAAATCTGTAAGTTCTTCTGACAGCTGTGGTGGCATTGGAAGGCACCCTCAGACCTCCCACTGGGGGAAAAGTTGACCACTATGCTCCAAGGTGGCACCCCCTCCAGTGAAGAGTGTGGCAGGAACACTGGGGCAGGTCCATTCCCCAAAGATGTGGGACTCCTCTGGCAGTGACTTTGGCTCTGTGACACCCAGTGACCTTACCAAAATTGTCCTTCCCTCTCTCCAGCACCAGGGTTACACCTGCATGGTGGTCTGAAGGCTCTCCCAGTCCCCTCCCATTTTCCTCAGGGGTGTTTATTCTAACACAGCGCTGGACTGTCTAATCCCTGCCCATCTTGGCATCTGCTTCTCAGATGACCTGAAGGAGCAGGAACCTTAACTAAGTACCAGTGTTATGTCTAGTTTATACCTGAAAAAACCCAGGCTCAAAGAGATAAGGTGAATTGCTTCAAGAGAATGGAGACCAAGAACTGGAGACAACTCTTTTGGGTCTCTCTAAACAGAGTAGAGACTTGGGACAAGAACTGGAAGAGATATGGAATCAAGGGGAGAGTTCTAAAAATGGGAAGTATTCTGGCCTGCTTGTATGTTAACTGGGAATGATGCAGAAGAGAGGGGACAAAAGCAGGAATACAATCTTGGGAGGCAGGATGGTTAGGATCTAGCACACAATGGAGGGTTGGCTTTATTTATTTATTTTGTATTTTTTGGAGGGTTGGCTTTAAACAAGAGCAGGGACTATTCTTTCATCAGACCAGGAGTGCGTGGGCACAGCTGCACGTAGATGGGAAGATGTGGTAGTGGGAAGAAGTGGTGATGGGAGCTTGTGGAAATTCTTCTCTGGTTCCTTCTATTTCTCAATGTGCTTTGAAATGGGCACTTATCCATTCCCAATGGAAGTGTAAATTAGCCTTTTGATATGAGACTTCCCAGCTTGGCAGATGGCCAGTCTCCTGCCCCAAGGGGTTACCTGCATATGCCAAGGAGTTCTTAGAATTGGTACTAATGGAGTTCCTTGCTGATTAGAGCATCACTTCCACTAGCAAAAGCCCAAGATATATGGTGTCCATAAGTGGTCTGGATTTCTAATAAATTTACTTTCATATAAGGTATAAATAATTTGTGAAATACGACCAAAAAGAATTTACAAGAGATTGAAATTAAGTTGCTCATGCTTTTCATTCTTTCATTTTGCAGGTAATGAGCTCTACATTATACTGAGACAGCTGTATCCAAGTATATCCAAAATGATGGTGGATGATGCATTGAAAGCCGGCCTTCCTGAAATAACTGTGTAAAACCTTGAATAAATTCTATCTGTGTTGACTTTTGCAGATTGTTTACATTTTGTATAGAAGTGAACTTTTTTAGTGAACTTTTTTAAGCATGCAAATTGCACAGAACTTCGTGGGTGCCCTGTTCATCTTTACTTCTTTTCCCTCTAAGACACTCCTCCCCCCAGAGTCAGTTTCACCATTTCCTTCTCTTCCTAGATTTTGTTGTCCCCACCCCAACTTTGTTATTGTGATAAAATATACATAATATAGAATTTACCGATATATCACTGCGGGAGAACCAAGATGGCGGCATAGGTTAACGCCAGAGTTTGCTGCTTTGAACAACTACTTCAAAAGTGAAACTAAAAGACGGAACGGACATCACCCAAAACCACTGGAACGCTGGCTGAATGGAAGTCCTACAACTAGGAGGAAAGAGAAACGCATACGGACACTCAGAGGAGGCGCAGTGCTGAAGTCAAATTCTGAGGTGCGGAGTGCGGAGCGGGCTGGCGGTGGAGGGCGCGGTTGGCGTTTTCAATCGGGAGGGAGTCGCAGACTCTGAGCTCCAGATCTGGGCGAGTCTTTAGGGACCCAGACTCAAACGGGAGAAGCGGGACTGCCTGGCTTTGGTCAGAGCGAGTGCAGCTTTCTCTCCGAGCTTTGCAGCGGGTGCTGGGACTCAGAGAGGCAGAGCCCCT
Source organism: Myotis nattereri (assembly GCF_964212035.1). NCBI lineage: Eukaryota > Metazoa > Chordata > Mammalia > Chiroptera > Vespertilionidae > Myotis > Myotis nattereri. The sequence goes on from NC_138089.1 coordinate 54,810,448, forward strand.
GGGGACAGGACTGAGAGCCGCCATAACTGCTCTCTCCGGCCCACCCTGTTGATCCTGTGCGACCGGCCCCGCCCAAGCCCTGCACAGAGGCATTTGCCGGATAGCCTCAGGCAAACGCCAGATTAGCACCTCCCTAGAGGACAGAAGTTCTCTCACTGCTGACACAGCTGATTCTCATAGCCACTTGGCCTGGAGGTCAAACCCTCCCTGGAATTAGCTACAACAATCAAGATTTAACTATAAGACCACGAACAAAGACCACTAGGGGGTGCACCAAGGAAGCATAACAAAATGCGGAGACAAAGAAACAGGACAAAATTGTCAATGGAAGATCTAGAGTTCAGAACCACACTTTTAAGGTCTCTCAAGAACTGTTTAGAAGCCGCCGATAAACTTAATGAGATCTACAAGAAAACTAATGAGACCCTCGATGTTATATTGGGGAACCAACTAGAAATTAAGCATACACTGACTGAAATAAAGAATATTATACAGACTCCCGACAGCAGACCAGAGGAGCGCAAGAATCAAGTCAATGATTTGAAATGCGAGGAAGCAAAAAACACCCAACCGGAAAAGCAAAGTGAAAAAAGAATCCAAAAATGCGAGGATAGCGTAAGGAGCCTCTGGGACAGCTTCAGGCGTACCAACATCAGAATTATAGGGGTGCCAGAAGATGAGAGAGAGCAAGATATTGAAAACCTATTTGAAGAAATAATGACAGAAAACTTCCCTCACCTGGTAAAAGAAATGGACTTACAGGTCCAAGAAGCGCGGAGAACCCCAAACAAAAGGAATCCAAAGAGGACCACACCAAGACACATCATAATTAAAATGCCAAGAGCAAAAGATAAAGAGAGAATCTTAAAAACAGCAAGAGAAAGAAAGTCAGTTACCTACAAGGGAATACCCATACGACTGTCAGCTGATTTCTCAACAGAAACTTTGCAGGCCAGAAGGGAGTGGCAAGAAATATTCAAAGTGATGAATAGCAAGAACCTACAACCAAGATTACTTTATCCAGCAAAGCTATCATTCAGAATTGAAGGTCAGATAAAGAGCTTCACAGATAAGGAAAAGCTAAAGGAGTTCATCACCACCAAACCAGGATTATATGAAATGCTGAAAGGTATCCTTTAAGAAGAGGAAGAGGAAGAAAAAGGTAAAGATACAAATTATGAACAACAAATATGCATCTATCAACAAGTGAATCTAAGAATCAAGTGAATAAATAATCCGATGAACAGAATGAACTGGTGATTATAATAGAATCAGGGACATAGAAAGGGAATGGACTGACTATTCTTGGGGGGGAAAGGGGTGTGGGAGATGCGGGAAGAGACTGGACAAAAATCGTGCACCTATGGATGAGGACAGTGGGTGGGGAGTGAGGGCGGAGGGTGGGGCGGGAACTGGGAGGAGGGGAGTTATGGGGGGAAAAAAGAGGAACAAATGTAATAATCTGAACAATAAAGATTTAATTAAAAAAAAAAAAAAAAAAGAATTTACCAACTTAACCATTTTTAAGTATACAGTTCAACAGTTTTAAGTACATTAATATTATGGTATAATCATCCCCTCCATAATTTTTTCATATTACAAAACTGAAATTGTCCCCATCCTATATAATAAAACCCTAATATGCAAATCAACTGAATGGAACAACCAGTCGCTATGATGTACACTGACCACCAGGGGGCAAACGCTCAATGCAGGAGCTGCCCCCTGGTGGTCAGTGCACTCCCACAGGGGGAGTACCACTCAGCCAGAAGCCGGGCTCACAGCTGGTGAGCGCAGCAGGGGTAGCAGTAGCCTCTCCCGCCTCCGCTGCAGGTGGGCAGTAAGGAGCGAGGGGTCCTAGACTGTGGGAGCCCCAGACTGCGAGAGGGATGTCTGACTGCCAGCTATTCCACAAGGGGTCCCGGAATGTAAGAGGGCACAGGCCAGGCTGGGGAATCCCCTGCCCCGAGGGCACGAATATTGTGCAACCAGGCCTCTAATTAAATAATAACTCCCTATGATCTCCTTCCCACCAGGTTTTGTATGGCTCATATGACCTCTCCTGCATCCCCTTAATGCAGCCTCTGTTCCTTAAAATAACTTATTTTGCGATGTTATTGGCCACTTTTTAAAAATCCCCCTATCTTTTCTTCTCTCTTGCTAAAATGCAGCCTTGCCACCCCTCTCAAGAATGAAAGTCCTCTCCTCTTCCCTTTCTTGAATTCAGTAGCTGGTATTTCATAGGATAACAAAAGCCCACAATATCCTGACCAAAAAGAATGGGAAGATTGGAGAATTCTTGGAGTGTTGGCAACACAGCATCGTCTTTCTGAAAAGTAATTTTGCAGTAGCGAGCAAGAGATACACAGATGCTTAAATACATTGATCTAGTAATTCCTCTTACACAAAGATACGTGCGAATATTTGGTGCATAAGAGTGAAAAACTGGGAGTCCATTCGTAGGGACTTGTCTAAAAAAAGTCAACATGGACTTCTATGCAGCCATTAAAAATCATGTTTGAATATATAAGAAATTCATACAAATTAACAAAAGGAAGACAAACAATCCAATTAAAAAATGGGCAAAGGACCTAAATAGACACTTCTTTAAAGTGGACATACAGATGGCCAAGAGACATATCAAAAAATGCTCAAAGTCACTAATCATCAGGGAGTTGCAAATTAAAACAACAATGAAGTATCACCTCACACCTATCAGAATGGCTACCATCAACAAATCAACAAATGACAAGTGCTGGTGAGGATGTAGAAAAGATGGAACTCTAGTTCACTGCTGGTGGGAATGCAGACTGGTACAACCATTATGGAAAACAGTATGGGGGTTCCTCAAAAAATTAAATATGGAACTGCCATTTGATCCAATGATCCCACTTCTAGGAATATATCCTGAGAAACCCGAAACACCAATCAGAAAAAATGTATGCAACCCTATGTTCATTGCAGCACAATTTACAATAGCTAAAATCTGGAAACAGCCCAAGTGCCCATCAGTAGATGAGTGGATAAAAAAGCTATAGTACACTTACACCATTGAATACTATGCAGCAGTAAAAAAGAAGAATCTTTTACCCTTTGAGACAGCATGGAGAGACCTAGAGGGTATCATACTAAGTGAAATAAGTCAGTCAGAGAAAGACAAGTATCACATGATCTCACTCAAATGTGGAACCTAAGTAACAAAATTAACTGATGAACGGAGTGAATCCAGAGACATGGAAGCATGGAACAGAGTGCAGAATCTGGGAGGGAAGGCAGGGGAAAGTGAGTGGGTGGGAGGTAATCAATATATGCATGGCCCATGGACACAGACAATGGGATAGTGAGGGCTTGGGGCAGGGGCAGGCTGGAGGGGGTCAATGGGGGGCGGAGGGGAGGAAAGGGGACATATGTAATACTTTCAAAAATAAAAAATTATGTTAAAAAATTAAAAAACCATGTTTGAGTTCAACATATGGGGAAACATTGATGCCATAGTATTAAGTGACAAAACAAGATATAAAAACTGTATGTAAGTTAGGATCTCAATTTTTTTTAATAACATATTTTGTAGTGTCTGAAAGAGTACATTCTAGGACTTCCTTTTTAAAAAAATATATTTTATTGATTTTTTACAGAGAGGAAGGGAGAGGGATAGAGAGTTCGAAACATCGATGAGCGAGAAACATTGATCAGCTGCCTCCTGCACACCCCCTACTGGGGATGTGCCTGCAGCCAAGGTACATGCCCTTGACTAGAATCGAACCTGGGACCCTTGAGTCCGCAGGCCGACGCTCTATCCACTGAGCTAAATCTGTTAGGGCTGGCTCTCAAGTTTTTTAATAATCAATTCAATCAGCAGAGAAAGACCTGGTAGAAAAACTCAATATTCAACAACAGTTATCTCTGAGAGGCGGAATTCTATATAATAAATGCATAATATGCAAATTGACCAAACGACCAAACGGCTGAAGAGCGGAAAGGTCATCGGACCATCATCCAGGACCACACTATGACACCCACAGGCGCCAGGCAAGCCAAGGCGGGTGCCATGTGATTGGTCAGGGGCCCAGCCATCATTGCCCCATGATCGCCCCGCAGAGGGAGGCCCAAGCCACCGGCCAGCAAAGCAATCAATTGGGGGCTCCACATTGCCCCAAAGAGGGGGGCACAGGCCACCAACTGGTAGGCTGCGGCGGATGGGCGGGGCCTCCCTCTGGGAGGGAAGCCCGAGTCCTGAGTGCCAGAGGGAAGCCAGTACTGGCAGCTGGGGGAGGAAGGCCTACTCTTGCATGAATTTCATGCATCGGGCCTCTAGTATTATATAATCTAAAATTTGTATTCATTTCTTTCTTTCTTTTTTGGTATTTTCTATGACTGTGCATCTCTTTTATAATCCAAAGAAAGATATAAAGAATATAAAATAAACACAATGAAAACAGAACAATCTTACCTAGTATTCAAAGAAATGCAAGTGAAAATTTATTTTTGTTTCTACCTAAATAAATGAGGAACTATGGTGTAAGAGTGATTTTCCTGCCAAGCCTGTTTTGTGGTTTCTAGAGCTGTCTAGGGCATTTGTGGAGGAACTCTGGCTGTTGCCTAACAACGTGCCTCAAACAACAGACATGGAAACATAGCTCCACGTATCTTTGAGAAAACAGTTCTGCCCTTCTATGGATGGAGGGAGTCTTGAAAAGAAACCAGGTATTTCTAAATTTGCTAAGACCTACTTCTCTCACTTGCTCTCAGGTAATACTACTTTTGGGTAGCCCAAAATGTGGTTGCTAGCTCAGCAGTTAAGCCAACAGTATTACAAGTCATGTTGAAACTGAAGTGGTCCCCATAGGCCAGAAGAGTGGGGTACAGACAGAGAAGAAAATTAGCTTGTGAGTTGGGACAGACTGCCTGAATTTGAGGGCCTAAAGGGATACCATCTGTGAATTCTCTCCCTGGGTGCTCAGGGAGATGAATGGATAGCCCACTGGATCCTATACACACTCCAGATGCAGTGGATCCTAAGGGGCAATGGGCTCTTCCCCTAACCCAAAGCATGCATATCTCGATCTTTATTGGTGGTAAGGTCCCTGGGAAGCTGACTTCTCCCTTAGATGGTCACTTAATGAGCATAGAATAAGCCTAAAGTGAGTAAGATTTTGGAAGAGACTTGGCATTTCCCCCAAGTGCTGGGGCAGCCCTAGGATGTGGTCATCCTCCCACAGCACTCACTCTGGCCTAAGGCTCCGTCCATCACCCAGATCCTGCTGCAGGCCACCAGTAGAACTTGCCTCTAAGCCTATGGTATCCTTTGCTTCTGAGTCGGTTGACCATCTTTCATTAGAGATATTACTGATGTCACAGAACAGCTATCGCCAGAGGCTGCACCACCCAGGCTGCACCTGCCATCATTGGGTAGATTGATTCTGATAAACTGAATTCTGGAGGGCAGATATCCGCTTCCTGCCAACATCATTTACCTGCAGACCTCCTTTCTGGGGAATTTTCATTGCCTACATATGATCTCTGCTCTTTTTTTCCAGAGACATAATTGACACACGACAATGTATAAGTTTAAGTACAATGTAGTGATTTTATATAGTACTAGGGGCCCGGTGCACGAAATTCATGCACTGGGTGTGTGGGGGGGGGGAGTGTCCCTCAGCCCAGCCTGCCCCCTCTCACATACTGGGAGCCCTCAGGCGTTGACCCCCATCACCCTCCGATCGCCTGATCGGCCCCTTGCCCAGGCCTGACGCCTCCGCCAGAGGTGTCAGGCTTGGACAGGGGACCCCCATCTCCCCCCGATCACTGGCTCTGGCCCCCGCCCAGGCCCGAGGCCTCTGGCCCAGGAATCATGCCTGGGCAGGGGACCCCCATCTCCCTCTGATCGCTTGCTCCACCCCCCGCCCAAGCCTGACGCCTCTGACCCAGGCTTCAGGCCTGGGCAAGGGGACCATCATATCCCCCCAATCCCTGGCTCCGCCCCCCACCCAGGCCTGATGCCTCAGCCAGAGGAGTTGACCCTCATCACCCTCCGATCACCAATCATCGGATCGGCCCCTTGACCAGGCCTGAGGCCTCCGACAGAGGTGTCAGGCCTGGGCAGGGGACCCCCAGCTCCCCGCGGTTGCAGGCTCCACCCCTGCCCAGGCCTAACGCCTCGGGCCTAGGCGTCCGGCCCAGGCAGCGGGGACCTGCAGTGGCAGCAGGGGGGCGCCGCGATCGTGGGCTTCGCTTTAGGCCCAGGCAAGGGACCCCTAGCTCCTGGGACTGCCAGCTTCGACAGTGCCCAGCTCCCATCGCTGGCTCCACCCCTACTTCCTGCTATCACTGGCCAGGGCGGCAAAGGTGCCTGATTCTCCGATCATGGCTGGGGGGCAGGGCAAAGGCGGCCCTGGGGCCGCCTTTGCCCTCCCCCCCAGCTCTTAGCTCCCCCCTGGGTTTCAGATCACTGTCAGTGGCAGGGGGCTTCTTCCTGCTTTCCCTTTCGCCTCCCTGCATTGTGCCTACATATGCAAATTAGCCGCCATCTTGTTGGCAGTTAACTGCCAATCTTAGTTGGCAGTTAATTTGCATATAGCCCTGATTAGCCAATGAAAACGGTATCGCCGTACACCAATTACCATTTTTCTCTTTTATTAGTGTAGATGTATTGCAAAATGATCACCACAATAAGGATAGTTAACACATCCATCACTTCACATAGTTATAACTTTTGTGGGGGGGGTGATAACTTAAAATCTATTCTCTTAGCAACTTTCAAATACATAATATAAGTTAAAATTTAATGAAAAGTTTCATGATTCAACAGCTGGAATGAGGATCATGTAATAATGGAACAACTTTGAACACCTAAGAACAGTCCCCTTCACTGGTTGTTTGAGCCAACTCTCCAGAAGTTTCCCACCACCCACTCTGCTCCCATGCCTTTTCTCTTAAGGGCCCCGTGCTCTCACTCATGTCCTTTACATGTGCCACTCACTTGCCTTAGAATGCCATCCTTCCTTTTTGCTTGGAGCACCCCTTACCCTTACACAGTCAGTCACAAGTCCTGCCCTTGTGTTACCAATGAATGCAAATTATAATTTGTTCAGTTCTCTGTTCTGCACTTCAATGTTAAGCACTGCTTAAGCATTGAGGACAGAAGCTGGGCCTCATGTATCTTTGGAACAACTCTGGATCTGAGTTCACATATTGCATAGAAAATATGCTTAATAAAGGTTTTGTGATGTTCTTTCATATGTTATGTGTCAGTAGCTAAAAAATTCCCATGCCCTTTGACCCAGTTATCCCCCATGGTGTGGAATTTATCCAAAGGAAATAATTGAAGAGGAGAAAGGAAACTACACGTTTGTATTTGGTAAATATTGGAAATAAGTGAAATGTTTATCAACAAAGCAATGGGGAGTAAATTATGGTACAGGATCTTGACGGGACATGATTCATCCTCTCATTGGTTAAACAAACATACTGACTGCCAAGGAGGTACCAGAAATACAGCAACGAGTCAGATGTCTTTAATGAGGGCACATCCTGGCAGTCTTCTAAAATGATCATCACAAAACTATAGAGGAACAGAGAGCAATATGTGACCTCATGTTAAGAGAAGAAACGCAGATTACAAAACTGTCTGTACATTGTGATTGCGACAAGGATATGAACAAGATCTGGACGGGCAAATGATAATACTGCATGGTCGGATTACAGATGACATTTTCTTTAGCATCGTTATAGCTGTTTTTCAAGCTTTAAAGTTTTAGATCATTCCAAATGTTAATTGATAAAGAAAGCCACTCCTGTGACCCTGGCTCTCCAGGTTGGCAGTGGCATGAATGGTGGGGTTATCTCCAGGTGGGCAGGAGTTTGCCACAAGATGATTGGGAGGGAATCTTCAAGGCAGTCTGGAGGGCTGGGTCAGGGCAGGTTATTGATCCGTACATCCAAGAGCATCCACAGAATGTCACTCTAGGAACCAGCCTTCTCTGTGTCTGGGCTAGAGCATGCATCGGACCTGCAGGCTCCTCCAGGCTCTGCCAACACCATCACTTAAACACGGTGCCAGGTGGGGAGCAAGTTGTAGTCTGTGAACGCAACGAGTGTTGGGACCTGCAACAGTTGGTGACTGGTTCTTCATACTGGAAACAATGCAATGTGAAAAGTGCCATTATCTCCATTGTACAGATGAGGAAACTGAAGATCAGTTGTCCTAGGCCACCCAATGGGCAAGTGATAGAGCGTTGGGATCGAAAACCCTTTTCAGTTTGGGCCAGGGTTCTTTCTATTCCCCTTGGGCCCAGAAACAGGTGGAGATACATGAAGCCAGATAGAAGAAATCTACGTGACAGGGTGGGTGGAGTCCTTTGAAAAGGGAAGGCAATAAGGAATCTTTTGGAGGGTTTCAGAGGCCAAGTATTTGTGTTTGGACTTGAAGCAGTTGGCAATGGGGAACCTTTGTAGGTTTGGGGGCATGAGAGAAGGGTTTTATTGAAGAGGAGGCTAGTAATGTGTACTGGCTGGTGTGATTAGAGGAGAGGCTAGGCGAGACACATGGTAAAGTTGGTGGGCAGCTCTTGTTCTGTCTGATCAAAACAGCACCTACCTCTCCAGCTTCTTGGAAATACATCTCCATGAATCGCTAGCCATAAGATTGGATGGGAAACTGCTATATTATCTACTGCATGAATACCAGCAACTGATGTAAGGATAGGCATCTGATACAAACTTGGCCAATCAGAGCCCTTCCCTAGGAATTTTGACCTTGAGACCAAAAAGGGAGGAATGGGTCTCAGTCCCTTTCTGATGACAAAGCTGTGCTATGTGAGTCTGGGAGCTCAGTTACCACTCAAAGATTTGAAAATCAGAGAGAGGAAATTCTGGCTTGATTCAAACCCCTGTCCCGTGCACTCTGAGGGCTCAGTCACCCCCTTGTCAGTGCCACAGTGTGAACAATACTTACCACCTCCTTTTTACCTAAGCTAGTTTGAGTCAAATTTTTGTCATTTGTAAACAAAAAAGTTCTGACTTTTGCAGTAGGAGACATGCCTATCCTCAATCATTCAAGTTTTAAGGACAATTCTCAAAAACACCTTAGGGGTTTTGGAAGGGGGGGTAGCCACTGGGGCCATCATTTCTTGCACGTAAGAAACAACAAAAAATTTTGTCCTCATTTTTCAGCGTCAGAGTCAGGAGCTCCAAGCTCTCTGGAGGGACAAGGCTTTGGGGATCTCTTCAGAGATTCATGGACGCATCTCCATCACTGGTGTAGTGAGTCAAGTTGCTGCTCAGAACACTTTCCCTCCTGCTCCTTTGTGATTCAGAAGAGGAGAAACTATGGACGGATCTGCAACATAGGACAGCCAGGAATTTCCTATACAGGTGGTAAAGGTATCTTCTGAATTTCTCTCCAGCGAATGCATAGATAAGGGGATTGAGACAACAGTGGATAAATGCAATTGTCTCAGTCACATTGAGCGCCAATTTCAGATCCCGCTTCGTGTCACATTTGGGAAAGAAGTTGTAGAGACTGAGTGTCTCTAAGAAAATCATAATGTGGTAGGGTGTCCAGAAGAGGAAAAACATGATGACCACCAGAAATATCAGTTTAATGGCTTTAGCTTTCTTGTTGTTCTTGCAGGAAAGCAGTGTCTGCATGATTCTGAAGTAACAGTAACTCATAATGAGCAAAGGGAGCAGGAAGCCAAGAATGTTTGCTTCCATGTTGCGGAGCACAGGCCAGATGTCCCGCAGGACCTCAGGGTAGTCCCCAAAGCACTGGTTTTCCGTAAGCTTTGTGAACATGAACTGGGGTGCTGCTACCAAGATGGCTGCTGCCCAGACGCCGAGACTGATGGTGACACCGTGCTGCACTGTCCGGTTGTTCATGGAGTTGGCAGCCAGGACAATGGCCAGGTACCTATCGATGCTGATGATGGTGATAAAGAATATGCCTCCAAAAAAGCCAATGAAGAAGAAGGCAGTAGTGAGTTTGCATGTGGCATTATGAAAGCCTTGTTCCCTTATCTGATAGTGAATCCAGAAAGGCAAGGTGGCTACAAAAAGCAGATCGGACAAGGCCAGGTTCAGGAGATAGATGTCGGTGATACTCTTGGACTTCTGACTATGGATGAGGGAAAACACCACCAGCAAATTTCCCACCAGGCCAAAGGCAAAGACAAGGGAGTATGCTATGGGCAGGAAGGTTGTTCCAAAGGCCACGATATCTCCTATATGACAGGCTTCTGCACTCTCATCATACTGAAAGTCTTCTGAAATTGATTCAGGGAAGGAGGTAGGCATGGTGAGGGTCTGGATCAGAAAGGAAAACAAGGAACAGCATGAGTTCTCAGAGTGACAAAGTCAGAATTCTGTCTGTCCCCATACACAGGCTGACTGGAAGCAACAAATATTGGTTGGTGCCTAAGCAATACATTTTTCAATGTCAGACATGTTGTCTCATTGTCCCCAAAGCTGTCTCTGTGGAGGCTGTAACTGATTCCTTTCACATTAGAGGAAGTCATCTCTAACAGTGACTGGCCCAAGGCTACCCAATCAGTGAGTCAGCTAGCATTTGAATCTAAGTTTTTTAAAGCACAAGACAAACCTTTTTTACTTTTTCTTTTTAAAAATATGTTTTTTTATTTATTTTTAGAGAGAGAGGAGGGGAGGATAGAGAAATAGAAACATCGATGAGAGAGAAGCATCATCAATTGGCTGGCTACCTCCTGCATGCCCCTTGCTGGAGATGGAGTGTGAAACCAGTCATGTGCCCTGACTGGGAATCAAACCAATGACTTGGTTCATGGGTTGATGCTCAACCACTGAGCAACACCAGCCAGGCCAAACCTTTAAAAAAATATATTTTTAAAAGTTTCTCCAAACGTAGCTAGCTTTATCATTGTGTGGATGGGGGAGAGAGGGCCAGTGGCAGGGAAATGAGGGTGGGATGGTGCAGGGGTGCAGTCGTAATTCACACTTCTAGTCCCAACTTCCTAAAGCAATTCTCTGCTCCCTTCACTTATTCCCTCCTCCTCTACCCTCTGGACCCTAATGTCTCTTGCAGGAAGCTGAGACTGCAGAAAGAGGTCTCAGACACCCTCCAGAGCCCTGAGCAGACCCATACCCAACAGCCCTCACTTTTGTTTTTGGGAGCCAGGTTTTTCCTTTTCCTCTCAGAACCAACAAGTCCTTCCTTCCCTTAAGAGATAAGACATAGATTCACATGCTCTATGGTGACTACCTTGTCTTGGTTTGCCCAGGATTTTTCCAGTTTGGGCCCTGAAAGCCTCCTGTATCGGAAATCCCTCACTTCTGGGCAAACCTACATGGTAGGTCATCTAACCGCTCCTAGAGAAGAGGCTGTGTCACCATAAAAGTGCTGCTTGATCCACTATGGAGGACTGTGCTTATTAGCATGCTGCACTGGGCCTGAGTGTCTAATTAACTTGATAATTACCAGCCCCACACTTGACTTTGGCCTAGCTTTCCCCACTCTTCTTACTTCCTGTTTCCTCCTGAACAAAAGTGGAAAGAGAAGACCCTTCTGAGCAGGTTGGGAAGTCACCCTTCTCCCTTATTGTCCCTCTCCTCCCCCCTCTCAGCCAGGACTCACTCCTCACTCTCCAGAGGCCACAAGAGGAGCTCTTGTGCCCCGGTCCCTGAGGCCGTCTTTGTGATATCACAGATAGGTACCTCAGAAACCTATCTATGATATCACAAAGTCATTTTGTGGCAACCAGGCACACCTCCTGGTTGTCGTTGCCTCCCTCCCCACCACAACTAAAAGCAAAGCTCACACTTCTTTAACCAAGGGAGTTTCCACACCCCCACTGCTTCCTTTTCATGCTGGTTTCACTAAGATGGTGCTTCTGCCAGGGTGAGGATCCACCTAGCCAGAACTTTGCTGCTCCCTCCCAGCCTCTGCCTTATGTCCAGGCCCATCTCTGCATCTGACCCAGACTCTGCCAGAACTAAGTAGGCCAAGGCTCTGGCCTGGGCTGTCTCAGGCTGGGATGGAGTTCTCAAACCTAGAAAAAGCCTACACTTTCTTTGTTTTAGGCTGCAGTGCCCTTTTCTCAGAAAGGAACCTCTGGCTGTGACCTTAATAATATTTAAATTGAACCATATAAAATGGCTGATATGCAACCATTTTAGAACCACACAAATGTCACAAGCTGGCACAAGCTGACAGGGGAAGACAGAGGAGTTGCTACTTGGTGATGGTGGCTTGATGAAAACACTATCTTTCCAGACATGCAAATAGCAGGGCAAATAGTCAAACCCTTGGGGTCATAATTAGGGATCCTGGGGTAAGCTACCCTCTCCCTTCCTTTCCCCGCAGTGAAAGGAGCTGGCATGCTGACCTTGAGAGGAGGTCAACATCAATATAAATCATTTTGCAGCTTTTCAAGTGCCTGTGTTCAGTCCTGCAGCCCAGAAACTTTGTGCTTTGGGGTTGGCTTGATTTTGCCAAATGTGCATGAGGTGGGTTTGGTTTCCATTCTTGGCATCATGCCTTACACACAGGGACCTCCTACAAATGTCCGGGTAAGTGTCCCTGGGTCATTGAGGAGGGAGAGCAGAGAGATGGGCAGGAAGGGTGAGGGCTGCAGATGGGCTCTCCCGAGATTGCATCCCATGCCTCCCCTCTCTGGCCCAGTGACCTTGGGTGAACTTGGAACCTCTGGGCCTCACATTTCTCACCTGCAAGATTGGGGTACATTCTCATGCCTGCCCACAGTGCTGTTTTGAAGCGAGCATCTGGCACAGTGCGTAGCATACAGCAGGCACTAAATAAATATGTGAGGAAGCAGAAGCATTTTGGACAACCTTTGGAGTCACCCAGGCTGTCTGTGGACTCTTATATTTCACTCCCATCCTAGGCTATGAAAATTTGGTCTGTAATGGTTTATTTTTTCCCCCCTAAAATAAAAAAATGTTTCCTTTTCAAATTTTTTTTTTTTGGGCGGGGGGAGTGGATAGGAGAGAGAAGAGGGAGTAAGCCAAGCTTTACTGAGCTTTTACTAAGCTTGCAGGCTCATTTCTGAATACTCCACATCATTATCTATTTAGTCCTCTCTGCAATTCTGAAGGGAAAGTCCTACCTTTAATTCACTGCCCTGCTGAATGGCTCCAGGCATATTTCTGATGAAAGGAAGGGAGAAGAGTGTCGAGATGGTAGAGGTGGTTAGAAATAAACAACTGACTTCCAGGCTGAGTGGCAAGGAGGTTCAAATCCAGCCCCTCACCTTGCTGGGTGCCCTGGTTCAGGGCTGTCACACACAGGGATATTTTTTCTAATTGGCATTGAGATGCCAAATACACCAGAGTGGTCCTGGTTGGAGAAGTTCAACATCCATTCTACAAATACATATGAAGTCTTACAGGCATTGAGCTCTGCATGGCAGGGGACACGTGGAGAGATCGGCCAGGCATAGTTTCAGACCCAAAGGGGCTTGTCATCTCAACAGCAAAGAGGTCATGAAGACAAAGACTTTGATAAAAACAGAATGCAATAGGGTGGCAATTTATCCTCAAGATGGAACACAATTTCAGATATGCTCTGGGAGGGATGATTTTGCCTGACTGTTGGCCTCATTGCCTATTGCAAGTAAAATGGCTGATTAGGGGGCATCATTCTAGCTTGGGACCACTACCTGCTGTCCAGAGAGTCCATCCAGGTTAGAGGGGTTAGCCCCCTGGTGGCTCAGCACGACCAGCAAAGACCCCAGAATTGTCCCAGTCTCCCACTGCTCTGCCTCAGCACTTGCACAGTGCTATGCACATAGCAGGTACTCACTCAGCATGTTGGAGTCCCCTGCTATGAGCAATTGTGCATCATGATACAGAGAAAGGAACAGAGAAACAAAGCTTTCAATGAGCTCCTCATAGCCTAATATAATAATAATAGCATGTTGTACATGCTCAATTACTGGTACCATAAAGAATTATCTCTACTTTATGGGCATGTAGATGCACTCAGAGAGGTGAGCGACTTATTTGAGGCCACACAGCTGGCATGTGGCAGGGCTGCAGTTTGGGCCCACATGTGGCGAGTCTCAGTGTTTTTTCCAACTTTGCATACAGCCCTTTCCCAACCCAAAACTAGGTGTTCCTAAGAGAAGAACAGTGGGTGTTCTCTTCAGTTCTGTTGACCACTGTTCAACAGGAAGGGCTCTAGCACAGAGCAAATGTACAGGAATACTTACAGAAGATTAATATTGTATCCCAGACCTTCATTCCATCATTCCATGTGAATAATGGCAACAGCAGGCCTTTAACTGCCTTTTTCCCAGAGGTGCTCACAGTGTACACAAGTGTCCTTTCCGATCATGGGCCAGGGGCCCTTGAACTCTAGGAGCTTAGTGGCCTATAGTGTGTTGAAGGAACGAATGGGTGAATAAATGAGTGAATGGGTGAATAAATGAATGAATAAGTGAATGAATGAAAGGCCTAGAGAAGGCCTTCCAAGGCAGAGCCCCAGTAGAAAAGCACAGGCCCACCAGATCTCCAGAAAACTTAAAAAATATGGTCTCATTTCAACATATTTATTTTTTTTTAAAATATATTTTATTGATTTTTTACAGAGAGGAAGGGAGAGAGACAGAGAGCCAGAAACATCGATGAGAGAGAAACATCGATCAGCTGCCTCCCGCACATCCCCCACTGGGGAAGTGCCCGCAACCCAGGTACATGCCCCTGACCGGAACCGAACCCGGGACCCTTCAGTCCGCAGGCCGACGCTCTATCCACTGAGCCAAACCGGTTTTGGCCATTTCAACATATTTAATTCATGGCTACTGAACATGTCTGATCATGGGATAGACACCAGAAGGAGCAATTCCAGCTCTTTCTTCTGTGCAAATGTCAAGGCCAAGCTGCTGCCTCAACTGTGTGATTCCGGGGTGGTCCAGGGTTTTACTTGGTTGGGAAGGGAATTTGAAATCTGTCTTAGCACTCAAGCCAGTTCAAACCCAGTCTTGTTAGACAACAGACCTGCATCATGTGGGGGCACCATTTACATCAGAAATCTGACTCAGAAATCTGGCGGCAGGTAGGGCTTCTCCATCACTGAATTATTCCATTGAAGTTAACAGCTTAATCAAGGGACCTTTTTAGGAAAGGTGGGCCCAAGCTGGGTGGACCTTTCTTTCTGGGTCCAGGATTGGGAAATGAGACTGAAGACAGGGCCTCCTGGCAGCAAATGGGAGTGGGATCAGTCCTTGGGGGTGGTCTTCAGGGGAGGTCAAGGGGCTATCAGGAACCTAATTAGCCTCTACTTAGGCTGAACACTGTCATTCCTGGCCCCTGAGGAATCAAGTATCCAATGAGGTAAGTAAGCCTTTGCAGTGTCTACTCAGCTAGGTTTATGCAGACAGCGCTGCAAGCGGAAAGGTGCACACCAAGGTGAAGTTCATGCAGACATTGTCAACCAAGGCTGCACTGCAGAGCCTAGGGTAGAAGCCAGCAACAATAATACTAGTCTAGGCTCTTCTCAAGGGTCCTTACCTTCTCTTCCATTATGTCAAGGTTTGACTAAAAGATGCTGAGCTGGCAGAGTTTGAGCTGATCCTAGAAGCTGAGTTTTGAATGCATGTGGATTTCAGACCCCTGTAGAAATGAATTTTGAAGGGCCTGCTTTGAAAAAACATCACCCGCTTACTCCCCACCCAGCTTGTTCTACTTCCTCTGGTCCACTTCCTTTTCTCAAGCCCACTATTTTTTTTAACTTTTTTTTTCTTTTTAATCATTACCCACCGTTTCCAATCAGCTTCCCTTTCCTGCACTTCCTCCCTTATTAGTGCCCAAATCTATTTTCTTCTTCTATCCAATGTCCCTTTCAGCTTGTAAACAAAAAGAAGCTTCATCCCCTCTTTCCTTTGGTTTCAAGTCTTGCTCATTGTTTGCTAGCTCCAGTGCATCTTCTGTTGTTTGTTTTTTAACCTCCTTGGTCTCTGTTTATGGCTTCCTAGGCCCTTGAGTGAAGACTGGGTTTGAGTTGCAGTCTAATGTTAAAAAAAACTATTGTGAGGTTTAATTTTTCCATGACAGAATATTTAAAAAGTTATGGGAAGCCCAAGAATTGGCCCATGTAAGTTCAGTCTTAATGGCTGAGAGGGTCTTCCAGGTGGACAAGGATAAAGATGGAAATGAGGGGGGCGAGGTGATTTGGAGCCAAAGGTACTGAGGATCTGAGCCTGGGGAGCTTTCCTGGGAGAGTGCGAGGAGATATACTAGAAACAGAAGGATATGAGGACCAACTGTAATTGAAAAAACAGAAACAAAATTTTAAATTAAGGTCCAGAGAATATTAATTAAAGTATAGTGAAATTTCTTTAAAGTAAAGGGGTCTTAATAAAATATAATTGATTGTTTTCACTATGCTGTACTTTACATCCCCGGGATTGTTTTGTAACTGCCAATCTGTACTTCTTAATCCCTTTAAAATTCACCTTTTGCACCCAGCTCCCCATCAACAGGGAGAAGTAAGTGTCATAATTTTAATTGTTACTTGTGCTCACACTATCATATGGTAAAGATACTTAATAGACATTGACTTAATTAATAATTAATAAACAATTCCACCTCTTCCTCAACTATTTCCTAAAGTCATGAAGCATTTATTTTCAACATTTTAGTTTCCTTTGGCAGCGGTAGATAAATACCTTAAGGTACTTTGAAGAAGAAAAGAGAGGGATGGCATGTCAACCCTAGAACAAGGCAGGTTCTGCAAGGGGTGGCTCACCCAGCACAGGGCCCTCACCTCAGGCACTGTTTCCTCCTGTTGCTGGTTTTGCCTTGGGCTCTGTGTTTGGCCCCATAAAAAAGTGGGCTGAAGTCAACTCACTGCAGGAGTAGAGATCCACTCATCTTCTTGCACAGGGGTTGGAATGCAAGGGTTAAAATGTGTTGAATTCAAGGCCCCTCCATCTGCCCCTCTTCTACCTTCTCAGCCTTAGCTCTCCCTACATTCTAAGAGGTGTGTGTGTGTGTAGGGTTAGACGAGGCTGGCTTTTCCTAAGAGCATTCAGGGAAGTTTGGTTTAGTCTGAGTATAGGCTCCAACAAGGATGCAGAGAGGGCCAAGACCAAGTAGGCAGAAGAGTCTCAAATTCCATGCTAAGGAACTATAAGGACAAATTATAAATGACTTTAAAATAGGCCCTCCCACAAAGAAAATATTGCTGGTGTCCTACCTAGTACCCCCTCCAGAGCCACTTCCGCCTTTCATTGGTTGATCTAATTTACTACTAAGTTGTAACCAGCTGAGAGCAATGCCATGATTCTTGCTCATGGAAATAGAAATTGTGTCAGTGAGTTGCAGGTGATACTGCCTTGCAGATAAGGATCGGTTTTGCGTTTATCTGTAAATTCATCTCAGCATTTCTGGAAGTGTTTCATGCTACTGCTGAGACTGTGATCTGTCCTCATTGCTGTGCAGGATGCCACTGTGTGAGTGCTCCATGCTTGTCATCATGCTACTGTCAGAGCACTCTGGGGGTAAGGGGCTCTCAGTCTGAGACCACGTGAACAATGCTGCCATCAACATTTTTCTATATGCATCTACATCTCCTTCAACATAGGTACATTTTTAAAATACAGACCAAAAGGCAGACTACTGCATGAATCCACATACATAAACGGGAGGAGGCAGCCAAAAGTCCCAGATCCCAGTGATAATCCATATTGTTTAGGGAGGCACATCTGAGTGATAAAAGTATGAGAACAAGCAAGGAAATAAAGACCATAAAAGTCAGGATGACAGTGACTTCTGGGACGGTGGGCAAGGTGGTCAGGAAGAGACAGAGGGAGGCTGCGGGGCAGCTGGCCCAGTTCTTCCCACTGCCTGGAGATCAATTTGTAATAATTTATTAATGTGCACACTGCTCTTTGAGTGTATGTTTCATAATAAACATAGGTTTAAGGAAAAGGCCAAAAAGGGTCTGGGAAGATATTTAAAGAGATGTGCTATGGGTTTTCTCCCTTCTGAGACTCAAAAGACAAAATAGCTGCACTTTGGCCAGACCCAACAATGAGGTGGTTGAAGCGCCCACTGTGTCCAGAGAGCCACGAGGACTCCAGCCCTTTGGTGGCCAGCACGTTCTGAGCCCCCAAGGTGGGCAGGCGGGATCAGGATCGGGCTGGAAGCCTCAGGCTTCTCTTGGCGCTCCTGGGCAGACTCAGGATCCCTGAATTGTGCTGCTGGGAATCAGAGCAAGTCCTTGGGAAAGTCAGTGAAGACCTGGCCTGTGCCACCTGGCTCATAGCTGTGACCTGCTATGGGACAGCAGACATTCCTCTCTCTGTCCAGCTCAGCCACTGCAGAAGCTGGTTCTGAACATCATCAAGGGGGCAAAGCTTGAACCTGATGGAAACAGGCAGCTGAAGACTCCATTCCAGGTCAGAGGCTGGGCTGGAGAGGGGACAGCAGAATGTCTCAGGAAGTCTGTTCTTTGAGGCCAGGGCCTCTGACACTGCCGCCCTTCCAAAGTCCAGCCAGGGTAAAATGGGGAGCTCGGGGGGCGGGGAGGATTTAGTGTGGGAATGAGGAAGGGAAAGGAAGGTAGTCCTGTACTGGGTCAGCTCTGGCTTGTCCCTTCCTCTCCTGTCCCTCACAACCTCATCTGAAAGTAGCCAGTGATCTTGAAGTACACAAACTTTCTTAGCCTCATTTTCCCATAATGACAACATATATTGTTTCTTGAGCACCAAATATGGGCCAGGAAGTGGGGTCAGAACTTTATATACTATACCTTAATCCTCACAGATACTCAACATGGATCCATAACCCGGCTTCAATAATTATAAACTCACGCCGAAACCGGTTTGGCTCAGTGGATAGAGCGTCGGCCTGCGGACTGAAGGGTCCCGGGTTCGATTCCGGTCAAGGGCATGTACCTGGGTTGCGGGCACATCCGCGGTGGGAGATGTGCAGGAGGCGGCTGATCGATGTTTCTCTCTCATCGATGTTTCTAACTCTCTATCTCTCTCCCTTCCACTCTGTAAAAAATCAATAAAATATATTTAAAAATAAAATAAAATAAAAAAATAATTATAAACTCACGACTGATTATCAACTCACAGTCCATCTCTATTTTAAAAGCAGGACTTGAGGCTTAGCAAGGTCAAGTACAGAGCCAGGGCTTCATCCCAAAGCCCAGCTGTCTTACCCCCTTTCCCCCAAAACACACACATCTATCTGTGACATGGGGAGAGTGACAGGGGAGGGTGGGATGGGGAGTATGGCTAGCATGTGGCTGACACACAGTAGGTGCTCCCTTCCCAAGGGCATGAGGAAGAGCCAGGTCAGCCTGAGAGCGAGGAGAAATCCAGCTGTGCCCACTCATAATTTCTTTCTGAAGACAGCGTTTTCCAACGACACAAACCTGGTGAACTTGAGTGTCCTCAAACTGATTATAACAGTGCATAGCAATGCTGTGCCAGCAATTTATTAATGAAAACTGTCTTCATGATAAATGCAATAGGTACTCTTTATAAAAGTGTAGCTGCACACAAAAATGGAAATAAAAGGAAAAAAAACACAAATTATCTATAATTTAACTTCCCAGATTCAACCACAACTAGCTTTTACCTTCTTAAATGCAATCCTTATGCATATTTTATATTTGTATATTCATATTAAGTATATTTACATTTATTAGTATAGTTAAAATGTAGGTACTATTTTCATTACAAAATTTCACTTTTATTATAAAATTTTCAAACATACATAAAAGCAGAGAGAACCCCATGCACTCATCACCCAACTTCAACAATGAGCACCTATGGTCAATATGTAATCTATTCCCCACTTCATGCCCTGCTGGATTGTTTAAAAATAAATTCAGACATCATAGCATTTCACCCATACACAGTTAAGTGTGAGTCTCTAGAATAAGGACTCCTTTAAAAAAAAACCTTTAATACTATTTCTCACCTTAAAAAGTTAACAATAATTCTACAATATCATTCAGGTGCACTTTTAAATGATGCTTTCTTAAAAAAAAAAAAGTTAATGTCAAATCATGGAGCATTTCTCCAGGCCCTCACTAATGCTTCTGATCATATTCTATCATGTTGAGTGTATCATAATTGATCTAATCCAGTGGTCGGCAAACTCATTAGTCAACAGAGCCAAATATCAACAGTACAACAATTGAAATTTCTTTTGAGAGCCAAATATTTTAAACTTAAACTATATAGGTAGGTACATTGTTATTAACTTAATTAGGGTACTCCTAAGGCGTAGGAAGAGCCACACTCAGGGGGCCAAAGAGCCGCATGTGACTCGCAAGCCGCAGTTTGCCGACCACGGATCTAATCAGTCACTGCTCCCCACTCCTCAAGCCCTTCGGACATTTAGGCTAGAACATCCTCAAATTAATGGTCTCCCTTGTTGGCATGTGAAGAAAACCAGCATCATTGCCCCACTTTGACCTCTGACCACAGTGTCCTGCCCCACGTGCCCACAGGTGCTGATCGAGTCCTCTGCTCCTACCTGGACTGGGCTTGGAAAGGGAACCTCTGAGCGTGCCAATCAGCCACCCTGTTCCACGTAGACTCTGTCAGAGAGCATTTCCCTTTCCCTCCCTCTGAGGGCATCTTTATTTGAAAAGTTAGCCAATAGTGTCTGGTTTCCTGTGAGGTAGATTATCTTTAAATACTGCTGCAAGCAGGCTCAGAAGCTCCAGGCTGGAGGCTAGCTGACCACAAAATGATTAGAATTCACAGATGCAGAAGACCCGAGCCTCCTGGGGCAGACCAAGAGGGGGCTGGAGGGAGTGATGATTTGGGGGCTGTGTTTTTTACCCAAACATGGGTGGAGGGCAGGGATAGTGCAACTCTCTTTAATGGCACACTTTTAGGCAAGCTGAGAAAACCCACAAAACATCAGCTTTTCTGTCCATGAAAGGGAGCCCATTATATTCACTGGACAGCATTGGGATGCAGATTAAATGAGCTACAGTGGGGCGCTTTTAGAAACACAGCACCTCACACTAGACCTACTGAATCTGACTCTGAAATACTTCAGAGATTGGTGAAAGCATTGAGTTTGAGAAGCGCTGGCACAGAAAGCACCTAATGAGTGCCTGGCATCTGGTACATGCTTAATAATTATGTTTTTCTGCACCTCCTTCCTTCAAGGCATGTAGTGGATCTTTAAACCCTTCTGTCAAGTTATCCCAAGTTAATACATGATAAAGCAAACTGGCCAGGCTCCTTTCAGCTTTATTTCACTGCTCCAGCTGGATGGGGCACCCAGCTGGGACCTGACTCCTCCAGGGCACACCCTGCCCCCTGCCCCAGCCAGCTTGTTCAGAGGACAGCACAGATCTCAAGCATGAGGGCCCCACCGCCTTCCCATCACGTCCTTACCTGCCTGGCTCATGCTCAAAGCAAACTCTACTTCTGATCTTTCCCTATACCAGGATTTAGCCAGGGTCTGGCCTTGGGAGACGCTCAGTGCATGTTGATTAAATGTCATGATTCCTCCAAGGCCTTCTCTGGCTCCTCCCTGTCCACCTCACAGCCTGCACCCCAGCACCACCTCAGCTCTAGTTGCTGTGGCCTCCTGAGGTCAGGGGTGTACTGTGTGCTCCCCACTGTGCCTCCTCCTCAGACCTGCGAGCTGGGACTGCAGTGCCGCAGGCTCCGTGACCTGCTGGCATTGGGAGAGGCCCACCACTGGTTTTCTCTCTTTGTCTGTCATTGGTCTCAATGTTAAGACCCCTTTCCCTGCCTTCAACCCAACTCCTACTTCCCTGAGTGCTCCTTTCTGGGACCCGGCCAAGACTTTCTCTCCTCCCGTCACACACTCTCTCCAGACAATATCTACTCTGTGTCAGTGACCATCTGTGATCTGACTCCCCCGTCTCTGTGTCCAATGGGGCCTATATGACCCCCAATGGTCATCCATGTCCTTCACACCTTCATTTACCCCACTGACTGTTCTCCATCCCAAAGCCAGAGAGCTCTTTCTAGAACCCAAACTGCTGACTTAACCCTCCAAGGGTTCTGCTCACTAAAGTTCAAGTCCCCGGCTTGTGAGCATGGCCTTGATGAGATCCCGCCCCTTGGAGCACCCCACTCTAAGCACCCCCAGCTCCTCCTGCAGGCATTTCCCTTCCTACCTCATGGGGCTAGCGGGGCTGGGGTTCCATTTTCCTCTCCTTGGAAGCTAACAAATAAGCCTGGCAGAAGACAGGACTTGATGACTCTCGCCCAGCCAGCAGCCTATTTGTTCAGGTTCCCTTTTCTCTCAAAACCCACAGAGTGACACGGGGCCCAGACAGACACCTGCATGGGAAGAAGGCTGCATGATGAGAGAGGAACTCCGGGCTTGGGCAACGTGGCATCTTATAACAAGCCCAGTCTCTGTCGCTGAGGGAGACATGACCTCAACGCTCAGACTGCAAACTCCAGCCTGAGAAATGGCCGACAAAAGAGCAGCTGAAGCTTTGCTTTGATGGCACACCCAACCTTCCCAATCCCGCCACACCTCCTTAGGCCTGGGTAAAAGGGTCCTTGGCTCTGTCCTGGGGGCCTTTTCTTCCCTGGACCCCTGTCTACCCCTCCCCAGTCCTCTCACTCTGGGTGCTGCCCAGGCTTCATTCCTCATTTCCCCAGCCCCTCTGGCCTCACCCTTTGTCTGAGCTGTTCCTTAGGAAGTGAAACAGAACATGCCACCTCCAAAATATGCGTAATGATTTTGAGCTGTAGGCACTTAAAAACAGCAAATACAGGGAGAGGCCTTCTCTAAACTACTATCTGCCTGAAGGCCATTTCCTCCTAAAGGACCTCATTATCATAAATCTCCTCCCAGGGAGTTTCATCAACAATGAAGACTGCCTCTAACAGGAGACACCAGAAAGACACCACACCCAGACAACCCTCCGAACTATTCTTCTAAGGGCCCATTCAGCTTCCCTAAAAATCTTTTACTCTCCCCCTGCCCTTTCGCCTTTTCCCCATTATGCTGGTGTTTAAGCCTGAATTCTAAGCCATCTCCAGGAGTATTTTTCCCTGGGCATCATATATATATAATTGCAATGTTAATAACCTGTTTTTCTCTTTTTTAATCTGTCTTTTATGATGGGGTCTCAGCCAAGAAGAACTAAGAAGAGAGAAAATGATTTTTCCTCTCCTACAGTTTCTGGTGATTCAGGTGGAACCTCTGAGACACCTTGCTTGCTCAGAACCTGCAGATGGAATCCCCGGGAAAACTGGCAAGAGCCCGCGAAGGGGAACAATATTTTTCCTCCCCTACACTTGTTTATGAGTTCTTTACCATCCTCAGTTTCTCTTGCCATTGAAACAGTAACTACCAATGATGGCCTGGTTTCTCCTGGGTGGTGGGATGAAGATGTGTTAGGCTGGTTTCGAGGTTAAAGCCATGGGGGACAGGCTATGAGGATGGTGGGACCAGCCTGGCAGTGAAGGGCACAGACCTCAAGACTTGGTTTGGGTAAAGCTTTGTGAGAGAGACATGGCAAAGAGTAAGGAGATGACTATGCTTTGAATGCCAGGCTAAGATATTCCCACTCTATGCTACAGAGCTTTGGGGATGACCACAGCAAACTTTTAGGCAGCAAGGCCATGTGCTAGGCAATGTTCCAAGTTTTCAATGCACATGAACTCATGTAACCTGATGACCCCAGAAGTAGGTAACATTATTATCCTCATTTTACAGGTGAGGAAACTGAGGAGAGGAGAGGTTATATAACTTGCACAAGGCTCATGAGTGGGCAGAGCCAGGATTTGAAGTTAGCATCTAGGTTTCATTCTCAGTGGGGGCGACACTGCCTCCAAGGAGGATAAAAAGTGGGTTTTGTGCGTTACATCTAAAGTACAGTTATACATGCAGAACATTAACAGATAGACACCATGTCCATGTTGTTGAAATTTCATAAGAGGCAATTAAAGATGTAATGTCTAAAAAGACTTACTGACCAAGATGGCAGCAGATTAGGTAGAAGCTACACTGACCTTCTCCCAGGACCAATCAGGAATTACAACTAAAATATAGAAAAATCTTCCTGAATAACCAACTTAAGACTAGCTGGAGAGAAGCCTTATAACCAAGTGTGGTAGGCAGTTGTTGTAATGTACCCTGCGAATCACACAAGGACGCCTCAAGAAGTCGAATTAAAGAGTCACATTTATTGTAAATCCGGGACTATGAGGGGGCATTTCGCTAACCCAAATCTCATAGTTTCCTCCCCAGCCCCAACACCAGATTTATATAGGCAAAGATCACAAAGATATTGATTACATCCCAGGGTTTGGAATGAGGAACTTGGTTTGCAAAAAGCAGTTTACAGAAGCAGACCTAAGCATGTTATCTAAATTATAGTTTTGGGTCTCACTGAGTTGACAGAAACACATTATCTAGAGCCCTCGGGTCTTGGAACCACTGAGTCAACAGGGACACGTTATCTGGAGCCCTCTGACCTTGGGATAATTGTGCTGTCCTTCCCAGGTACAGAAGAATGTGCTTTCTAAGACCAGTATGACCACAACCAATGGGATATTCACATTACAATCAATAGGGTATTTAATCAAATGGGATGATTTATATAATTCAGAACATCAAAATAACTTTTCTATTATTTTAGCAAGCAAATAAGTACAGAAACCAAACAGCAGGTTAAAGTTAAACTATAGTTTCTACCTGAGATGATTGCTACCATACTTCACAGTTAGACAGACTTGAGCAGAGCAAGGACAATGGGCCATATACAGAAGGTCACCATGATGGAAAGACCTGGGTGCCTAGCAAAGAACAACTGTAAGGTGGAACCGCATCCTCAGGGTGACCTTTACTCCTGACCTTTCTTCCCTAGAGATAAAAATTAGGCCCCAGTTGTATTTCAGCTCCAGGCCCTGAAAAACAGACAAGTGATGCCACATCTGACCTCAGGACCAGCCGAATTGAATAGTCATCCCTACGTGGTGCCCACCAATCAATCAGTGGAGACCCTAAACCTGAAAGGATACATTTGGAAAGCTGCTGAAAAATTCTATTGAGATACTCTCCTGGGACCTCCCCTAAAATCTCCACCCTTAACACCCCTAGGCTGGAGGACCCAGTATGCTGGGGGCGGGGGGAGGGGGAGCCCGCACCTTTCCCTTCCCCTTCCACACCCCCCAGGTGTCACCATTACCTTCCTCACTCCCAAGATCCAAGGGCCCTTCCTTTGCCTCTATCACTTGTTTCCTCAGCCCATTTCTTCTACAAATTACTTCTTCTACCTCTGTGATTTTATTTTATTTATTTATTTTTTAAATACATTTTATTGATTTTAGAGAGGAAGGGAGAGGGAGAGAGAGATAGAAACATCAATGATGAGAGAGAATCACTGATCGGCTGCCTCCTACACACCCCCTACTAGGGATCGGTGCCCTTGGTCAGAATCGAACCTGGGACCCTTCAGTCCGCAGGCCGACGCTCTATTTATTGAGCCAAATCAGCTAGGGCCGAGGTCGGCAAACTGCGGCTCACGAGCCACATGCGGCTCTTTGGCCCCTTGAGTGTGGCTCTTCCTAAGCCTTAGGAGTACCCTAATTAAGTTAATAACAATGTATCTACCTATATAGTTTAAGTTTAAAAAATTTGGCTCTCAAAAGGTATTTCAATCGTTGTACTGTTGATATTTGGCTCTGTTAACTAGTGAGTTTGCCGACCACTGAGGTAGGGCATACCTCTGTGATTTATAAATAAATGTTCTCTTATAGTTTGAGTCTTGGCTCTGAATTCTTTCCTAGCCAGAGCTCAAGTAACGAGAACGCTGAACCCAGTTCCAGTCTGGCCTCACCAGTCTAACACCTGGTGCCTTTCCTGGCGCCCACAACACAGGAACTTAGAGGAGCCCAAGTTGAGACTGCTAGGAAGTGCGGAGGCTGGAGGGCTGGCTGGGCTCCCACAGGCAGCAGCTGAAGGTCCAGTGGTATATTCCAGCTGCAGGGGGTTCCCCCTGAGAAGCCTGAGGTCTAAACCCCAAGCTGGGTTCCTTAGCCCAGAGCACCAGAACTGGGAAAGGTGCCTGCATAATATCTGGCTGTGAAAAGCAGCGGGGTTTCTATCCGCCAGGGAGAGATGACTAGAAACCAAGGTAACCTCTTAAAGAGCCAACATGAAAAATTGCATTTGCAGCCACTCACCTTGGGCTCCAGAAGAGGGAAGGCAGAGTAGTGGTCTAGAGCTGTGTGAGGAGAGTCTGCAGTTGGTGGTTCTGGGGAGAGAGCTGAGAGTCAGCAGCTGGGATCCCGTGCTGAGTCATTCCCCCATATTGCAGAAACCATCTTTCTCAAGCAGACTTTTCCCATTCATCCAGCATTAGCCTGGGGAGAAGCAATAGCCTCACCCATTGGAATACCTGTGGAGCTTATGCTCTGCTGAGGACATATAGCTAGAGGCTGATTACGTGACTGAAACTACTAGAGAGCCTGTAGGCAGAGGCGGATCTCTGGGTGCTTTGAGTCTTTGCCTGATCTATTCCTGGACCTAGGGCTGGTAAAAGCAGACCTTGGTGCCCAGCTTGGTCGTTTCTATACACACCCAGGACCACAAGTTGTGGATCGCTGATACCGGTAGCTCCAAACAGGTTGCTCAGGGCTTGGCACAGACAGCATCTGACATTGACCTGCACCTAGTCCCTCCCAAGAGTCCCAGAACCAATACACCCAGTGGCCAGCTTCAGACAACAACAGAGCAGGACCCAATAAGCTTCACAAGTAGCATATCCCCAGGGAGATATTGGCAGGCACCAAACCCTGCTGAGGAGAAGTCTGCTAATTGTGCTTTGTGTGATCAGCACCAACACGAAAGCCTGCATGCTGTGTTTGGGGTTGAGCCTCACTGTCAGCCAGCCTGAGGCTCCAGCACGAATGGGCCAATAGCAATCAAAACTCCATTACAGACTTGGCATCTGGTGACGCTAGAGAACGAATCAGCACATGACACGCAAGTGACTATGAACAGGAAGAGGATGAAAAAAATAACCATCCATGACGCTAAGCTGAACCGGACCCGTAGCCACCATGAACAGCAAAGGTCAATATCCAATGCAGCCAACCTACCCTGTGCAGCCTGCTGGGAATCCAGTGAACCCTCCGGCCTTGCATCTCCCTCAGGCTCCACCCTATACGGATGCTCCATCTGCCTATTCAGAGCTCCATTGTCCAAGCTTTGTGCACCCAGAGGCTGCCACCATCCCCACCATGCCAGCAGCATTTCCTGGTGCCTCACTGTATCTTCCCATGGCCCAGTCTGTGGCTGTTGGACCTTTAGGCTCCACAGTCCCCATGGCTTATTATCCAGTTGGCCCCATCTATCCACCTGTTCAACCACCTGTGCTGGTGGAAGGCGGGTATGATGCAGGTGCCAGATTTGGAGCTGGGGCTACTGCTGGCCACATTCCTCCTTCACCCCCTGGATGCCCTCCCAATGCTGCTCAGCTTGCAGTCATGCAGGGAGCCAATGTCCTCGTAACTCAGCGGAAGGAGAACTTCTTCATGGGTGGTACAGATGGTGGCTACACCAGCTGATGAAGAACCAAGGCCACTTCTGTACCAGGAAAGACATCACAGACCTTCAGCACTTCTCACAATGTAACTGCTTTCGTCAAATTAACCTGAAGATGCAGTTTAAGACACATGTTGTTGGGGTGTCTGTCTGGTGCCCAAACTTTCAGGCACTTTTCAAACTTAATAAGGAACCATGTAATGGTAGCAGTACCTCCCTAAAGCATTTTGAGGTAGGGAAGGTATCCATTCATAAAATGAATGTGGGTGAAACAGCCCTAAAGATCTTCCTTTAATTCCTCTGGAGTAATACTGTACCATACTGGTCTTTGCTTTTAGTAATAAAACATCAAATTAGGTTTGGAGGGAACTTTGATCTTCCTAAGAATTAAAGTTGCCAAATTATTCTGATTGGCCTTTAATCTTTAAATCTTTGATTTCTATTGCTTGTTATAAGTGAAAAGCATTAGTTGTCTGCCTTATCTTTTCCATCTTTTGTCCCACACCCCACGCCCAACCCATCTTCCATGCCCTCCCGCCAATCTCCAGTGAAGCAGTGGTGCAGGACAGAAAGCCTGTCAGACTAATTTCCTTCTCTTCTTGCACTTGTCCCCACTTGTCATCTTTAACTTGTCCTTCACAAGGATCCTCTGAAACCCCGTCTGTGACCAAAGCATAGACCCCGTTATTTCTGTTTTTGCATCTCCTCAGGCTTAAGTGAAGGGTGCCTTTTGGACCCTCCTCATAGGCTGTCTCTTTATACATGAACCAAACCCAAATTTGCTTTGGTGCCAGAAAAACAGCTTATTTGAACAAAGGATAGCAACACAAACTGTAAACAATAGTTTGTTTAAAATGTGTGTGTGTGTGGGGGGGGGGGCAAGGAGGAGGATGTATTTCATAAGCCTGATGACTTTAGAGCCAAATTTAAAGAGAGTTGTCAGATAAAAAATTGGTTACCATTTACTGTCCAAGTATCTGATGCAGCCACTCATGGCTCCCAATAATTCCTAAACTGGGTTAATGGGGTCATGTTGTGAATGCCTCTGCAAAATGACTTGAGACTAGTGAAATCTCATTAGGGCTAAGAATATTTCAGGGAGGTAAAGGAGGTAAAGATACAAATTATGAACAACAAATACACATCTATCAACAAATGAATCTGAAAATCAAGTGAATAATCTGATGAACAGAATGAACTGGTGATTATAATAGAATCAGGGGCATAGAAAGGGAGTGGACTGGTTATTCTTGGGGGGAAAGGGGTAAGGGGGATGCGGGAAGAGACTGGACAAAAATCGTGCACCTATTGATGAGGACAGTGAATGGGGAGGGAGTAAAGAGGGTAGGGTGGGAACTCGGTGGAGGGGAGTTATGGGGGGAAAAAAGAGGAACAAATGTAATAATCTGAACAATAAAGATTTAATTAATAAAAAAAGTAAAAAATAAAAAATAAAAAAATATTTCAGGGATCCTTAACATTTTAATTTTCATTTTTTGCAGTTGGGTTTTATTTTTATAATTTCAGTTCATCTAAATTTTGTGTTCTGTACATGTGATGTTTGACTGTACCATTAACTGTTAAGGAAGTTAAGCATTGTATGTCTCTCTCTCTCTACACTGTGGTGCATTTAACTTGTGGATTTTTTTTATACTAAAAATGCAGAATAAAGACTATTTTGAAGATTTGGATAAACTGATGAAGTTGCATTTAAAAAAACTCAATCACAACAGGGGGGTCTACACAATGCACACAAGGGACATTCTTTTTTGTTTGTTTGTTTTTATTGATTTCAGAGAGGAAGGGAGAAGAAGAGAAAGATAGAAACATCAATGATGACAAAGAATCATTGATTGGCTGGCTGCCTCCTGCATGCCTCACACTGGGAATTGAGCCCGTAACCTGGGCATATGCCCTGACCGGGAGTCGAACTGTGACCTCCTGGTTCATAGGTCAATGCTCAACCCCTCAGACACGCCCGCCGGGCAAGGGACATTATTAGAGTACCTAGTTCTGGTGATCAAGGAGACTGTGCCACTGGGTCCCACCACTACCTAAGGCTACCCTACCAAAACTGGGAGACAACCATACAAGAAGAAATAAAAGGCATCCAAATAGGAAAGGAATAAATAAAACTATCATGTTGCAGATGACATGATACTGTATACAAAGAATCCTAAAGATTCCACCCAAACTAATAGAACTGATAAATGAATTCAGTAAAGTAGAGGATACAAATTAATATTCAGATATTGGTTGCATTTTTATATACCAATAATGAAGAATCAGAAAAGAAAACAATACATTTACAACTGCATCAAGAAAAATTAAAGTACCTAGGAATAATTTTAACCGGAAGGTGAAAGACCTGTGCTTAGAAAATTATAAGACATAGAAGAAAGAAATTAAAGAAGACACAAATAAATGGAAGCATTTACTGTGCTCATAGTTAGGAAGAATTAACACCATTAAAATACCCATACTGTCCAAAGTGATCAATAGATTCAACGCATTCATATTTTAATTCCTCTTAAAATATCAATGACATATTTGACAGAACTAGAACAAATAATCCAAAATTTATATGGAAGCACAAAAGATTCAGAATAGTCTCAGCAATCTTGAGAAAGAACAACAAAGTTATAGGTATCACACTATGTGATATCAAATTATATTACAAGACCATAGGAATTTAAAAAGTATGGTACTGGCATAAAAACAGACATGTAGATCAATGGAACTGAATAGAGAGCCCAGAAATAAACACAGACCTACATGGTCAATTAATATTGGACAAAGGAGGCAAGAACATACAGTGGGGTAAAGACAGTCTATTTAATAAATTGTATTGGTAATATTGGACAGATATGTGCAAAAAAAAAAAAAAACAACCAAAAAAACTAGCCCAGCTGGCATGGCTCAGTGGTTGAGCGTCGACCTATGAGCCAAGAGGTCACGGTTAGACACATGCCTAGATTGTGGGTACATGCCTCCCACCATGGATGTCATGCAGATGACATGATACTGTATACAAAAAATCCTAAAGATGCCACCCAAACTAATAGAACTGATAAATGAATTCAGTAAAGCAATATTTTTCTGATATATCTCTCCTCCCACCAGCTTCCTTTTAGTGAGCTGATGCAATGATTCTCTCATCAGTGATGTTTCTATCTCTCTCTTCCTCTCCCTTCCTCTCTGAAATCAATAAAAAATATATATATTTTAAAGATAAACCACCTTCTTACACCATATAAAAGTATAAATTCAAAATGGATTAAAGACTTACATGTAAAACTTGAAAACATATACACTACAATGTCAGACGTTTCTCTTAGCAATATTTTTCTGATATATCTCCTCAGGCAAGGGAAACAAAAGAAAAATAAACAAATGGGATTACATCAACTAAAAAGTTTTACACAGCAAAAGAAACCATCAGTAAGACAAAAAGACAACCTACTAAATGGAAGAAGACATTGGACAATGATACATCTGATAAAGTGTTAATATCCAAAATTTATAAAGAGCTCAAACCACTTAACACCAGAAAAACAACTCAATTATAAAGTAGGCAGAAGACCTAAACGAATACTTCTCCAAGGAAGACATAAAGATGGCCAATAGATACAACAAAAATTGCTCAACCTCACTAATTACCAGAAAAATGCAAATCTAAACTACAATGGGATACCACCTCATACATGTCAGAATGACTGTTAACAATAACTCAACCAACAAGTTTTGGTGAGGACATGGATCAAAAGGACAGCTACTATAGAAAACTGTGTGTAGTTTCCTCAAAAAATTAAAAATGGAACTGCCTTATGAGCCAGTGATTCTACTTCTAGTTATATATCCAAAGAAACTCAAAACACTAATGAGATATATATATCTCCCTATATGCATTGCAGCTCTATTTGCAATAGCCAAGATATAGAGGCAACCCAAGTACACATTAATAGAGGAATAGATAAAAAAAGCTGTGGTACATACATACAATGATATATTACTCAGCCATGAAAAAGAATGAAATGTTACCATTTACGACAGCATGGATGGACCTAGAAGGTATTATGCTAAGTGAAATAAGTCAATCAGAGAAAGACAAATACTATATGATTTTACTTATATGTGGAATCTAAAGAACAATCTAAACAAACAAAACAGATACAGGCTCATAGATACAGAGATCAGACTGACGGTTGCCAGAAGGGAGGGGGCTTTTAGGGGACTGGGAGAAAATGTGAGGGATTGAGAAATATAGATTGGTAGTTGCAAAATAGTCAGTGGGATGTAAAGTACAGGGTAGGAAATATAGTCAATAATATTGTAATAACTATGTAGAGTGCCAGGTGGGTATGAGAAATATCAGGGGGAACACTTTGTAAAGTATGATTGCTTAACCACTGTACACCTAAAACTAATACAAAATAATATTGAATGCAAATGATAATTTTAAATTTTTAATTAAAAATAAATAAAATAAAATCTCCCCTCTCCCCAGTATGGTATGTGTTCCCAATAACATAGAAATTGCCAATGGAGAATAATGGAAAGTTAATAAATTACAAACTTGAATTATAAAAATGTTTCCATTTTAACACTTCAAACTACATTCAAATTATGCAGTTCAATAAATTACTTATTACTTTGAATAAGTAATTCAAATTAATTTCTAGAATATCTTTATATTGCTTTCTGATGTTCTGGAGGGTCTGCTTTAAGATATTTTAAAATTATTTCTCTCTCATAAACAATGTCCTTTAAAGCAGCTTTTTCTATTGTCACTGTCTGGATGATAATGCTCAATGCCCAGAGGCAATAACATATCACAACTCATAGGTCCCGGTCACTGACCAACTATTGAAAATAAGTTGTCAGTAATAATGTGGTGAAGGCCTGGGTGGGGTGCAGGTGGGTGTAGAGAGGGTCAATGGGGAAAAAAGGGGGACATTGTAGTGCTTTCAACAATAAAGATAAATTTTTTAAAAAAAGAAAAGTTCAGCTAGTGCCCGGATGAGTGCACCTGCAGGATAACCTTATGTGTGGCATCTGTGACAATAGAAGTGGTAGATCTCCTCAACTAATTTCCAATAGGATCTTCTTTATGTCAAACACTGTCATTTATACAATAATTTAAAAAGGGAATCATAATGAAGTACAAAGATGGAAGTACAAAGTGGCAGCCTTGCACTAGTTTGCACAAGAGCACCAGGCTCACTTGACCCCAAAAAACTAACACCAGTTAATGTCATGGGCCCTTATTGTGCTGTGGGCGCTGAAGTGGACACTGTTTAATATAAGACTGTCATTGGACCACACAACAGAGTATGTAACTGAGGGTCCAGTGCAGTCAAATTAGCTCCTGATCAACTTCCTCAGTTAAATGAACTTGAGCCAAGACTTTAGATCCCTCAGGTACACTTTTTAATCCTTCAGAACCAAAAATTTCACAGGACATGACTGACATTTGTTTCAAAAATACAGTTAAGATACAAAGGCTGTGAAAGAAACATTGGACCATCTAATTTCTTAGCATGCAGAATATCTGAAATTCATAGGTTTGGCTGTTTTTGTCATTGAAAACTTAGACAATATGAAATTGTGGCTGTAGCTACAAATGAATACTAACCAACAAACCAGATTAAAGGATAGTCATTCTCTTGTAATAGGGAGAAGCCCTCTTCTTAGGTTCTTAAACAGACTTCTTTTTGTATATCAACAAACAAAAAGAACAATTCAGCACTAGCTTACAATCTACTCAATTCCAAAACAGAATGCCAATATTTCTTTCTGCTTGAACCAGCTACTCAAAGAATTGGTGCTGAGGGAATCACAGCCACATTTCTACCATGTCCAAAGGCAATGATCTGGCTTTGTATGAGGCTGAAGACATCTGACTGTTCACTGTCCTGCAGACCTAGTTGATAAAGTGATTGATCCTCCAGTGACAAATCAGCAAGAAGGGCGTGCTTAGCATCTGGGGAGCAATGCTGATGATGGAACCAGCTGGAACATTTCAGCTTTGATAGAGTCACATGCTGATGCCAGGCTTACTTCAAAGTTTCCAACATTCCACATGGTAAACAGACCTCAGGTTATTTCGGTGCCGTTGGAACTTTCACTTCAGATAAATTGGGAATATCCTCAAATCTGAAATGGGCACAAGGAGGCATATCCTCCCGTATTTTGAAAAGCTTAAATGGAACATTTGCTTAAAATTCCCTTTTCAAAAGTGTTTAGATTAATGATTCAGATTTTGTAAATCAACAATGTCAAGTCAACTGACATTGCAAAACACGGACTGTCGTCATCCAGTCCATGTGAACCTGCTTGCAAAGAAGGCTGAAAGGGTATATTTCCTTGAAGCCGGAATATATCCTGTAGTTTAAGTGTATGTCTGGGTTCCATAGAAGCCCATGTTTGTTGAAGTTATATATTGAGCAACATGGCCATAATTCCTGAAGAGAGACATCTTTTCAGATGAAGCTTTTAGCCTGTGAGTTAGGCAACATTTGTCATATTCTAAAGCTCACCTGTGTGGGCTCATTAGTATGTGCGATTTTTAAAAAATATACTTTTATTGATTTCAGAGAGGAAGGGAGAGGGAGAGATAGAAACATCACTGATGAGAGAGAATCATTGATCACTGCCTCCTGCATGCCCCCCACTGGGGATTGAGCCTGCAACCCAGGCATGTGTCCTGACTGGGAAATAATCATGACCTCTTAGTTCATAGGTCGAACCTCAACCACTGAGCCACGCCAGACAAGCAAGTGTGTGTGTTTAATGTAAGTGAAATCCATCTGTGTGCTTCATATGGGAAATGTGTGAAAGACAAACACTGTATGATCTCACTTACATGTGGAATCTAAAAATATGAAACTCATAGAGAAACAGGGAGTAGAATGATGGCTGTCAGGAGCTGGGGGATGAGAGAAATGGATAGGTAAGTCTTGACATGCATGTGCAGCTCAGGTCATGGCTTATAGGCACTCCCACCAGCTTCCTTTTAGTGAGGAAATGGAAGCCCAGGGAAATCAGAAGAATAACTTGAGGCCAATCAGCAGTTGGGCGGGTAGACCACCCCAGGTCAGAAATTTACCTATCTGAAGTGTCCACTGTTTCTCTCCAGGTTACCAAACCTAGAGCAGATGCCTTCTGGGTAGGCTCAGGGTGGGCAGCCATCACTCCTTCCTAAAGGGTTTTCCTCCAGGCTCTGGTTGAGCAGCAGGCAAAGCAAACTGGAATGACTGGGGTTGTTGGTTAGAGGAACCGTTTCCTCAATGGAAGCTTTGGGGCGCCCCTGTGTGGTTGTCACAGGAACTGCTGGTCCAGACTTGTGCTGAGACAGGCAGGCAGCAAGGTCCTGGCCCTGTGCCAGACATGCCATAGTCAGGGGCTCATTTGATCTTCAGCCTATTGGCTTGTGAGCTTCACTGGTTTGGTTCCCAGTCAGGGCACATGCCTGGGGGAGCAGGCTTGATCCCCAGTAAGGGGCATGCAGGAGACAGCCCATCGATAGATATTTCTCTCTCATTGATGTTTCTATCTATCCCTCTCCCTTCCTCTCTCTAAAATCAATAAAAACGTATTTTTTTAAAAAAACTTAAATGGAACATTTAATTCTGACCCTCAACTAGGCTTTGGAACTGAGTAGTCATTTTTGGACCTTATAAAGGGCTTCCCAATTTTATTAAGCCCAATGCTTCCAAATTATCATCTCAACATTGAATTAACACAAAAATTATTGAGATTTTACATTTCCTTTTTCATACTAATGGTTTTAAAATCTGGTAAGTATTTTGCACTTACATCACATTGCTACTGAGACTAGCCATACTTCAAATATAGCCACATGTGACCAGGGTGACTGTATTGGACAAGGCAGCTCTAGACATTATCATATTGAAACCATGGCCCTCAGGGAGACTGACCCACTTGCACAAGTTTCAGTCACATGTCAGAGGTGCTCACACCTGAGTATGGTTTCATTATTTCCTCTTCATAGAGGCGATCACACTTCATCACCACCTTCTTGCCTGCCTTCCCACTACACTGAAACATCATGAGGGAGGGAACTGTGTCCACCCACCGCCAATGCCACCACCACCAATTCCCAGCAAGGATTTGTTGCCTGACTGCCTGCACAACTAGAGGAGAAGTGGCTATTTGCTCAGCACCCTTCCTGAGCTAGGCACTCAGTCACTTTATCATCATGCCCCATCACAGTCCCAGAGGGCCCACAGGCATACATTCACTATGGAGCATAACACCATTTGGGGAGGGAAAGCCATTTGCCCAAGGTCACCCATGTGGTAAGCACCCAAGTGGGACTAGAATCCAGGCCTGGTCGGTTCCCACACTTCGTGCCTTCCACCTCACCAAGGGCAGTCTCAGAGGGACTGTCATCATCCAGTCCAAGTCTGGTCTTTGGGGACAAGAAAGAGCCATATTTTATTATAAATGTTTACCACTGTTCAGTTTTTTGCATATATTACTGGGATAAAAATTAATTATAAGTTTAAAATCCCCTATATACCACCTCTCCTCCCTCGAGGAAAAGTGCATGAATTAACCTTTATGTGTTTCATAGGTCAGATAGCTATTTTTGTTTCTGCTCTGACGTTATCTGGAAACAAAATTATTTTGAGGTTTTCAACAAACCTGCTGACGTTATAAATTTCTGTATCTCTCTTGCTCATGTGAAGGGCTTTGTAATTATCCCTTCTTTGAATTTCCCACCTCCTGGCAGTTATCAGGGCTGGAGAAAATGCCCAGTCCACACCAAGTAGTGGGCATAGTGTTTTGGTAAGAGTGTTGAGATAAGACTTAGTTATAAAACAGTTGGTTAGAATAAGAGTTCTGTTCAAAAAGAAACAACAGGCTCAAGGTGGAGTCCCTTGTCCCCATCACAGCAAACCAAGATTTTTTTAAAAATACATTTTATTGATTTTTTTACAGAGAGGAAGGAAGAGGGATAGAGAGTTAGAAACATCGATGAGAGAGAAACATCGATCAGCTGCCTCCTGCACACTCCCTACTGGGGATGTGCCTGCAACCAAGGTACATGCCCTTGACCGGAATCGAACCCGGGACCCTTGAGTCCGCAGGCCGACGCTCCGTCCACTGAGCCAAACTATCCACGGTGCAAACCAAGATTTAATTGCAATTTCAGCTCCTTCCGGATATGCGACCTTGAACCAATTTTTGTTCATTAAGAGTTCTGATCTGTAGCAAGTCCCCCAGTATCTCCTGAAACCTAACATTTTCATAGAGTTCTGGTGCTCAGGCAGCTGGGTTTGAGCCAATCTTGCCACTTATTAGCGCTGTGACCTTGGACAAGTTATTTAACTGATTTAAACTTGTTTCCTCATTCACAAAATGGAAATAATTATAATGTCCCCATTTCTTAAGAGTTTTGGTGAGGATTAAATGGGACAATGAATGTATGTGATAATGTATGTAGTATTTACTTGGATTGGCCAATAAATTAGCTATGGTCAGTATTATTTATAAGAACAATGTAGATCCTATGCAAACACCTGTATATGCAGTTAGCGTAAGTGGTATTAAAAGTAATATAATACATTAAAAATAATATTTCATGGGGTTGGTATTAGATAGACTGTAATTCAGATCTGAGTCAGTTACTTGCCTTCTCTAGGATTCAAGTGTAGTGATCAAGCAAAGTTAAGGTGGTCTGTGCACCCCACTGGGACTTATGTTAGTGCAGACCTCACATATCTGGGCCTACATTGATGAAACAAAATTCACTTGCTGAGATTTTTGAAATTTGATGAATAGAATTTGAAAATCAGCTTTCATCTTAGGGCCATATAGACAGCATATACAATGCAATAATGTCCATGATATAAAGAGTTCTTCTATGTCAATAAGAAAAAGGCAACTGAATAGAAAAATGGGCAAAGGTTCTGTCAGAAGAAATAGAACAAAATGCTACCTGTATGAAAAGATTTCCTAGCAGTAATACTCAAATAAGTGGAAACATTTTAAATAATACAAATGGTTGTTTTGGTGTATGGGAAACAAATTAGTATTGGTGTTTGCTTAAATTAACCTTTTTATTTTGAGATAATCATAGATTTACATGGATTTTAGGTAATAATACAAAGAGATCAGATGTACCCTTTACCTAGTGTCCCCCAATAAGTGTCTTGCAAAACTATAGAACATGTTTACAACCTGGGTATTGACACTGATACCGTCAGGATACAGAACAATTCTATCACCATAATGGCCTGTAATGTTGTTTTTTAGACTCATAGCCTAGAACAGGGGTGGGCAACCTTTTTGTGAGTGCGTGGCAAAACCAGCAAAATCTCTGAATCAAAATTCTTCTGCGTGCCAACCCTAATTTTTTGAGGACATGTTACGCCTACTTGATATCTCTTAAGGTATACGTATGTGAAGGACCTTGAATAATAAAATTCATCCGAGCGACAAAAACACAGTATATGATGATGAAAAATACATTTATTTTTTTAAAATATATTTTATTGATTTTTTACAGAGAGGAAGGGAGAGAGGTAGAGAGTTAGAAACATCGATGAGAGAGAAACATCGATCAGCTGCCTCCTGCACATCTCCCACTGGGGATGTGCCCGCAACCCAGGTACATGCCCTTGACCGGAATCGAACCTGGGACCCTTCAGTCCGCAGGCCGACGCTCTATCCACTGAGCCAAACCGGTTTCGGCTACATTTATTTTTTAATGTATACATGTACACTGAGAGTCCGACAGAAAACTTTGACTCCGTTTGATATTATCAGTGGGACTTTTGCTGCTGCATCACTGATGACAGAGATTCTACATCAGGTTTCTATTTCGTGACCTTCAGAGATATGCACGAGCTACTACTTTCATCCGTCAGGCTACTCCTATTACGAGACTTAACAAAATTCATCACTGAGAACAAAGATTCACAACCGTATGTGGATGAAACCAAAACACTGGTCGGATCTAGGAAGGCAGGGAGAGTTAAGGCAGAGGCATAGAAATTGCTCTTCCCCTCTCTCATCAATCCATGTCTATGGTCTTTATGATAACTTGTTATGTAAAATTATTTATTTATCTAAGATGCACCTACACTGAATTTATCTGAAAAATAAAAAAGTCGATATTAAGAAAAAAATTGTAAATGGAAGATTACAAGAGAGGGTTTCGCATGCCAGCAAAAGTTACTGGCAAGCCGTGTTTGGCACGCGTGCCAGGGGTTGCCCACCCCTGCCCTAGAATGTTATATATATGGAATCATACAGTATGTAAACCTTTGGGCTTGGCTTTATCTTTTTTTCTTTCCACTTAGCCCAATTCTTCAGAAATTCATCCCACTTGTGATGTGTATCAATAGTTTGCTCCTTTTAACTGCCATTTGGTATTGCGTGGTTTGTTTGCTTGCTCTGAACAACTGGACCATTTAATAAATTATGCTGGCCAAACTGGTTATCCATGTGAAATAAATTTTTTATTTTTTTATTATTATTTTGTTACTGTTGTTAATCCTCACCTGATATTTTTCCTTTTTTTTTTTTTTTTTTAGGGAAAGTGGAAGAGAGAGGGAAAGACGGAGAGAGAAACGTCACTGTGAGAGAAACCCATCAACTGGTTGCCTCCTGGGGAGGAGCGTGCAACATGCCCTCGATGGAAATCAAACGCCGGACCCTTTGGTCTACAGGCCGACGCTCTATCCACTGAGCCAAACCAGCCACGACTGAAATACAGTTTTTAAAGACATTTTTATCCCACAACCATAGGCAAAGAAATGAATTTCAATGGAATAAAAGGCTCCAATGAAACAAAGCTGTTTTACAGAAAACCGCTCCTACCCTAGTGACTGTCACCTTCCTGAATAAGAACGCAAAGTCGGAATCCAACAAACACAAGGGCGCTTTGGCGAACCCCAGGCACACAGAACACACTGGTCTGGGCAAAATGTGTCCACATAGAGATGACATCGCTCGAAAGCATTTCCGACAAGGTTCATTCCTAGGTCATGTAAGAAATTCATGCAAACCAGCAAGCCAATTCGGGGGGGAAAGCCACGGCGAGTAAGGCCACCACAGGCCAAGCCAGGACCACACACGCAGCGCTGGCCACGCCACGCTTCCCCCAGGACGGCCTCGTTCCTTCGGCCCCTCCACCCGAGTCGCCACAATGACAAACGCAAGGAAACCGGACAGCCCTCCCTTCGCCCAAATGAAAAGCCGAGTGCGGAAAAGCGAAACGCCAGCGCATACCCGCCATGCCGCCACCCTGCGAGCGGGGCCGCCCTGCAGTCCTGGCGCCAGACTCCCCGGGGAGGACGCCTCCCCCAGAGCAGGAGCCCCACCCGGCCGGGCACCTGGCCCTCTGCCCGGCCAGGCAGCATGGCGGCTCCGCTCCGCCCCGCAGGCCGCCGGCCTACCTTCGCCAGGCGGGGAGGTTCACCCACTCCGGTCCAGGTCCGCTCATCCAGGGTTGGTGTCCGCACCGGTTCCGCGCGCAGGAAGCCCCGCGGGAGCGCAGTGGAGGGAACCCAAGGGGCGAAAGGCGATGGGCAGGTAGGTCTGGGCACAGGCACGGCCCTTCGGTCAGAAGCCTCGGGGCGCCAGCCGACTCTTAGCTGTGAGGGCCTCAGCGGGCAGGAGCTTCCGCTGCCAGAGGCCTCGGCTGAGAGACGTCGCCTGTCGGCTGGGAGACATCACGTGTCTGCTGTGAGACGTCACGTGTAGGCTGGGAGACATCACGTGTCTGCTGTGAGACATCACGTGTAGGCTGGGAGACATCACGTGTATGCTGTGAGAAGTCGCGTGTCTGCTGAGAGACCGACTGGGAGATGTCATGTGTTGACTGGAGACGTTTTGGCTGTAAGGCTCCCTCGGTTATAAGGGGCCTCAGCTTTTAGGAGCCTGGGCTGTGAGGGGCCCGGGCTGTGAGGGGCCCGGGCTGTGAGGTCCCCGGGCTGTGAGGGGCCCGGGCTGTGAGGTCCCCGGGCTGTGAGGGGTCCCGGGCTGTGAGGGGTCCCGGGCTGTGAGGGGCCCGGGCTGTGCGGGGTCCCCGGGCTGTGCGGGGCCCCCGGGCTGTGCGGGGCCCGGGCTGTGAGGGGCCCGGGCTGTGAGGGGCCCCTGGGCTGTGAGGGGCCCGGGCTGGGAGGGGCCCGGGCTGGGAGGGGCCCGGGCTGGGAGGGGCCCCCGGGCTGTGAGGGGTCCGGGCTGGGAGGGGCCCGGGCTGGGAGGGGCCCCCGGGCTGGGAGGGGCCCAGGCTGTGCGGGGCCTGGGCTGTGAGTTGGCACTCAGTTTGGAAAAGGTCTGCCAGGCCCAGTGGGGTCTGCACAGTCCGCCCTCCTTCACTCTCCCTAAGAGACAGGATGACCCCCCCTGGGGAGACATCTTTGCCCCCTGGGTCAGCACCACCCTGAAAACGCAGCCTGGTTTGGGGGGGGGGGGTGGTAGCGATAGTCTGTGCGTGGTTTGTACTGTAGTTTAGCCTCCACTGGCGTTCCTGGCAGTTGAGTTGTTGGCAGTTGGCACTATTATAATTAACGCTGCTATTAACATTCGTTTCAAATTTTTGTGTTTACTTACGTTTTCATTTCTCTGAATCAACACCTCAAGAGCAGTTGCTGAGTTGTATGGTAGTTTCATGTTCAGTTTTTTTAAGAAACTGCCAAATATTTCAGAGTAGCTGTTATCAGTTTACATTCCTACCAGCAACGTATGTAAGTGATCCAGTTTCTCCATATCCTTACCAACATTTAAAAACCGTAGCTATTCATATGCGCGTGTGGTGGTATGGCATTGTAGTTTTAGTGAGGTCAACCATCATTTCAAGTACTTATTTGGGGGCATTTTAAATTTAGGTTTGTTTTATTTAGAGTTTAATGTCAATTCCATGTTGTGTTTCAGTAAGAACAGTGCAGATGCGGTATCTCTGGCTCCAGTCCGGTATCCAGTGGTACAAATTAGCTCCAAGCTACACATACTGAACAAAAGAGGCTGAGTGAGAGGAGTGGGGGGCAGAGAGGCAAGGAGAAGAAACGAAGAACTGAGCGTGCATGCAGGCGTTTCCTACCACCTTCAATGCGAGCCTGCTCAGAGGGAGAGGAACAGTAGGCAAGGAGGCGCGGCCACGGATTGTTGAACTGTTATCGGCACCATGCTTTTCAGCAACATTTCGGCAGAGTTAGAAACACTTTTTACAGCAGAACGATTACAACCAACTCCCCCAAACAACCTTTAACCACCTCAGGCGAACACCCAGTTAATTGTGAACCTTGGTATAAAATTCAATTTAAACAATTAAAAAAGGGGGGAATGATAACACATATGCCTCTATAGTGTGATTAACCTCTCCCCTAGATGCTTGCTTGGCCTGGAAGTCATTTCTGTTTCTAATGGCGACATCTGGCAGGAGACAATGCAGTGATGCTGAAAAAGCCTCCATGCAGTCCTGTTAGTGTCCTTTTTTTTTTTTTTTTTTTTTTTTACTTTAGTTGATTTGAGAG
This sequence comes from Myotis nattereri, assembly GCF_964212035.1. Taxonomy (NCBI): domain Eukaryota; kingdom Metazoa; phylum Chordata; class Mammalia; order Chiroptera; family Vespertilionidae; genus Myotis; species Myotis nattereri. The sequence goes on from NC_138089.1 coordinate 54,852,474, forward strand.
AGAGAGAGGAAAGGAGAGAGGGGAGGGGAAAGAGAGAGAGAAAGAGAGACAGACATCGACTGGTCACCTCCAGTTATGAGTACCTAAAACCCGCAACCTGGGTGTGTGCCCTGGCTGAGAATTGAACCCACAACCATGGTGTATTGGGAGGACACTCCAACCAACTGAGCTATGGGACCAGGGCTATGGTCCTGTTAGTGTCTTAAAGAACTTAAAAGTTGGGACGAGTAAAATCCACAGAAATTCATTCTGGTCTTTACGAACTTTTGGAAACTGTGTTTAAAAAAACCAATAGGGCAGGAACCTAAATCCTGAGACCAAATGAAAAAGTCAGATTTGGTGGTTCTCAGTGACAATGGGGGAATTTCCAAGGGAGGGGCGATGGAAAGCAGTGGCGTGACCAGAAGTACAGAGGTTTCTCTTGTTGGCCTTTATTTCATTGATCATCTTCCACATCCTGCACACAGCGCTTCTTTATGCTGCTCTTCACTCTGCATGACTGAAGTCTGTAGTGTCCGATTTAAGAGACCAATTGGGAGCCGAAAACCAGGATTACAGGCTTTATTAGGGGAAAGAGACCTGCCGGGCTGTCTCGCAATGGGAGGACAGCAACCCATGCAGAGGTGAACACATCTTTTGAGGGGAGGAATGGGGGCTTAGTGTACTTGGCGTATGCTGATTGGTGGCTTAATGTATGGTCCATATAGGAACAAGGGCTTAGGGTATTTGGCAGGTGTTGATTGGTGGTTTAATGTATAGTCCATATAAGGTACATGGTTAGTCACTCAGGTATTTCCAGGCTGCAAGTTACGTCATACTCCGCCCACCAGTTGGGGGAAGGGAGGATTATCAGGTAACAACTGCGTAAATGTAGAGTCCTTACAGCTTTCTTCACTCAGCATATCCAGTTCTGCATTTGCGTCATCAAAAGCTGGTTTTGCCAACCTGCAGGCATGGGCAGGGGCTTTAAAAATTTAATAGTGGAGCCCTATCTGGTTTGGTTTAGTGGATAGAGCCTCAATCCTTGGACTGAAGGGTCTTGGGTACAATTCCGGTCAAGGGCACATACCTTGATTGTAGGCTCAATCCCTGGCCCTGGACAGGGCCTATGTGGGAGGCAACCAATCTCACATCAGTGTTTTTCTCTCTCTCTGTCTCTCCCCATCCCTTCCACTCTCTCTAAAAAAAAAGAAAATGTCTACTGTGAAAGTCCACAGCCAGCATGGCTTTCTGGGTTCAAAGGCTTGGAGGAAGAGCTGACGCACAAATGACACACAAGATGAAATATTAATTTTGATACCAGGGGAACCAGAGGAAACCTTGACCATAGCAGTCAAGTTCTCTTGAGTCTCCATTCCCAGCTGCTTTTATTTACTAGAATACACAATTGCCTTTTAGGAATGCAAACAGACATATCAATGGTAATGTTTAATAAACAGTAAGATTGTCAGGTTTTGGGGGAGTTTGCTTTAGGCCATTGAGTCAGCATCAAGTAATAAAATGTAAATATTCACCCTGTGAATATCAAAAGGAGTACCGGCTAGCCTTCTGCCAGACTCCTCACATTTATATTAATTACTGATCTTTTTTTTTTAATATATTTTTTTGATTTTTTACAGAGAGGAAGGGAGAGAGACAGAGAGTTAGAAACATCGATGAGAGAGAAACATCGATCAGCTGCCTCCTGCACATCTCCCACCGGGGATATGCCCGCAACCCAGGCACATGCCCCTGACCAGAATCGAACCTGGGACCCTTCAGTCCGCAGGCCGACGCTCTATCCACTGAGCCAAACCGGTTTCGGCAATTACTGTTGATCTTGGTTTCCAGCAGTCTACCCTATATATAAAAAAATAAGCTTTTTAAAAAAGGAATTTCATAGTGGAATACAGAAAAATTGAGAGCAAGATCTCCATCTCCCCAATTCTTGTCTCCCACCTCTCCCTTCCTCAGATGCTGCTCCCAAAGGCATCCCTTAATAAACTCCCTGAACTCTAATCTTCATTTTGGAGTCTGCTTCCTGGGGCACCCACTTGCAGCAGTCAATGCCAGAAGTGGTCCAAGAAAGCAGATGCTGAGATGAGATTTTATTGCCTCTAGAAATTTATTTTCTTGGCATAGCACTAAACCCATACCAGTCCCCTAAAATAATCTCTTCATAGGATTCCTCATTTTTTACAAAATCATAATTGTATGTCATCTGGGTCTCAAGCTCACATCCTTCATCAAATGTAAGTTGTACCTATACTTTCTCCTCTACTGCCCCAATCTCCAGACCAAGACGCTGCCTCTTGGGAGGCTGGCTCAGATGGCTGTGGAGTGTCTCTGTCCTGAGTTCAGCCCCAAAGTGGCCTTGCGCTCACCTGTTCCATGCTTCTCTGCCCCTTGATTCACCTGCCCCAGTCCTTTACTGGGCTGTGTTCAAAACTCCCTATAGGGCTGCCAGGGGTTAACTGACTTTAAAGAAAATGGAAACTAACAGAAAAGCCCTACTCTGGATTTGGACAGAGTGGGTGTTTGTATGTATTTCCTTGCTCTCTTGCAAGGCTTCCTGCCTCTGCAGAGATTCATTTCCCACAGTAGCTCTAGAGGTTGGTGGGCACTCACAGAAGTCTATCAGCAACCACAAAGCATCCTTGCTTTACCCTCTTCTGTTTCTTCTCCAGCGGTCTCTCCACTGAGTGTTATCTGAGTGGTGAGTTTTCCTGGCACTTGTGACATTTCTGATTGCTCAGCTGCCACATCTACTAGGTGTGGCCATCTCTTCAGGCATCAAGCAATGGAGATGCACAGGGCCCCACTCCCAGTTTATTGGACAAATCTCAAAATACCCCATCCCACAATAATAATACATTCCATTTTTAAACAAGATCTCCATTGAGTAACCAGGGTTTTGGCAGACCAGATGAGAAAGAAGTTAACTCTGACTGTTCTGATGACTTTGGGTAGTTTTAGATAGCTCACTCCATTTCTGATGAGGATTGATAAGAGGTAAGAGAAGGAGCATTGGTGTCCAAGTGGATATTATAATCTGGACTGTACCTGTTCCTCCCCATAAGAGTGTGCAAATCTTAGAAAAGTTATCTAAAATACCTACATGGTTGTTCTGAGAATTGGATTTACTGTAGGTGAAATGCCAGTGTGGCTGGTAGTCTTTTATAAACTGTGGCCTTGCCCTAGCTGATGAGACTCAGTGGTTGGGCGTCTGCTTATGAACTAGAAGGTCTTGGTTCAAATCCTGGTCAGGCTACATGTCGGGATTTCAGACTCATTCCCCAGTAAGGGGCATTCAAGAGGCAGCCTATCAATGAATCTCTCTCATCATTGATATTTCTATTTCTCTCTCTCCCTCTCCTTCTCCCTTCCTCTCTGAAATCAATAAAAATATATTTAAAAAGAAAAGACTTGTCATCATTAAAGAAAACTTGAAAAATAATGAGGAATAATCTAATCTATGACTTTTAATTTGTGCCTATTTCATTCTGGTATGTGATCACATGTACCCATGTCTCATTACAGATAAGCATAAGCATTCATGTTACCTTAGTCTGCTTTGTTGTTGTTGTTGTTGTTGTTGTTGTTGTTTAATGCCCCTGACCAGAATCGAACCCAGGACCCTTCACTCTGCAGGCTGATGCTCTATCCACTGAGCCAAACCAGTTAGGGCTATTAGTCTGCTTTTTTTTTAACCTTAAGATTATTCCCGGTTTCTACATAGTTTTCATAATGATTTTTTTCTTTAAGAGACGCACTACCTCCTGGGACTTCTGTGATGAAAGTGCCTTTGATTGCTAAACTCCTTAAGGGAGGAACCATATACTTTCAACCCTTCTAATGACAAGAACAGTGTGGGAATATGCTAGTCCTCATTAAGTGTTTGTAGCCTTGAAACACACACACACACACACACACACACACACACACACACTAGTAGAAGATAAATTCTGGGAATAAATGACCATCAAAGGACTGAGATCTAATCAATCCTTGCACACAATGTGGCACGAGTTTCCTGAAAATGCAGCTAAAAACACAAATACTATCAACCACACATAGTTCTCCATGTTCAAACCTTCAAAACAATATTGTGGTCATACCTTTGACTCTATGCAGGCAATGTTCCTGCCTACACTTACACAGAAAATAAAAATAGACCACATGTTAGGCCACAAAACAAGTCTTAATAAATTCAAGAAAATTGAAATATCAAGAATCTTCTTTGACCACAAAAATATGAAACTAGAAATCAATTACAAAAATATAGGAAAATTACACATGGACGCTACAAAACATGTTATTAAACAATGAATGGGTTAACAGTGAGGTCAAGGAAGAAATCAAAAGTTACCTTGAGAGAAAATAAACACACAACAACACAAATTTTATGGGACACTGAAAAAATAGTCCTCAGAGAAAAATTCAGCAATAGAGGCCTTCCTTAGGAAGTAAGAAGTCTCAATCTAACCTTTTACCTAAAGGAACTAGAAACACAACAACAAACAAATATTAACGTGAGTAGAAGGAAGGAAATAATAAAGATCAGAGTGGAAATAAATGAAGTAGATCTAAAAAGCAATGCAAAAGATCAATGAAACCAAGGGTTTGTTCTTTGAAAAGATAAACAAGATCAATAAACTTTTAACCAGAGTCACCAAGAAACAAAGAGAGAAGACCCAAATAAATGAAATAAGAAGTGAAGGAGAAAAGTAATAACTGACACCTCAGAAATACAAAATATTATAGCCCTAGCTTGCAGACTGAAGGGTCCCGAGATGTTTCTCTCTGTCTCTCGCTCTCCCTTCCACTCTTTCAAAAAGTCAATGGAAAAAGATCCTCGGGTGAAGATTAACACACACACACACACACAAAGGAAATATTACAAACAACTGTATGCCAACAAATTGGACAATCTGGAAAAAATGGATCAATTCCTAGAAACCTACAGCCTTTCACAATTGAATCAAGAAGAAACAAAACTGAACAGACCAATTAGAGCTAGTGAAATAGATAAGAATAAACTACTAGCTAACAAAAGTCCTGGATGGATGGATTAACAGGTGAGTTGTACCAAACATTCAGTAAAAGAACTAGTGCCTATACTCTTCAAACTATCCAAAAAATCCAAGAGGAAGGAACACTTCCAAGCTCTTTTCATGAGGCCAGCATTATCCTAATGCCAAAACTAGATAAAGACACTACAAAGAGTATTACAGGTCCATATCCCTGATGAACATCGATGCTAAAATCCTCAACAAAATATTAGCAAATTGGATCCAGCAGTATATTAAAAAGATCATACATCATGACCAAGTGGGATTTATTCCAGGGATGCAAGGTTGGTACAATATTTGCAAATCAATAAACATGACACATCACTAAACAAATCGAAAGACAAAAATCACATGATCATACCAATAGAAGCAGAAAAAGCATTCGACAAAATGCAACACCCATTTTTGATAAAAACTCTCAGTAAAATGGGAATAGAGGGAGCATATATCAACATAATAAAAGCCATATATGACAAACCTACAGTGAACATCATACTCAATGGGAAAAAACTAAAAACATTTCCCCTAAGAAGAGGAACAAAACAGGGATGTCCACTTTTACCACTCTTATTCAACATAGTACTAGAAGTCCTAGCCACAACAATCATACAAGAAGAGGAAATAAAAGGCATCAATATTGGAAAGGAAGAAGTAAAACTCTCATTATTCACAGGTGACATGATATTGTACATAGAAACACCTAAAGGTTCGACCAAAAAACTACTAGATTTAATGAATTTTACAATGTAGCAGGATACAAAATCAACACCTCAAAATCAGTGGCTTTGTTATACACCAATAATGAATTCTCAGAAAGAGAAACTAAACAATCTCATTTACCATTGCAACAAAAAATTTAAAATACTTAGGAATAAACTTAACCAAGGAGGTAAGAGACTTGTACTCAAAAAACTATAGGACATTGAAAAAAGAGAAGATGTAAACAAGTGGGAGAATATACCGTGTTCATGGATTGGTAGAATCAACATCATTAAAATGTCCATACTACCCAAGATAATCTACAGATTCAATGTAATACCTATTAAAATACCAACAGCATATTCCCCAGATCTAGAAAAAATACTCCAAAAATTTATATGGAACCAAAAAAAAACCCCTGAATAGCTGCAGCAATCTTGAGAAAGAACAACAAACTTTGAGGAATCACAATACCAGATATCAAGTTATACTTCAAAGCCACCATAATCAAAACAGCCTGGTACTGGCACAAGAACGAACATATAGATTAGTGGAACAAAACAGAGACCCCAGAAATAGACCCAAGCCATTACACTCAATTAATATTTGACAAAGGAAGCAAGAGCATACAATGGGGTCAAGACAATCTCTTCAATAAATGGTGTTGGGAAAATTGGACAGATACATGCAAAAAAATGAAACTAGCCCACCAACTTACACTATACATAAGAATAAACTCAAAATGAATAAAAGACTTAAATATAAGTTGGGAAATGATAAAAATCCTAGGAGAAACTAAAATCTCAGACATCTATTGTAGCAATATATTGACAGATACATCTCCTCGGGCCAAGGAAACTAAGGAGAAAATAAACAAGTGGGACTGCATCAAAATAAAAAGCTCTGCACAGCAAAAGAAATCATCAACAAAATGAAAAGGGAGCCCACTGTATGGGAGAACATATTTGGCAATGATACATCTAATAAAGGGTTAATGTCCAAAATATATAAGGAATTCATACAATTTAACAAAAGAAGATAATCCAATTAAACAATGTGCAACGGACCTAAATAGACACTCTTCAAAGTGGACATACAGAAGGTCAAGAGACATGAAAAAAATGCTCAAAGTCACTAGTCATCTGAGAGATGCAAATAAAAATGACAATGAGGTATCACCTCACACCTGTCAGAATGACTATCAGCCAATCAAATGACAGGTGCTGGTGATGATGTGGAGAAAAGGGAACCCTAGTACACCCCTGCCATTATGGAAAACAGTATGGAATTTCCCCAAAAAATTAAATATGGAACTGATACTTGAACTAGTGATCCCACCTCCAGGAATATATCCTAAGAAACCCTAAACACCAATCAAAAAGAATGTATGCACCCCTGTGTTCGTTGCAGCACAATTGACAATAGCTAAGATCTGGAAACAGCCCAAGTGCCCATCAGTAGATGAGTGGGTAAAAAAGCTGTGGTACAGCCCTAGCCAGCTTGGCTCAGTGGGTAGAGTGTCAGCCTGCGGACTGAAGGGTCCCAGGTTCAATTCTGGCCAAGGGCACATGCCTGGGTTGCAGGCTCGATCCCCAGTAGGGGGTGTGCAGGAGGTAGCTGATCAATGATTCTCTCTCATCATTTGTGTTTCTCTCTCTCCCTCTCCCTTCCTCTCTGAAATCAATAAAGAAAATATATATATATATATATATATATATATATATATATATATATATTTTAAAAAGCTGTGGTACATTTATACCATGGAATACTATGCAGCAGTAAAAAAGAAGAATCTCTTACCCTTTGAGACAGCATGGAGGGACTTGGAGAGTATCATGCTACGTGAAATAAGCCAGTCAGAGAAAGACAAGTATCACATGATCTCACTCATATGTGGAATCTAATTAACAAAGTAAACTGATGAACAGAGTGGATCCAGAGACATGGAATCATGGAACAGAGTGTGGAATCTAGGGGGGAAGGTGGGTGGGATGTAATGAACCAAAGAACTTGTATGCATATACATATACAGTATACATAACCCATGTACACAGATAATAGAGTGGTGAAGGCCTTGGGCAGGGGTGAGGGGTTGAAGGGGGTCAATGGGGAGAAAAAGGAGGCATCTGAAATACTTTGAACAATAAAGAATTATTTTAAAAAATTTAATTTTATTTTTTTAAAATATATTTTATTGATTTTTTTTACAGAGAAGAAGGGAGAGGGCTAGAGAGTTAGAAACATCAATGAGAGAGAAACATTGACCAGCTGCCTCCTGCACACCCCCTACTGGGGATGTGCCCGCAACCAAGGTACATGCCCTTGACCGGAATCGAACATAGGACCTTTCAGTCCACAGGCCGATGTTCTATCCACTGAGCCAAACCAGTTAGGGCTAATTTTTTTAAATTAAAAAAAAAAACCCACACAGGATGTCTATACGTAGGTTCAACCTCTTACCACAGAGGTATTATCACACATGCATGCAGACTCTGAAAAGAAGGAACTAGCAGCTGAAACAAAGGCTGGAATTAAGGTATGTGTTAATCATCCTCGGAGAACAAGGATATAAACAGATAGGGACATGTTTATGTTCTTGGGAAGGAGGCTAAGGGGAGGCTAATATTTCAAAGGTTTGCTGTAAGTGGTAATTTTTTTAAATCTTTGTATGTCCCAGCTTACACAAATCCTGCATGTCTTAGTGGCTGCCTATAGCTCTGGTTGAGGGAACTGTGTTTGTAAAATATATTTGGGGTAAATACTTAAATAAAATTAATATCTTTAAAGTTTTTTTATTTTTAATATATTTTATTGATTTTTTACAGAGAGGAAAGGAGAGGGATAGTTAGAAACATCGATAAGAGAGAAACATTGATCAGCTGCCTCCTGCATACTCCCTACTGGGGATGTGCCTGCAGCCAAGGTACATGCCCTTGACTGGAATCGAATCTGGGACCCCTTAGTCCGCAGGCCAACGCATAATCCACTGAGCCAAACCGGCTAGGGCAAAATTAATATCTTTAAAAATGGCTATCTTGCTTGGAATTTCAAATTAGAGAAAGGTGGCATAGTGAATAGGGATTTCTGAGTGTTCAGCAATCAAATGCCTTGAAAAATAGTAAGTGTATATTGAAATTACTTTGAATATATCAATTTGAGAAAAAATTATTTTTTTCTAATGAATTTATTGGAGTTGCATTGGTCAATAAAATTATACAATCAAACCAGTTCTTGAACATCTCCCATCTCAAACAACTGGGTTCTTGACCAAGTTATTCATAGAGAACATATCTTGGTTATTGGAATAAATTTCAGTTCTCAACCTGACTACCTTTTCAGGCTGATACAGCAGCATGATAAAAAAAAACCTCTCTCAGGCCACAAAGGAGAAAATACAATATGAGTCAGGTTACCTTAAATCTCACCTTGTTAACATCTCAGGAAATTGTGCTGTGAATTTTTTCCCCCTGTGGTTGCTATTGAAATAGACGATTAGCACAATTTTAAAATATAAAGAGGCTATCAAGAGTGCTGATTTCGCTACAGGTGTGAAAGTGTTCATGAAACACTTGAACAGGCAATTGAACAGGTAGAAAAGTTATTGATTTGGATAAATGAAAGGAAGTCAGCTAGTGACAGCATTTCAGAGGCAATGGTATGTGAAAAAGTGAAGATGCTGCATTTGACCTCCTGAAAGACACCCTTGGAATGAGTGCTGAAAGTGATTTGTTTGAGGCTTGTAGGGGATGGTTTGATAAATTAAGAAAAGAATTGTGTTTGCTTATAGATTAAACAGTACATTAAACATGTACTTTATACAAGAAAGGTGAAAACAATCATTTGGAGGTCTGGAACAAATTAATTCCATTTTCATTATTTCTAATGAGGAAAAAATGATTTAGTTTTTGAAAAAATTGCTTCTCTAACAGCCTTCAGGAAAGAATTAAGTTCGAGAACCAAGGTTCCACTGTATAGGTATCAAGTGTACCATCTATAGTACATTGTCTGCACATTGCATTGTGCACTTTGCATTTAAAGTCTAGTCTCCTTTTTTCTTTATTTTTTTAAAATATATATTTCTTTATTGATTTCAGAGAGGAAGGGAGAAGGAGAGAGAGATAGAAACATCAATGACAAGAGAGAATCATTGATCGGGGATTGAGCCCACAACCCAGGCATGTGCCCTTAACCAGAATCGAACCTGGGACCCTTCAGTCCGCAGGCTGACGCTTTATCCACTGAGCCGAGCCAGCTAGGGCATTCCCTTTTTTCATTATGAATCCCCTTTACCCCTTTACCCTCTTCCCTCTATCCCTACACTCCTCCCCCCCCCCCCCCCCCCGGCTTCCCCTAGTAATCACCATACTGTGGTCTGTGTCTATGAGCCTTTTTTTTTCTTAATTCCTTTACCTATTTCACTCACTCCTCCAGCCCTCTCCCCTCTGACAGCTGTCAGTCTGTTCTCCATATCTATTAGTCTGTTTCTATTTTGTTTATTCATTTTGTTCATTAGATTTCACATATAAGTGAAATGATATGGTATTTGTCTTTCTCTGACTGGCTTATTTCACATAGCATAATACCAGGTTCATCCAGGCTGTTGCAAAAGGTAAAATTTCCTTTTTTACAGCTGAGTTGTATTCCATTGTTTAAATGTACCACAGCTTTTTAGTCTGATGGGCACTTGGGCTGCTTCCAAAACTTGGCTGTTGTAACTAGCACAGCAATGAACATAGGAGGGGTCACATATTCTTCCAATTAGTGTGTCAGCTTTCTTTGGATATATTCCCAGAAGGTGAATCACTGGGTCAAGGCAGTTTCATTTTTAATTTTTTAAAGAACCTCCACACTGTTTTCTACAGTGGCTGTATCAGCCTGCATTCCCACCAACAGTGTATGAGGGTTCCCTTTTCTCCACAGCCTGGCCAGCATTTGTGGATTCTTTAATCATAGCCACTCTGACAGGTGTGAGGCAATATCTCATTGTAGTTTTAATTTGCATTTCTCTGATGATTAGTGACATTGAGCATCTTTTCATATGTCTATTGGCAATCTGTGCGTCCTCTTTGGAGAAGTGTCTGCTCAGGTCCTTTGCCCATTTTTTAATTGGATTGTTTGTTTTTTTGGTGTTGAGTTTTTTATAAATTTTTGATATTAACCCCTTATCAATGCATCATTGGCAAATATGTTATCCCATTCAGTGGGTTGTTTTTTCATGTTGTTGATCATTTCCTTTGCTGTGCAAAAACTTTTTAGTTTGATATAGTCCCATTTGTTCGTGGGTTTTTTTTTTTCTTTTGTTTCCCTTGCCCAAGGAGATATATCACATACAAAAATTGCTACAAAAAATTTGCAGAGAGAGGGGGGTCTTTGGTATCTCATCCTTTTCTGATGAGGACGTCAGTTTAATCAGATCAGGGCGCCACTCGTAGGACCTCTTTTAACCTTCATTACCTTTCTAAAGCCTTATCTCCGAATAACATCACATTGGGGGTTAGGGCTTCAATATCTGACTTTCGGGGTGGACACACATCAGTCCATAACATTCTGCCCTCTAGTCTCACAAAATCCATGTCCTTCTCACATGCAAAATGCATCCATTCCATTTCAACATCCTCCACAATCTTAACCCATTCCAGCATCAAAAGCTTCATCTAGATATCATCTAAATCAGGTCTGTGTGAAACTGAGCTGTGATTCATTTTGAATTCTTGAGAGAGAAGCAAGAACGTTTAGTCTGAAACAGGGCTTTAAGATTTCAATATATGAGTTGGGAGTTGGGGGGGCACATTCAGTCTGTACTTTTGAATTAAAATATTTTTAAAGTTGAATATCTCTTAGGTACCTCTGTGACCAGGTCCTCCTGCCTTGATGGATTATACACTTGAACCCAACATGACAACAAGTGACTACTACTACCCTGATATCTTCTCAAGCCCCTGTGATGGGGAAGTTATCCAGAGAGAAAGCAAGTTGCTTCTTGCCATCTTTTACTGCCTCCTGTTTGTGTTCGGTCTTCTGGGAAACAGCGTGGTCATCCTGGTCCTTGTCATCTGCAAGAAGCTGAAGAGCATCACAGACATCTACCTCTTGAACCTGGCCCTGTCTGACCTGCTTTTTGTCTTCTCCTTCCCCTTTCAGACTCACTATCAGCTCGACCAGTGGGTGTTTGGGACTGTTATGTGCAAGGTAGTCTCTGGCTTTTATTACATTGGCTTCTTCAGCAGCATGTTCTTTATCACCCTCATGAGCGTGGACAGGTACCTGGCAATTGTCCATGCTGTGTATGCCATGAACGTGAGGACAGCCAGAGTGGGCACAGCCCTGAGCCTGGGAGTCTGGCTGACCGCCGTCATGGCCACCAGCCCACTGCTCGTATTTTACCAAGTGGCCTCTGAAGATGGCGTCCTCCAGTGTTATTCGTCTTATAATCACCAGACTTTAAAGTGGAAGCTTTTCACCCACTTTGAAATAAATATCTTAGGCCTGCTGATCCCATTCACCATCCTAATGTTTTGCTACATTAGCATCCTGCACCAGCTCAAGAGTTGCCAGAACCAGAACAAGACCAAGGCCATCCAGTTGGTACTCATCGTGGTGATTGCATCTTTAGTCTTCTGGGTCCCATTCAATGTGGTCCTCTTCCTCACTTCCCTGCATGACCTGCACATCTTGGACGGATGTGCCATGAGCCAGCAGCTGATTTATGCCACCCATGTCACAGAAATCATTTCCTTCACTCACTGCTGCGTGAACCCTGTTATTTATGCTTTCGTGGGTGAGAAGTTCAAGAAACACCTCTCAGAAATATTTCAGAAAAGTTGCAACCACATCTTCCTCTTCTTGGGGAGGCCAATCATCAAGGATATGGGGGAGAAACCATCCTCCTCCTACCAGCACTCCACCCGTTCCTCCAGCATAGACTACATTTTGTGAGGACGGTGCCTCAAAGTGGGTCTCTGCTTTCCCAGCCACTCCTCTTCCAAAGGACAAAAATGGTTTATACTGGGGTCTGAGTATCTTTTTAGTCTTAGAAATTTGGTTATAGACACAAGATATATTTCACATTAAACTTGTATTAGTAGGAATGTATTGAAGTTGTATATAGGAAACCCTTTCTCAAAAACACTTTCAAGTGCTGTTATAATTCTTATTTCAATGCTTTTGCATACAAAATAAAAGTATTTTGTTTTGAGTGACTGAAGTTTCTGGGGTAAAATGTCTGGGCTTGTATAGCAGGGATCCAAAGGAGGATAAAATTAATCAGGGCGAATTTTATTTTGTTACTTTTTTTTAGCTGTGGAATTTTAGGCAACTTACTTTAAATGCTTCAGTTAGTTTCCTTACATGTAAAATACATACCTTTGATTCATGTGAGAGGATCATACAGGGTTACGAAACTGTGTTCTGATGCCACCTACCTGCCATTCAGTAGCTGACAGTGACAAGAGTCGCCTGCAGTAGAAGAACTGGAGCTTAGTTCTGTATGCGTTTGGTTATATGTGTCATATGTTAAGAATATGTCAAGGGAAGACTGAAGAACTATTCCAGATTGAAGGAGACTACAGAGACATGACCGCTAACAAGTATATAATCCTAAATTGGATTCTAAATCCGGGGGGAAGTGCTGTGAAGGACCGTTTGGGTACAGTTGGTAAAATCTGAATTTGAACTATATATGCGATAACCCAAGTATGAAAGTATCAGAAGAGATAAAACAGAGAAACACCGCCCTGGCCGGTTTGGTTCAGTGAATAGAGCGTCAGCCTGCGGACTGAAAGGTCCCAGGTTTCATTCCAGTCAAGGGCATGTACCTTGGTTGCGGACACATCCCCAGTAGAGGGTGTGCAGGAGGCAGTTGATCGATGTTTCTAACTCTCCGTCTCCCTTCCTTTCTGTAAAAAATTAAACACACACACACACACACACACACACACACACACACACACAAAGAAACACTTAGAACAGCAACAGGTACAACAGTGAATGTTACCTGTTATTACTTACTAGGAAGTAAGCCCCATGAGGGCATCAACTTCATCTGTTTTATTCACTGCTGTATCCCCAGAGCCTGGAATAGCCCCCAAAACAAAACTCCTCCAGAAGTACCAACCATGCTCCGGGGTGGGGGCAGGGAAACGGCGGGTCCTGCAGTTCCGATGTCTTCACCAGGTGGCAGTAAGGAGCGCGCCCTCACCTGCTCCAGGCCAGCCTCCGACCCCGGAAGTTAAATCCCCGGGCTCTTTCTAGTTCCTCCAGCCTTCTCCACCCCTGATACATTGAGCCTAATCCTCTCCAGCCCTGAAGTCTGGGCAGGATGTGCCGGAGGGCAGAGCCGCGGTGTCTGCCCAGCGAGTGAAAAGCTGCTCGTGGTTCCCGGGCGCAGGCTCGTACGCCAGCCCGGAGCCACGCGCGCAGCCCGGGACCCCGCAGGTCCCGACGCCGACAGGTGCAGACGGTAGCGAGCCCCCGCCGAGAAACGCGTCATCTCCTCCAGAGTCGCCAGGGCCGGGCCGGAGCTGCCGCCCACGGCCTCCCGAGTCCCGTGCACTCGCAGACCTCCTCCATGATTCAGAAGTCACGCCCGGCGCTGCTGCAACCTCAGGATGTGGGAGACAGGATGGAAACGCTTATGGTAAACTGCGGGGAAGGGAAGGCAGAGGGTCCCGGGCTGCCGGCTCAGGGAGGCTGCCAAGGCTCAGCGGCCCTTGTGGACCCTTTCCTGCGACCCGGGTGCGTGCAGATTGGGGGGCTTGGCGAGGAGGGAGGAGGGAGGAGAGGATTGCAGCTTGGGACACACGACCAAAGGTCGCGCCGGTGCAGTGAATGGTATCTGGGTAGAGATGGGCGGAATTGCCGAGGCCCAGGGGGGGGGGGGGGGGCGGGACAGGTTGGGGGGGGCGGGGAATGTGCACGTGAGGCCCCAAACGAGGTGCGAGCGCGACGGGTCGCCGCTTAGAGTTGGGTGCCTGGAGTGACGGAGGGGGAGGACAGTGGGCAGTTATTTGGACCATCTCAAGGCCAAGGCGGAGACGTTGGCATCGCTGCGGGCGGAGGGAGGGGCATCTTCGGGTCTCCAGCCCCCAGCGGGCAGGGAAGGGGTGCGGTCGGCCGGCGCCGCGAGGCCACGCCCCCGGGCGTCCGGATTGGCTGCCGCGGTTGGGCCACCGAGTCCCCATTGGTGGTGACGGAGGCGGGGCTGCTACGTCAAGCTCTGGCCTGGAGATTTATCGGATTTACAATTGAATTGGATTTAGGATTTCCTTGTTTACTTTTAAACTTTTTTTTTTTTTAATTGATTTCAGAGAGGAAAGGAGAGGGAGAGAGACACATCACGGATGAGAGAGAATCATCCATCTGCTGCCTCCTGCGCGCCCCCTTCTGGGGATCTAGCCACAACCCGGCTTGTGCCCTGACCAGGAATAGAACCATGACCACCTGGTTCCTAGGTTGACGCTCAAGCACTGAGCCATGCCGGCTGGGCTAGGATTTTTTTTTTTTTTAAGGGGTGTAAAAATTGCTTGGGGAACTAGTTTGCTGACTATTTAAGTGCTACTATTTGTGTACCTGTGTAGTATAGTTTGGTTCTTTTTGCCCTACAAAACAAAGAAACTGGATTACTCATTTTATTTACCTTGAATAATTTTGGCTATTTAGGAAAAATCAAATAGTTATCGGCTCTATTTATATATTTTTCAAATATTTATTGAGCCAATAATATGCCTAAGCACTGTGCTATGAAAAAAGGATGTGATGCCGAAGCCGGTTTGGCTCAGTGGATGGAGCGTCGGCCTGCGGACTGGGGGGTCCCGGGTTCGATTCCGGTCGGGGGCATGTGCCTGGGTTGCGGGCATATCCCCAGTGGGAGATGTGCAGGAGGCAGCTGATCGGTGTTTCTCTCTCATCGGTGTTTCTCTCTCATCGATGTTTCTGGCTCTTTGTCTCTCTCCCTTCCTCTCTGTGAAGAATCAATAAAATATATTTAAAAAAAAAAAAGAAAGAAAAAAGGATGTGAAAAAGATAGTTTAAGTAATGGAGAAGGTTCTTTTTTTAATCCTCACCTGCTTTTTTATTGGTTTTATAGGACACATTTGTAACCTGTGAGAGGAAGAGAGAGAAACATTGATGTGAGAGTGAAACATCGATCGATTGCCTCCTGCGTGCACCTCAACCAGGGATGGAACCCAAAACTTGGGCATGTGCCCTGACAGGGAATTGAACCCAAGATCTTTCATGTACCAATGACACTCCAACCGTCTGAGCCACACCAGCCAGGGCTGATTCATTCATTTTTTTTTTTAAATATATTTTATTGATTTTTTACAGAGAGGAAGGGAGAGAGATAGAGAGTTAGAAACATCGATGAGAGAGAAACATCGATCAGCTGCCTCCTGCACATCTCTTACTGGGGATATGCCCGCAACCCAGGTATATGCCCTTGACCGGAATCGAACCTGGGACCTTTCAGTCCGCAGGCCGATGCTCTATCCACTGAGCCAAACCGGTTTTGGCAAATGATTCATTCATTTTTGACAGTTGAGCACCTACAGTGTGCCAGGCTCCATGCTAGAGGTACCCATGAGCTGTACAACCAGGACCTGTCCTGGACCCTCAGTCATAGGGAGATGGGCTCAGGTGTGGTGGAAGCACGGATGGGGGTTAGGTCTAAGCAGAGGCCCAGATTAATTAGACATGGGAGGAGTGTGGGCTGAGTTCTCACAGGTGAGAAGAAGGCAGAGGGTCCATTGTAACTGCAGGGTGTAAGAGGCAGGAGGCTGAGAGCACAGGCAACAAAGATAAGACGGGGCCTGTTGATTCGTGGAAGGTTCTGCAAACCAGCAGTTTGGACTTTGTCCTGAGAGGAATAGAAACAGACAGTATTGTTTTTAAATTTTAATTCAAGTCTCTCCCTGAAGATGTTTGCCCCTGGAAGCAGTGTGGTCAGATTTGCAGTTTTAAAAGATGACTGTGGCTGCAGGCTAGAGGGATCAGAGAGATGAGGTGAGGGAAGAGGTGGTGGCTGTCACTGAGGATGCTGGGGCCCTGAGCTGGGATGACAGCAGGTGAATTTGAGAGCTGTTAGGTCCACAGCAGTTCTCAACCTGTGGGTTACGACCCCTTTGGCAGTCGAACGACCCTTTCACAGGGATCACCTAAGACCATCCTGCATATCAGATATTTACATTACGATTCATAACAGTAGCAACATTGCAGTTATGAAGTAGCAATGAAAATAATTTTATGGTTGGGTCACAACATGAGGAACTGTATTTAAAGGGCCAGAAGGTTGAGAACCACTGTGTTAGGAGGTAGGATGAGCAGGTGCAGAGGGACCGAGTCAGGGGAGCTGCCCAGGTTTCTGGCTAGGGCAGTGGGTCGGTAAATGGCACGGCATTCACTGGGATAGGGCAGCCAGGAGAAGGCGCAGGTTGGGGGTGAGGGAGGGAGATGAGTTCAGGTTTGGAAATGTGCCTGTGGCACAGCTGAGTACATGGATATGTGGGTCTGAAGCTCTGGAAGGAGTTGCAAGTGTGGACAGAGGGCTGGAGATGGAGCCATGGGAGTGGACTGCTGTCAGGGAAAGAAGGGGAGCGTTTCCACCCAAAAAAGAGGCCAGAGAAGTGGGAGGCAATCCCTGAAGCCAGGAGAGAGCATCCCAAGACGAAGGCAGCAGTGGTCAACAGTGGAGCCATGTGCCCACTTCAGGCTGGGAGTGTGGTGAAAAGAGCCTGAACTTTGAGTCCCCGCCCATTGCTTCAAACGCTGGGTCTTAGGACACATTTGTAACCTGTGTGAGCTCTAGTTTCATTTGCCAAATGGGTAAACACCTAGCTCTTAAGTGTTGTGAGATTTTTGAGGTGGTGGGTGTAGGTGCCTTGCCCAGTGCTGCTCTGGGAGCACGGTGGAGGGTGGGTTGGCACAGTTAGGGCTGGACAATGCCCAGGAGGCCACCAGGATGGATCGGTGGGGGCAGACTCTGGGTGAGGGGTCATCAGCAGGGCTTGGTCATGAAGCAGTAGATAGCCTGAGGAGTCTTATACATTTCCCATGGGGTAAGTCGCTGTGGATTGGAGAGGAGGCAAGTGTGTGGAGAACTGTTGGCTGAGTTTCCATGTTGGAATGTTGAGTTTGAGATGCCTGTGTGCCAATGGGAGGTGGAGGGGGCGTGGGAATATCGGTGTCTGGACCGAGGCTCCTGGGCTGGAGGTGTGGGTGTGGGCGTGGGCGTGGGCGTGGGCGTGGGCGTGAGCAGGGTGAGGTTGCCCTAAGAGGCGGCAGCTGGAGGAGATAAGAGGAACAGCAACATCTGCAGGCAGGCCGAGGAAAAGGAGACCCAGCAGGGCAGCCGGAAGAAGAGAGAGAATCCCAAACTGAGAGGGGAGGCCATCAGCCATCTCAGATGCACCAGAGAAGCCACGTAAGAAACGGATAAAGACGGGAATGGCGTCCTGGGTGCAGTGGGTCCTTGGCAAGCTCACAGGGCAGCTTAGTGGAGAAGCCTCGGCTGGATGGCAGGTGATGGTGGGGGCCTGAGGGGTGCAGAGGGAGAGGAGATGGCTGGCCGTGGAGCTGGGAAGCTGGGGGGGGGCGGGGGGGGGGGCGCCTGTGAGCTTGTTTCCAGGCAACGGAGAGGATGCCTCTGGGTCGGAGAGGCCAAGAGTGCAGGGAAGAATGCTCATTGGTGACGTCTCGGAGGAGGCTGAAAAACACAACACTTGGGGGATGAATATGTGTTAGCAGAAGGAGCGGGCCCCGCTCCTTGGGGGAGGGGCTTTGTGACACAGACCTCTAGTACTACACATTTTGCTCTGTTTCACTGTTGTCTTACCGATTCTTTTTTTAAAAATATTTTTTTGCCGAAACCGGTTTGGCTCAGTGGATAGAGCGTCGGCCTGCGGACTGAAAGGTCCCGGGTTCGATTCCGGTCAAGGGCATGTACCTGGGTTGCGGGCACATCCCCAGTAGGAGATGTGCAGGAGGCAGCTGATCGATGTTTCTCTCTCATCGATGTTTCTAACTCTCTATCTCTCTCCCTTCCTCTCTGTAAAAAATCAATAAAATATATTTTAAAAAGAATATTTTTTTTATTGATTTCAGAGAGGAAAGGGGGGAGAGAGAGAAACATCAGTGATGAGAGAGAACCATTGATCGGCTGCCTCCTGCACACCCCACACTGGGGATCAAGCCCACAACCCAGGCCTGCGCCCTGACTGGGAATCAACCACTGAGCCACTGGCCAGGTAGTCTTGCCAATTCTACCATCCTTTGATACTTTTACAAGCTGCCTGAACGTGGTTATAAACTCCACTACTTACTGTCTGAACTTATCTAATCCTTTCCCCAACAATCTTTTAAGTAATTCCACGTATAACTTGCGACTTGGTCGTTTGGTGGAATGTGGAATGATTTCTCTTCTCTGGAAAGCAAATATCACAGATCATAATCATTTGGGTTACATGATGTGCATAAAGGCAACTTTATATTCATCTTAATAGTGTTTTAGGACCATGTATGCCATTTATTTAAAAATAGCAAGGGGGCCCTAGCTGGTTTGGCTCAGTGGATAGAGCGTAGGCCTGAAGACTGAGGGGTCCCAGGTTCGATTCCAGTCAAAGACACAGGCCCAGGTTGCAGGCTCGTTCCCCAGTAGGGGGCGTGCAGGAGACAGTCGGTCAGTGATTCTCATCATTGATGTTTCTATTCTCTCCCTCTCCCTTCCCCTCTGAAATCAATAAAAATATACTAAAAAAAAATAAATAACGAGTGGGAGAAGACCGTTCTGAATGGAGCTTGCCAAGTAATTCTTTGGAGAAGGCTTTCTTTCTTGACTAGATTTTTACTTTTCACAGTATTTTTTAATTGTTTATCTATCAAGAGCTATTCCTTAGCTCAGATATTCATGTTCCTTAGTTCAGGGACTCAGGTCAGTGACAAACTTCCGTGGAACACAACCCAGAGAGATTCTTGACATTCCAAAGGCACTTTGCACTCTGAAAGATGTCAGTCTTCCTCATCTCCTCAAAATCTTTCTTGGGATCGTAATTTCTGTAGAAATCTGCAAATGTCTTCTTTCTTGGTTCAGCCACACAACACTTACAGCAAGCTGCAACCCCGGGGATGCAGTGATCGCTCCAACAATATGAATCGCAGACGTGTGGCCAGAAGGCTGCGCAGCTGAGGTTTTGTCAAAGCACTGGAAGGCCTGCTCGTCCTACTCATCTTAACACCAGCAGCTGGGGAAACGGGGCAGGGCTGGAGGGTGGGGGGCTGATTGGATTTGTGCAAGTGACTTTTCTTTTTTTTTTTTTTTTTGCAAGTGACTTTTCACAGCCCCATGTGACCGAGGCTGGATCCTGGGGCATGCTGTGAGGGCTCTGCAGCTTGCCTGGGGGAGGACATTTCGTTTTTGATGGGTTGCTGCCCTTCCGGGTGGTGCCTCTGGATTCATCGGTGTGTGACAGTCCTGGCTTAGAGGAGAGCCAGCAAAACCAGCACAGGCCACCGGGCTACCGCACCCTCAGCCAGCTGCATAGGTCTCAGAGAGATGGGTGGTGTCAGGAAAGGGGAAAGTTTTAAATGAAAACATAGGTTTCACAGGAAGTGGCGCCTATGGTCTTACTGTGGCCGAGCTTAAGGTTTCATTTCCTTTGTCTTGTTCCTATAAGCATCTGCAGGCCCTGCGGCCGGGTAGCCTGGAAACCAGCCGTTCAGAGTCCAAACACTGTGTTCAGTCGGTTTTGCTTTTGTGAAGATAAGGAGATGGCCAATCATTTTTATTGTGGGGACACAGATGAAATAGACATGTCGCCCAGTGGGAGCCAGGGTATCAATATGGAGACCAGAGAGCGCCCCTGCCGTGTACTATGCTCTCAGCAACCTTGCAGCCCCATTCACTACTGACTGCGCTTTTCCCTTCTCCGGAGCATGAAGCCAGTAGAGGGCGCCACCAGGTGGTTTCTAGGAGATCCTTCCCCAGGTGAGGCCGCCTGCGGCTGCCCCGCTGACAGCGTTCTCTTGCCCTGCAGTTGCACCCGGTGATCAAGGCTTTCCTGTGCGGCTCCATCAGTGGCACCTGCTCTACCCTCCTTTTCCAGCCCCTGGATCTCCTCAAAACACGCCTGCAGATGCTCCAGCCCTCAGCCCATGGGTAAGGCCTGCTGCCCCCCATTTCCCTGAGGAACTGGTCTCAGAACCTCTCTCTGGCCCAGGAGCACCTGTACCGTGTGAAGTCCACCTCCATTCTGTTGGCTGCTGGCTGTTGGAAGCAGGCCAGGCCCTCCCTGCCTTGATGGGTTTTGTGTATATTCTTCTCTGTGAATATTTTTTTACATTAACTAGTGTAATTGATGTAATTTAATGTTGATTGAACGGGGTCCTGCCCTGAGCAGCTTCCTGGATCTGCCGGGGTGACATTTGCCTGTTATTGTGCTAGCCCGTCGTGTCCCTGTGCTGCCAGTATGGAGTGTCTTTCTTGCTTCCCCGCCTTGGGCTCAGCACCATGGGCAGTGTACTAAATATGCATGAACTGGAAGGATAAATCAGGTTATTCCATTGTTTGTAGGATGACTGGGCAGATAAACATGTAAGTGTCAAATCATGACACTTAAGAACTCCGAGATTCTAAGTGCCCTGAAGGGTCCACGCAGAGGAGTCTTGGAGCAGGGAGTTCCCCATGCGGATGTGGTCTGTGACTTTCCCTCCCTGTTGTCTGCCCCAGGTCCAGGCGCGTCGGGATGCTCACTCTGCTCCTGCAGGTGGTCCGCACCGAGAGTCTTCTGGGCCTGTGGAAAGGGATGTCCCCTGTAAGCTGCCTTTTGAACATTCTCTTGCACCCTCTCCTTCATAACCATTTCTCATCTACCCCATGTATCCTCCTTTAAGCAAACGTGAGAGGTGGGAGTGGTGGGAGGACCTGCGTGGTCTTCCTGCCTGTCTCGCTGTTGCTCCCTTTCTGTGTGAGGGCTGGGAGACATGCACCTGTACACTAACAAGGTCCAGTGCGCCTGTACACTAACAAGGTCCAGTGCGCCTGTACACTAACAAGGGCCAGTGAGCCTGTACACTAACAAGGGCCAGTGCGCCTGTACACTAACAAGGGCCAGTGCGCCTGTACTCTAACAAGGGCCAGTGCGCCTGTACACTCACAAGGTCCAGTGCGCCTGTACACTCACAAGGTCCAGTGCGCCTATACACTCACAAGGTCCAGTGCGCCTCTACACTCACAAGGTCCAGTGCGCCTGTACTCTAACAAGGTCCAGTGCGCCTGTACACTCACAAGGGCCAGTGCGCCTATACACTCACAAGGGCCAGTGCGCCTGTACACTCACAAGGTCCAGTGCGCCTATACACTCACAAGGTCCAGTGCGCCTGTACTCTAACAAGGTCCAGTGCGCCTGTACACTCACAAGGGCCAGTGCGCCTGTACACTAACAAGGTCCAGTGCGCCTGTACTCTAACAAGGGCCAGTGCGCCTGTACACTAACAAGGTCCAGTGCGCCTGTACACTCACAAGGGCCAGTGCGCCTGTACTCTAACAAGGTCCAGTGCGCCTGTACACTAACAAGGGCCAGTGAGCCTGTACACTGACAAGGGCCAGTGCGCCTGTACACTGACAAGGGCCAGTGCGCCTGTACACTAACAAGGGCCAGTGCGCCTGTACTCTAACAAGGGCCAGTGCGCCTGTACACTAACAAGGGCCAGTGCGCCTGTACTCTAACAAGGGCCAGTGCGCCTGTACACTCACAAGGTCCAGTGCGCCTGTACACTCACAAGGTCCAGTGCGCCTGTACACTCACAAGGTCCAGTGCGCCTATACACTCACAAGGTCCAGTGCGCCTATACACTCACAAGGTCCAGTGCGCCTGTACTCTAACAAGGTCCAGTGCGCCTGTACACTCACAAGGGCCAGTGCGCCTATACACTCACAAGGGCCAGTGCGCCTGTACACTCACAAGGTCCAGTGCGCCTATACACTCACAAGGTCCAGTGCGCCTGTACACTCACAAGGGCCAGTGCGCCTGTACACTAACAAGGTCCAGTGCGCCTGTACTCTAACAAGCTAGTGCAGCTTCTACCTCACTCCCCTCCTTGGGTGGAAGGTAACTGAGGCATGTCCTCCACCTATGCCCAGAGTTCCCCAAAGGGATTCGTTGCCCGTGGGAGTAACTGATTAGATAACACGCCCTCTGTTGACCGTCTTCCCTCTCTCCTGTTGGTGTTCCCTCCACACCTTAAAGCTTAAGGCTTAAGCCAACTGCTTGCATGCAAATCCCGGGTCCTTTGGGGAAACCCAGCTAAGACAGTATCTGATAGTGCCCATCTTTGATTTCTTTCCTCCTCCAACTCTTACCACTCCCACCCCCCTTCCCTGCAGTCCATTGTGAGGTGTGTCCCTGGTGTTGGAATCTACTTCGGGACTCTCTACTCTCTGAAGCAATACTTCCTGCGAGGCCATCCCCCCACTGCCATGGAGTCCGTCATGCTGGGGGTGGGCTCCCGCTCGGTCGCAGGGGTCTGCATGTCGCCTATCACTGTGATCAAGACGCGTTACGAGGTGAGTTTGACCGCTTTAGGCCCTCGGGATGGGTAAACAGAGGCCTGAAGCTCCTTGAGTCCAGTGGCCACTGATGTCACCTCCCAGAGAACCCATTTGAGTATTCAGGCCAAGACATGTGTGAGCCAAGGCCCCAGTGCCCTGGGAAGGCCACCCACCCTGCAGTTGGCTGCTTCAGGCTCGCACCCAGGGCCACTGTGCGAGCCCCTGTTCTGTGCTTCCTTTGCAGAGCGGGAGGTACGGCTACGAGAGCGTCTACGCAGCCCTGCGGAGCATCTACCGCAGCGAGGGCCACCGGGGCCTCTTCAGTGGCCTGACGGCGACACTCCTTCGTGATGCCCCCTTTTCTGGAATCTACCTAATGTTTTACAACCAGACCAAAGCCATCGTGCCCCATGGTACGGGTAAAGGAAGGTGTGGTGGGGAAAAGATCTCCCGAAACGCCTTCTCACCACTTTCTCTGCGACTGTGAAACTGTTCATTGCTCTTAGCAGCTCCAGATCCTCAGCACAGTTTTAAGAACGGAGCCAGGGCCAGGCGCTGGGGTGCAGTGGGCAGCACAGACGTGGTCTCTGCTCTTTCACGTGCAGCCTTTGGAAAGGGATGTTCTGTAATTCTTGGTGGGGGATGGGGCAGAACAGAGCACTTCTCCATAGGCCCTTAAGAATACTTCCTAAATTTGCCTGATTCTAAGATTGCAAGAGGACTGCGTAAGTGATATTGTGTCCCAAGTACCTTAATATCGGGAAGCTCATGACATTAGTCTGACACATTGTGGGTAATGTTAACTTTTTATCATGTTGATAAGGTAGCATCTCCATTGAAAACTCTATTATTATTATTATTATTATTATCATTATTATTATTATTTTGTAATTTGTATCTCTGTGGGGAGATACTTTGAAACTACATAAATCCATATAAAACTTCCCGTTCCCTTCATCCCTATGTTTGAGCACTAGTCATTGGTTCTTGTTGAATCAATTGTGATGATTGTAAAAAGGTGAATTTTCACTCCATCAACACTTATTCGTTATACCTTTAAATTTTTTAATTCTTAACTTTGTT
Source organism: Myotis nattereri (assembly GCF_964212035.1). Lineage (NCBI taxonomy): Eukaryota > Metazoa > Chordata > Mammalia > Chiroptera > Vespertilionidae > Myotis > Myotis nattereri. The sequence continues at coordinate 54,876,849 of NC_138089.1, forward strand.
TGAATCCAGGCCCTTCTGGCTATGGGGAAAAATTAGTGAGCACCTTGGCATTGACACTTATCTGATGATGAGATTTATTTACAATGGAATGTTCCCTCTGTCCTATTCCAGACCAGTTGGATGCAGCCCTTATTCCCGTTGTAAATTTCACCTGTGGGATATTTGCTGGTGTTCTGGCCTCACTGGTGACTCAGCCTGCAGATGTTATCAAAACTCATATGCAGCTCTCCCCAGTGAAATTTCGGTGGATTGGCCAGGCAGTGACAATCATCTTCAAAGTAAGGCTGTACAATCAATATTTGTTCTTATTGTGCTTAAGGCACTCTCTCTAGAGTAGCAGTAGCCCTTATCCTTTACCCAGTAGAATCACCTGGGGAGCTTTTAAAAATCCCCACAACCTGGGCTGATTACAGCAGAATTTCTGTGGGGTGAAACCCAGGTATCAGAATTTTAAGTTCCCCAGTGGTTCCAATGTGTTGCCAAGATTGAGAGCCACTGCTGAAAACCTGTGGTCAGAGGTTTGTTTGTTTGTTTGTTTTTCCAGGGGCCCTACATTAGGACAACCTGTGATATTTGTTAAGCATGTAGATTGTAGGGTTCTACCCCAGACCTGTTGAATCAGGCGATCCGGGGGGGCTTGTCAAGGACCCAGGAGGAAATATAGTCAGAAAAAAAACCACAAGCACATTTTTTTTCTTGCATTTGCTCTTATACAAATGGTGTTACTGAAGATAACAAGCACAGTAGACATAAATGCTTTGAAGGACTATCTAAAGCCACTGAGTTGGCCCTTGGGAAACATGTACTGTTATCACCCACCAGATACTCTTGTTTGCGGTAAATTTATCACCTGTATCTTTAGATTTTTCTGTACTTCTCAGTTTCTCTATGCAGCAGAGGAAACCTGAGCATATGCATCAGATTCCACCCTAGATAAAAGCAGATATTTCTGAATCTGATCTTATCTTCACACTGCTTCCTTCTTCTCTATACCTAAAGTCACATAGTCTGAAAAAAAAAATATATAAATATATATATATATATATATATATATATATATATACTTATTGTTGATAGTATTACAGATATCTCCCATTTTCCCTGCTCCTCCCCCCACCCCCAAGCCCCTACCTGAAATATATTCTTCAGTATATGAGAAAATGGCAGGAATGATAACAGTAGGAATGAACAAATCAATTCAGATTATGGGGGATGAAAGGAGGTATTTTGTCTTTAATTCTTATATAGAGCCATCAAGAATATACATTGAGTTACCTCCCCTCCCCCTCCCCCTCCCTATAAAGCTCCCTCTAGGCAGAGAAATTGCCAAAAAGGCACCTGTTCCTTTTGCCCGGAGCCAGGGCCCAGGGCTGGGCGAGCAGACCTTGGTCTGGATTTCTGCTGCCACTGGGACCTAGTGCTTCTGTGCACTGCACAAGCTCTACACCTGTACAGCTAAGGAATAAATCCCCCGGGGAGGGAGTAAACCTAGAAAGAAAGTTGAGCAAGTAAGCAAAAAAAAAAAATTTTTTTTTTATTACAATGTTACTTTATGGTAATTGCATGGATATTAATTTCAGGAAGAAATTTTCAGCTTAGAGAATTCAAACCCTTGCCCAATGAAAGAAATACAATACTAAAATGTACAGAAGCTCCTTTGGAGTAAGGGACAATACTAGACATGTCATGAATTTAGCGACGCCAAAGTGCTTGTCCTACAGAAGGTTGCCAAATCCATTTCCTGGCCCTCTCATTGGTAAGAATGGCCTCCCTGGGACTTAGCACAAAGTGAGACTATTTCTACAGCAAATGTTGAAGCCTGGGTTTTTGGAGTCCAAGTGGATGGGACCTCCAAATTCTGCCCCTACTGCAGTGTGGCTGACCATCCTCTGGAAATATAGCCTCCTTTCAGGGTGAAAAACATTTTTTTTAAAGTTCATTATCTTCTTGAGTTCACTAGTCATATAGTTTGGACATTATTTATAAAAGTCTTCAGACTCAAAAATGGGGTACAGAGAGACCTCACTCTTGTGGCGGGTATATAATTATATTGCTACTTACCAGAGTTTTGACATTCATTTCCCCCCTAGGACTATGGGCTGCGTGGCTTCTTCCAAGGCGGCGTCCCCCGGGCCCTCCGCAGGACTCTGATGGCAGCCATGGCGTGGACAGTCTATGAAGAGATGATGGCCAAGATGGGCCTGAAGTCCTGACCCAGCAGCACTGGGAAAAGATGGGATCTGTTGCCCTGCCTGGTTTCTGCCAAGAGCTGCTTCATCTCTAACCTGGACGGAGGTGAAGTCCTGTGGGGAAAGCCAGGCAGATGTGTCACCTTGTTACCCAGTTCACGTAGCGAATAGGTGGGCCAGACTCGAGCTTTCAGAATCTCCCGGAAGAGGAGCCACTGAGACAGACAGCACATGGGGGAGTTTGCAGAAGGGCTTGCACACCCTGCAAACCTGAAAGCATTTCCAGGGAGAGAGCTCTGTCGGGGGTCTCCACTTCAGCCACCCACCTATACCACGGTGCCTCTTTGGGTCTGTTCTTTGCAAGGAATTGCAAAGCCAGAGAAGCTGTGGCCACCTGCCGTGACTGAGGAACTCCAGCAGGGCGCTGGTTCTGCAGAAAGAGGAGTCCCTGTCACCAGGCCGGAGATGATGTTGGGATGAGAAAGAAAAGGTGTCATGATGACTTAATTAGTTCATTAACCTGGCAGAGGTTCTGCAGAAGGGGGGACAGTGGCTTCCTAGCCTCTCAATGTCCAAATAAAGGTTTTTTATTTTGTCCCAGCTCTGTTTCAACTCTGAGTTCTGGCATTTTCTGCAGCTGAAGTTCAGATAAAGAAATTGAAGCACTTTATCATTGAAAACTGCTTGGAAAACCTAAGTAGTGTCATCACTCTGTTTTAAGATCTAGATAGGTCCTAAATTTTAGAACCTAAATTGTAAACAGCGTTATGTTACTTGTCATCAGTTTGCCCATTACAAATACACAATTCAGTGATTTTTAGTAACTTTATTGCATTCATCACCATCAATCAATTTTAGAACACATTTATCCCTCCCTAAGATCTCTCAAAGTTAACCCTCGTTCCGGACCCCAACCCCAGGCAGCCACTGGTCTGCTTTTTGTCTTAAATTTGCCTTTTCTCTATATCTCATGTCAATGGAGCCATACAATATGTAGGTTCTTGTGTCTCTGGCTTCTTTCACTTTGCATAATGTGCTTAAGGTTCATCTATGATGTGGCATACCCAACACTTTATCCTTTTTTAATGTCAGAATACTATTGTATTGTATGCCTAGACCCTATGTTATTTATCCATCAGTGAACTAATATTTTGTTTCCACTTTGGAGTTCTTATGAATGATGCCACTATGAACATTCATGTACACATGTTAGTATGGATGTATATTTTCGTTTCCCTTGCATATACAGGGATGGCCAAAAATAGATTTGCATAATGCAAATCCTGTATAATAAAGATGTAATATGCAAATGGTCATTACGCTGTGAAGCATAACAACCGACCACATAATGACTGGATCATGGATCAGCAGGAGGGTGGGGCAGCGAGCTAAAAGCAGGTGATGGAGAGCTACAGGAGGGGGCAGGGCAGCAAGCTATGAGGGGGGACTGGCGGGGGGAGCTCCTGGAGGGTGGCAGCGAGCTACTGGCACATGGATTCATGCCCAGGGCTACTAGTAATATAATCTATACTGATAATAGATAAATATGTAAATTGACCGTCCCTTCATGATGCCCACAGCCAATCATAAGTGAGTATGCAAATTAAACCGACAAAGATGGTGGGCCTGTAGGGAAGCATGCACGCGCACAGCCACTCTGGGCTTCTGGGCAGCGTGGGAAGGCAGAAAGGTGGCTCTGGGCCAGAGCGAAGGCGGTGTCAGCAGCCAGGGGAAGGAAGGCCTATTCTTACACAAATCTTTGTGCATCGGGCCTCTAGTAATCAATCCTGTATAATAAAAGGGTAATATGCAAATTGACCCTATCAGAAGAACTGGGAATGACTGGTCACTATGACACACACTGACCACCAGGGGGCAGACGCTCAATGCAGGAGCTGCCCCCTGGTGGTCAGTGCACTCCCACAGGGGGAGCTCTGCTCAGCCACAAGCCAGGCTGATGGCTGCCAGCATAGCGGTGGTGGTGGGAGCCTCTCCTGCCTCCTCAGCAGCGCTAAGGATGTCCAACTGCAGCTTAGGCCTGCTCCCCGCTGGCAAGTGGACATCCCCTGAGGGCTCCTGGGGTGCTAGAGGGATGTCTGACTGCCAGCTTAGGCCCAATCCCCTGGGGAGCAGGCCTAAGCCAGCAAATGGACATCCCCCAAGGAGTCCCAGACTGCGAGAGGGCACAGGCCGGGCTGAGGGACCCCCCCCCCCCCCAAGTGCACAAATGTTTGTGCCCCAGGCCTCTAGTAATAATATAAGAATAAACTTTCCTGTACTCACAACTGTAGACCTACTTTTGCCCACCCTTCTAGGTCTAGGAGTGTAATTTGCTGGATCACATGTTAACTATAACCAATGGAGAAACTACCAGATTGTTCTCCAAAGTGGCTGCACCATTTTACATCACCAGCAACAGTGTATGAGGTTTCCAATTTCCCCACATTTTCCTCAACATGTGATATTTATTGTCTGTTATTTATTATAGCCATCCAAGTTTTTCTATCAACTTTCAAGCTTAGTAAAGGGCTGTTACTTTAAGCACCAGAAAGGGGAAGTTTGGTCTCCTGGTTAAGAATATGACCTGTGATCCAGGTTGAAAGCCTGGCTCTCCACTTATTAGACACACTTAAAATTGTGTAGAAAATGGAGGTAGTAACATTTCCTAACCCTAGGGTGGTGGTGAGGTTAAATGAGCAGTTTGTATTAGTTTCCTAGGGCTGCCACAATAAATTTGCACAAACGGTGGCTTCTAAACAGCAAATTTATTCTCACAGTCCTGGATCCTACAGCATGAAATCAAGGTGTCAGCAAGGCCATACTCTGAAGGCTCTAGTTCCTTGTCTCCCCCAGCATCTGGTGGCTACTGGCAGTTCTTGGCACTCACCACTCCAATCTCTGCCTGTGTGTCTCTAAGTGTCCAAATTCCCATCTTCTCTCTCTTTTTTTTTTTAATCCTCACCTGAAGATATTTTTCCATTGATTAGAGAGAGTGGAAGAGAGAGGGAAAGACAGAAATATTGATGGGAGAGAAAGGCATCGATTGATTGCCTCCTGCACCAACCCCGACCAGGGCCTGGGCCGGGGAGGAGCCTGCAACCAAGATATGTGCCCTTGGCTGGAATCGAACCTGTCACCCTTTGGTCCACAGGCCGACACCCTATCCACTGAGCCAAACCAGCTAAGGCTCCATCTTCTCTTAAAGACACCAATCACTGGAGTAAGGCCCATCTACTCCAGAATGACCCCATCTTAACTTGATGATGTTATGCCCAGATTTCAAGATTCCCAAGAGCCCACCAGGGAGCCAGCGAGTCCGATGCAAAAGCAAAGAGTCCTTTATTTCAAACCTAGGTCTGGCTCCCCCACCCTCCTTACTGACTCCGCAGCAGGTGGCAGAGAGAGGCCTAGCCCGATGGAACGAGGAGTTTTATAGGGGGGTGGAGTAAGGGCAGGAGAGGGGACTGTGGGCCCCGCCAACTGGCCAGGCGCAAGTCGATGTCTCATTACACAGGATGTGGTCATATTGATGGCGTGCACTTCCCTTGATTATCATTGGTTACTCCAGAGAAATCCTGGGTGTGGCTAGCAGAGGCTTGGGCTTCTGGGAAGAAGCCTTGCCGAGCACATGGCTCTGCCCAAAAATGGAGGACCCAGGGTAAGATGGAGGGCGTAGTCCTCGCCCTTTCAATGACATCTGCAAAGGCCCTATTTCCAAATATACTTGCATAACTGGGGCTTAGGACTCCAACATCTTTGGGGGGGAAACAAATCAACCCATAACATTAAGCTCAATGATTTATAAGTTTATACTTAAGGTTAAAATGCCCTATTTTTATTTTATTATTATTTTTAAAATATCTTTATTGATTTCAGAGAGGAAGGGAGAGGGGGAGAGAGAGATAGAAACATTAATGATGAGAATCATCGATCAGCTGCCTCCTGCACACCCACCACTGGGGATTGAGCCCACAACCCGGGCATGTGCCCTTGACCAGAATCGAACCCGAAACCCTTCAGTCCATAGGCCGACTTTCTATCCACTGAGCCAAACCGGATGGGGCTATTTTTATTTTTTAATCACATGGGAAGGAGTATAGGAGAGAACAGAGTAGGATACGAACCTCATAGTGGCACCTGAGTCCCTAGTGCTTGGTGTCAGGTGAGGCCTTGTGCTGGGGAAAGCAGGGGAGCACTTAGGACTGGAAATGGTGTGTTGGGACAGGAATGAGACAGGTTAACACAGACACGGAGGAGCGGCTGTCTCCTAAGGACTCAGCCCTGGCATTCAGGTCCTTTCTCAGGGCCTCTTCGGTCTCCTTTGATGCTCCTGTTGGGCCTCTGGAGCCTAAAGTCAGTGAGGCCCCTGGGAGGGGAGGGGCAGAGGTGAGGCCTGGCGGCCTGGGCTTCATCCCAGCGCAGATTTGCCGACCTTACACTTGGCTGGTGAATTTCAGCCACCAGAGACCCCATTCCATGCTCTTCATTTGTTCTTTTTGGGTCAAATAATCAAAAGATTGGAGAAATAGTCTAATTGTCTCTGAACCTGGGGTAAAACTGAAACTTGCCTTTGTGAACCTTGATTCCAGAGGCAAGTGACCCTGGGGTGTGCATATCCCAGGCCCCAGGAGTTTGTTTTTTCCTGTTCTGCAGTCTCCCAAGGATATTAAATTTCAGAAAGGAAGTGACTCTGTAAACAGGGCTCGCTGTCCCCCTCCCCCCTTTTCTTTTAAATGGATTCATTTCCTGGCTGCCTCAGACACACTACTTAGAGGCAGGGCTTCATGGGAGGAGAGAGAGAGAGAGAGAGAGAGAGAGAGAGAGAGAGAGAGAGAGAGAGAGAGAGAGAGAGAGAGAGAGAGAAAACCTGGTAAGGCAGAGCTAAAAGAGGACAGATGCCAAGCTTTCAAGCTGCCATTATACTCAGTTTCCGCATATATATTGGGAAGTATTCCAATCCATCACAGGAGTGGAGCAAATGGTGTGCATGGCCTTTCATTCACATCACCCCGATGGAACAGGTACCAGGATTTGCCACTCTTGTGTGGCTCTCCACGCTTGCCCCCACTTTTTTCCTTTGTGAAGCGTTTAAAAGCAGATCCCAGACATCACACCTTTCACCTTTCCACACTTCAATGTGCATCTCAAAAAAAAAGACAGTTTGGTGGTTTTTTTTTTTTTTTACATGACTGCAATGTTATTATCCCACTTGGAAAAAGTCAGTATTTTTTGGTATATCCTCCAATACCCAGCCTATATTCCCATTTCTCTGGTCTCTGCGGCGCACTTTCTTATAAGCCCCTGCCTGGGCCTCTTGCTCCTCCCGGCGATTTTCCTGTTATTCTCAGGATTGGTTTCCTGAATAACCGACTTCAGTTTCCAGTAACCCACCCACCTCACCCAGTTTCCAATGGACACCTACACCCGGCCCCCACCTGCACTTGGTCCCACCCCTTACTCCGACTGACCTTGACAAAGAGGCATAAATATTCCACTCCCTCTCCTCTACCCCGCTGACACCATTTTGGTCTCAGCCCTTCTGCTCATAGATGTAACAATAAATTTATAGTTCTTTACCACTCTGGGCCTCCTGCGTTCCTCCTTCAGCACTCTAACTGCCTCAAAAATGTTTACAATAGGGTTTATTTGAATCAGGATTCAAATAAGGTCGTGAGATCCTTTCACCAGCTGCTCAAAAGGGTGAGTCATTTGTGGGGGCAAACCTTGATTAGAGTCACTGTCCGTCCCCCCCCCCTCCCTCCCCTAATCAAGCCAGGGAACCTAGCAATAAAGACTCTGGGGATTGTGAAATTGAGATCTGCTCACCAAGGTTTTTAAAAATTGTTGTTTAAGTTTTATGATGGATATTTTAAACATATACTAAAGTAGAAAGACTGGAAAAACGGATTCTCCAAACCTCAGCCCCGCATACTCATCCTGCTTCAACAATTAGCGACATAATGGTCAGTCTTGTTTCATCCCACAGGCTGAGCAGTGTGCACTTCTAACTTCTTGCTGATACCGAATTCTCAAATCTCAGCTTTCTGTCCCCAGGCTGTCACCCCCAAAAGTTGGTTCAATGCAGCAGCCTCTAATGTTTCAGCTTCCAGGTGCGGGCTCCTTGGGAACCGCTGGCTAGGGAGCTGATAAACAGCCTGGAGTGTAAGGTCCGTGGTTCTCAAACTTGGATAACCACTGGAGTCATCTGGAGAGCTTTCAAACCTACTGATGCCCGCGTCTGCCCCCCCAGAGATTCTAATATCTGCAGCCTAGGTGGTGGCCTGGGCGCGAAGAGCTGGGGCTGCTGCGCTTTGGGGTGATCGGCCCTAACGCGCAGCAGCCCAAGGCAGAGGACCACGGGGGAGCCCTGCAGGCCCGATTCCTCCTTCAGCTCCCGCAACCTGAGCTCCAAGGGTTAAGTCAGAGCTCGTTGGGGGGACGAGGCGGGAGCGCGTTGGAGGAAGAGGGGAGCTGGGGTGAGGGGCGGGGCTGGAGGGAAGGCGGGAGCGGCCATAGGCCCGGCAGCAGCGATTCAAGCGGAACCGCCCCGTGTTTTTTTTTTTTTTTTTTTTTTTTTTTCAAAACAAAGAGGAGAGACGGGAGGCGTGTGCGGCGCGCGGGGCGCAGAGCTCCTCGGATTGGCCGGGCCTCCGGGGGCTTCAGATCGGTTGGGCGAAGATGGAGGGGAGCCTCGAAGGCGGCGGCCTCTCGGGGCCCGACGGCCCCCGGACCAACGGGGAGACCACGCAGACCTGTAAGGAGATGCAGAGCCGCGTGCAGGAGACCCTGGAGTGGCTGTCCCCGCAGGAGCTGCGCAAGTTCCGCGCCATCCTGCAGAAGGTGGACGAGGAGCCGCGCGTGACCGCGCTGAAGCTGGAGCTGGAGGGCGGCAGCACCCGGGGGCTGGCCGGGCTCCTCGCCAAGCACTACCACCCGTGGGCCGCGCCGCGCGTCCTCATCAAGGTCCTGCGGCAGCTGCCCCGCACCGACCTGCTGCCGCGCTGGCAGAGCGACCCCGCCGACGGCCAGGGTGAGCCTGGGGCCGAGGTGGTCCTCGCGGGGCGCGGGCTCCCGCCCTGCCGGCCCGTCCGGGGATTTCCAGCGGGTCCCCAGGGGCCTCTCCGCGCCCAGATCAGAGGCAGGAAGGGGGTGGGTGGGGGTGTCTGAACCAGGAGGGTGTGAGCGTCGAGGGACTAATTGAACCTGCGGCGGGGAAGTGGGGTGGGGGAGGGGTGGGGGTGGGGCGGGGGTGGGATCCGGGGGTGCGTGGGCAGGGTAGGCACCATTTCCAGGCTAGGAAACCCTGTGTCCAGTTGAAGAATAGCCATCAGGATCTACTCGTGCGTTTTGAGGCGGGCTCAGAGGTCAGAGGGACTCAGCAGGCCCGAGATGCATTTTTCACAAGTACTGCACCTCCAAGGGTTTGTGATGTGGGAGGTTTTTAAGTGAGCAAGGAGCAGCCCCGTGTTGGAATCCTCGCTGCCCTATCTCCCGTGGGTGTTTGGGGGAGGGAGGTCTTCGCCTCCTTGCACACCGTTAGCTCGTGGCCAAAATCTGGGAAGATGTGGTATAGGATCAAGACACGCAGCAGGAAAACAGTTAGTCCCTCCACCCCCAGTGTAATGCGTGTATGTGTGTGTGTAATATATGAGTGAACAGTGAGAGGCAGAGACAAGGCAAGGCGTATATGGGAGGCTTTGAGGTGGACACTGAAATGTACTGTCCCTGGCCCGCGCCCTCAGCCTGCTGATGGTCTGGTTGAGTTTGAGGTACGGAGCCGTTGCTGATTTTTGCAGGTTGGCAACGGATGAGAACTAATTGCCAACAAACAAGGCCTGTGGCGGGATTCTGGTCCCATTGACCTTTGATTCCCCCTTCGTTTGCTGCACCTGCACCTGCACAGCGCTTACATGGTCCCGCCGTTAGTTGTTTCTGTATCACAGTTTAATCACCATTTCCTTTACTTCACCTTCTCTTTCTGGACGTGTTGGTCTCTTCCTCAGGAAGTGCACGTGCCTAATATCAATTAGTTCTTGTCCTTTTAACCTCTGGCCGGGGTCTTTCTGTCCCTGAACCTCACTAGGGCCTAAAGGAGTTCTGTTTTGGGGTTCTAGCCTCATGAGTTGGGGGAAGGGGGCATTCCTAAGCCAAGGAACCTGTTCTAAAAGGAGATCGAAGCCTGCTGGACCCAAAAACGTAAGAGGCAATTGAGATGGCTTGGGAGGAGCTTGGTTCAAAAGAAGAAAAAAAAAATAATAATAATGCTCTTTTTCTGTTCTCTTTCCATGAAAATTCATCCAGTGATCCCAAGGAAAGCTCTAAAGAGAAGCTATGACTGTGTGGACGGTGACGTGGTAAATATCATCACTCTCACTCTCACTCCCACACCGGTTATTACAGCTAGTATTTGGCCACCACCGGAACATTTTAGGTGCTGCTCCTATTGGGTTAAAGATGACTCACTTATCTCCGGTGGTCAGATCTCACTGCTTTCTGTTATAACAGTGCAAGCCAGTTCAAACCACTGTTACTATCTCTATTTTACAAGTCAAAGAAAGTGGCCACTGGAGATAAAACGCTGTTTGCCGGCCTTAGGTTTATTTTAAATTGTTGTTTAAGTTTTACTATGGATATTTTAAACGTATGATAAAGTAGAGAGACCGGAAAAATGGCTCCTCCAAACCTCAGGCCAGCATACTTACGCTGCTTCAGCAATTAGCAACATAATGGCCAGTCCTGTTTTATCTGGTCCCGCCTCTCCATTATTTTAAAGCAAATTCAGATAGCTTGTCACTTTCATCTGCATATACTTTATTTTAGTATGTGTTTCTGAGAAAGCGTTTCTCCAAAACAGACCCGTAATTCCCTACTTCTACCGAAAACAAATCCCTTAAGCTTGGCAAAGATGCAGTCAGCATTCAGATATCCTTGACTGGTTCCTATTGGACAGTTGGTTTGTGGGAGTCAGAACTCTGGTCTACCCAACTACATTTGACTGGTTTGTCTCTTAAGACTTCTCCCTACCCTGGCCGGTTTAGCGAAGTGGGCAGAGCGTTGAACCCAGATAAAGGGTCCCGGGTTCGATTCTGGTGAAGGGCACTTAGTACATCGATTGTAGGCTCCTCCCCACTCGGGCCCTAGATGGGGCACGTGCAGGGTGCAGGAGGCAACCAATCGATGTGTTTCTCTCACAGATATTTCTGCCTTTCCCTCTCTCTTCGACTCTATCTCTAAAAATCAATGGAAAAATATCCTCGGGTGAGGATTTAAAAACAAAACAAAACACAAAAAACATCTTCCTTCTTTAACCTTTTTCTAGTTGCATAAATGTTGAAGAAACCAGAGTCTCCTGTAAAATGTCCCACATTCTGGATTTTAATGACTGCAACCCTGTGTTGTCATTTACCACTTTCCTCTGTCTGTCCTACTTTCTGAAACTGGTAGCTATGGTTGTATATAGAAATTTTCTGAGATTGGTCTGCTAGTCCTGGTCTGAGAAAGGTATTTGAACGAATTATAAATCAAGTCCTGTCTCTCCCCCCCACCCCACCCAGAGCTGGTAAGAGACGCCATCACTATTGTGCCCCTGATCTGAACTGGGAAATCTCACCATTAATCCCAGAAGAAACTCATCGTTTCATGTACCGTTTCATGAACAACACAGGTTGGAACTGCGCGGGGTCCACTTACACAGGGAGTTTTCCATTGGCCAGCGCATTTCCAACCCGCATTGTTCAGGGTCAGCCATCCGTGGTGTATTTGGCTTTCTGAGTGTGGGTTGATCTAAATATTGTTTCTTGGCTTTGCTGGAAAACAGGACTGTTACGACCTGAGAGGCAGGCGGAACGCTTTCCTCATGTGTGTGAAGAAGAACAGGCCAGGGTCTGACCGGGATGTTGTTCTAATGAAGGAATGGCTTGGCCAGTGCCAGTTTGAATATACGTCATGCATCGACCCTGACAAAAAGGTAACAAAAACAAAAGTGAAAAATTGTAGCTGGGATTTTATAACCTTCCTTCCTTTTTTTAGATAAATAGTTGGGCCCGACCGGTGTGGCTCAGTGCTTGACCTTGGGCCTATGAACCAGGAGGTCACAGTTCGATTCCCAGTCAGGGCACAAGCCTGGGTTTCGGGCTCAATCCCCAGTGGAGCCATGCAAGAGGCAGCCAATCAATGATTCTCTCTCATCATGGGATGTTTCTATCTCTCCCTCTCCCTTCCTCTCTAAAATCAATAAAAAATATATTTTTAAAAAAATTGGGGGCTTAGTACCTTGGCAAGAACCAGGACCTGCTGAGCAGTGACCTGTATATACTGATGAAATTGTTGGTACTTTTATTTTTATTTATTTACTTTTATTTTTTATTATTTATTTTTTGTTGTTGGTACTTTTATAAACGGATGTGTGACACCACAATCCCCTTCCAGTCAACCAGGTCCTCTTGGGTTTCCGTCTTAGCTGGGGCTGTGCAGTTGAAGAGGGAAAGGGAACTCAGGAAGATGTCCTAGGCAACATGGACAAGGAGGCCCAAGGATGAGCTGTCAGTCCAGAGTGGGCAAGGTTCAGGACATCTGGGAGAAGGGAAGACCAAGGAAATGGCTTTGAGAGGTCAGCAGAAGGCCAGGTCAGGGATTTCAGCAACACTGGAGCCCCTGGGCTTTGAAAAGTCCTTGTGGGACTTACCTGGAACCATGTGCGAGGTGGGTCACTGAGATCCTGGGCAGAACTGCACTGTGACTTAAGTAGATGACACAGAAAAAATAAGATTGATGAGCAGTGGGGCGGATGGGAACTCCATGTTGATCTCTGACCCTAGCTCACTAGTGGCCTAGAGCTGCCATTATTGTGGGACAAGGACATAGGAAAACCCTTCAAGATCCCAGGAGTCACTGCTAGTGAGCATCAGGGAGCAGCATGGCAGAGGGGCTGCGAATGCAGTGCGGATGCCAGAGGTGGAATCCTGTCTCTTACTGGTGTGTGACGTTATATCTGGTTCTCAGTTGAAGGTGACTTTGTCCCCCAGAGGACGTTTGGCAATGTGTGGAGACATTTTTGGTTGTCACAACTGATAACAAAAATGGGGAGGGGGGACTAGTTCCTTAATAAATAATAAGTGCCTACAAATCAAAAAGGAAAAGACCTCAACAACACAAAAGAAAAATGCGCAAAGGATATGGAAAGCAGCAAGTGGTGTCCAGTGGGTAGAAGCCAGGGAATGCTGCTAAGCATCCTGCGATGCCCAAGACAGCCACCTGCAGCAAAGACTGTTCTGGCCCCAAATGTCAATAATATAATTGCTTTAGAAACCTTGCCTCAAATTATTTGACTACTAATGGATATTTTTCCATTGATTTTTAGAGAGAGTAGAAGGGAGGGGAGAGAGAGAGAGAGAGAGAGAGAGAGAGAAACATCGATGTGAGAGAGACACATCACTTGGTTTCCTTCTGAGTGGGCCTCGAGAATAGGCCCTGGTGGGGGCCCAGGATCAAGCCTGCAACCGAGGTATGTACCCTTGACCGGACTCAAACCCCAGGACTCTTCAGTCCACCGGCCGACACTCTATCACTGAGCCAAACCAGCTAGGGCTCATTGACTACTTTCTTTACAATGGGGGTGATGATAGTAAATTCTCTTGTAGGGTGCTTGTGAGGATGAAATAAGCTTCTGTATGTAAAAGTTCTCAGAATAGTAGCTGACTTATAGTTAAGTGCTCATATCAGTGCTGATTTTATTCCAAAGCTAAAAACAGGCTCCTTCATTTATCCCAAGGATTGTACAGAGTCTCTTCGGAGTTACATGATTTTTCATCAAGTCCCTTCCATTCGGGTGGCAGATATTGCTAATGTTCTTTTGGTTTATTCTCTTAAAGATCTGGATGTAGCCCGTTTCTCTATATCCTGTCAACATTCATTTGTAAATATTTCGTAATCTTACTGGCAAAAGAATCTCACTGTTTTAAGTTTCATTTTCTAGGTCATTAGTTCGGTTGAACATCTTTCGGCCATTTTTTTTCCTTCTGTGAAATGTCTATCTTTTTCCTCACTGGATTTTTTTTTTTTTTTTTTTTTTTTACATTTTTATTGTTTTCAGAGAGGAAGGGAGACGGATAGAGAGATAGAAACATCAATGATGAGAGAGAATCACTGATCAGCTGCCTCCTGCACTCCCCCTACTGGGGATCGAGCCCACAACCCAGGCATGTGCCCTTGGCCGGAACTGAACCTGGGATCCTTCCGTCCACAGGTCGCTGCTCTCTCCATTGAGCCAAACTGGCTAGGGCTGGATTTTCTTTTTTCTTATCCTGCAGTTATTTTCCTGGGCACTATTCATTTACAAAACATAATGCAGATATTTTTCTCCTACCCTGTTACTTGCCTTCTGACAAATTTTGACTTTTTGTTGTCTTAAGTTATAGTGAAGTCTTCTACATTTTGTGAGTAAACTGGTCAGTTTTTCCTGTTTGTAGGCTCTTTTTTCTTGTGTCTTGATTAAACCCACTGCCTTCCCAATTTAAAAAAGTTAAAATTATTTTTCTGTGACTTTCTTAAAATTAAGTTTTACCTTCTTCCTGTAATTTTAGTTTTGTAACAGTGTGGTGTAGGAGGTCAGTCTAATTTTATTTCCAAATGGATAGTCAGTCCTCTGTATATTTATTGAATGATACACATTCTTCTCTCACATACACCTTTGTCATGAACTAATTCCTATAGAGAGCACTTGAATTAGTTTCTGGATTCTAAAATATTCCGTTCACATAGTTGTTTGTAGTTATACCAGTATATCACTATTTTCTTCACCACGATTTTATAGTACATTTTGAGGTCTGATAAGACCTATCCCCCACTCTTTTTTTCTTCTGAACATTCTTAGTATTCTTGAGAATGACCTGTTCTCTATGGCCTTGAGAATCATCTGGTTAACTTCTACAGAAATTCTTTGGGATTTTGATTGGCATGACACGAATTAAGATTAATTTGGAGTGAATTAGCAAATTAAAAGTATTGAGTCATTTCAGCCAGAAGCATCAGCATGTCATGGTTTGTTTATGCTGCCTCTTCACCAAATATATATATATTTTTGGTTTTCTTCACTTAGTAATGCGTATTCCTTGCTGGGTTTTTCTTTTCTCTGGGTATTTTTTTAAAAAAATATATTTTTTATTGATTTTTTACAGAGAGGAAGGGAGAGAGATAGAGAGCTAGAAACATCAATGAGAGAGAAGCATCAACCAGCTGCCTCCTGCACACCTCCCACTGGGGATGTGCCCGTAACCAAGGTACATGCCCTTGACCGGAATCAAACCTGGGACCTTTCAGTCCACAGGCGACGCTCCATCCACTTAGCCAAACCGGTCATGGCTCTCTGGGTATTTTAGTTTTGTGGTGACCATGGATGGGATCCCCTTTTCCATTATGTGGTTTAAATGATTATTGCTGGGTAATTGGGGGAATATAGACTCTGTAAGTGCATCTTGTATCTGGTCAACTTGATGATCTCTAATTCTAATAGTTTTTTAGTTGATTTATTTTATATTTCTAGATAGTCATGTTATCTGTATATAATGAGTTTTGGCTCTTTGTTTCCAATATTTGAACTTCATTTAATTTTTTTTTAATATATTTATTTGTTTATTTTTAATATATTTTATTGATTTTTTACAGAGAGGAAGGGAGAGGGATAGAGAGTTAGAAACATCAATGAAAGAGAAACATCAATCAGCTGCCTCCTACTTCATTTAATTTTTACTTTACTTTATTGAGATGGGTAGGGTCTTTATTAGGACATGCATGGGAGTAGAGATGGCTGCCCCCTGTGGGTGGACTTTGATAACATCTGCTGATAGACTCTGGCAGGTGTATATTAATGGCTGGACTCTTCCATTCCCTTCCATTTCTACCTTATTAAGATCACTAATTTTATAAAATACTTTTTATATATTAAAATAAGTTAATACTAAGAACTAAAAACACCAGCCCTTTGAAGAGCTATAATTCTGTTGTATTTTGCGGTAGATAATCAGAAATGCCCTAATTTTGTCAAACTAGAACCAGTAGCACAAGAAGAAATCAAATGAATTCTGAGAGCAACCAAAAGGAAGTGACAAGTCAAGAAACGAATATTTACCTCATACTAACTCTGTTAGAGACGTAGGTATTTTCATATTTATCATCTCGTTGGATCACTTCCTTGTGTTTCTGAATTCCTCCCACCTTCAGTTCTTATCTATATATATAAAAGCCTAATATGCAAAGTGTCCCCTCAGGAGTTTGACCGACCAGGAGTTCGATCGCTCGCTATGACATGCGCTGACCATCGGGGTGGTGCGGAACGAAGAAAGGCCCCGGCCAGTAGCCGGCAGCAGCTAGGGACCCTACCCGTGCCCAAATTTCGTGCACTGGGGCCTCTAGTTTTAATATATTATTCTATTTCACAGGAGTTACTTGAAAAACTAACATCATTTCGTGATGGATTAAATGAAATTAAAGATGAAATTAGCTGCTGCCTTGTCACTCTTATGTCCCATGGAGAAAAAGGCTCTCTTAAAATAAGAGATGATGAAAGAGTCAGCCTGGAAGAGATTTTTGAAATGTTTAATAATAAAAATTGTCCAGCACTTAAGGAGAAACCAAAGATCTTTATAATCCAGGCCTGCAGAGGAGGTAAGTGGAAACGTCTTTGTAATCGTGTTTGTAGGGAATTCTCATACTGATGACAGAGTAAAGAAGAATAGGTTTAAAAACATATATGAGTAAATAATATATTTTAAATTAGAGGATCCTTAGCTGTTGTAACTTCAGTCGTGTAGTTATACTAGCGACTGAGCTGGGAGGAAGGGATGGATGGAAAACTTACCTGGGATAGAATAGCTAACTTGGGCTGAGGAACAGTCCAAGTCACTGACTTCATGAGGTAGGTCTGGGAGCCTCAAGTTCTGGGAGAGGTGTGTACAATTTCCAAGGGATGTCCCACCTTCCAGGTGATTCCAGATGGTTTGTGGGACTAACATCCGACTTAGCTTATTTCTCTCTTCTTATGAAGATACAAGCCGTGGTGACATTTATTTTATTTAAAAAAATTTTTTAAATATGTTTTTATTGATTTTTAGAGGGAGACGGGAGAGAGAAATAGAAACATTGATGAGAGAGAAACATCAGTGGGCTGCCTCCTGCATGCCCCAACTGGAATGGGCTGCCTCCTGCGTGCTCCCTACTGGGGATCGAGCCAGCAACCCTGGCAGGTGCCCTGACCAGGAATCAAACCAGCGACCTTTTGGTGCATGGGTCGATGTTCAACGACTGAGCCACGCTGGCCGGGCATGGAGATGTTTATTAAGGATCACTGGTGTCAGTGATGTATCATTGTAGTTTGTCTCTTCATTCCTCAAAAAATAGAGAGAAGAGATAGTGGTGTTGAAACAGATGATGAACCCATGGACTTGGATGACATATCAGAGAAGAAGAGGCTGCCCACGTTCAGTGATTATTTCATCATCTATCCTACCCAGGCAGGTAAGACAGCAAAGCTCGATGATTGTGAGATGTCCGTTACCTCCTCCATCTCTCTTCAAAAATGGTTCCTATTTTCAGAAATGGTAGGTTGGCATCTTACCGTTCATTTCTTCCAGGAAGACATCAACCTCTGAGTAAAGTACCACAAAGTAAATAAAGTCATTGGCTGTCATGTGAAAACGATGTTGGCCCAGAAGCTAACTCTGTCACTGCTATCTTTTAGACCCTGCAATATTTTTTATGTCAGCTTCTTGTGTTTGTTTTTTTTAATCCTTATCTGAGGATATTTTTCCATTGATTATAGAGAGAGTGGAAGAGAGAGGGAAAGACAGAGAAATATCAGTGTGAGAGAAGCACATCGATTGGTTGCCTCCTGCACGAGCCCTGGCCAGGCCCAGGGCCAGGGCCAGGAAGGAACCTGCAACCGAGGTATGTGCCCTTGATCGGAATCGAACCCAGAACCTTTCAGTCCCCAGGCTGATGCTCTATCCACTGAGCCAAGCTGGCTAGGGTGAGTATATATATTTTTTTAATATATTTTTATTGATTTCAGAGAGGAAAGGAAAGGGATAAAGAGATAGAAACATCAATGATGAGAGAGAATCATTGATCAGTTGCCTCCTGCATGCCCCCCCACTGGAGACGGAGCCTGCAACCCAGTCATGTGCCCTTGACTGGAATCGAACCCAGGACCCTTCAGTCCACAGGCCAATGCTCTATCCACTGAGCCAAACCAGCTAGGACTAGGGTAAGTTTCTTCATGTAAAATGAGTGATAAAATTTACTTACGTCATTAGGATGTTATGTAAATTAAATTATGTAATGTAGGTGCTGTGCTTATCGTAATTGGCACAATAAATACCGAAAAATTAGCTAATATTATTACTAATGTATTTTGCTAATAACATCATTATTATTACTAATACTGTTACTAATAAGTTAAAAGTTTTTAAAAATCTTATGTGCTGAAGGGTGGACCTGACAGGGAAATGTAGAGAAGATAGAAGTAAATGGTCAAGGACATTTATTTAGCTGTTTTTATCTTAACCTTCAAAAAGGATTAAGGTAGTATGTAAATATATATATATATATATATACTATATATATATATATATATACTACTACTGTATATATATATATATATACAGTTCAAGATAAAATGTTAGTGAAGAAATGGAAGCTAAGGATGTAAGGGCAGTAACGTAAAATGAAACATACTGAGTGGTGAGACATGAAAAATGTCCCCACTAAAGTTAGATGTAAGATTCCACTTCTTGGTTATTTACTCAAGAGAGATGAAAGCATAGGTCCTCATAGTCATTTGTACACACAGGTTCATAGTGTACAAATAGTTATTTGAAATAGTCAAAAACTCTAAATAACCCAAATGACCATCAACAGGTGAATGGATAAGCAAATCATGGTATATCATATTTTGAATACTACTCGGCGTTAAAAAGAAATGAGCTCCAGCCCAACCAGTGTGGCTCAATGGTTGAGCATCAGCCTATGAACCAGGAGGTCAGGGTTCGATTCCCGGTCAGGGCACATGCCTGGGTTTTGGGCTCAATCCCCAGTAGGTAGTTTGCAGGAGACAGCCCATCAATGATTCTCTCATCATTGATGATTCTATCTCTCTCCCTCTCCCGTCCTCACTAAAACCAATAAAAATATATTTTTTAAAAATGGAAGAGAGATAAAATGAAGCAAATGTCAAAATGATGAAAACCATTGAATCTGAGGGATGATTACATGGGGGATTGTGAAACTTTGCTTTCCACCTTTGTGTATATTTGAAAACCTTTACTAAAAGAATGCCCTATTGAGAGGTTTTTGTGCTGTTCGTCACATGGACCCACTGTTACGGCCCATGTCTGTTATGGCCCCAGGCACACTTCTGCTAATGCAAGAGTGTTTCTGTGCCCTCAGTTCAAAGCCATTTCCGAGGCTTCAACTATGGGCACAAGAACAGTTAGCGCAAGTGGAGGAGGAAAATGAACAAAATGTTTGTGTTTCAATTTGTAGATCATGTTGCTCTGCGGCACCCCCGCACTGGCTCTGTGATGATCGAAGCAATGACTGAAATCTATCAACAGCATGGAAATAAGTGGCACATCGTTGACTTTTTCACCAAAGTAAGTCAATTCCAAGGGTCTTTGTGCTTCATTCACTCCAAAGATAATGCACTTGATGAGAAGGTTATAATGACAAGATTGACCTTGGCCATGTAATCAGTGTTTGTGTTGGCTGTTACTGTGCTCATTTGCAACCTTTTCTAATTAAGTCTCTTTTCACATAAAAATGCCAGATTAAGAAGAAACTTCTCCTGGCTGGCGCTGCTCACTTGCACAGGGGTGCTTTCCGCAGCCCCTCAGGTTAGGTCAGCTCTTTGGTGTCAGCATGTACACCAAAGGGTTGCAGGTTTGATCCCCGTTCCAGGTCGGGGCACGGGCAGGAGGCAACCAATCAATGTGTCTCACATCAATGTTTCTCTCTCCCTCTCTCTCTCTCCTCCTCCTCCTCCCTCTCTCCTTTTGATTCTCTCTTAAAAAATCAATGGAAAAAAATATCCTGGGGTGAGGATTAACAAAATAAATTAATTAAAGTCGCCGAAACCGGTTTGGCTCAGTGGATAGAGCGTCGGCCTGCGGACCGAAAGGTCCCGGGTTCGATTCCGGTCAAGGGCATGTACCTGAGTTGCGGGCACATCCCCGGTAGGAGATGTGCAGGAGGCAGGTGATAGATGTTTCTCTCTCATCGATGTTTCTAACTATCTCTCTCTCTCCCTTCCTCTCTGTAAAAAATCAATAAAATATATTAAAAAAAATTAATTAAAGTCAATGAAAGGAAAAAGAAGAGAAGAAAATGACTATTCAAAACCTGATGATAAATCACTGTAATTGGCCATTCTCCAAACTATGGTTCCTGTGTAAGCTCTTGCTGACTAGACACTGGTGAAAAAAGTCCAGAACTGAGGATGAGGTGGCCTTTGCAGGTGACAGATGTGCTGACAGCCACCCCTGGAATTGTACAGCTGTTGGATACGTTGGACATAACGCACTCACACGCTTTCATCTCACCATGAGTGCCAAGGCTCAGAAAGGCTTCCTGCCGGGCCTGAGGTGGCCCAGGGGCAAGTTGGAGAGTGAGCCCAGGTCTGTGGGCTCCTCGGTCCGATGCTCTCTCTGCCTCACAGGACCGAGCACGTGTTGGGACATCTCCCTATAGGGATGTTGGCCTTGCGCTCCCAGGGGTCAGCATTCTGCCGCCTCCTCCCGTGGGGTTTCCTGCTCGGGGCTTCGCAGGCTCGTGGACAGTTTGTGCTCTTCTCTTCCAGGTGAATAACAAGGTGGTGCACACGGAATTTTTTCTACGCGAGGAACCAATAAAAGTGTCGCTCGTCATGGAATCAACTCTAACTAGATTCGTGTACTTTTGACGTCGGGACGGTCTAAGAAATAAGGACTTTTTTTTTATCATAGACTTTGTAAAGAACTGTGAGGCTTTGTAGCATAGGACAAATGAGGATCATTTTGTCTTATTTTTGTCACTGGTTGTATTTCTCAAATTTGTTTTGTATACGTATGCTGTTTTTCTAAGATTTAACTCCGCGTATTTGGAGTTTGTAAATAATTAGACTTTTTTTTTTTTTTACTGAATTTCTTACTTCCTGCACTGTTATGAAAACATGGAAGTCCAGCCCCCATGTGTGTACTGTTTGTTATGTACTTCTCTTGCTGACCACCCCCAACCCCTTCGCTGTCAGTTTGGTGCCGGTGTTGAGCCTCATCTTCTTAGCTTAGTATTCAGGAACTGTCTTTATATGGTCTTCCCCTGGTCCCCGTTTCCCCATATTGTTGTCTGCAGCCAGGCTGATCTCCTTTTGGACTCCTAAGCCATCCTCAAGTCTGACCTTGGGTATCTCTACTTGTCCTTTGTGTCTTTGATGCCTTCATGTTTTCACCCCCACCCATTCTCCAGCTTCCTCCTCGCTGCCTCAGTACCTTTGAACTGCTGGTTTCTGCCTGGAACACTCTGTTCCACACCATAGGCAAGTCCCTTCTGTCCTTCCAAGTTTAGTTCAAGCATCCTTGCGGAGGGATGCTCTCCGCAGCCCCTCACGCTAGGTCAGCTCTTTTTCAGGATTCAGAGACCCTCTGCTTTCCTTCTGTAGCATTGAACACTACTGTACTTACATGACTGTGTCGTGGCTCTTAGTCTCTCTCTCCGTTCAGTTATAAGCTCCAAGAGGCAGAGGCTATGGGTCTTATTCATAACTGTATTCCAGCTTCCATCTGTGCCTCAAGACAGAGAGAAGCCCTGTGAGAAATGTTTAGCAAGTGACTGATGCCTGTCTTTTCATTATTTTATCCATTCCTCAGACCTCACCTTATTACCTCTATGCCTGTCTAGCCACATGCTAGTCATCCCCACCTATGTGTCCCATGGCCACTTTTAAAACATATATATATATATATATATTGATTTCAGAGAGGGAGAGAGAAATAGAAACATCAATGATGAGAGAGAATCATTGACTGGCTGCCTCCTGCACGTCCCCCACTGGGGGTTGAGCCCGCAACCCGGCCATGTGCCCTGACCTGGAATTGAACCTGACCTTCTGGTTCATAGGTCGATGCTCAACCATTGAGCCAGGCTCCATGGCCACTTTAATCAGTTGGAAGTTAAGCTGTTTCCCCTAAGTCTCCCCTAAATGCCCCCGATTGTTAATCCTTACACTCCTCACTGCCTACAGAATATGCTCCAGATTTTCTTAGGAGAATATCCCAAGTCCTCTGCCAGGCCCTACTGACACTACCGGAGTGCTCCATTTGTCCTGGTCTTGGCTATTCCAGATGATCTGCTGTTCCCTCAGTCATCCCCTCACCAAATCGGACTTGTGATTTAATGAATGCTGACTGAACACTCTCAGATACTTTATGTCATAGTTCACTCTCCTTTCCGCCTGAAACGCCCTGTGTTCTGACTGTGTGCTTCCTCCAGAACATATTCTCCAGTGTGCCTCTTGGGTCCCAACCCACTAAAAGGAAAATCTGAATGCAGACCAGTGTCTTCACAGTAACAAGCTGTGGATTGGGCATGGGCTTTCATTGTAATGATGTTCTAACTTCCTATGTGACGTGGACTGTGTTGGGACCTCGGTTTCCCCATCTGTAGGAAAGGAGATGTGGCCCAGCTGACTCAGAACTCCTCCCACTGGACCTCAGGGAACTTTGACTTCTCAGGGAACTTGCTCGTGAACATCCTGCAGAGGTGACTGTTCCTAAACCCAGAGGTTCGAGATGGCATTTGCATCCGACTGTTGGGCCTGCAGGAGAAGGCAGGTGGTTTGGTGAGGATGCTGTGAAGATTGACGGGAGCAACCCAGGATTTCCAGGCCCATTTCCATTTCAGGGATAATTGTGTCCTTTTTGGTTAGTGTGATTTCTTAAGCTTACATACATGTGACTTAATTTTGTAACTTTGATTTTTGTATAAAACATTAAAAATGCCTGCTTGGTTCATAAATAACACCAGGTGAGCCTCTGCATTCACTTGCGTCTGTAGGATTTCCAGGGGGACGCGTCCAGGAGGATGGCAGCACCTGAATTATCACCAGCTCTCGTTTCCTGGGAGAGGTTAAGTGACCTGTTCAGAGTCACAGTTAGAAGGTGGTACAGCTGGGGTTCCAAAGCATGAATTTAACCTAAGACGCAGAGTGCAAAGTGATGGAGAAAAGTTATACAGATGAAAGCTTGCGGTGGACAGAAGGGACCATTCCATGTAATTGAGGGCATGAGAGCTTTGGAACAAAGGAGGGAAAAGGGATTTTGGGACATTGCTCAGGCCACTACAGCTAAAGTGCACAGAGAGGACTATCGGACAGCTAGGTATCAGGCAGACAGGTGAAGAGGTGCGATAAGGAAGTCTGGTTTGAAAGGGTGGTGGGAAGATGCCCAAGATGAACTTGATGCCTGGGGCCAATTAGATGCCCCATATTCTCCCAGCTTCAAATCTCTTCGCCACCCAATGCCATGTGAAGCGTAGTCCAAAATACTACGGTCCCTAGCACAATTTCATATTTGGGGGGGGGGGGGGGGATTCATTTAGTTTTTAAATACAAGGCCCAGAAACCAAAGTTTGGAAAAGGAAGGCTCTGAGATCTTTGTTCATCACAAGTGGGCATGAATAAAAAAATGATGGAGCCCTAACCGGTTTGGCTCAGTGGATAGAGCGTCGGCCTGCAGACTCAAGGGTCCCAGGTTCTATTCCAGTCAAGGGCATGTACCTGGGTTGCGGGCACGTCCCCAGTAGCGGGTGTGCAGGAGGCAGCTGATCGATGTTTCTCTCTCATCGGTGTTTCTAACTCTTTATCCCTCTCCCTTCCTCTCTCTAAAAAATCAATAATATATATATATTTTTAAAAAATGATGGAAGTGCTTGTGCAGAGGACCTGGAGCCTCCGCAATGGAGCCACAGCCATTTGACAAGTGCTTCTTAGTCTAGGGCTCCTCACGGGGACTGCCTATCACCACAGTGCATTTTTCATCTTAGGACTTTTCCTCGTCAAGCGTTTTCACCGTGCAGATCAGTGGCCAAGGGCAAAGTTAATTTTGTGGGGGAAATATTAGTGTCTGTGAAGAAACACAGTACAACGTCCTGGTAGTTACAATGGTGGAAGGTATTCTTCAGACCCTGGTGGGCAGAGGGGGGAGCTGATGAGATGGTTTGGGAGTATCCGGAAGGCTCTCCACCAGCCATTGTTTCCATAAAGCTACTCCAGGTCTTCCCGTTTGTGAGAGCCAAAACGTCTCCAGATGCTTCGTTTCTAAGGATGCTGAAAGCCAAGCCTCTACGGTTACTCCTTTTCTATGCCAGCTTTGTTTAAAAGCAGTGGGGTTTTGTTTGAATTTACAAACCTATGTCCCTCAGAACATTTTTAAAAATACTGAAAAATAAGGGGAAAACCCCACCTACTTTCTGTACTTGTACATCTGTAGTTCTCACCTTGGCTGTACATTAAAATGATCTCAGGAACTATTTTTTATCGTTTTATTTTTTAGGAGCTATTTTTTCAAATCAGATTTTCTTGGTTTGGGCTGGGCATGTTTAAAAGCTTGCAAGTGATTCTAAGTGCAGTCAGGGTTGAAACCTACTGTATACATAATTATTAATACTTTGGCCATTTAAAATAAGCTTTTATGCGTTTCAGTTTTTTTAAGAATCACCCTCATCCTCTAATTCTCTTTTGTACCATAGAATTTTAATCATCTTTTTAAATGGTTGTATAGTATTGTATCGACATAGTAAATTTTTAGTAACGAATCGATTGATGGATTTTGCAATTTTGTATACATTTCCCCGCCTCTCCCCCGCCCCAAATAAAGTTCTCCTGCATCTGTGTAGTCTTGTCCTTTTTATTTTTTTCAGGAAATTTTCCCATAAGTAAACTTTCAGAATCTGAATTAGGTACTTCTAAAATGTCCTCCAGAAAAGTGACAATAGCTTCTGCAGCTTTTGTTCATCAAACACGCAGACTTGTGGGTTGCACACTCCTTCCCACGCAGGGACACTGCAGCTTCGGGGAGGGACCCGCTCGCCTTCCCAGGTCAGCACAAAACGCTCGAGTCGGGGCAGGCGGCCTGGCTTCCGGCTCGCGCCCCGGACCCGATTACGGCAGCATCGCGGAGAGCCGCGGCCTTCGGGGCGCCGCTGGCGGGGTGGGGGCAGGGGGGGGTGTCCCAGGTCACGCTCCGCCCCGCTAGCACCAGGGCGCCCCATCCGCCGCTCCGAGAGCCCGCGCCGCGCCGTCAGTCCGCCTCCCGGAAGGAGAAGGCCTGGATCCGCCCCTTTTCCGCCCGGCTTTGGTTGTCATTGGCTGGCGGCGGGGTATATTAGTACGTCACTTCCGCCCGCTCGGCCTTTCCGCGCTACCCAGGGAGGGCTCCATACGGCGTTGTTCTCGGTGAGTCCCCTGTGAGGTTCCCTGCGTTCCCCCCAAGGGCCACCTGAACCTCCGTCCTGCACAGACGAGGGGCGCGAGGACCGGGGGTGAGACCTGCAGGTGGAGCGGGTCTGGCGGGGCCCGGCGCGCCCCGCATCGGCCCGGCGGCCCGCACGTGGCCTACTGGGCCCGCGGGCTCCCATAGTGTCATTGGAGGTGGCGCTGGAGCCCAGGCTCGGGGCTGGGGTGCGGTCCGAGCTGCTGGTGGGCGCGGGTTCAGAAAGGGGGAGAGTGGGGGATGCACCGCGCTGCGGTCGCCTGGGACCCCCCGGCTTTGGCTGTGAAACCAGAGGCCTAGGCTCCACCTTACACCTGCTGCTGGGGCGCGTCGGGTCTTCCGTTTGGTGCCAATGGTTTTGGGGGAAAAGGAATTAATTGCTCCTGGCGGGAGAGGTGAATTCCAACGCGCCCACCTACGAGGTAGCTGAATGTCAACCTGTTCGTCTCTCCACTGCCTTGGCTCCGCTTATGTTCTCGAATGTGGCTGCTCTCCGCACATCTCTGCTCATCTATACCTTGAGCTTAACTGCCAGGTACCTGGAGAGTGTTGGTTTCATTTCGTTTATTACCCGGCTGTTTCCGTATCCCCACCCCACTCTCCCCTCAGTACGATTTGATGCGGTTTCGTGTGTAGCGAAGTCTGTACAGTCGTGTCGCATCCCACTGGACTGTACGGTCAACCTAGAAGGTGGGCTAGATTCCATTGAAAGATGAAGTTGCTTTGAGGAGTAATTAGAACGCACCTGGTTCCCCTACCCCCCTGGAATGAAAAGGACTAGATGGTTAACTTTTGTTTTCCAGGTTCCCACGTAACTTAAAGGGAAACTTTTCACAATGTCCGGAGCCCTTGATGTCCTGCAAATGAAGGAGGAGGATGTCCTCAAGTTCCTTGCAGCAGGAACCCACTTAGGTGGCACCAACCTTGACTTCCAAATGGAACAGTACATCTACAAAAGGAAAAGTGATGGTCAGTCATTGCTTTAGTGGCTTTTTTTTTTTTTTTCTGCCATTCCACCTTTCAGGGCAAATTTTGACTCGCGCTGTTCTGATGAGAAGTGCTGGGTGAAGTAATTTCTGCCTCTGCCTTGGAGGGCTCTCTACTAAGTAATAAAACCAGATCTCTAGATTGAGAACAGGCTTTAAAACTAACTCTTCTGGCTGTGGCTGGAAGGAAAGGTTTCTGGGCTCCAGTGGAAAAGGGTGGTGGGACTTGAGTTGGGTCATGAAGGTGTGAGATGAGATGCCGAAGCTCATAAGCTGAGTTCCCCTCCCATAGTACCTTAATTTCATAGGTGCTGATAGAGGTTAGTTCAACCAAATTTGGAGGAAAGTCAAGCAAGAGAAGAGGGGATTAGCAGTTCGGCTTGGGAGGTATTAGAAGAGGGAGGATATGTTGTGACGAGAGTGGAAGGCATTACAGTGGGTAAAGCAGTTACTCAGTTTGGAGATGGAGCCACGGAGGGATTTCAGCTCTGATGGAGTTTTAGATTGAATTTGGTGTCAAGGCAGATGAAAGAGTAGTGAGAGGCCAGACAGTGGGCAACAACTCATAGGTATTACTGCAGAGAAAGAAGGTGATGACCTGCGAATGGAAAGCTGCACACTATTAAAGCTCGGGGTGGAGGCCAGTCTTGGCCAATGAACTTCTGAGTGTCGGAAGTGTGCTATATTAATGGCAGGACTTTCGCTGACACCAGTAGAGCTTGCCTCTATGACTGGAGTTGATAGTGGTCTCTGCCACATCCAACTGTTTAGAAGAATGTCCATTTGCAAAGCCAGGTCAAGTGCTAACACCTTTGCTGCCACTAGGCATCTACATCATCAATCTGAAGAGAACCTGGGAGAAGCTTCTGCTGGCAGCTCGTGCCATTGTTGCCATCGAAAACCCAGCTGACGTCAGTGTCATATCGTCCAGGAATACTGGCCAGGTTTGTCGAACAATATGCTTGGTTTATATTATTTAAAAAATAAACATTTGGGGATGTATGGAAGAGTATAAAAATAACCCATGATTTCACTCCAGAAATGTTGAGCGGCCAATATGGCCAATATTCAGCATTTCGGTGTATATTACACTTGCCACCTGACAGTGTGTTGAGCTTCATTTTTCATGTCATGTATTTTCTTGTGCCACTAAACATTGCGAAATGATCCTGATAAAATGGCTCATCGGATTTAATGGTAGTCAAATTTTTTATATTTAAATGAAGTACTGGGTTAAAAGAAATTTTGTTGTCAGCTGCAAAGGTTTTCAACTCTTCCCTCCTGGGAGCACGCCCTGCTTTTCCCTTTTCCCACCCTTGCTCCTAAAATAAAAGAAAAGTTGTATAAGTATGGTGCTAGTCCTCTCATCCAAGTCTTCATAAGAAGCAAGAGTAAGGATCTTTTCCAACTTAAATAAAAAAAGCTTTTTTATTCACCCCATTTCTAATTTTGAAAAAAATGCTTGGCTGTGATTTGAACGGAGCTTTTAAAATCATGGGAGAATCCTTTCATGTTTCATTGTTTAGCTTGACAATAAAACTAGTTCCCATTAGCTTCCAGTGTGTTTTGTGGGGGTGGGGGTAGTGGAGTTGGTTGGTCCCCAGAGGCTGGCTTGTGACTGGGTCCCTCCAGTTCGGTGCCGGGTAGAAGAAAGTCTGCTGTGGAATGAGCTTAGTGACCACTCTTGGCTTCCGTCAGTGGAAATTTACTAAGCATTTATGCTGATCTAGGAAGTGTTGCTAGGTGCTTGGGATGTAGCTGGAAAACAGCCAAATGTGCCTTTTGGAAGGCAAACGGGAAGTAATAAGCTCTATGGAAGAAAAAGGTGAGGGAAGGTAAAGAAAGCTGGCTGTTTCTGCTTTTGTAGGATAGCTGTGTGATAACTTGACCAGAGCTAGAAGTGCTTACTGGTTTTCAGGGACTGTTGTATTGGTTCGTTTAATTTTATAACCCTACTAGAGGCCCTACTACGTGCATGTGCACGAAGTCGGGCACGGGTGGGGTCCCTAGGCCTGGCCAGCACCAATTGGGGCCAGAGGCTGGCAGGGGTGGGGGTGACCGGTGGAGTGCACTGACCACCAGGGGGCAGCTCCTGCATTGAGTGTCTGCCCCCTGGTGGTCAGTGCCCACCATAGCAACTGGACGGTCAGTTGTAAGGGTTGCTTAGACTTTCCTATATGTAGAGGAGGAACCTGGAGGCATATGAGTAATTAGCCCAAGTCACTCACAAAGTGGCCCACGTGGGTAGAAATCAAGCAGTGTGGCTATATCCTCCAGAAGCAAGGGAGCCAGTGAGCCGCAAGGCACCTGAGGGGGTGGGGATATAACTAGTGTGGGGTTTGTTTGTTTGTTTGTTTGTTTGTTTTTTACTCTAGTTTTGTAAGTATTTGTCAGGTAAATGGAGGCCAGAATTGCTGGAATTTGATGCTTCCATTTTTGAGAAAGGGATATTTGGGGGTTCTGGCTAAAGAGGCTGCTCCACGTGATAACAGAACCCGTCACACGTTTACTCTGAGCTTCCTCTGTCACTGGAGCACTGCTAACTCTTAATGTTAATTCTGAAGCGAGCTGTGCTGAAGTTCGCTGCTGCCACTGGAGCCACTCCCATTGCCGGCCGCTTCACTCCTGGAACCTTCACCAACCAGATCCAGGCAGCCTTCCGGGAGCCAAGACTTCTGGTGGTTACTGATCCCAGGGCTGACCACCAGCCTCTCACAGAGGCGTCTTACGTTAACCTGCCCACCATCGCTCTGTGTAACACAGACTCTCCGCTGCGCTATGTGGACATTGCCATCCCTTGCAACAACAAGGTAACTGCTTTTCCATCTAAACTAGATCTTGAGGATGAGTGCTCCAGAGAGGGTTGGGCATTCCTCTGCACATTGTTAGAGCTTGGAGTTGCGGCCCCTGGTGGCCCATTGACTCGCAAGTGTAGGTAGTGTGCTACATGAGAGGCAAGACTTGGCAAACACCACAAGGGTCTCTGGCCCAATGAGTGGAGTTTGATTGTAATTCTTGCTACAAGTGTGAGTTGAATGTATGAGAGCTTTAAGGATATGAAAACATTTGAAAAAGTTTGTTTTCTTCTGCTTTCTCCAAATTTCTTGCTTTACTTGGGCTTCTCAGACATTACTTGGCCTTTCTGTTTTCAGACCAGCTTGATGAATCCTGTTATAAGATCCTTAAAAGGTGGGCTGCATATGGTTCAAGTTGGTCCGGTTTGTCACTGATCTCAAAACCGAGTTTCTTAACATGTTAAGCGCCCGGCCTGTTTTGTCTTAGGGACGGAAAGTATACTGTCACTCACTGTAACTGACATGGTGCTTAACGTGCTAGAGGTTTTTAATTAAATAACCAGTGTCCTGGCACTGATCTTGGGGTATTTAATTTTGTTGCCTAGGATAGAAGCTTGACAGCAGTACTTTTATAAAATTTCAACCAATCAAGGTGGAGAACCACTGATAAATTGAACAATCTTAATCTTCTTGTTATAAACACTAAATACTGAGCCATGTCTGTTCTCTTGGTACCAAGAACCTAGATGATGTGGGTTTGGGTTAGGTGGAATGGGAGGTTCACGCTGTCTGGGGTTGACCGAGTGTCACTTCTATTGATTTCAGAGAGGAAGGGAGAGGGAGCTAGAAACCTCAATGATGAGAGAGAGAAT
The DNA here is from genome assembly GCF_964212035.1 of Myotis nattereri. Classification (NCBI taxonomy): domain Eukaryota; kingdom Metazoa; phylum Chordata; class Mammalia; order Chiroptera; family Vespertilionidae; genus Myotis; species Myotis nattereri. Next base: position 54,907,204 of record NC_138089.1, read on the forward strand.
CATTGATCGGCTGCCTCCTGCATGCCCACACTGGCCATTAAGCCTGCAAAACCCGGGCATGTGTCCTGACTGGGAATCAAATCAGGGCCTCTGGGTTCAGGGAGATGGTCAACCACGGAACCGCATCGGCCAGGCCCAAGTGGCACTTTCTAATGCCCTGGCATTCTTGCAGGGGGCTCACTCAGTGGGTCTGATGTGGTGGATGCTGGCCCGGGAAGTACTCCGCATGCGTGGCACTATCTCCCGTGAACACCCGTGGGAAGTCATGCCTGATCTTTACTTCTACAGAGACCCTGAAGAGGTAAGCTTCCTCCACAAAGTCTTGTGGTCACAAGCAAATTGGACACCTTGGTTTATACTCCTTGCAGGTAGAAGTTGTCAGTCCTTATGAAAAAACAAACACTTTTTTTTTTTAACCAGATTGAAAAGGAAGAGCAGGCTGCTGCTGAAAAGGCTGTGACCAAGGAGGAATTTCAGGGCGAATGGACTGCTCCTGCTCCCGAGTTCACTGCTGCTCAGCCTGAGGTTACAGACTGGTCTGAAGGCGTGCAGGTGCCCTCTGTACCCATTCAGCAGTTTCCTACCGGTACGTACAGTAAAGCCTCCATGTAATGGACTAATTTGGGTGAGGGGTGTTAAACCCAAAGTCCATTAAAAATTAACAAGCTAGATTACCTGTTTTTACTTTATGTAGACACGTTTGTGTAATTAAAATGAAGTATGAAAAGTTTTAACTTCACAGTAAAGTTTTCTATATATATATTACTGTAATTTTAAATTTGTACTGAATAGGCCTAGTCACTTCGAGTAAACACGCACATAGCTGAGGTATGGCTTAGCGCATGTCACAACATCCAAGGAAAGTCACGCCATTTAACAACAACCAATTAAGTTCGTCCCGGTATTCATAGCTGTGTTAACCTGAGAGATTGAATTCAGGTGCATTTGAACTGATCTGGCCGTGATCTGATTTTGAAATGTGTGTCTGACAGAATGCGCGGCAGATTGCTGGTGCCAGGGAGGTGACAAAAAATACTATGGGAACAGAGCTGATGGCTTTTCTTTTTTGGTATTTTCTTAACAGAAGACTGGAGTGCTCAGCCTGCCACTGAAGACTGGTCTGCAGCTCCCACTGCTCAGGCTACTGAATGGGTAGGAACAACCACTGAGTGGTCCTAAGCTGTTCTTCCACAAATTCCTAACAGAACGGAAATAAGGTTGATGGAAAATAAACAGTTTCTAAAAGTCGTGTCCATTGTTTCAGTTCTTTATTCCAGATCAAGATGCCTGGAGTTACTTTAGGTGCCTTGACAAGTGTATTGCTTTTCACTTGGGAATTTCCCTGAGCTTTTTTGTATAAGGATCATCATGTGTTCTGGAAGTAGATGTGTATAGCTGCACGTAAGTGCTAACCCTAGGATTATTTTTCCAAGGTTCTGATGTTCTTAACATCTGTATTGGTCAATTTTATAGAATCCAGATTTTAATTGGTTTTCATTGAGAGCCCCACTATTGGACAGTTGTGTGGGCAATGTATGAGTAACATGTGGCATTAAAGACCCACTTTGGGCAAAGGTGGGATATGGTCTTCAATTGTAGAACCACTGGAGGTCACAGCCTCCCCAGCTTTGAGAGGCATCTATTTTCTGTCATCTAGTCAGCTTATCTATAGATTCTGGGAGAGGGTTGTACACGTGTGCAGAAATTCCATAGAATATTGCATGGTGCTCTGTACATTTCAGTTCTATTAAGAATATGGCTCTCTGCTGGGGTCACAGTGCCACTCAGCCAAGTGAAAACCATTGACTTGAATGAGAATAGAGCAGTTAAGTGGTTCCAGATTTGGAGTAGCTGCAATGATTTACATAGATTTTTTGTACCCTTGGAAATGGACAAAATGTCAATGTGACTTTGCAGGGCCCCTGCAGTGGAGCAGAGACAAGGGGGACCCCTCAGCTCAAGCAGCATTAACTTCATAGAAAGTCTGCCATGAGCTGTGTTTAGGAACAAGTTTGGACAAATCTGCCGTGTTCTTCAAAGCTCCAGTGTGTGGAGCTCAAACCCATGACAAGTGGTCAGCACACGTGCAGTAATTTCTGGAATCAGGGTGGCTGGAAAGCAGGGGTAGATGGGGAGAAGGGACGCTGGGTGTAAGGGCCAAGTGAGGGATGGGAAGCTAATTTGTCAGTATGTTTTGTGGTTAAGGAGGCTGTTTAGAGAACAAGGAATAGGAAAACATGGTCGGTTTCATCTAGAGCAGCCGTGGGCAAACTATGGCCCTCAGGCTGGATCCGGCCCATTTGAAATGAATAAAACAAAACAAAAATGACCATACCCTTTTATGTAGTGATGTTTACTTTGAATTTATATTAGTTCACACAAACACTCCATCCATGCTTTTGTTCCGGCCCTCCGGTCCAGTTTAAGAACCCATTGTGGCCCTCCAGTCAAAAAGTTTGCCCACCCCTGCTCTAGAGTGTACATTTTTTGTCATAAATTGACTCCTGCCTGTAATTGCTGAACCCTCCAGGGCAGTGGTTCTCAACCTTCCTAATGCCGTGACCCTTTAATACAGTTCCTCATGTTGGGACCCCCCAACCATAAAATTATTTTTGTTGCTACTTCATAACTGTAATTTTGCTACTGTAAACAATATGTAATTATATGTTTTCCGATGGTCTTAGGCGACCCCTGTGAAAGGGGTCGCAACCCACAGGTTGAGAGCCACTGCTCCAGGGACTACCCAATCTATTCCCTTACTGCCTCGGATCCCCCTCCAGTTCTGTGTCTTAGTGCCCAATATCGCCAAGCTGGAAACCTTGCTGCATTCCTCTTGGGGTACTCCTGGCATTGGCACAACATCAAACAGCCTTTTGTCTTCCACATATAATATAATTTTAAGGATGAGATCTCTGGCAAGGTTATTGTACCCCATTCCAGAAGCCAGGTCCTAGATTGGGAATTTGTTTACAGACTCTTTACCTGACTGGGTTAAACTTGCCCTGAGGATCATCCTCTTCACAGCCTTCATGAGAAGTCGTAGACACGAGACTATTGTAGACCAAGTAGCCATTGCTACTACAGGAGCCATCGACAAAGTAGTTCTTCAGAGTAGTCCCACAAAAGCACCTGGCTGGTCAGTGGCAATTTACACCCCAAAAGAGGCCTCATGCTGATTTGTGATGCTTGTACTACCTGTACATACATCCTTGCCTGCACACATGCATATGGCAAATTGGCCCTGATCTTCGGGCCTACTCTTAATAGGGTTCCCACACCACCCCTTACACAGGATGGTTTTCTAGGCGTACCCTGCCCATTTGCCAGCTCCTTGAACAGTCTACAACAATAATGGGTCCGCCCTAGGTGAAGCTCGCATTCCTGTCCCCTCACGGTGTGCCATCAGGCCATTACATAGTTAAGCCTGTAAAGACCAGCTGGCCAAAGGGCTACTTTGCTCAGCATCTGAATCGAACTAGATAGTTCGTCAGTATCCAGATGGACAGTCTCAGTTGTGCATGTAGCAGGGTTCTTTACTGGACCCATCCTTACACCACCTGGCCTCTGGGAGGGGTGGCGTACCTTCTCGGGGACAGACTAAGGACTACCCCTCCATAGGGGTTTCATCTCTTGACGGGGTCTCATGTCACAGGACCCAACAGGGTTTGCAATTACTGTGACAGGGCTGGTACTGCTGCTTTCCATTGGTAGTTACTGAAACTAGGTTAAAAAAAAAAAAAGGGTTTCCTCCCTAATTTTGTATAAAAAATTTTTTCATAAAAATAGACTGCCTAGTTATGTTGAACATTGCAATTCACTGAAATTTACTGAGAAAAAGACCCAAATTAACCAATATCAAATATTGACATGAAAATACCATACACTATCACCTCCATAGTAGATTCCTGAAATAGACTTTCAACCAAACCTGGCCAGTGTGGCTCAGTGGCTGAGCACTGACCTGAGGTTAGTTTGATTCCTGGTCAGGGCATATGTCTGGGTTGCGGGCTGGATCCCCAGTGTGGGGCCTGCAGTGGGCAGCCGGTCAGGATACTCTCATCACTGATGTTTCTCTGTCCCTCTCCCTCTCTGAAATAAATAAAAAATACATTTTTGAAAAAAGAAATTGTGCTTGATCATTAATTCAAATCTATTAACTCAAATGGCCACAGATTACCTAGGATCTGTGATTTTCTCAAGGCATTTTCTTAAAGCACCAGACAGAACGGTAGAGGCGTGGCTGTTGGTGAGCACAGAATTAAAGGCAGTTCTCTCTTCTGTTAATGTCGGGTCTCTGCTTATTTCCTGTCTCTATTGATAGCGGTGCTTAGACTCGGGGCTCCCCATTGCGATGTGCTGACCTCTGACCAAGGTCCCCTTGACCAACTTTAGTCAGGAGGCCTCTACCTTGGGACGTCTGTCTGTCTTTGTATCATCCCATGTGAACAAGAATCTAGTTGAGTCATTTTAGCAAGAATGCCCCACCCTTGATATCTAATTGAATTCCTCACCCCGCCCATCCTCTCCACCCCCATAGTGATGTCTGCTCAGTTGGGCCTGACTCAGCAAGAATCCTATCAAGTGGGTTTGGCCAGAACACCCCCCCCACCCCCCCCATATTTCCTCTCAGTAATTTTCCATTCACCAAGTCCCTCAACCTGCTCCTGGGCTGTAAATCCCCACTTTCCTATGTTGTCTTTGGAACCGAGCCCAGTGTTACACTGAAGTCTCTTTTTCTCCTGCAGCGGTTCTCAACCTTCTGGCCCTTTAAATACAGTTCCTCATGTTGTGACCCAACCATAAAATTATTTTCATTGCTACTTCATGACTGTAATGTTGCTACTGTTATGAATTGTAATGTAAATATCTGATATGCAGGATGGTCTTAGGCGACCCCTGTGAAAGGGTCGTTCGACCGCCAAGGGGGTCGCGACCCACAGGTTGAGAACCGCTGTCTATTGCAACAGCTGAATAAAATCTGTCTTTAACCCTTTAATTACTGTTCAGCTCTGGTTTTCTTTAACACAGTACACTGATCCATTCTTGTTCTGAGTCTCTATTTTTGCTAGAATCCTTGAATTTTGCTACCCTGTGCCCACCCTTTCCTTCTCTAACAGTAGTGATACAAGGGGTAAAATCCACAAATTGGGCTCAGAAAGTTGAATAGGAGAAGCATGTCACCTTAAGAGTGAGTGTTTTTTTTTGTGTGTGTGTGTGTTTTAATCCTCACCCGAGGATATTTTTCCATTGATTTTTAGAGAGAGAGACAGAAGCATCGATGTGAGAGAAAATCGATTGGTTGCCTCTTGCCCGAGCCTGGGCCAGGGAGGAGCCTGCAAATGTAGTACGTGCCCTTGATCAGAATAGAACCTGGGATCCTTCGGGCCACAGGCCAAAGCTCTATACACAGAGCCAAACTGGCTAGGGCAAGAGTGAGTTTTAACAGCAAGTTGGATAAAGCCCAGTCCCTTAATTAAGGACTATAATGTACATTATTCCACAGGTCATTAGTGGCCAAACAATTCACAATTTTGACTGGGCAGAGGATAGGAGAGAGGAAGAGCAGAGGGAGAAGGAGAGGGGAGAGAGTCTGTGGAGCTTGGGAACACAGGGAGGCTTTGTCTGAGCGGCTGGCAGCTCGGATGGTGCTGTATTCTTCTGTTTACCAAAGTTGGGGACTGTAGCTAAAAAGCTCTAAGATCAAGGTCAAAGTCTCGATGGAGACAGATCTGCTCTGAAAGTTAGGATTAAAGGACAAATGAAGACCCATTTAGGTTTGTTTCTTTCAGTTTTGATCAACCAATTCACTATATACCTTGAAATAATTAAATGGTCTTACAGCTATTCGTAAAACTCATTTTTTTCCATATTTCTACAGGAAAAAAAATAGCATTTTTGTCATGAATCTGAAAATCTTTGGCTTGTTTTTTAAGTCTTTTAAATAAAAAAACAATTTTTACAACACATTGTGACACAAGGTTTTGTTAGCTAAACAACGATGCTCTAATTGTGGATGACTTCATGTACATTGAAGCTTTAGGGTGAAATAATAGAGATGCCCTTATCAGAGTCTTTCCTAAGATAACTTCCCTCTATAAATGACCCACTCATTTCATACTTATCTTCACCAATCTCCATAACGATGTCATACCCTCCAGGCCTTTTTCTGCTTGAATCTTTCTACACTCATATGAAATAGTGTATGTTTCACTGTGAATGAGTATGGATTTATTTTTAAAGTAATGAAAATGTCAGAGAATTTGATAGTGGTGATGTTTCTACACCCTTAAATATATTTTAAAAGCTCTACATTTTATGCCTAAAATTTTGAATTCTATAGTACGTGTATGTTATATTACAATAAAACAATTACTGTGTTTTTGGTTAAAAGTGGCAGGTGAACAACACATACTGTTTCTTCCAAAAATATGGAAAAACGATGCATCCACAATTTTGAGGGAGAATAATTTTCAATCTGGAATTCTATACCCAACAAGGCAATCAAATGTGAGGGTAGAATAAAGCAGCTTTCAGGTATGCAAGAACTAAAACAAAACTCACTTAACACGTGCTCTTTCCAATGATGGCACTAGAGAGTGTACTTCAGAAAATGAGGGAGCAGACAAAAAATGAGAATGACATGGGATCTACGACATAGGTGATCCTTAAGGCAAAAAAGTGCAGGGAAGTTTCAGTCCCGCATCAGACTTTGAGAGCAACCAGTCCAAAAGTCGAGCAAGAGAACAGATTACGAAGACAATAGAAGTAAACAGTTATTTGATAGATTGGAATATTTGAAAAATTGATAGTTATTTGACAGGTCTGTTGGAATATTTAAAAAAGTGAGAAAACACTAAGCAAATTAAAATAAATGAAAGCAAAATAGAACAATTATTAACTCCAGGAAAAACAAATTTATACAAAGAAATGAAGTCATCATAATTGATTACAAAGTTGTGTAGGAAAGATATTTACTTATTGATAATAATATAAATATTGACAGGTATAACTACATTCAGTTGGTAAGGGGAGAGGGAGAGAAAGGAGGAGAGTGTAAGAAAATTAAACCTCAATTGGGAGCCAATAGTCTATAATAAGCAAGCATATATGTAGCTGTTTGAATTTTTAACATTATGGAAGTGAATAGAGAAAAATAGCTAAAATTTGTTGAACGTGTTGCCTTTGGTGAGCGGGGATTATGGAGTGGGATGAAGTGCAAAAGGGACTATTGGTTCTCATAGGCCTTTTGATGCATTATAACTGTGCAAATATTTTGATAAATACTCATCAAAATGAATTAAAAAAGTAGTTACAGTAACTGATGTATTCGTTTGCTAGGGCTGCCATTACATAGTACCACCTAGTATCACTGAGTGGCTTAAACAGCAGTTCTCCAGGCTGGAAGTCCAAGAAGAAGATGTCAGCAGGTTGGTTCCTCTGGAGGGCTGGAGAGAAGGTACGTCCCAGGTGACTCTCGTTGGCTTGTAAATGACCATCGTCTCCAAGTGTCTTCACATTGACTCCCCTCCATGAGTGTCTCTGTATCCAATGTCTTCTTTTTAAAAAATATATATATTTTATTGATTTCACAGAGGAAGGGAGAGGGAGAGAGATAGAAACATCAGTGATGAGAGAGAATCACTGATTGGCTGCCTTCTGCACACCCCCTACTGGGGATCAAGCCCACAACCCAGGCATGTGCCCTTGGCTGGAATCAAACCTGAGACCCTCCAGTCCGCAGGCCGATGCTCTATCCACTGATCCAAACCGGCTAGGGCCAATTTTTTTTTTTTTTTAATAGGACATCAGTGACCCACCCTAACCTCATTTTCACTTGATTACCTTTGAAAAGATCCATTTCTAAGTAAGGTCTGGGAGTTAGGTCTGCAGCCTGTGAATTTGGAGGGGGCACAATTCAGCCCATAACATGGGGGGATTGTCGGTGGCAGCCAGAGTTTCTGTGGAGAAATTATCTGTAACGTTAGCAAGTCATTTAATTTTGGCCACGAATCCACTTGAAGTTCTAGGAGGTGGTGCCCTCTGTGGAACACAAAGCTGCCATTCAAAGAAGTGCCCCTGACTCAGGTGTGGCTCCTACACTGTCTGTCTGGGACTGAGAACACCACTGCATGAGTGGCAAACACCAAAATTTAAATAGGAGTAAAGAGAGACGGCATAATGAGTGTTCTGTGGGAACTCCATACTTTGGTTGCATAAATTGTGCATCACTCCATATATCATGGAGTAGAAGGTCAAAGACAGGACTTGACAAGATTTGCCAGTAAGGACCTTTGTTGGAAAGGTTTGAGAAGCAGAGGAGTCCTTTAGGGAAGAGGTTATCTCTATAATCTACCCACTCTATCTTGTACTTTTAAAATAATCTGAATTCACCAGAGAGAAAGGGGGTGGGGGGGAGAAGAGGGTACAGAGGGGATAAATGGTGATGGAAGGGGATTTTACTTGGGTTGGTGAACACAATACAATATATAGTTGCTGTATTATGGAATTGTACCCCTGAAACCTATATAGTTTTATTAGTCAGTGTCACCCTAATAAATTCAATTATAAAGTAAAATGCAAAAGAAAAGCCTGAAAAATAAAATGAAGTGCAAAAAAAAACACCAACAAAACCTATTTAGACAACATCTCCAGTTGTTTTCTAAGTAGGAAATGTGTTCTTACAACTGTTTCGTAAGCTTCTTTAGGGCCAGACCACAATAGCTAACATTGATGCAGCACTATGTGCCAGGCACAGTTCCAACCAGTGCGACATCCTAACCGGCGTAGTGACTCTCCCTGAGTCCTCCAGAGCCCGTGCTCTGAGCCACCTTGTTCTGCTCCCGAACCCTCACGCACATCCATGCAGTACAGGCAAAGTGCTGGCCTCACAGCAGGAGTGAACCAACCAGCAGACATATGTACCTCGTTACACAGATCAAGAACGTTTAAGTAGCCATGAAGTTAGGGTGCAATGAGATTTACATGGTATGTTTTCAGTCTTCTTGGGTCGCCTCAAGATCCCCTAGGATGATTCTTTTCGCATTACTGTGACAAGAGCCTGGAAAGAAACTTATGACAGTGTTGACATGTAAATCTCTCTCTCATGCAAGGAGTTGTGGGAATTCAAGAGGCAAAGCTACTGTTGGTTGGATTAGTTTCAGAAATATCCTTTCATCTTTCTAATCATTAGTATGTAATTCTCCACATAGAATGAAATTTAGCAAAAGCACTGGTTGTAGGATTCATGACATTTATTTTTTTTATTTATTTTTATTTCAGAGAAGAAGGGAGAGGGAGAGAGAGATTAAAACATGAATGATGAGAATCATGGATCAGCTGCCTCCTGCATGCCCCTACTAGGGTTCCAGCCTGCAACCCAGGCATGTGCCCTGACCGGAATTGAACCAGTCCCAGGTTCGATGGTCTATTCATTGAGCCAAACCAGGTAGGGTGGATCCATGACATTTAACCGAGGGACAGTTACAGGATTCAATGGCGTAACCCCCAAACTCCAGGAAAATGATAAGAAAATGCCATGTCCAAGACTGAAGTCAATATTATGGGGTGTTCTGTTAATTCAATGAGATTCTTAATTTACAGAAATCATCTATCATAGATATTTTTAAAAGTTTTCATGAATTTGAACGTAAATGGTAATTGTTATAGAATAATCCAGATCTAATCTCAGTAGTAACTACACTGAGGTACTCTTGCTAAATTGTGTGAGGGCATGCATGTATGCATGCTAGTCTTGGATGTGTGTATATATGCATGTTTGTGTATGTAGGGAGTGTTAGGGAGGGTGCGTGTTTACTCTGAGTAGAGTGGGAAAAGAGATTCCAAAGGCAGGGATTTGTCAGTGTGATTCCAACTCTGTTCGTCGCTTGTGGGTTTGGCTTGTGGCATGTGCGGTGAGGTGAAGCGCGGTGGGAGCTGGGATGATGTCTGTGGTGGTGTCACGTTGGCAGAAGCATGTGTGGTTTGGTGGAGTGAGTTGGTGTGTGGTTTGATTTGGGGAAAGTGAGTATGGAGAGAGCCTTGGTGAGGGCGTTGGAACGGGGTGTTATGTGGGATGTGAGAGGTGGGAGACTGGGATATGAGAGTGTGGGGCTGACGTGTAGATATGGTTTGTGACTGTGTGTATGTGTATGTTTGTGCGTAATGTGGTGGTAACTTAGCTTTTGTTTGGATTTTCTTTTGCCCTTTGTTTCAGTCTTTGTTTTGTCTTTGTTTGGCCTCTGTGTTGTCTTTGTTTCACTCTTTGTTTAAACTTTCTTTGGCTTTTGTTTGCTCTTTCTTTAGCCTTTTGTTGAAACTTTGTGTGGCTTTTTTGTAGTCTTTGTGTAGCTTTTGTTTTTAAGTGAATCTTGGCTGAGAACTCATCAAAAACACCTTGTGTAATGAAAAACCCGGATATATAATCCCTCCCTATATATTCCGCATGCATTGAGTAGCCTCATCCTCTCAGGCGCCTGGTACAGACGAGGAACCTGTTTCACACAACTGCTACCTGAAGGTAAGGGGATTCCGTTGGTTTTCATCTTACTTCATGTTGTACTTCGTCTCCAGTGGCGAGTGCGCATTTGTGTATGGGCCGTTTCACTGTGTCCCAGGGGAAACCTGGAATAGCTGCCAGGAGTGGGAGGGCATAAAAGGAGGGAGAACGCAAGCACAGAGGACACCGAGGCTATTCAGATGTGGGCAGAGGGCCCTCCTGGAATGTTCTGGCAAATGCCTGGAAATTGTCTGAGCCTGGGAAAGGGCTCTGGACCCTAACTCATTCCAGTCTAAAGCCCCCTGTTCCTTGAACAGCACTATTGGCTGCTTCTTTTTCTCTCCTTTTATAATTTATCATGATTTGAAATGAGTTTTCCTTATCTAGGAACAACGCTTTCCTTCATACAGCCGGTATTATGTGTGTGTGTGTGGGGTGGGTGGGAAGGGGATGGACAGCACAGCCCCAATCTTGGAAGAACATTGTTTCCTAGAAAACTTAAATGGAAAGACATCCGTGCTTTGTCTTGAGCAGAATTTCAAAAATCACAGAGGTGTTTCTTTTTATTTTCAGTTTTGTGGTTGATAGAAAAAGGAAAAGATTATGTGTCAGGGGAATAACGTTATAAACTTGGCTAAAGTTCTAGGAAGAACATGGGGAAAAGAATTTTTAATGCTATATGAATAAATCCAGGAGGCACAAAACAGACTGTTGTCAGATGTGCAGCTATGCTATTTTATGTTTATTCCGAAGAGCAGGAGAATGCCTTGGTGAGTGGATTATAAAAATTACTTCATGTTTACAGAAAAATCACAAGCAGTACAAAAATTCAGATTACTCAAATGCTGACAGGTTACTACATTTGCTTTATTATCCTTTCTTTCTCTGTATACACATATACATATTTCTTTCTGAGCCATTTGAAATTAAATTACAGATGTGATCAAAATAAAAAAATTAACATGGAGAAAATACTATTATCTACTCTGCACACAACTAGATTTCACCAGTTATCCCAGAAGTCAGTCCAGGATCATGCATCCCCTTTAGTGGCCATGTCCTTTAGTCTCCATTACTTTGGAACAGTACCCAAGACAGTCACTCTCTTTCATGCCTCGACTAGTTATTATTTTGAGGAGTTATTATTATTATTATTATTATTATTATTATTTTGATAATCCTCACCTGAGGATTTTAGAGTGGAAGCATTGATATGAGAGAGAGACACTGACTGGTTGTCTCCCACACGTACCCTGACTACCAGGGCTGGGGTCAAATTGCAACCCATGTAGGTACCTTCCTTTGACCAGGAATCAAACCTGGACCCTCAGGTGGACCCCTGGGGTGCACGAGCCAATGCTCTACACTGGCCAGGGTAAGGAGTTATTTTGTTAAATGTCCCTCACTTGGGGTTTGGTCTGATGTTTTCTCATGATTAGGTCCAGGTTATGAAGTTTGGAAGAACTATGCTTGCATTATAGATCATAAATATACAAAGTCACACTTAAATCCGATTGTACAAATTTTTAATTCAAGATGTTGTTTATCTAATGGTTAGTAGGATTTTAAATGAATACCTAAAATTACAAGAAAGTGAAAAAAAATTAAAAATCCAGGTTTTTTTTTCTGATAATTCCCAATATTCACCAAAGTGTGTAAGTGCTGTCCTTTACTTATAAATAGTAATTATAATGATGTGTACATGAACATGATAGGTGTATGGTAAGGTATTTAATTTAGATTCTTTGTGTGTGTTGGATTCATGTCTGCTACTCTGTGAGTATGAGTGTCATAAATGTGATCATTTCTTTCTAAGCAAAACCATCTGCTGAAAACAGATACAGTTCAATAAGAGCTGTCCTGACGAGCCGCTCCAGGCTCGCTGGCCGCCTTCAGCACGCTGACAGGGTGTCTGGTAAAAGGAACTTTCATTTGTTTGCTCGTAAGTGGGAAAACTGTTTGGAGGTGGCTGGCAGTTTTATTATTCTTAAAATAGATTCTTTAGATACAAAAATATAAAGCATTCCCCCCCCCCAAAAAAAAAAACTCTGATGTTATCATAAATCTGAGTTAGGGGGAGTTGATTAATTTGTTATATGATCTTTGTAGTTAAGTGAATGTATTATGGCTTTCACAGGACTATTCCCTGGATTAGGTAGATAAATATATTTTTTCTAAATATGAAATTAGGTTAGAACTTCGGGATTCTGCACATGGTGCTATTTAATGTTGAGGAACCCAGCTTTTGAGAAAATGTAGCATTAGCTGTTATAATTGTCTTATCTGAGCCGTAAAAGTCATCCTGGAGTTGGAGAAAGTGTTTTCTACTTGAAGGATTATGTGTTCCTGTGATGAGCCATCCTGGGGTGGAAAATAAGGGCCTCCTCACACTTAGTCAAAAAAATTGAGGTCAGGACATGGAAGGCTTGAAGGCCAGGAGAGTCTTGTGGCTGGGGGTTGAGTTGCTTTCCACAGTCTGAAGACTGCCACCCGAGGATTAGGTACCATCGCATGGACTCCAGGAGTGACGTCCTGCATGGCTGTGAAGGCCATCTGGATTCTGGTGCTTCTGTTACAATGCATTAGGTAAAACCTGGTGTTAGCTGTGGTTAAGGTACCAATATATTTTAAAATGTACCTGGGATTTTGTTTTTGTTTAGGTTTGGTGAGGCCAGCAAATCAGATGACTGCCATTGAAAAGATAGTTTGTTACCCTGGCTGGTTGGCTCTGGTGCACCGAAAGGTTGCCGGTTCTATAGTTCGATTCCAGGTCAGGGCCCAGGTTGCGCACTCGATCCCTGGTAGGGAATGTGCAGGAGGCAGCCAATAGATGTTTCACTCTCATACTGATGTTTTTCTAAACTCTCTCAAAAAAAAAATTTTTTTTTTAAATGAGAAGTTAGTTTGTTACTCACAGTTCCCAAGAGGAGAGGGCATGCCAGACCATGGAGGGCTAGATGGGGAAGCACTAGAGTCTGCCAGAAGCCAGAAGGGGCTAGGAAGGCATGAGCAAGAGACTTTATTGTACCTTTGTACAGGTATGAATGAGCCAGGCAGGGTAAGCAGGGTAAGCAGGTTTAGGATGGGCGAGTTTAAATAAGTTCAGTGGGGGACTCTGGAGTGTAGAGTTGACCTGAGTCATCTGGTACTTGGCCCTGGGATGATTAGGATAGAGGAATTTTGGCTCAATCTGTGACAGTTTTTTTTAAAATATATTTTATTGATTTTTTTACAGAGAGAAAGGGAGAGGGATAGAGAGTTAGAAACATCGATAAGAGAGAAACATCCCATCAGCTGCCTCCTGCACACCCCCTACTGGGGTTGTGCCTGCAACCAAGGTACATGCCCTTAACTGGAATCGAACCTGGGACCCTTTAGTCGCCAGGCTGACGCTCTATCCACTGAGCCAAACCAGTCAGGGCAATCTGTGACAGTTTGATAAAAAACAAAAATGGTAGTTGGTGTGCTTAGGCTCTGGATTGGTTGGTTTGCATGTAAAAGGCACTCTGAATAGGGGAGTCCTTTGCTGTGTCTAAGAATTAATTAGCCTTGAGAGGGGCAGTCTCTCCAGGAACAGCAAGGCCCCAGATGCCAGAGCATCAAGAATACAGGAAATAGAAGAATATAGTTAATCCCTAGTTAGGGTCCACGTGTGGCATGAATGGGCATAGGGGAAAGAGAGCAGCGTTTGACTCTGGAGCAATAGCATTTAAAAGTCAGGATTCGGATGCAGAATGTGAGAGGGAAGCTCTGTGCACAACGCACTCGAATTGACTACAACCTGAGTAACCAGAACACATTCTGCTGCTTCACTTTTAGGAAAAAAAGAAGAAGAAGCAAATGATACCAAGACAAGCTCATAACAGAGACCTAATCACCAGATGTGTACGGATGAAAATACAGGTACCAGTGAATCTCTTACACTCTTTTGGACCTGATCTAGATTGCTAATAATTATCACTAGTTCAGAAAGTTCAAGTAGAATGCAGAATCAGCAAAAAACTGAGCGATCCAATTTTTAATAAGAGTTAAACACTTTGCCGAAACTGGTTTGGCTCAGTGGATAGAGCGTCGGCCTGTGGACTGAAGGGTCCTAGGTTCAGTTCCGGTCAAGGGCATGTGCCTGGGTTGCGGGCACATCCCCAGTAGGAGATGTGCAGGAGGCGGCTGATCGATGTCTCTCTCTCATCGATGTTTCTAACTCTCTCTCTCTCTCCCTTCCTCTCTGTAAAAAATCAATAAAATATATTTAAAAAAAAAAAAGTCTTTAAAAAAAAAAAAGAGTTAAACACTTTAAAAAACTATTCCAGGTGTTTCTAGGTTTGGGGAGTAGAAATTTGGGGGGGAAAACCCTATGTCTGTGCATTAAGACACTATGACCTAAGCCACCATTTGTCTACCTTTATCAAACCCATGTACTGTACACTCTGCCTCATCCATTCATTGGCACACTGTGGAGCTTGCCAGTACTTGAAACTGCCTCCTCTCTAATTCAAGTAGTGCAAACATCTAGCCCAGGGGTGGGCAAACTTTTTGACTCGAGGGCCACAATGGGTTCTTAAACTGGACCGGAGGCCGGAACAAAAGCATGGATGGAGTGTGTGTGTGAACTAATATAAATTCAAAGTAAACATCATGACATAAAAGGGTACGGTCTTTTTTTTTTAGTTTTATTCATTTCAAACCGGCCGGATCCGGCCCGCGGGCCGTAGTTTGCCCACGGCTGATCTAGAGTCTCATTCATGACCTTCCTTTCTTTCAACTTACTATGTCAGGCACCCTACTAAACTCTGGAAACCACTCACTTCCTAGCTTCCATGACTCTCTCCCCCTTCATTCTCAAACTCTGGCCTCAGTTGACTTAGTTTTTCTCTCCAAATCCTCAGCCCCTATTCCCGCCACAAACCCTCTAATCCAATTTCTCTTTTAAACATTCCATGGCAACAATTCTTGCTAAAGTCACCAATTACTTTCATGTCTCTTAATCTAATGGACTCTTTATATCCTCATATCACACCACCAGTGTCTCAGAATCTTTCTACGAAGTTGACTACTTCCTCTTTTGAAACACTCCTTCCCTTTGGCTCCCGTGCTCATATGTCCCAGTGTCCCTCCTTCCTCTCCGACTTTTCTCTTTATTCCTTGCCAATCACTCCTCCTCCACCTAGACTGTAAATGTGGGGGTGTCCTACAGCACAGTTGTACCCTCTTGTCACCCAACATTCTGCCACCAAGGCAATTCCATCCCCAAGGCTTCATTGCCACCTACACTCCAACAACTCTCAGATTCTATCTCCCGCCCGGACGTCTCCTCTGAACTTTCCACTTGACGTCTCCATCTAGACGCCCCTCTAACGCCTCAACTCCACTGCATCCAAAACTGAACTCATGATTGTGCTTCTTCCCCCAAACCTCCTCCTCCTGCGCATGCTTCCACTGCCCACCTGGTCACTCAAACTATATACCTTGGAGTCCTCCTTGACTCCTCCTCTGGTTTTTTGAATAGATGGATAATTTCAATATAACATGGTAAATATAAAGATGGAGGTATATAAATTACAAAGATAAGTGGCCTTTTATCCAACCGAAGAAGTCTACAAATATAACTGCCATTGGATGACTCAGATAATGGCTTTGGACACAAAATAACGAAAGGGGTGGTCAGCAATCCAGTGCATATCTTAGCTTGTCTCTGGCCTGGTCTCTTCATCTCCCCGAGACTGATGCCCTTGGAGAACCCACGGCAAAGTAATCAACCAGCCCAGCAGGTAATCCGGGTTCTTTCCCTTCGCCCCCTGCCCAGACTATAGGCCACACTGACCCTTAGGCTTTTCTATAAACAAATGCAAATCTGGACGATTGCTTGCCTCTCCTTTATCCAGGAAAAATTACCAGAGAGGATTTGTTTACTTACATGGGAGTACATTCAAAATCCCATCATTTTCATAGAGAAGGAGAAACACAATTCTTTTTTTTTTTTTATTGCTTAAAGTATTACAAAGAGTATTACACATGTCTCCTTTTTTTTCCCCCGCCCTTGACAATCCCCTGGCCTCCCCTACCCCCCAGTGTCTTATGTCCATTGGTTATGCTTATATGCATGCATACAAGTCCTTTGGTTGATTTCTTACCCACCCCCCTCCTGCCCTCCCACCCTCCCCGGCCTTCCTGCTGTAGTTTGACAGTCTGTTCGAGGCAGCTCTGCCTCTGTATCTATTTTCGTTCATAAGTTTATAATGGTCTTTATTACTCAGAAATGAGTGAGATCATGTGGTATTTTTCTTTCATTGACTGGCTTATTTCACTTAGCATAATGCTCTCCAGTTCCATCCATGCTGTTGCAAATGGTAAGAGTTCCTTCTTTTTTACAGCAGCATAGTATTCCATCGTGTAGATGTACCACAGTTTTCTAATCCATTCACCTACAGATGGGCACTTAGGCTGTTTCCAGATCTTAGCTATGGTGAATTGTGCTGCTATGAACATAGGGGTGCATATATCCTTTCTGACTGGTGTTTCTGGTTTCTTGTGATATATTCCTAGAAGTGGGATCACAGGGTCAAATGGGAGTTCCATTTTTAGTTTTTTGAGGAAACTCCATACTGTCTTCCATAGTGGCTGCACCAGTCTGCATTCCCACCAGCAGTGCAAGAGGGTTCCTTTTTCTCCACATCCTCTCCAGCACTTGTCGTTTGTTGATTTGTTGATGATAGCCATTCTGACAGGTGTGAGATGGTACCTCATTGTTGTTTTGATTTGCATCTCTCGGATGATTAGTGACTTTCAGCATGTTTTCATATGTCTCTTGGCTTTCTGAATGTCCTGAGAAACACAGTTCTTATTTTTAAAATCACAAACAGATTAAGAAAGACAAATGATTATAAAACTAAGCACACATTGAAAAATAATATTGTCTATGCAGAGAGCACTTACGTTAAAACCTTAATTCTTAAAATAACCATGCTGAGAATCTAGCCAAAGCCACCTGAGTTCTACATAACACCCCAGAGGATTGCAAAGATACTCAGTTCAGTAAGGGTGTAGGGCACAGCAGAGCCCTGGGGATTCAGACAGAAGCCCTTCTCTCAAAGAGATCAAGCTGGGATCCCAGACATGCAGCCACACTCTTCCAGTGGGACATGCCCACCAATGGAAGTATATGCGAAAGTCACAGAGACAGCCCCAAAGTGGGTGCATCCTTTAATGAGGTGAGACCTCAGCTGGGTTGTTGAGGATGAACAGACGTTCACCACACAAGCAGGATGTTTCTGACCTATAACAGAGTGGGGTGGTTGTGAGAGATAAAGGGGCAAGGTGGACAGGAGGCGTCCTGTGGGCCATATTCACTAAGAAGCAAGGACTTTGCTCTGTAACTGGGGAGAGCCTCTGAAATTTTCGAGTAGGGGAAATGACAAACAAGGAGACAAATCATACCTTTGGTTTCATTTCCTGGGCCCATTTGCCCCATCTGTAGAAAATTTTGGAATTATTTATCCACATACCATTCTAGTGCAAATTCACATTCCATAAGGTAAAAAACAATGTATTGTACAATTTTAGATGTAACAAAAACAATGTCATTAAAATTGCATTCAGAAAATTACTTCTTACATGTTTTCTTTTTAAACTATATTTTATTGATTTTTTACAGAGAGGAAGAGAGAGAGTTAGAGAGTCAGAAACATCAATCAGCTGCCTCCTGCACATCTCCCACCGGGGATGTGCCCACAACCCAGGTACATGCCTTTGACCGGAATCGAACCCGGGACCCTTCAGTCTGCAGGCCGATGCTCTATCCACTGAGCCAAACCGGCTTCGGCGACTTCTTACGTGTTTATCTGGCTTCACTATAATGAGCAAGGTTTCTATTCCTAAAAGATTTGCCAAATATATTGGCTGTGTGCGAAGGATACCCACCTGGGGTCACACGTATTCCCTTTCTAGAAAAGCCCGAGTCAGGCAGTGTTTGTTCAGTCAGAACGGTCTTTCGCACAAGTCTGTGAGAGAGCTGACTGAGCAGTGTGGTCCTTGGACAGCTTTAATTTATCCTTGTTGCCGGAGCCAAAGAAAGCAGTGAGGGTGTTGTTTTGTCTCCCAAGTAGGTTGTCAACCTCAAGACAGTCAGGATCCTATTTTCACAGCCCCTGCAGGTCCTCAAACCAGTTTTGGGTTTTGACAAGATGCTGCTCTCTGGGGAAAAGCACCCTGATTCAGAATAAACACCTGTATGGCGTTTCCTTACCTGGAACTGGCTTCCAAACAATAATCTGTTCAACATTCATTATACTAATTTGTAAACATTTTGGTTGCCAAGGATACAAATGGATAAACAAGGACAAATGGATAAAGATATCCTTAGAGACAGCATGTGATCGTTGCAAAGTTTACTTCCTAGATGTGTTTTTTTTAAAAAAATATATTTTATTGATTTTAGAGACGAAAGGAGAGGGGGAGAGAGAAGCATCAATGATGAGAGAGAATCATTGATCGGCCGCCTCCCGCACGCCCCCCACTGGGGATCGAGCCAGCAACCCAGGCATGTGCCCTTGGCTGGAATCAAACCCAGGACCCCTCAGTCCGCAGGCCAACGCTCCATCCATTGAGCCAAACCAGCCAGAGCCTAGCTGTGTTTTTGCTGCTGCGGACTGATCCACACGGCAGCCATTGTCTTTCACTGTGTAAATCTGCACTTGGAGGAAAGCATTAGCTCCTGGCCTGAGAGAGTTAGCAAGGTGTTGGAAACCGTTATAGGTTCTGATGGAGGTGGTGGATGTAGAATGAACTTGCTTTGCAGTGATTGTGTTTTTCATAGCAGAGGAGTTGGGGTTGAGCAGCCTTCGGAAGGATGTGGTAGGTGGAGGAAACCTAGGCATGAGGGCAAACTTGTGAACCCCTAATTTTTATTCCAACAACAGCTCCTGGTCAGAGCATCCTTGTGCACTCCCATCCTCCTGACAGCCCAGGGCTTGCAGCCTGGATGGTTCACTGAACCCAGCTCCAGCCCAGTCCTTGTTAGCTGAATGCTGCTAACCACCACCTCCCTCACCCCCCCCGCCCCCCCCCCCACACACACACACTCCCGACACACTGATTGGCAGCCTTTTCCCCGTTCTTTGCTAACGTCATCCCCTCTTTTTTGGGCCCGTCAGAGTGGGCACGAATTGACATTTCTTTGCTTTTATTTCTCTTTCTTTTAATCTTACAGACTTAAGCCTATTGGTATATGATAACTGACTTTTATAGATTCATCTTTCTTATTATTTGCCTGGTTTTTTTTTTTTTTAAATACATAGTTTTTTTTCTGTAAACATTCTGGTTATTAGCACCTTATATTTTTATGTGTTCATATATTTTCTTCTCTACTGGTACAGCTCTTTTAACTTGCAGCTTTGTAGTATCTTTTGTTCTATTAAATCATCTTTGATTTGCTTCCCTCCTCTTCATGTCTACTGTTAGAAACTGCATAGTGTCAAGATTAGAAATAGTGACCAGTCTGCCTTGGTTGAGATCTTGGGGCCCCCCGCTTACTAGCTCTACGTCCTCAGCTTTCTCATGTGCAATAATGGGGCTATTGTGAGGTTGTGAGGATTAAATGAATATGTGAAGTCTTTGAAATGTGTGAGGCTTGTATCTCCTGACATGTATTTGCTGTTACTATTCTAATTGGGGTCTTGGATCTATTCTCATTTTTGTCTCTCTTTTGAGTAGTTCATCTATTTTCCATTATAAAATGCCTCCTTGGAGAAATCCTGTTTTTGTTCTTCTTTCCTGCCTGCCATTAATCCATCTGCAAGCCCTGTTCATTGTTGGTCTTCCTGCCTAGCTCCTTGCTCATGTTATACTCTGGTCCTTAGCAATTTTGAGGCCTAGGCCAATGTTTCTACTACAGACCAGTCATCAGCACTAGATCCTCATAAGCATCTCAGCTTTAATATATTCGACACAAATATATTAAATATTTATATAATATATATTAAATATATTAAATATATTTTATTAAATATATTAAATATAATAAATTCAATGCTCAATTAATATTTGTTGAATAAATGAATGTCTCATTATACCCTCACTCCACTCCCCTATCTCCTCCATCTCAGTAAACTGCTCTATTAGGCATTTGCTCAGGCCGAAAGCCTGGCTGTCTTCCTTGCCCTGTCCTTTCCAATGGACTCTACACCCAATCCATCCTTAAGTCTTACTTCCAAGATCCACCTTCACTGCCACTGCCCTAGGTGAATTTCCTATCCTCCCTCACTGGTCTTCTCACTTCCACTTCTGCCTCCTGATCTCCATTGCCAGAAGCCCGAGTGATCTTCCCGGAACATGAACAGGAAGATTTACCTCCTCTGGTCAAGACCTTTCCGTGCCTTCCCATTCTTCCTATTCACTAGCTCACCATCAAGGCCCTGGGCTGTCTGGCCCACATGATATTCAGCCGCGCCCCCTCCTGTGGTTTCCTCAGCACGTCAAGTCTCAGGGCCTTCTGTCTGCAACTCTCTCCTCCCCTACACCCGGGTGGTTCCCACGCATCCTTTAGGTCTCAAGTTAAATGTTTCTTCTTCAGGAACCCTCCCCTAGCCCCGCACTCCTAGCACCCAGGAGTTTAATCACACTTCAATTAGACATTGACTACCTTGTTCATAATATGATCTGTTAGATCCCCTTCACTGTTCCCCAAGCTCCATGAGTACAGGCACCTACTTTGTCTTATTCACAATTGACACTTAGTGGGCACTCAATAGTATTTGAATGAATGGCTGAGTGTTACTATTGCATCTACCTTCCGTCTTTTTCTGTGTATATTTTTTGCATATGTCACCTGGCCTGCACTGTCAGTGGGTCCACTGTGGTCACACTGTCTTAATAGCTCCCACCAACAATTCAGAGAGTCTTTGCCAGCCTGAAAATTAGGCCTAAGATTGCTCGAAGTCTCCAGAGCATCAGTGTCTCATCTATTCAAGGCAGGGTCTCGGTGTGTGTCTCTCTCCTGCCGAGGCCACCCTGGCTTCTGTCCTAGACCCTCTGGAGGTGTCTGAGGAAGCTGGGAGCCCTCTTGATGTGGTCAGCCTCTGACTCTCAGCTGGCTGCAGCTGGACCCTGGAGTTGATGACATACAAGGAATAGTCTAGCCCTAGCTGGATTAGCTCAGTGGATAGAGCATTGGCTTGCGGACTGAAGGGTCCCAGGTTTGATTCTGGTCAACGGCACATGCCCGGGTTGCAAGCTCAATACTCAGTAGGTGGTGTGCAGGAGGCAGCCAATCAATGATTCTCTCTCATCATTGATGTTTCCAACTCTCTCTCCCTCTCCCTTCCTCTCTGAAATCGATAAAAAAAATATTAAAAAAAGAAATAGTCTAGCTTCCTGCTGCCTTCACTTGATATTACAGAAATATTTTCTTATGTCAGCATAATCTCTTCATAAGCATCTTTAAAAATGGCTGCCTAATATTTAATTGTTCTTCAAATAGCTATCTAATATTTCCATAATTAATCAAGTATAAGAATATTAATAATTAAATAAAGTCAAAGCCTTACTGCTTACATTGTGTTTTTATAAAAATGCTAGGATTCCCTTGCCCATATTCTCGCCTTTAATAAGCTAGTCTGGTTTTAAGAAATATATAGAGTTACGGATGCTTTACGCTTTCTGTTCTGGCAATGTCTTGAAAGACCATCCCCTGATTCTGTGTAATATGCAAAATTAAGTCTGTTTTTTTTTTTTTAAATCACGTGTCCCAGCTGCCTCCTTATGCTTACCAGTCAGTAAAATTCCATTTACTATTTTCACCCATATTCATGCATTATTACTGTAACTATATTTCTGTCTCCTCTCAGAAAATGAAAGGTTAACTGCTTTTATTGCTCTCAAGGGCTTTGATTTTCAGAGAATAAATATTACATTGTGAAATGGAGGCAAGATCTAATAGAAATTCATTAAAAATTTATAAATATTTTAAGCACTTGAAGTTAATTCTTCATGTTTTGAAGTAATAGTGCTTTTAATGCTAGACATTTCATCTTCTTCTATGAAAATTCCAATTTCTGGTTACTTCCATCTTTTCCTTACAATTATTCCCAACCACTTGAAGGCAGAGAGGGTGGCCGTGTGGTTTCAGTGAGAAGTGATAGCCATGTACAGGGAGGAGTTGGGGAAAGGGAAGGAAAGGCCTGGGAAGGAACATGGCCTCCTGCGCTCAAGCCTTTTCCACCTGGTGAGTTTGTGGAAGAATTCTGTCTACTGTGGCGCACATTCATGGGGGAGAGAGAAACTGAAGGAGGCAGACGGCCATGTTCTCGCTTTTCTTCAGATCAGGGCGGGGGTATGGTGTAGAAATGTCCAGACAGATTTGGAAGTGTGTGTGGTGGGTCCTACTGACACACTTCAACAGGAATAGTGGGGGCAGATTGCAGGCCCTTGGAGGATGCCTGCCCTCATCCCCTGAGTGAGTACACAGCTTTTTGGGGGGGCTGGGAGGAGCTGTCTAGGCCAGTGGCCCCAAAAAAGGGCTCTTGATTCCCCATATGTAGTGCATGGCATGCGTGGGACCCGGAAGTTACCTGGAGCGGAGGTGGAGGGGCTGAGAGGACAGCTGGATCACAATAGGAGGCTGCTGAGTAGGGACCAGTGGCTTTGGTGGGGTCAAGTGGTAAGTGGTAATGTGTCATTCATGCCAGGGGCCAGGTGAGACCACACAGGTACCCTGTAGCAGAGTCTAGCAGAAGAGGACATGACCTAGACCAGCCACCCCTTCCTCCTTGCCATGAGGACTTTCAGGTTCCCTATACTCTTGTCCACTTTGAGAAGGAATTGTCTCATGTAAAGGTGTACAGTGTTCAAGAGTCCAGGTTTAGAGTCCAGGTGGGAACAGCAGCTCCACTGTCACCACAAATTCGGGCTCCTCCAGGTTTTGTGCTCCACCCTGAGGCTTCATCTTCATGGTTGAGCCACCATCCAAGGTGGCTGCTGTGCCCAAGAATAGATGGCTACACTGTATTTTGTGCATACTTTTATCTTCGCTAGATAACCCCAAATTGTTTCCAAAATGCACATTTTTTTTCAAGCACATGTGGAACGTGGAACAATGCTGAATATATACTAGGACATTATGAAGAAAATATCAAAGAGTCATGATCATATACACTCCTCTCTGACTAGAATGCATTAGAATCAGAAGTCAATATAACAAAATTAATTCCATACACTTGGAAATTTTATAACAGATTTTTAAAGAGAATTGATGAATCAAAGAACTCATCCATATTTAAAATGAAGTGAAAATGATTTATGTTAATACTTTTGGTATGCAACTAAAGTTGTATTTAATGGAAAAGTTAGAGTCATAAATGCCTATGTGAGAAGCATTGGATTCAAGAATAGAGAAATAGAACAAGAGCATAAGAGAAAAGAAAACTGAAAAATAATAAATGCATACAGAAATTCATGAACTAGAAAAAAAAATGAGCAAAGATAAGCTAGAAAACCAGGAGTTTGCTTCTGAAAAGAATATAAAGGAGATGACTTCTGGCAAGATTAATCAAGAAAAACGAGAGAAGATGAAAATATATAAACTATAAAGGGGCTGTAACTATATGTGCTCTGACTGGGCATCGAACTGTGACCTCCTGGTTCACAGGTTGACATTCAACCACTGAGCCACGCCAGCTGGGCAGAATTTTTATTATTTCCATTCATCCAAAATACTTTATTTTCAACAGTGAGTGTAGATTTTAAAACCTGCTAAGGCCAGGTGGTGGAGGAACAGAGGGAAACACCTGTCTGTCATTCTCCCTTCAGGACCCTCTCTGAGTTTACATTCTAGTTCCCCACTGTGGGCTTTCTTGCTTGCTGGGGAAGTCCTTGCTGCATATGCATACTGTGCGAGGTCTCCAAATGCCGTTCTCTACCTTTCCTTCTTCATTGAGCTCTTTCCCCAACTTTCAGTCTTTTTCAGCCTAGGACCCATGCACATCTATGCAGACTATCCCTTCTCTGGGCCCATCTCAGTCCCCCAAAGTCCAGTCTGGGCCCAGCGCCTGGCCCCCTGCTGCTGGGAGAGAAGGGCTGAGCACAGGGAGCACAGATAGTGCTGGGCCTGGTCAAAGGGCACAGGATTTTGGAGTCAGAGAGGCATGGGTTCAAATCCTCTGTCTGCCTCTCACAGGCTTTATGAACTTGGTCATGTTTCTTAGCTTCTCTCATCTTTAGTTTGTTGACAATGCCATATGTTATAACAATGAGGTGACGTATATAAAGCAACCACCATACACTAGGTGCTCCGTAATGTTTGGCTTTGTAATATCTTTTTCTATCTTAAATGGATCATTAAACATATGGGAAAAAGAGTCCATTTCCAGAAAACAAAAAATACACAAAAATTAATCAACCCTTAATTTAGTTGTTCTCCATACTTGGGTAGGAACTTGCTACTTCAGGTTTTTGTTGCATAAGACAGCTCTGGGAGTAGCAGGGGTGCGTTCCCTGAGTAGAACACTCTCACCTGACCTGCTGTTTCTGTCCCCACCCCCCCCCCCCCCGTATGGATGATTTCCAGTGAGATGAGTCAGAAAACGGGTAAGGAGGGTCCCAGACTCTCCAAGAACCAGAAGTTTTCTGAGCAGTTCAGCATACGTTGCTGCCCGCCATTCACCTTCCTCAACTCCAAACGTGAGATTGTGGACCGGAAGTACAGCATCTGCAAAAGTGGCTGCTTCTACCAGAAGAAAGAAGAGGACTGGATCTGCTGTGCCTGCCAGAGGACCAGGTAAGGGGCCGGCACCTGGGCTGGGCGTTGGCCTGTCGTCTCTCAGCTCCAAGCCACCCCCCACCTCCGTACCCCTACCGTTCTACTCTACTCTGTGATGCTGGGGCTGGGACTCTGCAGGCGGCTCTTCCCCCAGTCCCCTGACCATCGGATCCGGGTTAGGTTCTGCCGTCGGAAGGTGCTAGAGGGAGACTGGAAGGTGGGAGGGGGAGCAGGGCCTGCCTCCCTGTTTCCAGCTCCTGTCAGCATCCCTTAAGCAGCAGAGGAGAGCCATGGCTCCAGCCTCCAGCTTCTTTTGGCCCTCTCAGAACCAGGCGCCGTGCAACGTCCCCCCAGAGACCCAAGATTCAGCCAGCTGCACCCCCCGCGGTGGTCAGAGCACCAGCCAAGCCACGGTCCCCTCCGAGGTCTGAGCCACGGTCCCCTCCAAGGTCTGAGCGTCAGCCACGACCCCGTCCAGAGGTCCGACCACCACCAGCCAAGCAGCGCCCCCCTCAGAAGTCCAAGCAGCCGCCACGCAGCAGCCCCATCAGAGGGCCAGGCACCAGCCGTGGGGGGTCCCCCATCAAAGCTTCTAGGTTCTGGTAACACCATCTCTTCCCTTGTGTTCCCCCAGCCCTAAGGTTAGTAGCTGCTTCCTGTGTTTACTAATACCTGGGTATCTCAAGGGCCCTCCTTCAGCCTTTCCAAACCTCTGCCGTCAATTCCCTGCATGAAATCCCCTCTGTTTGAAAGACCTAGTGTGGCTTCTGCTTTCCTTATGCATGCCATCGACACGATACTTCAGATGGCAGTTTCCATGGTTTCCTTGGTCTACTGGAACTGGAAGTGATCAATTTATCGGTTCAGAGTACTGACCACAGTAACAGATTGAGTAGATGAGAGTCTGGATTCCTGTGCCTCGGAGAAGGAGAAATGGTCTCTCTAAGGAATATCTGGGTATGTGTAAAGCAGAGGTTCAGCCATTTTGTCTATCCTTCCTCCCAACACACTTCATCTAATGTTAATCTCATTCATTTATATATAGATATAATTTAATTTAGAGAGGAAGGGAGAGAGAGAGAGAATTACTGATTGGCTACCTCCTGCACGCCCCCTACTGGGGGTCAAGCCTGCATCCCAAGCATGTGCCCTTGACTGGAATAGAACCCGGTACCCTTCAGTCCGCAGGCTGATACTCTATCCACTGAGCCAAAACAGCTAGGGATAATCTCATTCATTCATTCACTCAGTCAATCAGTCATCTAACAAATTTGGTTCCATACCTACAGAGTGCCGGGCACCACGCTGTAGGAAGAGGCATGGCAATGAACAGCCAGTTGTGTGTGTGTGTGTGTGTGTGATTCACTAGGACCAAACAAGAGAATAGCTGGTCACAGTGTAGGGTGGTAGAAATGTCCTAATATTGTCACAGTCAGTGTACATTGGGCTATAGGAGTCTGGAGCAGGGCCCTGCTTCACCGAGGTTGCACAGAGGTGGTCAGGTTGGGATGAATAGAGGGTAAAAGGCGGGGGATCCATGTAGAGAGAAAAGATGCGTCTGCATCATCTTAGGCAGGTCAACTTTTTTTTTAATCTTTATTTTTTAAACCAATTTTAGGTTCACAGCAAAATTGGGCAGAAGCTACAGAGATTTCCCATATACTCCCTGCCCACACACATGGCAGCCCAACTTTTAGTCCTGTTAATATTTGGAAATGAGCCTATTTTATAAGTTGATAGTGGGTGTTCATTGTATTGGAGAGTCTCATGTCTACTCTGAAGCCCAGCACCTCATAGCATAGTACCCTGTGTGCATGTCACATGCTATTTACAGAGTTAATATGCAGAAGAGTCAACTGGGGAGCATGTCACAGATTCTCACCTGAGAAACTGACCTACATCTCCCATAAGTCAACGATCCACATTACTGTGATGTAGAATGTGACACATTATGGTTCTAAAAGTGAAAGCATTAAAGAGTTTCCTGGGTTGAGCTGCTTTTAGCTCTTCAGGGCTCCACTTCTGAGAGCGGGATCTGTGGTTTTCTGAAAACCGTTGTGGCTGTGAGTGACTGATCTGGGGCCAGTCACCGGGCAGTGCTGTGTGTGCCTGTGACTCATTTGTTCACAGCATATCTTGTACCAAATTGCACCTTGCACACAGGAAGCCTGGAGGACCAATTTATTTCCATATGTATTTTCAAGCTGATTTTCCATGACATTGTGTACAGCACTGAACCAGGCTCTGGCAATCAAGGGAAATGATGCATGTCCCTGGTCCAGATGCTCAGATGGCCACGACAAGTCACTATGCCACACACTGACCACCAGGGGGCAGACACTCAATGCAGGAGCTGCCCCCTGGTGGTCAGTGCACTCCCATAGGCTCAGCCAGAAGCCAGGCTGGCGAGTGCAGAGGTGGTGGCGGGAGTCTCTCCTGCCTCTGCAGCAGTGCTAAGCTGGCAGTTGGACATCCCCCAAGGGCTCCCGGACTGCGAGAGGGTGCAGGCCGGGCTGAGGGACCTCCCCACCCCCCACAGTGCATGAATTTCAGTGCAATATAAACACCTATCCTTGACAAGCTAGGTCTTACTTCCCTGAGCAATTACTATAAGGGGTTGGATAGTGTGCATTGTTAGAACCAGGTGTTGGGGCCAGCTGCTAAGGTCCAGGATGTTAGCGGGGGGTAGCTTGCCTGCTCTTCAGTCATGTGGACCCAAACATCCCAGACATTTTCTATGTCACGACTTGTCTTCCTTTGTCCTTCCTGATGCCAAGATGTTCACTCTGAATTTTCTCCTTCTAGAAAACCATGGAGCATTCTTCCTTTCATGCAGGATTGGATAAACTGGCCCTCCCAGTCCCTTTTCTTTTTTTTTTTTTAAATATATTTTATTGATTTTTTACAGAGAGAAAGGGAGAGAGATAGAGAGTTAGAAACATCGATGAGAGAGAAACATCGATCAGCTGCCTCCTGCACATCTCCTACTGGGGATGTGCCCGCAACCCAGGTACATGTCCTTGACCGGAATTGGACCTGGGACCTTTCAGTCCACAGGCCGACGCTCTATCCACTGAGCCAAACCGGTTTCGGCCCTCCCAGTCCCTTTTCTGAGCCCTCCCTCTATTTCCCCAGACAATAACATTGGCTTTGTAGTCATGTCTTAGACAGAACTTCTCTCTTACATGTTTGTGGAAAAATTGCAAGCATATAGTATGCTTAATTTCACCTGGTGTTTATGCCTTGGTAATCTATCTTGGGTCTTATCAGCTAAACAAAATCAGAAGTTCACCAGTCATTTCCCAGGGAACAGCAGAGTTAGGAAAGAGACCTGAGCTTCTGTTGTCAGATCAGGCTCTTGCCCTGCCTGCCTCTCAGGTTGCGTTATTGCTTTTGTGAGTTTGGGTGACTGAACTCCTGAATGCTGCTCTCCATAAATCATAAATTCCTTCCCATTCAGGAGCAGGCCTTTGCACATCATGATGGTCCCTAGAGCATCTTTGCACATCATAGGTAGTTCCTATGCAGAGGCCTGGGTTAGGCAGCTGTGCGTCCCCCCAGTCTGACAGCTCCTCCCTGGTCACATGTCCTTAACCTAGACCACATGGTTAACCAGCCTCTCTCTAATAGCCTTAATCCTTTTGTCCTGTATCTTGTTACCTTCATCTCACAAATCCCTGATCTTACATCAAACTGATGACTCACCTGCACTACTGCAGTTTCCCAACTGCTGAGCCCGTGGCTGCTGAGCATGCTAGGAAAAGCCTTATAGCCCCACAAATGGGTGAGTCTGAGTCCCTCTCCAGGCCAGCCTGCCCCACCAGCCCTCACACGTTTATCAGGATTTACACCTGTTTTTAAATGCTTCCCCTCAGCCTCAGAGGACAAAGCACGCTTTTCTGATCAGGTCAGCCACACCTGTGATCTTCCTCCTGTCTTCTCCAGGGTCTTGCATGTGCATGTATGTGTAATACACACCCCTACACACACACACACACACACACACATCCCACATGTCAGGTTTATTAAGATACACAACCTTTTCAGAAAATAGCTCTATGCACACAACCACCACCACCACAATCAAGATATAGAATATCTTCATCACCCATAAAATTCTCATACTTCTTTGCAATTAGTCCCAAGCTTCTGAAAACCACTCATCTTTTTTCTGTCTACAGTTTTGTCTCAACCAGAATGTTGTATAAATGGAATCATACAGCATGGAGCCTTTTGAGTCTGGCTTCTTTCACTTAGCATAATGCATTTGAGATTGAACCACATTGTTGCATGAATAAATGGTTCTTTCATTTGCATTGCTGAATAGTAGTCCTTTGTATGGATGTACCTATCATACTTTTCCATTCGCCAGTTGAAGGAGATTTAGGGTTTTTCCAGTTTGGGGTGATTATAAATAAAGCTGCTATAAACATTCATGTGAGCATAAGTTTTCTTTCCTCTTGAGTAAATAACTAGGACTGGTATGACTGGGACATATGGCAGTTGTATATTTAAATGTATAAGAAAATGCTAAATTGTTTTCCAAAGTGGCTGTATCATTTTGTACTCTGACCAGCAACGTGCAATGCTCTGCATTCTTGTCAGCACTTGGTATGATAGTGTTTAAAAGTTTATCCATTCTAATAGTTGTGTAATTTTGCATTTTCCTAATGACTAATGATGTTGAGAATCCTTTAATGAGCTTGTATCATCCACCATTTATTGGTGAAGTGTGTGTTCAATCTTTTGCCCATTTAAAAAAGTGGGTTTTTATTTTCTTATTATTGTATTTTGAGAGATTATAAAATTTATCTAGATACAAATATATGTTTTGCAAATATCGTTTCCCAGCCTATGGCTTGCTTTCTCATTTTCCTAACAGTGTTTTGTGTTGAACCAGTTTCAAATTTTACAAAGTCCAAATTATCATTTTTTATGAGTTATGCTTTTTGTATTATATGTAAGAATTCTTTGCCTAATCTAAGGTCACAAAGATTTTTTTCTAGAAATTTAAAAATGTAGGTTTTACGT
Source organism: Myotis nattereri (assembly GCF_964212035.1). Classification (NCBI taxonomy): domain Eukaryota; kingdom Metazoa; phylum Chordata; class Mammalia; order Chiroptera; family Vespertilionidae; genus Myotis; species Myotis nattereri. The sequence goes on from NC_138089.1 coordinate 54,937,479, forward strand.
TTACATTATCCATTTTGAGTTAATTTTATGGTGTGAGGCATGAATTAAGGTTCAACTTTTTTTCATATTCATTTTCAATTGTTTCAGCACCATTTATTGAAAAGATTCTCCATTGAATTACTTTTGCAATTTTGTTGAAAATTTGTTGGCCATAACATGTGAATTTATTTCTGGACTTTGTATTTTTTTTCTGTTAACTTATATATCTTTCCTTTCAACATCACCACACTTAATTACTGTAGCCTTAAAGGAGTATTAAAATCAATTAGTGTGAAATACCTAACATTGTTCTTCATTTTTGAAATTGTTTTTGGCTATTCAAGTTTATCTATTTTTCCATATATATTTTAGTGTCAGTTTCTACAATATATCTTGGTAGAATTTAGAATGAGATTGTGTTGAGTTTATAAATCGATTTGGGAAGAAGTAGTAACACTGTTGAATCTATTAACATGGTATATCCCTCTATTTATTTAGGCTTTTTTTAAAGATCTTGCACATACTTTGTTTTATACCTAAGTAGTTTATAAAAGTGCTATTGAAATTGTTCATTAGTAGTATATAAAAACAATTGATTTTTGTATATTGATCATGTATCCTATGATCTTGCTAAACTCACTTATTCTACCCTTTTCTGGGGGATAGACTGGGATTTTCTACATTGACAATATTGTTGTCTATGAATAGAGACAATTTCATTTTTTAATTTTTAATCTGTATGCTTAACCATATGCAAACCTAAGCTATTTATCTTAGAATATTTGTTTCTTAGAGAATTATTTTAACAAGATTAGGTCCTTGACAATTTGGCTTTCTGGATCACTAAAAGGGATTAGAGTCCAAAAAGCTTGAGCCCAACCAGATAAGGTACTTGGATTGGGTTGTAGGTTTATACCTGTACTTTCTTCATATTCTCATTTCAAGATATGGTTAATCTTTCCTCATGGTTCATTGATTGACATGCTCTATCATTAAACCAGTGACTAGGCATGAATGTGTTTTGGATTTAAAACACAAAGAAGTTCTAATCACTACTAGAATTTGGGGCCTATTTTGAGTTGGTCAATGTGGATGATGCGTAAACTATTTCATGTAAGTAGAGAACCTCTCTCCTGTGTCTGCAGAATCATCATGATTGTCAGTGGTTAGGAGCATTGGCACAGCCTTCATATTTCTTGCTTGGCAGATGCCCACCCCCTCCCTCGGCTCAGGTGGTGTTTCCACTTCTACATATCGGACGCCATATGGTCTATCCCCCTTGCTGGAGTGTACACGAGTCAGGAGCAGGGACTTTCACTCATGTCTCCAGGGCCTGACTCGGGGCTTAGCTGATGTTATTGGCTGAACGAGACCTATAAATACACCTAGTCTGGCGCAGCGGGGAGGGCAAGGACACTGGCATCAGGCTTGCATCTGAGCTCTGCTGCCGGTCCAAGTTACTTATTCTCTCAAAACCGCATTTTTTCCCATCTATAAAACGAAGATGTTATCTACCTCACTATTTATCATTGTAAAGTACTTAGTGTAGGATCTTATAGATTAGGTAGGTGGATGGTATTAGCACTGCTACTTAATGGATACGTTGTGCCATTTAAACCTAACTATTAGCCCATTCTCCTCACCTCAGTTGCTCCCACTTGTTGAAATCGAATCCAGGGGCTGTTGCTGCACAATTTGGCCATCCCCAGTGCCACCGATGGGCTGCCATTGCCAGTAAAGTGCCAGTTACGTAACTAGGTGCTTATATTTTCTAAGATGCCACAGTGGCTGATTGCAGTGGTACCTGCACGGTGATGCCTGGGATCTGTGGGCTGCTATGCTACTGTGCTCATCCAGGGTTTTCTATTCGGCAGGGTCTGTGTGGCGCTCTAATATGAAAAGGCTGTTTCCTGTCGGAGGTCATAGAGGCAATCAGGAAAATATAGCGATTCCCTCCCCACATTTCAAGGGATGTGTTCCAACCTCCCAGGCTACTAAACTTCACTCTGCAAATTTCAACAATTGTTTCTTCGTTTATCCTTAATCCTGTCTGAAGGGCACCAGCGTTGTTAGCTTGATATATAATTTGAGGTTTTGGAAAATGCTATTGTTAATATGAATTTTAGGTCTAAAATAACATTATAGGAAAAGCTGTGATTCCCATAAGTTCAGTCCATAGTGTAAAAGTATGGCACACTTCTGATATATGCATCTTTGCTATTTTTTTTTCTTTTTTAAATGAAAAACGTTATGATGATCTGAAACTGACAGTCTCATTTCATAGGTGGTCACACAAAGCTCTGCTGTCTAAATTAATTGCAGTTAATATGCTATGGAGAATAAGCTTATAAACAATGCTTGTCTGGGGCCACATTTTCATATCTTTCCTGGGTGTTATTTTCTTGAACACAGTCTGGTTCCCATTAAAATGGGAACATGTAATATAGTCACAATTTTATCATGTGAGTGCATATGCCCTATGTGTATATTTGTGGTCACTCATGTCTTTACATTCCTGGGCAGTGTGACTGTTTTTTTTCCCCCCCATAGGAGTGGGGTTGTACTTTGATTTCCTTTGCGTTTTTCTGTGTTTAAAATTTATCTGCAGTGATTAAATAGAAAAGCAATAGTTGTTGCACATAAAAATAGAAAGACCTTTAAAAAGTATCCTTTCTAGGATCAGGCTAGGAAAAAAAATTATTTTAGCCAGGTACTACCAGAATTGAGAAATTAAACAGAGGGATTTTCCAGAAGACAAATCACCTCAAAGGTAGTCTACAAATTCAGAGTCACATGAACTGAGCACTTACCAGGGTCATGGATTTTTATGTCTCTCTTTGTAAACCAGATTGAGAAGGAGGAGCAAGCCAACCCCAAGGAAGAAGTAACCAAAGAGGAGTTTCAAGTGAATGGATGGCCTCAGCTCCTGGACACACTGCTGCCTGACCCACATGCCCTTGGGCAAGCTCGCCGGTTCCGAATATGATTCAGAGGCAGACACCTGCTGATGCCCAAGGTCTCCATGGCAGGAGGGCCAACGGGCAGCCTGCCTGGAGGTGAGAGGGGCATCTCTGTGTTATGCTCCAGTCGGTGGGTCCCAGCAGCACCCCACGGGCTCCAGAACTCAGGGCATGGCTCTATTGGTCTCACCTGCAGTCCTTTCTCCCCCCGGATGTGCCAGGCGCCCAGGGTCTTCAGATCAGGATGGTTGAAGTGCCAGCCTATGTGTTAACCTCTAACCACTATTCCTTTCTGTCCCTAGCATCCTGTTGCAGATCCTTGATCCTGTTTAGATCCTTGATCTTCTTCTTTGTAGTGAGTTCCCTGTACTAGCCCACACTCAGAGGCACAGTTTGCTCTGGGGAAGATCCACATTCTTCTCAGAGTAAGATAATAGGCTCTCAAATAATCTAGAGATGCACAGATATTCCCAGGGATGGTCAGAGGGGTCTACATCCACCTGGAGCCAATGTACTGTGTCAGAAGCTAAGAGAAAAGGCCCGAGAAAGCAGCCCCTGCCACTCCTCAAGCCCCTGTCTCCAACCTCACGGAGGAATTTGTGAATGTCTCCTCCTGATCCCGGCCCGAGTGAGAAAAAATACTCCGCTTTTGAGCTTGTCAACCCGTCTGGATGGTCTCAACTCCAGAATTCATTGCTTTGCAAATTGTGCCACTTTGAGCAGGTTATTGGCCTCAACCATGATGCCCTGCTCCCATCCCCTCTTCTGGGGAGTCCTGGAAACCGGGCTGCAAGATGGACCCTCCTTGTAAAGCAGGAAATACTGTTTTCCCACCTCCTCACTTCCCTGAGTGGGCAGATGGCTCCTGGGCACTTTCACGAGACCAGAAGGTGTGCTCAGAGAGTTGCTATAGCAATAATGCCCAGTTCCTGGGCAGGATTGAGGCCTGGTCCCTCCATGCTCTCCCTAGCTGGACCCCTTCACATTTCTCTGTGATACTGTAGTGGCATCAGGAGAAAAAAGAGAGCTTGGCTTTGGGGAGAGGAGAATTAAGTGGGTGGAGGGGTGAGTTAGGGGAGGTGAAGCAGCCCAAGACTTCTCTTCCTGTGTAAGAGGCCATGCAGGGTGTGTTGAGGGCGGGGGGGGGGGGGGGAGGAAAGAGACTTGTCCCAATCATAATGGTGCAGGATTGTGGTTGAATTCCCAACTCTGCTCTCTGTAGCCCTAGACTCTTGGGAAGGACTTTGGTGTCAGTATGGGCTCTCTATCACCACCATAGGAATTAACTTCCCCGCCCCCATCTACCCTAGTTCCACCACACCCCCTACACACATACACATGCTATAGAGAGGGAGTGTGTCCACAGGTTAAATGAAGGACTCTCGGGTCACCTTGTAGATTGGTGTGTGTGTGTGTGTGTGTGTGTGTGTGTGTGTGTGTGTGTGAGGTTAGGGAACTTGGCTTTGGGATAACATCTTTGGGCTCTCATTTTTCTCTCCCACGCACAAATACTGGAAAGTCCCTCCAAGTCCACATTGGATCCATGTCCCCTGAGGACCCTCTTAAGCTGATCATCAGAAAAAACAAACTCTAACATACTCCCTTCTGGGCCTGTCTTTGACTTAGGGTTCCTTTGCGTGCCACACACTAGCCTTATAGGAGCCCCTCTTGGCCATTTTCCTTACATCAGAGTTGGAAGGTGGAAGGAGAGGGTTGGAGTGGATCCATCTCTCTTTAGGCTCCAGCAGGGTCCATTCCAGAAGCCACCCCAGCTTATTTGAAGCCCAAGCTTGGCTGATTTGTATGTTGGGATTGAAGGGTGAAAGATGCAGGCAGTAGATACTTCCTCCACCCTCCCCACCTCCTAACACTTTTCTTCTTAGGTCTGGAGGTGATGTGGAGCCAGGCTCCAGACCATAAGGGTAAAAGGCTTATGGTTCATCCAGGCTTGGCGCACTCTGCCTCGGACTCAGATGCCCTTTCTCTACTGAGGAAGACCACACTTTCTTGCCTTCTTCCTGTCTCTCCTTTTGTACTTGTAAATAAGATGTTGTCATAGCTCCTCAGTGCTTGTCCCCATCTCGGGGCTCTGTTATTGTTCATTCTGCCTGTGATGCTCTGGCCTAAGATCTTTGCACTGGTGCCTTCAGCTCAGAGTGGTTTCCATGGTTACTTTCTAGCCCATCACTCTAGTTTGTCTGTCTTCACGGCGCTTATCACCCTGTGGAATTATCTTGTTCATTTTTTTCACTTGTTTATTGTGTGGCTCCCTTTCCTTCCTAATGTAGACCCCAGGACTGCCAGTACTCATTTACTGCTACATCCTCAGTCCCCAGCACTAGTAAAAGCAATAAATACTTGTTGATTGAATGGATGTTTGTTTGTTTTTTTATAGGAACAATTTTTTAAAAATTTAGAGACTTGAGGAATCACAGATGTCTGTTGTCTTTAGTAATAAGGAATTTTTGGTGACTTTGTAGGGCACCCTCTGTATGGAGCAAATGGAAGGTGAGGAACAGGAATTCATGAAGATTGATATAACTCCCTCAGCTAAGCTTGACCATAAAGGGAAGCAGAGGATAGGGCAAGAGCAGGAATTTTCCATGAACTCAGGAGACACTTGAGCATGAGGAATGCCCCTGGAAGAAGGCAGCAGAGACGGTGCATGAAGGGGGAGGAGATTAATTGATAGAGTCAAGAACTGAGGATGTGGGAGGTGGAATCCAGATAACAGATGAGGGGTTTAGGCATGGATTCAGAGGTACCTTTTTGTTAGGAAAAAATTGAAGAAGAAAAGGAGAGTAGAGTCTGATGGGTATGCAGGGCCAGTGGCAGGAGCTTGGGTCATTTCCCACCTTTGGCTTTGATTTTCTCTTGAAGTTGGAGGTGAAGAGTCCTGTCCACAGTGAGGGTGCTGGTATTGGGGTCAGAGATAAGAGTGGTGGAGAAGAAACCACTTTATCTGAGGTCATCAAATCTTCTTAAAAAAAACCTTCCCCTGGTGAATTTAATTAATGAGTTAATTAATTTACAATTCAAGGCGATATTTGGCCACTAAGTCCTTGCCTACAACTTCATATTTAGATGTAAATCCCCAATCTAACTTGAGACCCATATGGTCTCAGAAGAGTTGGAGCAAGAGAGAGGCTAATCTTAAGGAATAAAGAATGATGAGGAAGCCTTCTCTCTTGGAAGCTATAAAATTTCTGACAGCTCACAGCCAGATGGGGCTGTTCTGTGAGACAGTAGTTTGCTGAATGTCATCTGGGCTGCTGTTCTAACATCAGAGGAATGTGGGAACTCACCCTGGAAGGGTCCTAGGAGGGCTTCTTGCCTGACTCCATAGCACATGTGTCAGGCCCATTAATAACACCATTAAAGGGTACTTATTACCTCTGTTGAAATATAATAAAGTGTTCTTTTGTTTAAAGATATTTTTTATTTCAGAGAGGAAGGGAGAGGGAGAGAGAGATAGAAACATCAATGATGAGAAAGAATCATTGATCGGCTGCCTCCTACATGCCCCACACTGGGGATTGAGCTGGGCATGTGCCCTTGACTGGAATCAAACCTGGGACCCTTCAATCCGCAGGCTGACACTTTATCCACTGAGCCAAACCAGCTAGGGCTAATGAAGTGTTCTTAATGGACAAAGATGATTCTGTCGACTGGACAGTAAGGTGTACAGTTGTGATTTGGAGAGATTTTTCGCACTTGCTCTTCGTATTTGTATGGCAGGTACATACTCAGAGGAATGTTGGGTAAAGATTGTGCTTCTTCTTTATTGAGCATAAGCTATACATCCATCTTATAACACACAGTGTTTTGCATTTGTAAATGGGAGAGGTAGGTCATGGCCCCCATGGCCACTGAAATGTGACCTTGACCTTGCTGCCATAATGCTGTGACCTAGAAGTTTCCAATCTGAGCTGGTGGAGCCCTGGAGTACTTGGAGATGCCACCTTATGAGATAAGAGGGAGGTGAAGTCAGCAGGCTCCTGGCCACACCTCCACATCACCTAAGGCAGATTTTAGGATCTATGTTGATTTCTAGTTTTATATAGTTAAATGGTTCCACTGGAATAAAAGAATCTGACAATCTCCACTTTCATGACTGAAAGCAAATATTGATAGAATAGTTATGTTAGTGATTCTCTGAATGATTTAGTGAATTGAAGAGTATACTGTTTGGAATTACATCATAGGTTTGGGTTACTTATTTCCGCTTACGAAACAGTTCGCCAACACAAAGTTGATTGTTTTGACCTTTGATTAACTGACTAGGTTTATCCAAAGTGTGGCTGAGCAAAAGAGCATAGATTAACAAACATTCTTGATAATTATAGTTATACTTTAAAAAATTTTATGTAAAAGTATTACACTCAACATGACACTCAACATTTCTGTTGCATATGCTACATTAACTATATAAACCACATTAATAATGCATAAAATGGGTTTGAGGAGAGTGGAGAAAATGAGAGACTAGAGTTTAAGTGGTAGCCTTCATAGCAAATAAAACATCTAGCAGATTTGAATAATTTGGCTCATAAAAGATCTCTTAATAATAAAACTAAGCTCTAAAAAGGTGTTAAATTTAATTACCAAAGTAACATTCACATTGGGTTTTGAAGCACATAAATTCTCCCAATAGTTTCTTTATAACCTAAGGCTGGAAGCCTGTGGGGCCCAGGGTTGGCACCTGGAGAAGCTAATGGCCTTCTCTCTAGATCCCATAGGCTGGAAGTATTTTGTAGAGAGAGAGAGAGAAAGATAATCTCAACTAATTGGGTTCCAGAAAGGAGGTAGTCTCTTATGGAGAAAGGCTTTAAGTTTCTAAAGGCTCCTTTAGACAGAATGTAAGCCCACCAGGAAGGAAGTGTGAGAAAGAGTGTCTGGGTCCACTTTTGAGAAGGTGGCTGATAGCGGTGGGAGTCTTTTCTGTGCTGAGTTAATGACAGGTGCTCCTAATAAAGATAGGCAGTTACTTTCATCAGCGTTAGCCAGACCAGCCCTTGCTGTAGAAAGCGGCCATTCTTCATTAATGAAGCCACCGGGATTGAACCTGGGATCCTTTAGTCCAGGGGTTCTCAAACTTTTTAAACAGGGTGCCAGTTCACTGTCCCTCAGACCGTTGGAGGGCCGGACTATAGTTTAAGAAAAAACTATGAACAAATTCCTATGCACACAGCGGCGGCCAAAACACCTGGTGGGCCGGATAAATGTTTTCCGTGGGCCGCATGTGGCCCGCGGGCCGTAGTTTGAGGACCCTTGCCTCAGGCCGATGATCTATCCACTGAGCCAAACCAGCTAGGGCTAGAGGTAGATATTTTCATCAAATACTGAAAAAGTCCCTTGGCCCAGGCGGTGATCCATGAACAGCCCTATGCAAACATCCAGGCAAATCTATTTGATTAATGATGAAATGGAGATATCACTCTTGTGTCCACCATCAAGGAGGGTTGGGTAGTGTGTCATCAGAGGGTGTGGGACCCACTAGACATTCTTCATGTTTGCATGCAGATTAGAGAGTAAGGTTTTTCCTGACACCACATATATCCCTGTACCCAGGTACAAGCCCACTCACAACTAATTCACTTCTAGGCATTCATCTTCCATAGTAAAGAAAGGTGAATGGTACTGTGGGGAGTACAGTGCCCTGTACTCATCAGAATATCTCATGGGAGCCCATCTGGTTTCCAGAACCTCTTATTGATGGGAGCTATTTAGTAGATCTTGCTGGATTTGGGTTTATTTCTGAAGTCTCTGAAGTACAACAGTCTTTGAGCTTGCTACCTGCAATTTCTGTCTTATGCAATTTCTGTCTCAGGAAAGCAGCGTCTCTCTTTTCTACAGGAAGAAATCTTGATGCATCAAAAACAAAAAAAGCCTGGTGTCCTGGGGTTTTTTGTTTGTTTTTCCAGCTGAGTTTTACATAATCTGTTTTCACTATAATTCACCCTCCATTTCTTAAATTCTCCATGAACACCCTCTTCTGCAGCCAACAGCTTCTGTTCTTTCTCTTCTGTCTTGTAAGCTTTCTGAGTCAGGCCCTTGAACAGTCTTAGTTTTCTGATGGGGATCATTAAAGATCTCTACTGTCAGCTGCAAGATATGGCATTTATTTTCAACCAGAGCTTTGGCTGCAAGTAAAAAAAGCATCATCTTCCAACTTTTCCCCACAGCTGACATCTTGCTGACACCTCATTACGTAGCTTGTAATGTTAATGATGTCTGTCTTCAACTCCTGGCAATGTGGATTTCGCTACCATCTGATTTCCCTGACTTTTCATCTCCTTACTATGGTAATCTGCCAACTAACTTTTTATTTTAAAAATAATCCTGTCCATTTCTTTCCCTAAGGGTTTTCTCCTCTGATGCAAAGATCAAGTGGTTTCAGCTGCATAATGTATTTATTCAGAATGTCAACTCCATTATTTTTCTAAGCCACAGCTTCTTAAACAACCAAAGATCTTCCGTGATTTGCTCACTGATCTCAGTAGGCAGTGCTGGGAGCACAGGAACAGCTAGGGGCAGACGGAGACCGTAGCCTTCTCTTCACTCCAGGGTCCTGCATGCCCTCCCACTGCCATCCTCCTTTCAGCTCCTGTCTTCCATCTCTTTCCCTCACTCATCTGTCTTTCTACAACTTAAATTCACAAAACATCCTGGTTTTCAGATCTCTGGCAGAGCTACTATCAGTCTTTCTACACTTTCATTGCTGCGGGCTTCACAGTCTACACTGCCTTCTCCAGATCTTTCCCCAGGTGCTAACAGATTCTGCCAAACCAACACCACTTTCACTGAGGCAGGTCCCCACTGTCAGGTAACTAAGAATGGCCCCTGATAGGGCTGCTGTTCTACAGCCAGGAGTGTTCTCTCCAATCTTGGTTTTTTCACTTCCCCAAATGGCCTGGTGCCCAGGTGCCATTATGCCCTGCAGGAGTGTTCACCTGCATTAGGATGGTTGTATCATTGCGGAACCTATCTCCTTAACATCCTTTCACCTACATATTTAATTTGCTGTTACTTGCATTGTCTCAAATCTCCGAAAGTCCTCAGTCAGATTTTTGAACCCAGTTCCTCAGGTAATGCCTTCCATTTTTTTCTAGTGTAAGTTTCCCTTTGGAGAACTATTTGGGTCCTAATATAATAGAATAGCTGGAGTCCTAAGGAAGAGCTGGTAGCATTGAGCACCAAAGTTTTTCTTTCTTCTTTGAAAAGTTTCCTCAATGGACTGTCAGATGCAAGGGGCCAAAACAAAGAAAATGTATATTCAAAGCATGGAGATGGAAGGGTTGAGAATGTCCAGAGCTCTTTCTTTCTTTTAAATATATATTTTTATTAATTTCAGAGAGAGGAAGGGAAAGGGAAAAAGAAACATCAATGATGAGAGAAAATCATTGATCAGCTGCCTCCTGCATGCCCCCAACTGGGGATCGAGCCTGCAACCCAGGCATGTGCCCTATCGGAGAATCCAACCATGACCTACTGGCTCATGAGTCAACACTCAACCACTGAGCCACACCGGCCGGGCCAGAGCTCTTTGTTTATGTGCCTACTCTTGACAGTCATGTGACCAGAAGGCATGGGGTTCTAGGATTTGCCCAGCTTCAGACACCTACCCACCCCTTTGGTCAAGGGACAGTTTCTATTTCTGAAGAAGGTGGGGGAGGTCCAATAGAGAATGTACAGATAAAATCACCAGGAGACTAATATAGAATTCTGGTTTGACTGATTTTATTCCCCCAAACAGCATTTTGAAGATACCATTCTATTGTCTTCTGACCTCTATAATTGCCAATGAGAAATCTGCCATTCTACCTGCCTTCCATTGTAAGTAAATTGTATTTTCCCTTTGGTTGTTTAAAAATGTTTTTTCTTTTGTTTTGGAATTCTAAAATTTCACTATGATGTTATTCACTATGGACTTTTCTATTTATTTTGCTTAGGACCCAAGTTTCTTCAAAATGAAGATATATATCTTTCTTCAGGGCTATGAAAAAAATATATTGTACAACCATCATAATGGCAAAAACTAAAAATTTTCAAGTGTTGACAAAGATGTGGGGAAAATTCTCATAAGTTACCAATGAGGATTTATAAACTTCTACAACACCTTTGGGGTGAAGTCTGTGGATACTAGTAAAGCAGGATATTGTAGAGAACAAGCAATTATAATTTTAAATACCCATCCTAGAGAAAACTTGCATTCATAGAAAAAAGGAGATACTAGTGTAAGTTTAAATCTGTTCAGTGAAGCATGGCTTGCCATTGGGAAAAAAAGAGAGAGACATAGAACGAAGTTAATCAATATCCACCAATAAGAGAATGAATAAGTCAATAATCATATATTTAAATAACTAAACAGCAGTTAAAACAAGTGAATCAGATATACCCATACCAAGCAGATAAATTTGGAAAACAAGATGAAAATATAAAAAGCAATAGGAGATGGTAAGTGCAATATGATGCCCTATGAAAGATTTGAATGATTCACAATGCTCTAGTTGCCAAATAAGCAGAAACCTTAAGATCTCACACTTTCTCTGTAATGCAAGAGAATTTAAAAAATGGCAACAAAATAAAAGGTTACCCAAGAAATATCTGTCCTCTTGGAAAGCAAGCAGAAGATTTGAAATAATTACTGGCTTGAAGAAATAATAGAAATTAAAAGCTATATGGAAATGGCCAACAATATTAGCCAGATGCAAATGATTTTGGAGAGAGAATTGGGGGACTGATGATAAGTCTAGCGTCTCTCCAAGGTTATGAGTCTTAGAAAACAAACACATCTGTTCTGAGTCAGTTTTGGATCTGGATTGTATTGTGATTCCTGCAGGTTTCTGACATGGGGAAACAGGGGAATAGATAGAATACTTCCTTTCTCCCAACCTTCCTTTAGTAATACATAGAAAAACACAGAAGATAATAGAATGTTGTAGAATGTGGAGGGATGTTAGGTGGAGCGAAACTCGGCGTAAAGGAGAAAGGGGGCATCCAGAGCAGTCTTGTGCTGGGAGCCAGGGTAGCCAAACACTGGCTTATTCCTGAAGCTCTACCAAGGCATGGCCCTATGTCCTTCAGTGAGCGCAGGCAGACCCAGCCAAGTTTAAGGGGCAGGTAAGACTATGGAGGCAATGCCAGAGGAAGTCCTGTTTAAGGTGTGGGGCTGGGTTAGAACAAATAGCAGAGAGTAGGGAGGAAGTGTAGTAGATTCAGATGAAATATAGCTCAGAATACCAACCCCTCAGAAAGAGGAATCTGGCCAAGTACTGTCCCAAGGCAGCTGGAGGGCGAGGCCTGAGTGTCCTGGCTTAGGCCATCATTCTCTGTTGAAGTGGCAATTAAAAGGCAGGGGAATTCAGCTACATAGAGCCTTCAGGTAGAAGTGTTTCTCCTGCCTAAATTAAGGTGCTAAATGAACAATAAAATGAGAACCTCTACTGCAGTGGTTCTCAACCTTGGCTGCACATTAGAATCACCTGGGAATCTTTTAAAAATCCTGATTTCTGGGCCTCGTCCTCCAGAAATTCTGTTTCTTTGTTATGGGGTGAGGCCACAACATTAGTAACAAAGAAACAGAATTTCCAGAGGATGAGACCCAGAAATCAGGATTTTAAAAAAGATTCCCAGGTGATTCTAATGTGCAGCCAAGGTTGAGAACCGCTGCTCTACTGCAAACAATTTCCAACGATGAGTTATCTGAGGCCATTACATTCCTGGGAATAACACCAGGGGTGCCGTGACAGACTACTAGAAAGAAGAAATTAGTGGGCCAGCCCCACTCAGACTCAACAAGGAAACGATATTTCTTAAGTCCGTTTTAGATTTTGGCAAAGCCAGACTCATACTCAGGCTTGCTAGGCTCTATTCTCCATATCATCCAGAAGGCACACAATTATTCAGAGTATAAAGTTGGGGAGGAGGGAGCATAGCATGTATTCATTCATGTCAAGAATTGGATGTCAGCATGGAAATTTAATCACTAGACATTACTGAATTCTCTATGTTTGTCTGTTGTGGAAATAAAACCCCCTGGAAACTGGTAGATAACTAAATGTAATGTGCCTTGGATATTATAACTAAAATGTACTATTAATCTAATTGTATTTTTTGTCTTTTTTAAAAATCAAATTACTGTCTTAATTTATCACACACACACATATATATAAATATATATACATATATATTTATTTCAGAGAGAAAGAAGAGAGAGAGAGAGAGAGAGAGAGAGCTATCAGGTGATGAGACAGAATCATTTATTGGCTGCCTCCTGCATGCCCCACACTGGGGATTGAGCCTGCAAGCTGGGCATGTGCCCTGACCAGGAATCAGTCCTGGTTCATAGGTCAATGCTCAACCACTGACCTATGCCGCCAGGATGTATTTTTTATATTTTAAGGGTTGGTTCTGGAGAACGTTATGCAGTGACAATTGCAGGAATTATATAAAGCTCCCAAAGCTATTCTATATAGACCTCTTGAGTGGGAATTCTCAACCATAATGTTTGGCATATTACTCGGATAATTCTAGATGTTAATTGATAGCATGTTCTGACATTTTGACTAATTTTGGGAAAACAGGTGTGTGCCCAGAGTTCTGTAAATGCTTAACAATCGACTCTCTGGGTAAAAAGTCCTGATTTACAGCATTTGCCCATTCCCATGGTGTAAATACTTCTACTGTGGGTGACTGCAGGCTATGAGCATGGTGTCTCTGAATGCAGAATTGGGAAAAGATGTGCACAGTCGACTCTTGAGTTGGTACAGGCCACTGTATGTACCCATGGGCTCTGTGAAACTAGTTTTCTACTTAAAGTTCTGTCCCAAAATATACAAAGGCACCAGTGGAAGAAAAAATATGAAGGGAAAGCAAAACAAATTCAAATCAGGGAGTTCACATGGAGAAAAGTGACAGATTTTTTGGGAACTTTGAGAAGTGGTATTTATCTATAATCTACATTTCACTATTATCTTCTATTAAGCAGACATGCCGTCACACTGAGTGCACAGAGCTCATAGTTTCTTTGGTGTTTTCTTGGAAGAAGGCAAGGCTTTTTTCTTTACAGATTTTGGTGCTAAGGCCATGCTGACCAAAGAATCAATGGGACTTGCACACCGTGAAGCCAGTTGCAGGATGGCTGGTCTGCGAGCCAAGGAAGAAAATAAGATAGGAAGCCTTCTGGTTTGGAAGTCAACACTGAAATGTAGAGCCCTGGTTTGGTATGATCATTTAAAGCTTTTAAAAATTAACATTAATTTAAAAAAGAAAAAGCAGTCGTTTAAAAAGTGAAAAAAAGGGATGACTACACTTTTCTATTAGAGTAAGTAAAAAAGAAGTTGTTTAAATAGCAGTAAACTGGAAATAGCAGTAAGAATCCATGGACATTTTTTTAAAGGAGGCTTTATCTGTTCTGTCCCACCGTGATTTATACTGTTGGAGAGTTTTGCTGCCATCCTGCCAAATTCCAGTCAAAATGTGGAACAAGCTTATTCAGAGAAACTCCTGTGGCCTCTGAAACTACTCTCCGGTGAAAGGAACAAATCGCCTTGGAGGACAGTTGATTCCATATTTCCAAGCTCAGGACTAGTTGATGAATTCTAGATGTTGAAACAGGGCTGTATTATCAGAATCATAAATCCAAAATGATGTAAAAGAGAAGATAAAACAGAATTGCCTGAAAACACCCCTGGTTTCTGATGTGTTTACTGAAAAGACTACATTGTCTAACGCAGCGGTTCTCAACCTGTGGGTCGCGACCCCTTTGGGGGTCGAACGACCCTTTCACAGGGGTCACCTAAGACCATCGGAAAACACATATATAATTACATACTGTTTTTGTGATGAATCACTATGCTTTAATTATGTTCAATTTGTAACAATGAAAATACATCCTGCATATCAGATATTTACATTACGATTCATAACAGTAGCAAAATTAGTTATGAAGTAGCAACGAAAATAATTTTATGGTTGGGGGTCACCACAACATGAGGAACTGTATTAAAGGGTGGCGGCCTTAGGAAGGTTGAGAACCACTGGTTTAACACAAGTTGTAAGAGGCCTACACTTAAATGGGTTTTTTGTTTGTTTTTAAATACATTTTTATTGATCTCAGAGAGGATGGGAGAGGGAGAGAGAGAGAGAGATAGGAACATCAACAATCAGAGAATTATTGATTGGCTGCCTCCTGCACACCCCACACTGGGGATCGAGCCCGCACCCAGGCATATGCTCTGACCTGGAATCGAACCGTGACGTCCTGGTTCATGGGTCAATGCTCAGCCACTGAGCCACTGGCCAGGCTATGTGGGCATTTTGTGACTTAGTCAGGCTGACATAAAATTAACCATTACATCAAGTAAGTTTTTGTGTGTTTTTTTAAAGAATTTTACATTTTATTTTTCAATTACAGTTTACATTCAATATTATTTTGTATTAGTTTCAGGTGTACAACACAATGTTTACATCAAGTAAATGTTGCTTTATTTATATTGATATGATTTTCAGAGATAGAACTATCAATCATGGATTTCTATAACCTATAGACCGAAATGGGTTACAAATGATCTAAAGCCTTCCCTTCTAAAAGATCAGGGGTATTTCATTTCCCCAAGAATTTGTTGTCCAAATAAACAGCCATTAGAGGGAGCTCTTGTTGCAGTTGGGAAACAAAATTATTCTGCATGTACTGACAGTGTGAACTCAGAACCCCAAGTTTCTAAGTTTTAAGGGAGACACAGAGGAAAAAACAAACACACAAACAAAAAATACACACACACACATTTAAAAAACTACAGTAAAAAATAAGTATCCTTTAGCATCACCATTTTCTATTTCTGAACTTAGTGAGACCCAACTTGCCCCATGGGGTGCAAGAGCCAAGGTGATCCAGAGACAAGGCTGGGTGGAACGGGAGGGCGCTGAGTTTGAGTCCAGCCCCGTCCTGGAGCACCTGTGTGCCTCCCTCTCTCCTGGCCTGGTTCCTCTTCCGAACAATGAAGAAGATGACAGAGATTGGTGTGGATCCCACACTGGTGTCTGTGGCTGGGAGAATTCTAGAATTTACATATTTTTCTTTTCTCAATAGACAACCTTCCCAAAAGTGTTATGTTCTCAAAAGTGGATGGTCTTACAAGGATTATTTTAACTGTATCCTCAGTCATGTGGGTGAAATACTCACACTGAAATCAGCTTCTGCCGTGTCGTTTCTGAGCTGTGTTAACAATGACGTGGGTACTGAGCGATCCCCATCTTGAAGTGACAGCATTGAACTTTTACCGTGGGGCTAAGCCTCTCTGGATGACGTTAGGGTGATGGTGTTGAAATGACAACAGTTGACTCATAATTACCATTGTACTCATGTTATAAAGACAGAGTTTCTCTTCAGCAGTGGTAATATGCACTTGAGAGCATTGCCATAGGAAAAGGCTTTAGCGTTGTAAGTCATTTTGCAAACAGATTCTGATTTGACATCCTAAAAATTATTGCAAAACAGGAATGTGCTTACTACTTCCATTTCATTTCTTTCACTTCTTATGCAAATGAGCACAGAGCAATATTACATAACCGATGCACCCATGCAAATGAAAGCTTTATGACAATATATTGGGCTGAATAAGCCACACACAAAAGTGTTGTGTGGTAGTTTGAAGAGAGACAAGAGGTAGGAGAATTGAGTCCTCACTCAATACCTACATGATAGACAAGCTGAAGTAAAAAGACCTAGGTCACAGCAGGCAGAAGTAGACTCATGAAAAGTAAATGCCTCTTGCCTGGCTTGTGTGGCTCAATGGTTGAGCATCAACCTAAGAACTTGGAGGCCATGGCTCAATTCCCAGTCAGGGCATATGCCTGGGTTTTGGGCTCAATCCCCAGTAGGGGGCGTGCAGGAGGCAGCCGATTGATGATTCTCATCATTGCTGCTTCTATCTCTCCCTCTCCCTTCCTCTCTCTGAAATCAATAAAAATATTTTTTTAAAGTAATGCCTCATGCAGATCTCGTTTCTGTGTTATCAACTCAAAATGGTTTAGTAGTAGTAGCAGTAAAAATTTTCAATACATTCTCATTATTGGACTGCACAGCTTGATTGGTTCATTATAATAGAGGGTCATGTTAAATGAAAAGATAGCAATGACTCAGCATGCTTGAAAAGAAAAATAAAGTAGACCAACAAATTTAAAAATACCCAAACGACCTCTAAATACATTTTTCTATTATTAAGCCAACACAAATGTTTTTTGTTTAGCAAAACAGCACCATCCATTACATTAAACATGTTAATTTGAATGAAAGCAGTTCTGTAGTTTTGCTTCTGGACTAGGATCGAGAAAATGTGTCATGTCAAAAGGAGAGGGTGAATCAGGTCTTTCTTTCTTTTTTTATAATATCAGTGATGAGAGAGACACATTGATGGGTTGCCTCCCACATGCGCCTGGGCCAGGGCCGGGCATAGAGGCGGCAACAGAGGTAAGTGCCCTTGACTGGAATCGAACCTGGAACCCTTCAGTCCACAGGCTGACGCTCTATCCACTGAGCCAAACCGGCTAGGGCAGGTCTTTCTTTACTTTCATATTTTTTTTACATATAAAATCTCCGTGTTGCCCATCAAGAGTTCACAAGATGTGGCCTCTGGGAGTCTCTGCTCTATGGTCTTAGCACTCTTCCTGTTCCTACAAATCCTAGAACCTGGCTAGATGGAAGGAAAAGAGGAAGTCCTGGGCGCAGCAGGAGATTGCAGCAAAGTGGGAATTGTGTTATGCTAAGTTGGCATTCTGGTATTTCCTGCTGAAGCACAGGATTCCATAGGTGACAGCTGACAGGGATTTGCTGGCACATACAGCATTGAGCTCCTTTTGCTAGCTTGGCCCTAACTCAACCATGCCTTAACTCACAAAAAAAGATGCCAGGAAGAGGATATTCAGGAAGGTGTTAAGCAAACTTTGGAACTAAAGGGAATTTTGCATAGCACATTCTTAAGTGTGTTTATGGTTTGGGACTAAAAGGGAGGAGATGGGCAGAGGCCACAGTTTGCTGGGACCTCCACATGCAGTGTCATTGACATTTTCGGAGAAGGGAGACTTTCTGTCTTTCATTGCCTTTATTCTTTCTCATTCTTATCCTGTTGCAAACTCATACTCAACTTTTGGTAAGAAAGGCAATCAGTCTTATCAAGAATGTTTTTTTGTTTGTTTGTTTGGTTGGTTGAATCTGGACTCTACCTCTCATGGAAAGAAATTGAGATTAGGTCTTCCCAGCCCTCACCAAGAACTGTGGTAAGATGGAACTGAGTCCCCTTGGAAGGAGCAGCTGGGCAGTTAAAAAAGGTAGGAGGAAACCAAGGGAGAAGAGGCTCTGGGTAAACTGAATGTGGCCAGAAGAAAACTTTCAAGAGAGCCATGCTCCATTTTCTGAACTCTGAGGGTATTCATGTGAGATCAAAACTCTTTGGAACACAAATGTTGATGTTCCCTAAGTCTATCTGCTGAACCCAGCTTTCTTTCCCAATTTTTAGACTTAGTATTTAATGAGTGTCTTTCATTTGATGTCTCAGAGGGGCTTCAAACTCAATGTGACCCAACCTGAACTTACCAGGTCCCCTACCCAAACGGCTCTTCTTTCAGGGACCTTACCTCTGTGTTTGGCACTATCACCTACCCCTTTGCTCAAGTCAGAAAATGAGAGTCATCCTTGACATCATCTCCTCTCTTACCAACATCCCCCTCTTGTATTCAAAAAATGTCATTCTGTTACTTCAACTTCCCATGTATCAATGGAATCTGCCTATTTCTCTTCATTCCTGCTGCCAGGCCTCAGGGCATCAATCATGTCTGGCCTGAATTATAGAAATCACATCCTCTGGAGTCTTTCTACCTTCAGATTGGTCCCTGGCACCTAGAGTGTCTGGCATGCAGCAAGCACTCAATAACTGTAGACTGAGTGAGCGAATCAATGACTGTACACAGGTGAATGAGTGTGCGACTCAGCCGTGTTAAGAGGAAACTCGTCTGAGTGTTTCCCTTCCTTTCTCTTCCTCTCTACCTCCCCATCTCCCACCATCCTGGTTCAAGGATCCAGGAAATGACTCCAGGGCTATTTCTCTTTGAATTCAAGACTGGAATAACTTTCTTAACATTGCAGCACCAATAGCTATCAGCATCCTGTTCTGTGAGCTGAGCCTCACATTCCCCCAGAAGGTGGTCCGGAGCAAAGGGAGGTGCAGCCAGCAGTATGTGGACTCCAAAGTCCACTCAGCCCGGTTCGGCTCAAGTTGACCTCAATGCGCAGTGGAACGGGTTTGGCTCCCTTGCTCAGTGGAATGCTCGCCCCTCAGAGAGTGGCTCTGAGGGCCAGGGGGACCTCTGCTGACCAGAGGCCTGACACCTCGTGCTTACAGCCTAGGGAGCCTGGGAAAGGGGAGAGTGAAGGCGAGCCTGGAACTTGAGGGGGGAGGCTCTCCCTCACCTCACTCTTGTCAACAATCATCAACAATGACAGAGGCTGCCCCTCCCTGATCGCTGCTGGGGGAAGCAGGGACATGAAGCACTTTCCTGCTCCGTCCTTAGCTTGCTTTCTGGAAAACAACATTGCTAGAAATGTCGAAATGCAGATGATGAAATTTACTTGATCAGGGAAGAAAACCCAGAATTAGGAGCAATCACAGGAAGCCGGAGGAATTGCTACAGTCAGCGTGCTGCCAGGAAATGGGCTGTCGATGGGCAGGACGGTGGATGAAGAGAACGGAGGGTGTCCCAGTGGCTCGGTGGTGGCCTGAGCTCTGGAGGGGGCTCCCAGCCTCCCAGCTCAACCAGGTGTCAGTGCTGATGGGGAGCAGGAAGTCTCCGCTCAGGTGACTCTCAGCTGGTGCTGAGCCAGTACCGTTGTGCTGAAGGCCCTGTGCCAGGCGCTGGGCACGGAGCTGACACAGCACAGCTCCCGGCCCCGAGCAGCTTAGTCTAGCCAGGCAGATGAGACGTGGACAGAAATAGCATAACGCGAAATACAGAGTCATATGTTACCCAGAAGAGATTGTGACCAGGTCCCGGGGCATCCCGTGCTGGGGGAACAAGGGTTTGCTTCATGGCGGTGGAGGCGTTTTAACAGGGCTGAGCCAAGGTGCAGGGATTCGGGTATACAGAGAATGAGAACATTCCTGACGGGAAGAGTCGCATGGACGAAGGCAAGAAGAGCCGGGGCTAAAGGCTCCTCATAGCTCAGCAATGGGGACCCGGTGGCTCCAGGCCATTCAGTCTTTCCTTCTGATTCTATGAAGTGTGTTCAACCCCTGCCCTAGCTTTTGGAATTCCACTAAAAAATTCCCATCAAACATTTCTTCCATCTCAGGTCCCTCTGCTTGGCTGTCAGATGGGGAGTTCCTCCTCCCTCCCCCATGTAGAGTCTGCTCCTGAGGCTCCTTTGCCTCCTGGGCTCCCCAGTGTTTGATTTTATTGTATGAGGGTTTAGAAACTGCTTCTAACTTCACTCTTTCCCTCAGGCATGTGGAAACACTCAGCTGAACGGCTGGACGCAGCACAGGTCCTGAGGCTGTTTGGTGAAAACACTCGCTTCACTGCCTGGCACGTAATTAAGTCCAGGGTGGAAAGCAGAACAGCCTCCCTTCCAGCTGTAGGACCCACACAGCTCACCATGGAGCTTCTCATCACAGGTCCTGGGTGGGACGTTACCCTCTCTCCCCGCTTTTTCTCTGAGTCATTTTCTCCCCACTCAGAGGTAACCTCAGCCCCCCAGATGCCCATGGACCTATTGTCTCTCCTCTATGCCTTTGCCTGGCCAAGCCCTCCGAACCATGGGGAAGAGGCCACCATTGCCCCATCTCAGAGGACCTCACCAATATGCATCTTCTACATCAAACTATATTGGAGACGCTTTTGATAGAGGGAACGCCTACTGG
The DNA here is from genome assembly GCF_964212035.1 of Myotis nattereri. NCBI lineage: Eukaryota > Metazoa > Chordata > Mammalia > Chiroptera > Vespertilionidae > Myotis > Myotis nattereri. The sequence continues at coordinate 54,958,333 of NC_138089.1, forward strand.
AGATTTACAGGAAATTCCACCAGGTCTATTCAACCAGACAAATCCGGTTTCCTTTTTTTATGGTGACTTGAGGAGGGTCACCCCAGCAGCTGTGGTAGGCGGGCAAGAGTGGCGAGGCTCTGGGAGGCTGGATCATGGGACCCCCTGTGTTTGGAGAGGGGTGTGTCCCTGTCCCTGAACCCATCCAGGTCAAGGCTGGTGTTGCCTCCCCCCTTCCCTCCATACCTTCCCCTTTTCTTCAGTTCTTCTCCCATCTACTGGAGGCTCACATCTGTATTGATGGGTGCTTTTCCTTTTTCCTCACATCTGTATTGAACACATGCCTATCCTTTTCCTTTTCCTCTGTTGAACTACATGTGTCCTTTTACCGGTTATGGGCTGTTGCTTTTTGATTTTCTATAAAACCATAACTCACTCTGAGCAGACGTTCTGCATTCTCACGATGGAATATTTTTATCAACATGCCGCTGCACACCTGTGCTGGAGCCTCGAGGCTTCTCCACAGCTCGGAGCCTTCCCGACATCACGGCTCTGTGAATTGGAAGCTTCTTCCATCCCAATGCCTGGCTCTCTGAGGATCTGAGCTGATGAAGGGTGAGAGGGAATGATAATCGGAGCTGTGCCACTCTTTGCGCTCTTTCTCTCTCTGTCCCCGCCTCCACAGGGGTACCTCTGGTGGTGGACACACTCCTAGGCCTGTGCTGATGGCAGGTTGTGTCAAGGGGACACAAAGCCCTCCCCAAAGAGGCCTCACTTGTTGGCATTCTCCCCCTTCACAGGTCCTTAGCCTTTCTTCTGTGTTTATTTTATCAGCACCTTGAGAATGGATCCATCTCTCAGGCAAGTTTCACATGAATAAAACTCATGAAAGGGACTGAAGTATAAAGTAGACAGATGAGGTTAATAGCTGACAAGAATCGTCTCAAGAAACAGAATATGTAAAGTCCAAATCAGTAGCACACCCATCCCATGGAGCAGAAATACTGAAAGCCAAGCCCCAGTCAAAGCCCCAAATCAGATTTTCAATGAGAAATCTCTGCCAGGAAGAGGAAGTACAAAGCCCAAGGGATGGTTTCCGAAGGAATTCAATTGTGTTCTTGGCCTTTGTTGTAGGTTCCTTCGCAGATTGTGATGTGTTGGAGAGAGAATGAGCTTGGAGCTGGTCAAAACAAGGGAGTTTAGACAAATGGATTTTACTTCTCTTTGAAGTGTACTTTACTTAACGGTAAAAATGTGACAATGGCATAACACGCACAACATGATCAGCAAATGTTCATTCCTTCCCTTTGCAGCATCTTTATCTTCTTTTATGTTTAAAATAACACACATTTAAAAAATGAAATAGCCCTAGCTGGTTTGGGTCAGTGGATAGCGCATCAGGCTGCAGACTGGAGGGTCCTGGGTTCGATTCCGGTCAAGGGCACATGCCCGGGTTGTGGGCTTGATCCCCAGTAGGGGGCGTGCAAGAGGCCACCAATCAATGATTCTCTCTCATCATTGATGTTTCTATCTCTCTTCCTCCCCTTTCCTCTCTGAAATCAATAAAAATGTATTAAAACATTTTAAAAATGAAATAATCACTTTAATTCTTTGATTTTTTCAGTGTCATCTCAACTCCTCTTTCTCAAATGGTGCACTTTGGATTAGTTTATAGTCTACTCATAACCCCAGAAATAAGAAGAGAAGTTACTTTATGTTGAGGATGGTTTATCATAAATAGTTTATCATTATCACATATTGATATTTATCAAGTATTTCCTGGTTTGGTAAAAAGACAATTGGTTATTAAAAAATCTCACATCAAGCCCTAGCCAGTTGGCTCAGTGGTTAGAACGTCAGCCCATGGACGTAGGGTCCCAGGTTTGATTTTGATCAAGGGCATGTACCTCGATTGCAGGCTTGATTCCTGATGCTGGTTGGGATGCATGTAGGAGGCAACCAATTGATGTGACTCTCTCACACCAATTTTCTCTCTATCTTTCCTCCTCCCTTCCACTCTCTTTAAAAATCAATAGAAAAGATATCCTTGGGTGAGGATTAACAACAACAACAAAAAACCCTGACATCAAAACAGCCAGGTTGCCTCGGCAGGCAGCAGAAGAAATGGAACTAGCATCTGCCCACATTTGTAATGTTACCCTTTGATCTGTCATCTCCTTTCATTTGACCCTACAGACCGCTTTGGGAAATCGTTTGATATCCTTGTACAGTCAAGGAAGCGGAGGCATGCATGCCCACATGCACAGCTTTAATACCTTGCCTGCAGCTGTACCAGGTGATAGTAGTAAAACCAGAATTCAAGGCCCCCCAGCACCACTGAGGCGCTTTTCTCCCAGAGGAGCTGAAGCCCGTTTTATATGCGGTGCCATTTGCGGTAAGTATTTGATACAATCCTGTATGAATCTCATGAATATTAATGTTATCAACACCACGGGTCTATTTTAAGGTGCTTCAAGGTAACAGTCTGCCCATATGCATCACTTTCTTTTAGGCACTTTAATCATTCATAAGATCTAGTCAATAACTATTTCATTATAAATGGATTAGTGAGCGTATTCAAATGATTACTCCCGGTAGTTATCATCCTTAAGAATCCTTTATTCTTGACCCTTTTTTAAGAACGTCAAAATTCCTAACAAAATATCATTTGAATCGATTTGTTAAAAGCAGTCGCTGGGGCATTGTAATAGCCCTAGGTTGCAAACATATGTTTAGTATTCATAAGCCCTCTGAATATTACTATATATTAGCAATAAAGAATAAACATATCATTAATCCAACCTTGAAGTCAAGGATTACCAGTCAATTGACACTGCATACATTCATGAGGCAATATTACCCTCTAACTCAAAGATGCAGCAATTTGAGATCTACTGAGAGATATGCACCAATATTAATATCTACCATGGGAAAAAAAAAAAAAACAGGACAAGAGTAGGAAACAAACGTATAGATTTTTCTTTTATCTACTTTCAGACAAGCATGAAAAGTATTCCCAATAGCCCAAGAATGTGATTTTGTTCAGTCATACTTGGATCTCCACTTGTGCTTCTGTCAACAACTGAGAAGAGAACACAGTCAAGGCCTACAGCCTAAAACATTTTCAAAGCAACACTGCTGTTTCCCTACCAATCTGTCTAAAAAGACAAAATCTTTCTGCAAAGCAACCAATTATTTGTGGGAATCAGAAAGACACGTGACTTTGGCCAATATTTCTAGATGACAACCTGTCTCTTTATTTAATAAATGTATGCACACAATCAGAAAATCTAAGTAAAAGCATATATGAAATTAAAGTTCAGTTGAACATTAAGATTTCCTTAAGCTAATGTTTTTCTTTTCACCTGTGAGATTGTAATACATTCTAAAATTGGGCTTTAAATTAATTCTTTTATTTCATTCTAGAGGCCTGGTACATGAAATTCCTGCATGGGGTGGGGGTGCATGGGGTGGGAGGATGGGGGACTCCCCTCAGCCCAGCCTGCACCCTCTCACAATCTGGGACCGCTGGCTCCTAACTGCTCACCTGATCGCCCCCAACCACTCTGCCTGCCTGCCTGATTGCCCCTAAAACTCAAGCTTCTCCTTTTTATATTTTTAATATTTATATTTCTCCTTTATTTTTTATTTTAAAATTCAAGCTTCTTGAGAACATGAGGCGTTTAGCATTATTCCATATTCCTTACAGAGAGCTAAGCATGGTAAACACAGCAAATACTTAATACTTATGGGCTTCTATACAAACACTTTCCAACCAGGAATGTTTTAATAGGCAAGTCTCCAAAAACTTGAACTGGAAAACCTAAAAGTAGAGTGCTTAGATTTCAGGCATCAGGTGCTATTAGCAGGATTTCTATCCCAATTAAATTCTAATTCTGAGCTCTTAACAGTCGAACAAACTGCCCTTCACTATCTCCAAAGTTTCTTATTCGTCACTATCCCATTTTCCTCCGCTTCAAACAAAGGTAACAAACGAAACCTTTAATTTTGATCTTCCTCGCTGCAAGGGAACAGCAAACCTCAATGGGAATGATTTCCCGCCAGAAGTCACGTCCAACTACTGGAGACTGAGGACCAAAGGGCTGACTACGTTCATTCACAGTAACAGGCTCACGTACTAGCCGTACTAGCCGTCGGTGCCTGGCATCCTCCACAATCCCAGAGTCCTCTGGTCGCCCAGGCGTCCTCCACAATCCCACAATCCTCTAGGCGCCTGGCGTCCTCCACAATCCCACAATCCTCTAGGCGCCCAGGTGTCCTCCACAATCCCAGAGTCCTCTTGTCGCCCAGGTATCCTCCACAATCCCACAATCCCCTAGGCACCTGGCGTCCTCCACAATCCCACAGTCCTCTGGTCGCATACTTCCGGCTTTTCTAGCTCCTGAAGTCGTGTTTCCTTCAGTTGCGTTGCATCGTCCAGGGCCTCTTGTTGGAGGGGATTTTTCTGTTCTTTGGCGTTGATAGCTGTTTACTATTTGGAATCAGTGAAGTTTCGGGAGTTACTGCTGCTGCCATGAACACGTCGGACCCAAGCGCACGCATGAAACAACCGCCCATTCAGTCCACTGCTGGTGCCGTCCTGGTCGCAATGAGAAAGGTACTGTGCTGAGCGTCTTCCAATCGGATCTTCCTCTTCCTTCCCCAGCACACTCCACACCTACTCCGGGCGACCACCCCAACTGGCAGACCCTTAAGACCTTCCCCCATCAAACTCGCACTCTCTCGTGCTGCCTAGGGGCACCCCTAACCGCTCCCTGTAAGGCCCCAGCCTGGGTGAGGGGCCTGGTGTTCTGGTCTCTGGTGGTTATGGCATAATATATAATATATATATATTATTGCTGGTAATCTTTCTTGTTTTAAAATCTACTTTGCCTGAAATCAATAAAAATTACTCCAGCTTTGGTTTGTTAGTACAAAAAAGGTGTAGCTTTCTTCACCCTTTTACTTTTAATCTATTTATGTCTAACATAATGTCATTTTTACATTTAAAGTGGGTTTTCTTATAGACAGCATACAGTTGAGTCTTGTTTTTTATTCAACCTGATAATCTCTGCCTTTCAACTGGCATATTTAGACTGTTCCTTGAACTGAGTGAAAACACAACATGCCAAAATTTGTGAGAAATAACTAATGCAGTGCTTAGAGGAAAATTTACAGCATTAGAATATTTATATTATAAAAGAAGAAAAATCTGAAAGCATCAATCTAAGTTTCATAAGGCAATATTGAATGAAATAAAATAAAATGAATGAGGAAAATAATAAAGATAAAAGCTCAAGTCAATGACATTGGAAACAGGTAAACAATTAAAAAAACACACAGAAAAATTAATGCAATCAAAAGCTGGTTCTTTGAAAAAATCAATAAAATTGATAAGCCTGTAGGAAAACTGAAAGACAAGATTTTATTGAAGATTCAAAAGCCATGAAAATAATGGTAAGTAAATATTATGAAAAACTTTATCCACATAAATTTGACAACCTAGATGAAAATGAACCCTTACTTAAAAGCCATGAATTGTCAAAACTCACCCAACAGGAGAAAACAATTTCTGACTTGTTCTATGAGATGCAGCATTACTCTGGAACAGGGGTGGGCAAACTTTTTGACTCGAGGGCCACAATGGGTTCTTAAACTGGACCGGAGGGCCGGAACAAAAGCATGGATGGAGTGTTTGTGTGAACTAATATAAATTCAAAGTAAACATCATTACATAAAAGGGTTCGGTCTTTTTTTTCAATAGTTTTATTCATTTTATTCATTTTATTCATTTCCAGTTTGCCCACGGCTGCTCTGGAACCAAAACAGAAAAAATATTATAAAAAAACTATATAGACCAATATCTCTCATGATCATACATGCAAAAATTCTTAATAAAACATGTAGCAAAACTCATGGGAGTATATATTTATACTCTGAGCATTTTATTGTGTATGAACTTAATCTGAAAAAAGGAAAAATTATAAACAAAAGTAAAACATGAGAGTATCATCTAATCATGGAAAATCAATGGCAATCATCATAATAAATGGTAAAGAATAAAGCCAGTGCTCCCTTCATCTTGACTCCATATGTTCATTAAATCTGACAAGACAACCATGACAAAGTGGAGATTCCTGAGCATCTGGTTTCCGTACTGAGCTTGTACTGCAGATGGTGTGTTTCATGTATTAAACTCAAATAGTCACAAAACCTTTGACGTTGAAGTTCTGCAGAGCTTTGTGAAATCCTTTGCTTTCCGCGATCGTTAGCCTTTGTAGACAGACAGGTGGCTGAAATACAAGCCACCTATGGCTTTCTTCTTGGTTGGGGGCAATTCTGTTCAGTACTGTTCGATGGTTATTGTTATGGTATCTTATCTAATAAGATTCCATCAATTGTAAGTCAAGCCTATTACTTTCTGTGCAACTAAAAACAGAAACAGAAACATTGCCAATTACAGTGGGACACAGTCTTAATAATGTCTCTGCCCAATGCGTGGATTGGGCACACTAGCTTCTCAGTTCTTTGAAATGCCTTTCATCTGTTCTGAGGGATTTGGCAGCTTCTCCTGCCTTCAGTTGCGTTGTGTTGGTGGGTGATAAGCCATTCTTGTGAATTTATCTCAGTAACAAATGTAGGCAGTTTCGTCTACCTGTGGGTTTTCTAAGCACTTGGTTATTGCTTTGAAAGAAATATGAGATTGCAATCATTCCTTCAACAACAAATATTTTGCTTCATTAATATAAAGTATATACTCCACTCCTCCATGTTCATGCCTTTCTGAAAACACAATGACTTCTTTGTTTAATTGCCAAATCATAGTGAAATACTTCTGAAAGTTATTTTCAATAGTGAGCTCAACATTCAAAGCTCTGATAGCACCTATAATTCAGGTGAAGTGACAATATTATGAGCAGCAGGGGCCAAGTTTATTTATGAAATTGCAGTGGTTCCATCTGGTACAGTGATTGTGAGATACATCCTGATTTCACAAATGTTAAACCATGAAGAAAAAGAGGTATGTTTTAGGATGAAGAAAATACAGTTGATCCCTAAACAATGTGGAGGTTAGGGGCACAGACCCCCTGTACTGTGGAAAGGCTGCATATAACTTTTGACTCCCCCAAAAATTAACACCTATTGACTAGAAGGCTTACTGATGACATAGTCAGCCGTAGTTACCTACGCTGTTAACATATTTTGCATGTTATATGCATCATATGCTGTAGTGTTACAATAAAGTAAGGTAGAGAAGATAGTGCTATTAAGAAAATCATAAGGAAGAGAAAATTTATTTATAGTACTGACCTATACTTACAGATACTATAAGTTCACATCATTTGTTAATAAGATGAATCATATATCTGTCAGTACCTACATCAAAATTGTCTTATATGACATAAAACATTTTAGGTGCTATATGTATTACTAACTCTAGACATAAAAAATGAAAAGTAATGTGGAAACAGTCATATTTATTTACAGGTGTAATGATTCATGCATTGGTGATGAAGAAGCAAGCAGCAATGTGATTGAATTATAGTAGCTTAGTGTCACAACGTGATTGTTTCATGGTAGTAAGGAAAGCTCTAAAAAATATTTCCTATATACACATTGAAAGAAGTCTGCACATAAGTGGACCCACTGTACATGAAGCCTGGTTCATTTGAACATTTTGCTTTTCCTTCATGAGCCCTTTCTACAGCAGTTCTGCCTCCCACAAAGAGCTCTCTCACCTGGCAGTGTATCCCAGCACCTGTGGTAAATAACACTGGTTCAGGGCACAGTGGTTGCTTGGGCAGTCTCCTGCCCTCATGACAGCATCACTGCCCTGACCACACATCCACAGTTACTGACCTTCACCGTGGGGATAGGAGCTGTTGTGTTGAGAGCACACAGAGCAGAAGGAAACAGAATCCCCCTTGTGGAGGTGTAAGAAAAGGGGGATTATTCTGAGGCCCCCAACAGGTCATTGCACAGGCTTCCAAGGGCTGAAAATAAATTCATCCAGGCTCATGGGACAGCGCCTGCTAAGTCAGAACCTGAAGTCTCTAACTCTTGGGCCATAGGCTTCTCTCATTTCTGTTTCATTGAAGTCCTCCACATAATCGACAATAACTATTTGGATGACTGTGGCTCTGGCTCACCATGTCAGCTGCCCAGGCTTGACTCTATATGACCAGTGTCTAGTCACAGGGTCTGGGTTTTCTAATTCACATTCTTGATAGTGCAACCTGTTAGACTCAGCCCAGCCCATGGATTTGCTCTCCATCCCATCCTACTTAAACCAGAATCAGATGACCATCTTTAGTCAACTATGGCCAACTCCAGTCTATCCCAGCAGCAGGAACTCAGGAAGGGATTACTCCCCCCACCCCCCAACCCCAATGATGTGGGCTGAGAAGTAACAACAGGCCTACCCAGTATAGGAGAACTGCAGCTTTTATGTTCCTTAGGACCCCCGAAAGATGCTGCATGGGCCTGGATCAACATTTTGTTAACGAATCTCAAGGAAAATCCCAACTTTCATCGGAGCCTAACTGCGGTGACCAGACCATGTCTGACTGGCCAGTTATGACAAAGGAAGAGCAGACAGGACATGGGACTGATTTTGTTCCTGGTTTTGATGTTGCTGGGTTTTTGTTTGCCACAGTCCTACACAAACCAGTCAAGCATGGGCTGCTTTTCTTAGGAACCAGAAAGGCATCTAAGTTTGCACCCTATCCCCTCGGCCAGAGCCTCCATTCGGAATTCTGTGATCCCAAAAGTGATGAAAGTGGCAAAGTCCGAGTCGGATGTGTGAGGGGAGGTACTTCAGCAGAATACTTCTCTTTAAGAATTTATCACGGGGTTTTCTTTAAATAAGCACATTTTCAGGGTGAGTCCTTTCACAGGCCAAATGCAGCTTCCACCCAGCACTGGTATCGCCTGAAGGCAGATGTCCCCACAGAGTAAGTAGGACACCAGCCTTAGAAAAGAAAATCAACTTTGTCACCAACCAAGGGCATGACCTTAGTTAGTGACCCGGATGTGTCCACTCTTCCTCTTCTACTACCCTCTCCATACAATGCCTGCCGGGGGACTGTGGCTCTCGCCCAGCTGGCAGGATCCCTGCGTACAGAGAACGCTGCGTCGGGGAAAAGAAGGTGCTCGCACGATTATCAACGCGATTCCAATGTGTCTTGGCTGAAAGCCCTGCCCGTTAGAGGATTTCTGCCTCAAGTGTCCAATGCGTTCCCTTCCCAAAGACTGTTTTGTAGCGACGGTACATTTTGTTGCTGGCAGAGGCAGAAGAAACCAAGCAGGCTCTCTTTGGGCCAACAGACCGAAGAGACAGCCACGTGTTTCCTGCAGATGCTCGCTCAGAGAAGCACCAGATTCAGTTCAGCTCTCAGGCGTGCGCCAGCCGGGACAGCTCGATCAGACTCCAGAGACAGTCAACCACAAGTAGACCTCCAACACCAGGGCCCTGAGTTTCTGGGGTCCCTACTTCTGGGCCACGGGGAACAGTTGCCTGAGCTGCCTGTGGCTGCCTTCAGGAAAGGAAGCAAACGTCTGCATTTGTCACCAGCTTGTCCTTCTAGCGGCGGAGACTGCCAGGGCCGGCCCTGTCCGACTGCAGGAGCTTCCTCTGGGGAGACGGGAGGCACGGGTTCAGAGGACACTGTGAGGAGTGTGAGGCCCCTCACTCATTCCTAGTTACTTCTCCACACCTCCTCTTGTTCACAGATGTGGGAGCAGTTAGAGAAATAATGGGCAACACGAAAGACTACAAAGAAAATTTTTGAAAGAATAAAAAAGAGACGCAGAGCAAAGGAAATGACAGTGGGGAAAATGTGAAGGCTGATGGGCAGCACCGGAGCACAGTGCGATGTCCTCAGTGACTTTGGGGAAATTGCCTGTCACAGCATTTGTGTCTCTCCTTGGTGAGAAGGACACAGACACTCCCTCAGTGGGGAGACGGGACCGATGAACGAACCCTAAATAACTGAGGAAGTGCGTGAGCATACGCGTGGCCAGGGCTGCCTTTCTTGTGCATGGGCCAGAGAAGAGTCTCCTCAAAACACATTCTGTAAGGAGTTTTGTGTTTAAATCAGCTCAGAAAATTTTCTGTCTTATATCCCCTTCCTTGGGGATTTCCGATGGGTACGAATTTATTAAGATTTTTACTGGCTCCTGCAGCAGGGAGTCCACGTGAGCCACGATTCCCACACGGACTTGGCCACAGAGCGTATTTTCAGTAACGCTCACTGACATGAAGAGGAACACATTTGGGGAGCGCTGATCCAGACCTTTACACTTTGGCAAGCCTGTCACAGCCATGGCATTGCTGGGAAAGATGGCAGCACACGAGAGCGCAGTAGAGACACGCGCAAGCGGGGAGTGTGCACATGAGAGAAGAAGAGGAGCTGGAGAGGGTAAGTTCAGAGAGGAGGAGGACACCATCTGGGCAGCTCGAACACCAGGCTAAGGGACTGGACTTACAGGAGGAAGTTGTGTGTCTGCTCCCCAATGGGCCTCCTCCTGAGAGGCTGCCCATGACCTCATTGAGCACACAGAGTCCCCTTGCTGTCTCCGCTTCCCAGACAGCAGACTATCACGTTGGGTCTGTGTTGTTGACAGCCTTTGCTTACACCAGTGGTATCCAAACTTCAGCAAGCGCTAGAGCAGGGGTCCTCAAACTTTTTAAACAGGGGGCCCGTTCACTGTCCCTCAGACCGTTGGAGGGCCGGACTACAGTTTAAAAAAAAACTGTGAACAAATTCCTATGCACACTGCACATGTCTTATTTTGAAGTAAAAAAACAAAACGGGAACAAATACCATATTTGTATTTGCATGTGGCCAGCGGGCCGTAGTTTGAGGACCCCTGCGCTAGAGTAACTCAGGGAGCTGGCTAAGCTGGGCTCTACCCAGTGCTTCTGGTTCAGGAGGGCCCAGAATGGGCCAGGGACTCTGCATTTCTGACGAGCTCACAGTCATGGTGATGGTCTGGGGTCTGCCCTTCAGGATTACTTTATCCTCTACCCAATTCCAGTTTCTGCCCTTGTGGACATACAGAGGACACAGACGATGGGGATATTTCAGGATATTTCTTTTAAAAAATATATTTTATTGATTTTTTTACAGAGGGGAAGGAAGAGGGATAGTTAGAAACATCGATGAGAGAGAAATATCGATCAGCTGCCTCCTGCACACCCCCTACTGGGAATATGCCTGCAACCAAGGTACATGTCCTTGACTGGAATTGAACCTGGGACCCTTGAGTCCGCAGGCCGACGCTCTATCCACTGAGCCAAACCGCTAGGGCAGGATATTTCAAATAGAACTTGAGAAACTTGGGTACAGCCAGCTCCCGTACTCATGAGGGTCTCAGTTTCCCTACAGAAACAGTAAGTGACTTGGTGCTTGGGGCTTGCAAATGCAAATTCTAGAAGTGCCAGGTGGCCAGTGAATATGAGTGAGGCCACCTGGAGAGCCCAGGCTGAGACAGCTCATGTCAGCTAGTGCCATGTCTGGGTGAGGCCTGATGTTGCTGCCTTTCTATGGGTGAAGAAAACAGTCTCCGTGAAGGTAGATAACGAGTTCAAGGTAACTCAGTGAGTGAGTGAAAGAGCCCACATTCTGATATAAGGGCTTTCATCCCCAAATCTATGTTTGTTCCCCTATACAGTGTTGTCTCTGAGCATGTCTCACCTCCAGGTCATGGCCCGGGCATTTATAAAGGGTTTGTGAGCTGGGGAGGACTGAAGAAGATGGAGAGTGCTCTCAGAGACCTGGAAAGCTTACATTTGCATTTTTTTTTTTTATTGCCACTGTGAGGCAGAGCCACAGGCAGAGGGCAAGGTCAGAGGAAGGATGGCCTAGGTTTGCTAAATGCTTTGTTATGCTCCACCAGGTGTCACCCCCCTCCCCTCATCACCATCTTTTCACCTAGGTGTCTTGCCGAGGAGCTCATCAAGCCTTAATTGGAAGGAGAAACACAGCCTCTTGTCTGAGTCACAGGATGACAACAACCAAGATAAATTAGCGCCAAGCTTGCGTGAGCTTGGGTTTCTGCTAATGAAGCAAGAGCAAGCTGGGAATCTGCAGCCGATATAGAGATGGTCCCTGTGATAGCCCAGCACACAGGGTTAGGCTATCTGCTTTTCTATTAGTGGCAGCTATGAGCTCCCAAGGGTCTGTTGCAGATTCCTCATCAATTTTTTTAAAAATTTGACATAATACCACTCACACCAAATATCTCCCAAGTCATCCTGTGACTCAGACGAGAGGCTGCGTTTCTGTTTCCAATTAAGGTTTGATGAGCTGCCTCCTGCATGCCCCCCACTGGGGATCGAACCTGCAACACAGGCATGTGCCCAGACCGGGAACTGACCCATGACCTCCTGGTTCATAGGTCGACAGTCAACCACTTGAGATGCACCAGCTGGTCAAGTTACCTAACCTCTTTGAGCTTGAGTTTCCTTAAGTGTAAACTGGAGATATTTGCATCTATGTTTGTGCATAAAGAGCTTAGTATATTTCCCAAGGCAGGGAAAATGTTGAATAAACCCGAGACATGGTAAATACTCGAGAGCTGGGGGCTCCTGCTGATGCCACTGTGTAGGATGAGAGTGGTAGGAATGCTTCCAAGGAAGGTGACTCAGAAGTAGGGAAAGACAAATGTAGAAGCGCAAATCTTCTCTAGAAAATTGCTTCCGTGAACATTTCTGCTCCTCCAAAGGCTGGGGCATGACATCCTTCCAGGCCGTCACTGTCCATCTTGGAAAGCCCCTTCTGGCAGCCACCATTACATTTTAAACAGCCACATTGATTTTCCTTCCCTTTACCCGCAGCATCCTCCAGGCTCTGCTGAAGAGCCAAGCACAGGCTCTGCTTCTCAAGTGCTCCTTAACTGCAGAGCACTGCGTCGGCTCTTCATGCTTGGGTTTGCCGAGAAAGCAACTCCAGGGGCTGCAGGGCCTGTGCAGATTACCTGCCCATTCCTGGCCAGTGTGGGCAAATCGGTCGTGTAGGTCAGGGACAGTTGGAATTGACTTGGGGTCAGGACTTGAGGAGGTGTGTACACTTAAAAAAAATAAAAATATATATATACACTAGCATTTTTATTGATTTCAGAGAGGATGGGAAAGGGAGAAAGATAACATCAATGATGAGAGAGAATCATTGATCTGCAGCCTCCTGCACTGGGGATCAAGCCTGACCGGGAATTGAACCTTGATCTCCTGGTTCATAGGTTGACGCTCAATCACTGAGCCACGCCGGCAGTCCAGATAAAATCTTAAAGTACAAATAAATATCAGCCAAACAGAAAAGATGGCAAACTCCAGGGCTTCTTCCCCATCTATTTTCATTTCAGTTTTCTCAGTTCCAACCTTCCAGAGCTAAGAATAGAGCTCATGTTTGACGACCCCATTTTTCTTTTCTTTTTTGGTCTAAATTTTAGAAACTAGAAGAATGGTTCAGAACTGTGCGAGGCTAATAAAGGCAAATATTGATGTCCTAAAACAATTAATTAGGCCAACGCAAATCTCTGGGCATGCAAAGAATGACGGTACTTCCTTCACCATCCTTTAAAAAATAAATGAGATACTACAAAAGAATGCCTAAAAGACGGTGGATCATGCCAACATCTCTTTAATGTGCCTTCGAAATGGGGGCCATTTCACTGTGAGACCAGTGGACATAGGATGTGTTCTCATCATCTTAATTTACCTCTAGCATATCTGCTGCATTGTAGACACCGAAGAAATATTGAATGAATAAATGTATACATGAATTTGGGGCCCAACCAATTGTGAGCTTTTAAAAAACAGATACAAAATCTTGTTTTACCATGTTTAATACAATGCTGTGTTCACATATTAAACTTCTAAACTGTTTCATGACAGATTATCAATGCCTGAAATTAAAAAGAGAAGAGTTTGTTCAAAAACCATTTAAGTCTCAGACGTTGAATACTTTATAAAAATGTGAAACTATTAGATATTCTTTTCTGCATCATTCCTCTTCTTGTGCCAGAGATTAAAATCACATTTAACAGCTATTTGTTATGACACCAGGCAGCCACATTTTCAGGTCAATAATTCACCCAGCACTGAAGTCATTACATCTCACTTGAAAATTCTGCTTCACTCAAGGAGGGCACGTTAGTCTATTTTACTCCCTTCAATATTACCTACAAAATAATTTCTGATTTTCTATTTTCATCTTAATGTGACCTTTCCCTATAATGAATAAAAATGTGTTCATCAACTAATCTCCGTGAATTTTCTTTCTGAAAATGAATGCCATGCCCCTGTGAAGAGACTTCCTTATTTTAATAACAAAGGGACAAGGCTGAGTCACCAGTAGCTTGTATTTCATTGAGTTATAAGGAAATGAGTCAGCTGGGCTCTGACTGGAGATGGTCAGTATGACAAAGGATCCAGGTAGAGCTTTGCTTCTCGAATTGCCAGCATGGAACAAGGGAGCAGGTCTATGCACGGGACCAGAGAAAGGAGGCTCTGGTGGTTAAGGAGGCATGTGAACTTCCAGAGAACAGCCAGTGTGGGCAAGAGGGCTTCCACAGGGAAGACCAAAAGGCTAAGGAGGATACATGTAACATTTCAGAGAGATAGAAAAGCCATGATTCAGTCATGTATGGCCTTGTCTGTAAAGTCTGGGAATCTAAGCAACTCTCATCCTGGGAAAAGGTTGCAATGGTGTAACAAGACAGTTCTTTTCAATAAAGTGCTTAGAGCCCTAGCCAGTTTGGCTCAGTGGATAGAGCGCTGGCCTGTGGACCAAAGGGTCCTGGCTTCAATTTCGGTCAAGGGCACATACCTTGGTTGCAGGTTCCTTCCTGGCCCGGGCCTGATGAGGGCAGGTGCAGGAGGCAACCAATTGATGTGTTTCTCTCACATGGATGTTTCTCTCTGTCTTTCCCTCTCTCTTCCACTCTCCCTAATAAAAAAAAAAAAAATCAATGGAAAAATATCCTCAGATGAGGATTAACGACAACAACAAAAACACATCAGAGTACTCAGTAAAAATGGGAAGACCCATTCCTAAGGGACTGAAAGTTGAGAAACACAAGTGAGTTCAAGAAACTTAGAGGGACAAGAAATATTTAATAAGCACCTATTGTGTGGAGTACTGCATATATCATTTTATTTAATCTTCAACACTATTGAGGATTAAGGTGAAGGATATATGTTGGGCAGGATGTGATACTGCCCTATTTAATGATGCTGCTCAGCATAGTGCCATATTACTGTGCAAACATGGTTCCCACTTCTGAGTAGGAAGGAATCCTTTTTGTCATCTCCCATACACAGCTAGTGCAAGTGAAAATGAGCCCAGTTTTCTTGGAGCAAAATCCAGCAATATGCAAACTTGCCTTTGGTGCTTACAGAATGTGGTTATGCACAAAAATATAGCAACAAAGAAGTCCTTTATGATGTTAATCATATAGAAAACATAGAGCCCAGCCGGCTGACTCAGTGGTGGAGCAACAATCTATGAACCAGGAGTTCATGGTGATTCCCAGTTAGGACACATGCCCGGGTTGTGTGGTTGATCCCCAGTATGGGGTGTGCAGGAGGCAGCCAATCAGTGATTCTCTCTCATCATTGATGTTTCTATCTCTCCCTCTCTCCTCTCTGAAATTAATAAAAAAAAGTTTTTTTAAAAAAGAAAGAAAACATAGAGATGACTTAGTTATATAACAAAAGATTAGGTAA
Organism: Myotis nattereri; assembly: GCF_964212035.1. NCBI lineage: Eukaryota > Metazoa > Chordata > Mammalia > Chiroptera > Vespertilionidae > Myotis > Myotis nattereri. The sequence continues at coordinate 54,974,042 of NC_138089.1, forward strand.
ATAAAGTCCAGAAAGTATAATGAATATAATGAAACTAGAGGCCTGTTGCAGGAAGATTCCTGCAAGAATAGGGCTTCCATGCCGAAGCCGGTTTGGCTCAGTGGATAGAGCGTCGGCCTGCGGACTGAGGGGTCCCAGGTTCGATTCCGGTCAAGGGCATGTACCTGGGTTGCGGGCACATCCCCGGTGGGGGATGTGCAGGAGGCAGCTGATCGATGTTTCTCTCTCATCTATGTTTCTGACTCTCTATCTCTCTCCCTTCCTCTCTGTGAAAAATCAATAAAAATATATATTAAAAAAAAAAAAAGAATAGGGCTTCCTGCAGCTGGAGTGAAGCAGAGAAGGGAGTGAAACCTGCCAAGGAGGGCTTCGCTCCCGCCTCCGCCGCCCCGCTTGCTTCTCCACAGCTTCGCTCCCTTCTGCAGGGCTTGGCTTCCTTCTACATCGTCTTCAGTCTTCGCTCCACACCTGGGTATGCAAATTAGCTGCCATCTTTGTTGGGTTTATTTGCAAACTCATCTGATTGGTGGGCGTAGCGGAGTGACATCAATTTGCATGTTTCTCTTTTATTAGTGTAGATACTATTCAAACAGTTAAAATGGGTTTTGTAAGAGAAAACTTAATGAGGTTGGCGAAAGAATATTTGGAATACGTTGTTGCATGAAAAAAGGTACAAAAGAGCGTGGGCAGTACACAGTGCAGGTCTGGCAGCTCCTGGAGCTACTGCTTCCCCAAATCCAGGCAGTAAGAGGTGACACAGGGCACAGGGCCTGAGGAGCACTTGAGAGAAGCAGAGCGTGTGCTTGGCTCTGTCAACAGAGCTTGGAGGATGCTGCTGGTAAAGGGAAGGAAAAATCAATATGACTGTTTAAAATGTGATGGTGGCTGCAGAGCACTGCCACAAAGGGCGTTCCAAGGAGGGCAGTTAAGGCTTTAGGGAAGGAGGAGGAAGAATTTCTGTGAAGTTTTAAAGCTTCAGGTTTTCATCCTTATTTCATTTCCAAATAGCTTAATTCTGGAACTTCCCTACTCTCACATCTTGCCCAGGAATAGTAATAGCTGCTCTTTCTTGAGCACCTAGAATATGCCTGGGACTTTGCACACACTCGGTGGTAATATTAACCCCCTTTAAAGAGTTTTCTATTAATATCACAACTAGTAGGTTATTTCAAATTTTGCCCCGGTGTTTTTGGAAAAGATTTATAGAAATGAAATTGCCCTGTGTCAGATAATTATAGAATAGCCACACAAAGGAGATAAAGAAGTGTCAGGGTGGTCTTTGAAACACCACATAGAGCACCATTTCCAGATAAAACTTGCCAGAAGCAACTATCCATTCATTTCTCCATGCTGTGATCCCATTGGACTCAGGTCCTATCAGGAAGTGGGGGTGTTAAGCCAGGACCCAAGGTGTGTCCTCTTCTGTCCTTCCCAAATATACAAAAACACAGGAAATACTATGACTCTCCTTCATCATAGTTTTAAAAATATATATGTATATACATTTTTGTTGATTTCAGAGAGGAAGGAAGAGGAAGAGAGAGAGAGAAACATCAAGGATGAGAGAGAACCATAGATTGCTGCCTCCTGCACGCCCTCACTGGGGATCGAGCCCACAACCTGGGCATGTGCCCTGACAGAGAACTGAACCATAACTCCTGGTTCATAGGTTGATGCTCAACCACTGAGCCACACTGGTTGAACGATTATATTATATATTTAGAATACTAATACAAATACTATATTTAAAAATTCTCACGTTAGGCGAGGAAATATAGAAAAAATTAACCAAAATGTCAAGAGTACTCATTTATAACTGCATGGAAAGAACCATGGAACCCATCTCCATTTTTTCTATTTTTAAAGTTATATTTAATAAATACGTATTATTCTATAAAGAAAATATATTACATTTATGGAAAGGAATATATAGGAGTCAGAATAATCCTTTCCAAATGCAAAAATTTGCTCAGAGTATAAGTGTATTGGTCTAAGTAAGATGTTTGTTTTGTAAACAAGCCATTATTCTTTGTGGCTTTTCATTCTGAAAAATGAGAGAAATCTGTTCGATATTTTCGCTAGTCTCACCTTGAAGGCAAATAAATAAATAGCAGCTAACTCAGAGTGGGTGGGAAAGGGGAGATTCTAAAAACAGGAGCATTGATTTTCAAATCTGGACTTTAATTCATATTCTCAATCATATACAGTGAAAACAGGAAGCTCTCCTATTACTAAGCAACATGAGCCACACTCTCTCGCTCATCAAATCTATGACAATATTCCCAATAAAAGAAGACCTAGCAGCCCGCTTCAGTTTCCATAGCACTAGCCAGCAGGAAGCTATGTGGTGACCAGGCTTAAAAAGTAGTCTATTATATGTTCTCACAGAGACCTCACAGACACCTCTGAGTCCCAAAGGAAAACATTCTAACTCGCCCTGTTTAACCTGGTAGGGGCCCACAGTGATGCTGCAATGTCTGTGGGATGAAAGGATGATTTGAACTGAACAAAATCAAAGTCATCCTAAGTATTTTTAAAAATGTATCTTTTTTGTTGAAAGTATTACAGATGCTCTCCCTTTGCCCCCATGACCCCCCTATCCTTAGTATTTTGAAAGATCATTTTCTTGACTTTGGGTGATGAACACACAATGCAATATAAAGATGATATAGTAAGTATAGAATTCTACACTTGAGACCTGAATAATTTTATTAACCAATATCACTCCCATAAATTTAATAAAATACCTGTGTAAATAGGCCCTGTGCTAGATGCTAGGCTAAGTGCTGAAAGAATAAAATGGTCAACTTTGAACTACATATCTAGCACAAGTATCTTTTAAAAATAAAGATGAAATACAGACTTTTTATATCAATAAAAGCTGAGGGAATTTAGTGCCAGCAGATCTGCACTAAAGGAAGTCCTTCAGGCTGAAGGGGGAAAATGAAATAATATCAGAAAAAAATTGGATTACACAAAGAAACGAAGATTTCTAGAAATGGTAATTCTGTGGAAAAGCAGAAAATATTTTTCTCATTTATAATATCTCAAAGACAAACAATGATACTAATGTATTGTAGGATGTATAACTTATGTAGAAAGAAAATGGGCGACTGATGAGATAAATGAAAACAATTTGTTGTAAGATTCTTAGATTAGATGTGATGAGTTATAATATTAAAGCAAGGTATACTGTAATTACAGATATGCAAACACCAGCCATAAGAAAGAGAAAGTCTTAATATTAAAGTACATTTCACAACAAGAGGGATCTTTCCGTTTAAAAAGGCATAACAATCCTAAATCATTATGCATCTATTACAGCAATTCAAAATACATGAAGCAAAAACTGACAAAACTAAAAAAGGAAATAGATGAATCCATAATTAGAGTTGGTGATTTTATGACTCCTATCTAGTTATTGTTAGAACACAGAAATAAAAATATATAGAGGACTTGCAATACTATAAAATAATTTAACCAATTTGATATTTAGAGAGAAATTCACCCAATAACTGAAGAATGCACAGTCCTTGAAGTGCACAGGGACCATCCACCAAGACATACTATGCGCTGGGACCAAGAGAAGTCTCAATAAATGTAAAGGGACTGAAATCATACAGAACATGTCATCTAACCATAATGAAATTAAATTAAAAATCAATAAAATGATACTTGGAAAATACCCTGGTGTTTAGAAATTGAACAACATATTTCTATATGATCCACAGGTCAAAGAAAAATATCTGAATGGAAATTGCAAAAGATTTGAACTAATGACAAAACTCAATATATCAGCTAAAGTTCTCAGATAGGAATTTATAACTGAAATGCTTATATTAGAGAAGAGTGTTACAAAATCAATGATCATAGGGTTTCACCTTTAAAAATAGGTAGAAAATAAGACCAATTAAACTTTAAAAAAAGCAAAAGGAAAGAAATGAGAAATTATTGAAATAGAAAACAGTCATACAATAGACAAAATAAAACAAAAAATGTGTTATTTGAAAAGATCGATAAAATTGATAGACTCCGTTTAAACCAACCCGTAGCTGAGAGAAGAAGGGAGAGCACAAGTTACCAATATCAGAAAAAAGGAGTTATTGCTAAAGGATACACATATTAAAAGTTAAGAAACACAATTTATGCCAATTAATTTGGCAACTTAGATGAAAAGAATAATCCTTGAAAGACGAAATTACCAATAGTGGCACTAAAAGAAATTAAAAGTCTGAATAGCTTTGTATCTATTAAGGAAGTTGAATTCAAAATTTAAAAAGGACTCCAAACCCAGATGGCTTTACTGGTGACTTCTATCAAACATTTGAGGAAGAAATAATATCAATATTACAGGGCTCTTTATGAAAATAAGAGAGAATATTTCCCAACTCATTTCTGAGGCTATCATTACCCTTAGAACAACACCAGATAAAGATGCTTTAAGAAAAGAAAAATGAAACCCAAGAGGTTGTAGCTAATAACTGAGCTGAGAAAGTGTGATGGCTTTTTGATGTGCCAACTTTTAGAGGCTGCAGTGCCCAGTTATTCAAACAAACACTAACCTAGGTGTTACTACTGATGGATTTTGAGGATATAATTTAAAGTCTCAATTGGGTGTCAAAGTAAGATTATCCTGAATAATCCGGGTCAGCCTGCCTTAATCAGCTGGAAGTGCTTAACCCCTAGAGTGCCAGGGAACTCGATCGCGCTCCTCCTGTCTTTTGCTAAAAGTGCCAGGAGCGCTATCAAAGCTTCGAAATGGCGTCCAGTTCTAAGTCTGCTTTTATTAGTGATGATGATACTGCTAAATATGTCAATGTAGTAAAGATTTCCTTAAGTTTTTGAATATGTAACTTCATTTACTTGCGATTCATAATTTTTTTCCTAAACTGCTGTAATATCAGCAAAAATGCCTTGGCAATTTTAGCATAGTTCCTAGGATATTGGTTGGCACTCAAAGGGTTAAAAGCAGGGCTGAAGTTTCTTTTGAGAGAGAGCTAGAGAGAGAGGAAAAAGTTCTGCCTGGGGGGGTAAGTGGGGGAAGAGCTTCGTTCAGCCCAGGCCAGGGGAGTTCTAGCCTCCTCATGGTTGCATCCCGATTGATAAAAATATTGATTAAATACCTGTAATACTTTGAACCTTTCTGACTTCTCAGGCGCTAACTTCTAGACCCACAGTTCTCAACCTGTGGGTCGCGACCCCTTTGGGGGTCGAACGACCCTTTCACAGGGGTCGCCTAAGACCATCGGAAAACACATGTATAATTACATACTGTTTTTGTGATTCATCACTGTGCTTTAATTATGTTCAATTTGTAACAATGAAAATACATCCTGCATATCACATATTACATTATGATTCATAATAGTAGCAAAATTACAGGTATGAAGTAGCAACGAAAATAATTTTATGGTTGGGGGTCACCAAAACATGAGGAACTGTATTACAGGGTCGCAGCATTAGGAAGGTTGAGAACCACTGGTCTAGACCCAGATATGAAGGGCTTACCTGGAAATCTTCCCTTTTAAAAGATAAATGTGCCATATAACATAACCTAACTGTGGAGAGAAATCCGTTGTGTTTACAGTCCTAGGGATTATAAAGGGCATGGACACCTGGGGGTGGGGAAGCTTGGGCCATCTTAAAATTCTACCCGCCAGAATATCAATGTCTATCTCTGTTTCTATCTCTATCTCTCTATCTCTCTATCTCTATCTCTATCTCTATCTCTATCTCTATCTCTATCTCTACCTAATCTAGGATAGATGTATTAATAGATAGGCATTCAGAGTATTTATTTCTACACCAGGTGCATGTTCAAATATGTGTCTACTGGAATTTCTACTGGTAATTTCCAACTCTAGGCCAGGCAGCCTGTGGAATGCTAGATAATGGAATAGTGTCATTACTGCCAAGCATGTCTCTATAACATCCTTGCCTACTTGCAACCTCTCATGATAATGTAAGTGGGGAAATACAACAGGGAGTGATGCACATGCAGCGATAATAAGAGTTGCAAAGTCATATAAAAAGTAGAATCACTATCAGGATCAGAATGAAAATGAGGAAGACAGATTTTTGTTCCTGTGTAGTTGCAGGGATGGGGGATGGCAGAGAAAGAGCAAATATCTTAAGAGAAACAAATGGCCTTCTACTGTCTTTACCCTTTCGGTTTTTGCCTGCATTGGGCAAAATTTTCCAGATAATTTGGCAGAATTGGAATGAATTTGGCCAGCATATGCCACCATTATTGGAATGAATTGAGCCAACATATGCCACAGTGGAAGCCAGACTCTCCCTGATCAGTTTAAGGCTGTATGAAGCTGGCTTGAGGGGAAGGTGGAGGGGCTGAGTTACTAACCTCTCCAGATCTCCCTTCGCCGGAGCTGTCATCTCCTCCTAACTGTTCTCTCATCTCTGAGTCACTGATGGTGAATGACAGCTGGAGTAAATAGGAAGTTCTTCCCACCTGCTGTCCAAACTCCCCTTAGGCTACCAGGCCAGGATCCCAGCTGCTGACTGATCTCTCCAGGCTTTGCACATCCTTCCTTCACACTTGAGGCATCAGACTTCATTTCACTCACTGTTGGAGTCTGGAGGGAAGAGGGCTGTTGGGGAGCAAGGCCTGAACTTGACTTCACACTTGAGAGAGTTTCACAAATGAGTTTTTCTTCCCAGTGGTCAAAGCACAGAGGGACCGAGGGACAGGCTTGTCTGAAGCTTGTAATTCAGACATCCATCTTCTTGGTGAATGTGTGTCCTGAATTGTCTCAGGAGCCACAGAATAAACTAAACTTCTTAGGAAGCCCCCCAATTTTTTCCAATGGCACAAGCTAGGTTACAGATCGAGGTCCCAAGATGCAGCCTGCCTGCAGCAGTCTGCTCCCCGCCGCGCCCCGATACATCTTGTAACGCTCTTTCCCCCGTTTCATAAGAATGTTTTTAAACTCTTAAAAAACACCTCACCTTTCTCTTCCTGCATGGCAGTGAGGGCTCTGAGGTCTGAAGCACTTGGAACAATGTGGGTAGTGAGCAGGAGAGCATGGTGCAGTTGAAAAGTACAGGTGTGTTTTTTACTTCCCACTACAGGGCCCAACACTGATGTTCAATCAACACAGTGCTGCTCCTGCTCGTAGATGTAGGTAGTAACTTTCACTCTGAAATCATCGTTAATCTTCACAGCAAGTGCGTGGGGTGCATATAACTTCTCTGAACCTGAGATTCCCCAGGATTGATGACTTACCCCCATTTTCCAGATGAGAAGCAGACCTGTAGAAGGGCCAGGATATAATTGTAAAAAAATTATTCCATTAAATTAAAAGATGTATGACAAATATAGACAAACATTTCCTAGACAGTAAAGAGAGAGAGAGAGAGAGAGAGAGAGAGAGAGAGAGAGAGAGAGAGAGAATGCAGTCTTGATTGTTAAATGCCAAGGTGCAAAGGGTTCTCTCCATTTGTCCAAAAGAAAAAAAGAGAGAGACTATGTCTTTATACTCCCAATGGGAATATTCTCAATAGGAAGAAGTATATTCCTATAGATAACATAAAAAATAAAGGACTTCCAGGTATAAAATAAATGTCACGAGAATGTAGTGTACAGCATGGTGACTATAGTTAATAATATTGTATGGTATATTTGAATGTTGCTAAAAGAGTAGATTTTAAAAGTCCTCATTATGAGAAAAAAATGTTTTGTAACTATGTATGGTGTGAGTGTTAACTAGACTTATTGTGATCATTTCACTATAATATATATATCGAATCATTATGTTGAAACTAATATAATGTTAATTATATCTCAAATTTTAAAAAAGAAATGAAGAAAATCATTTTTAACAAAGTGAAGAAAAACATGAGGTGAAATTTCTGTCACTTGACTAAGTTAAACAGAGTTTCTTCCCCTCATATAGCATTTTGATTTGACAATTATAACAAGTATTACACCTTTAAGTCAATCAGTTTCAAGGAAGAGATTAATCACCCTATTCATCTAAGAATATCAATGCTACTTGATGTTATGCTATGCAATTCTGATATGTGAAGGTATTTTTTAAAAATATATTTCTTTATTGATTTCAGAGAGGAAGGGAGGAGAGGGAGATAGAAACATCAATGATGAGAGAGAATCATTGATAGGCTGCCTCCTGCACGCCCCCTACTGGGGATCGAGCCTGAAACGCAGGTATGTGCCCTTGGCCGGAATCCAACCTGGGACCCTTCAGTCCGCAGGCTGACGCTCTATCCACTGAGCCAAGCCGGCCAGGGCATGTGAAGGTATTTTTAAAAATCATTCTATTGCTAAATTGTCTAAGAATTGTTTGGAAAAAGGAGTTGACGATTTAGGGGAAGCATTATTATGTAATATTTAAATGATTAAACCAATTACTAGATTTTTTCCCTGAATTTTTATGATTCTAGTTCTCTAGAATGGTCCAACAATAAAAGGGATATATTAAAAGCCACCAGAGATCCTTTTGACTTTGTCACACATTTCTCCATTAATTTTTGAACTTGTCATGGCTGCAAAAGAGTTGGGAATTTTTGCACAGGTAGAGCCAGAGAACATACCTGTCATATGCACTGAGTTCCTTCTGGGCTCAGATCAAAGGGCCTGACCTTGACTCCCCCTCAGAGCCTCAGAATTGTGGTCCAGGAAGAAAAATCAGAATCCACTGGGTACCACTTAGGAAATTTGCATTTGCTATGTATCACTTAACTCTCAAGTAGCATTAACAGTAGTAGTTTTAGAAACCGCTTTTTCTGCAGTGCATTCCAATATGCCAGGCATAGTCTAAGTGCTTTAACATGCATTATTTCATTTAAATCTCACATCACATCAATGGAAAAGCTGGGGGGAAAATCTTAATTCATCAGAGATCTTCATTCTACATGACGCCATTTATACAGTCTTCTGGTCACTCGCTCTAAGTTTCCAGTAGGTGCTGAAAATTCTTTGTCTTTTCTCATCATCTGAGCCCAGGATGGACCCATGAGACCTCATCTCCCATCAGCCTCACTGATTCTCCATCTTTCTTCCTTTGCCCCCCTTCAGGTCCGTCATTCCCCTTTAATTACCCTCCTTCCCCCCCCCCCTTTTTTTTTTACCAGCTCATCTAATACCTATGTGTGTTTGCTTGAAAGGGACTTGGGAGGGTTCCAAATTTCTGGATTGGACAAAGAGGTGCCATCAAAATATTTTAGACTGCAATCGTTTAGACCTCGTTATACTTTCAGTCTTCTAGCAAAACTGTCTGCGGTGCCCGAGAAAAAAGCCTTGTCTACGTACTTCCACAAAACCACTGAGAGTATTGTCGAGTGGATAAAATGCTATTGTTTCTGAGTATAAAGATTTTTGCTTGAACTGAGCAAGCAAATGATTCATCAGTGAATAGCCAACCGTTTTAAAGACAGCGGGATAGTGTAAATATTTAATGCAGAAGAAAGCAAGCTAATCAGGGCCAATGGAAACCCATCTTGTTCAGGAGGATAGGGGAGATGGTTAGGCTTCTTAAAGAGCCACTCCTAAAATCTTTAGAATGAACAGGCCTCTTGTTCTCATTTGTTCCTGAAGAGGCTTCCTCACCTGCAAAGGGAGGAAACTGGAGATTTCCCTTGACAAATCGTTTATCTGCATCAGGCCACCCTAGGGACCAATGGAGCTAAAATTCACAGAGATCTCCCCAGGAGAGGTGCCACACCGGGCCCAACTTTGGGTATAAAAAGCCAATATTGTATTTGCTTCCAAAATAGTTTTTATGAAGTTAAGACTTTACATCCAGCAGGGACCTATAATATATGGCAGAACGTTGATAATATGGACCAAAATAAAAAAAAACTCCATCCATGTAGGCACATATTTTGCATCTTTTTCTGTTTATCAACACTATCTCATGCCCTGCCCATGTGGAGAATTGACAGGGTACCTTTTGTGAGGCTTTGCACAAAATTATAAAGTACAGTAAGCTTCCTAATCCCCTGCTGTTTCCTTCCATGATCTCTCCTAGCCTCCCAGTACCTCATCCGCTTTTCTCTTTAGTCTGAGGGAATTACAGAAAAGGCCACGTCTTCTGACTGCGATGATTCCAGATCCAGGATTTGTAATGGAGAAGCAACTACAGTGGAGGAATGTATTGGCTTCCAGGCACTCTATGTCCCAACATTGACCATTTCCTTCTGCCAACTACTGAAGATCCTTAGGTTGCGATAGAAGCAAGAATTAGCTTTCCTCCCTCTGGCCCAGGATAAGATCCTGAGAATCTATATTACTCACAAACTCCTGGAGCTAATTTTTGTGCAATTAATATTTTTTTAATTTAATTTTTTATTTATTATTTTTTGCAATTAATATTTTAGAACCACTGTGATACAGAGAAAGGTTATGGATGGAAGCTAACATAGGAACATATATTGGGAAGGGTGAGGAGACAGTGTTGGTAGGTGTGGGTCAGGGATGGTAGTCTCAGATGCCTCTTAAGAACTGAGAAAGTTAATAAGCAACTTTTGGTGGTTCCTCTGGCACTTTCCTATCCCTTACTCCCACCCCTCACCTTTAGTTCTGGATTGAGGTACACGTGGCTGGTCGCAGAGCAGGTCCATTACAGTCCCACTGTCACCCTCTTTCCCCTGGACCCAGAGCTGCTGAGATGAGCTGGTTCACAGCCCCTTGGGAGATGCAGTGATGACATTTGCATTAACATCTGTCCATTTGTCTCCAGATGCAGTCTGGTGGCCTCATTTAAGTAGAGGCTGCACACTTGTGGCCTTCTAATTACATTCTGCACCTGTGTGTAGTCTTTGCAGCTGGTCCGAAGTCTCAGGGGGCCTCCACAAGGCCCTCACAGCTTCCCTGCCCATCTGTCAGCCTCTCCATCCTCACTCTCCACAGTCAGGACTCCAGCTGGCCTTTACCTACTCCATAACCATAGCCAGAAGTGGGGAATAATGTCTTGAGTGTGCTTCTGCCTGGCTTTGCTAATGTTTACTGAGACTCCCCCTCTTAAAAATCCTGAGACCTTTTCCCTGGGAATATACTTACTCCATTAAAGAATTCTGCCATCCTTCATTTTATTTATTTTTTAAAATATGTTTTTACTGATCTGAGAGGAAAGGAGAGGGAGGGAGAGAGAGAAACCTCAACGAGAGAAACATCCATCGGCTGCCTCCTGCACGCTCCCCACTGGGATTGAGCCAGTAACCTGGCACGTGCCCTGACGGGGGAATAGAGGCAGCAACGTTTTGGTACATGGGACAATGCTCAACCAACTGAGTCACATCAGCCAGGGCTACCATCCTCCATTTCAAAATCTTGTTTGTCACTGTAGCAAATTAAATACAATCATTTTGTTTTGTCGCCAACAAATGGTTTCTCTCCTTTCACTCTGCCTGAAGGCCTGCTATAAGCTGCAGGCCAGAAACTAGGTCTCCTGAAAGTAACTACAAAAGGACAGCCTCGGAGCACTGGTCGGAAGAATTGCACCAGACACTCTATTGATACTGCAAGGAATATACTCATGGCTGCAGGTTCCCCAGAGAAGCTAACCTTGCCACTGTGAGTGGAGACCTGTCAGACTGTGTCAGGCATGTTAGTTGGAACTTCCAAGACTCTTGTAACCCAGAAGTAGGTGCCTTTAGGGAAGTAGGCAGCCGCTCCAAGGTTTGACAAAACAAGAATTGATTATGTAGACAGAATGAAAAGGATGAGGGGAATATTATTGAATTTGCCAGCATTGTCTTTGATGGTCTATTTTTGAAGGCTATACAAAGAACCCATTTTCCTATATTCTTAGACACCTCTAACCCTCAATTTGGCTGACTACGGTTGTGCAAACTGAAATGAAGCACTGTTTGAACGGTACCTTATTCCACTTGACCCCTCAGAATTCATGAAAGACATTGTAAGGGAAATCTTAACAAGCTAATGAATCACAGAGAAATGTGAGGACAGTGATGGCACTAGTAACTGAAATGCAGATGTATTATTATTATAACCAAGAATATAACCACAGTGTATTCTCCTGAGGATTAAGCCAATAATCAGTGGAAAGGGTTGACTACAGCGTCTGGTTGAAGTATTTGCTCAGTGAATGTTAGATCTTAAGGTTATGGTTATGAATATAATTGCATTTGTGCATAATTGCATTTGGTATATCCACAATGATATAATTGCCTCTGTGAGGGAGGAGTGTAGACATGAGGAGACAATCAGCAAGCTGGAGTAAGGAGGGCTGTTTCTTCCATAAGCAAACATGGCTGCTGGTCGTAGCTTAGTTACTTGTTGCTGCTAGACCACAGGGGAAAGGTACCCTCTACCCTTATGCAAGGCACGACATGCACAACCATACATGGTGGTCCTGGCTTAAAGGTGACATCTGGGTAAATATCTGAAGATGACAATGTGGCAAGCCTCACAGATATTTTAGAGAAGAGCATTCCAGGCAGAGGGAACAGCATGAGCAAAGCCTTCAGACAGACACATGCCTGATGAGATTGAGGAATGGCCAGGAGGCAAGTATGTAAAGGGACTTAACTGACTCCACAAAAAAGCAAAACAAAACAAAAACAACTGTTAGAACTAATAAATTAAGGAAAATGAAGTATACATAAATAATTAGTATATCTCTACCAGAGTACATGGGTACAAAACAGCTGTTCATTTCTTACCTCTCTCCCTCCACTCTCTCCAAATTAGATTCACATATCACTGTATGAGACACTGTACTTAATTGTGACAATGCCCTTGGCCCTTTGGCCTTCGATCTTTTTCATTTCCTAATGCAGTCATTCACTTAGAGAAACTAAATTGAGTTACTTATAAAGTCCTACCTTTTTAGGATGTAGGCTTCTTAATGTTTTGCTGACCGTTAGGTAGAAATATTTCATCACTTAGATATTAATTGTTTAGGTTTAGCACAAATATACCCAGGTTCTAGGCCAATAAACCAATGGTGATTTGCATGCCTACCCAGTTTGATTTTTTTATTATCTTAGCAAAAGTAATTTCTCATAAAAACAATTTACTAATAATTTCCACTTTATTATTCCAAGAGCTCTTATAAGTACATGTACATATATAAGATCAAATGAACTCAATGATCAGAGAACATTGTATCTCTTCAATGACATAAAACTTTTTCTTATTAAATATAAAACTTTAATTAAAATATTCAAAGCAATAAGTCAAATTCTAATTCCTTTAAGTAGCCAATGAAATAGAATTTAAAGAGAGATGAATAGTGGACTTTTTAATGATCCACCCAATCTTTTTAAAAATTTCATTATATTCCAAAAATAAGTTATCTGAGATAGTAAGTTACTTCTTTATAGGAGGCAGGTTTTCCAATGAAGTTGTTATTATTCATTCAGTCAATATTAAAATAATCAGTTACAGGGAATGTTGTGTCTACAAAATAAATGTCTGGTCTGCTAATGGACACATATACTAGTAATCTCTTTGCAGATCATTTCTGTATAACTTTATTTTATGTATGTCTATCTCATCTTAGCATTCATTATGGAAACAGGTATTTCTCTCATTTTAGTGACTGCAAATACGCCAGCAGCAAGCAACCATGCAGTTGTATAACTTTCAGCATTTGTTCCACAATATTTGAACACACACCATCCATACCTCCAATTCCTTCCCCACCTTTGTAAATACTGTTTGACCTCAGTTGCCATAAAAAAATGTTTAAGTTCATTTGATCTTATATATGTACAAGGGAAGAGTTCTCTCCATCAATTCAATTCTGCCATTACATACCGTGTGCACTGTAAATAATCTAACTATTCTAAGTGTCTCTTCTTGCACATAGTTGCTAGCTCTCTCTTTTTTAAGATGAGTAATATTTTTTAATTGTTTTATTGCTTAAAGTATTACAAAGAGTATTACGTAGGTCTCCTGTTTTTTCTCCCCTTGACCCTCCCCTAGCCTCCCATGCCCCCCATTGTCTTGTGTCCACTGGTTATGCTCGTATGCATGCATACAAGCCCTTCAGTTGATCTCTTACCCCCCGACCCCTCCCACTCCTCACCCCTCCCCAGCCTTCCCGCTGTAGTTTGACAGTCTGTTCGATGTTGTTCTGCCTCTGTATCTATTTTTGCTCATCAGTTTATAATGGTCTTAATTCTCCATAAATGAGTGAGATCATGTGGTATTTTTCTTTCATTGACTGGCTTATTTCACTTAGCATAATGCTCTCCAGTTCCATCCATGCCATCGCAAATGGTAAGAGTTCCTTCTTTTTTACAGCAGCATAGTATTCCATTGTGTAGATGTACCACAGTTTTCTAATCCATTCATCTGCTGATGGGCACTTAGGCTGTTTCCAAATCTTAGCTATGGTGAATTGTGCTGCTATGAACATAGAGGGATGCATATATCCTTTCTGATTGGTGTTTCTGATTTCTTGGGATATATTCCTAGAAGTGGGATCACTGGGTCAAATGGGAGTTCCATTTTTAACTTTCTGAGGAAACTCCATACTGTCTTCCATAGTGGCTGCACCAGTCTGCATTCCCACCAGCAGTGCACAAGTGTTCCTTTTTCTCCACATCCTCTCCAGCACTTGTCATTTGTTGATTTGTTGATGATAGCCATTCTGACAGGTGTGAGATGGTACCTCATTGTTGTTTTGATTTGCATTTCTCAGATGATTAGTGACTTTGAGCATGTAAGATGAGTAATATTTTAAAAAATTAATATGTGGCTGTTAAAAATTACATCTAACAGGAGAACCATTATCTTGAATATTAGAGGAAGCATTAGTCTTTGAAAAAATGACTTGCTGTCGATTAAAATAAAACTTAAAAAATTGTCATGCTTTATGAAACCAAAGGAAAAAGCTAGTATCATGATATGAAAATGATGGTGCCTTATTCATGAGCCCATATTAGAGTATTTGCCACATAGTACTCACTAAATAAATATTTGTCAATTTAATAGTTGAAATGTTTCTAAACTAAGAAAAAAAAATGATACTGGTGTATGCATACAAACACCAAACTCGTCCTAGGTAAATTTTGTAATTAAAGAATGAAAGGTAGATAAGTAGATTGGATTAGAAAGATAGATGCTTGAGAGAGGGAATAAGGGAGGGTTTTCTATAAGAATTGAGTAAAGAAAAAAATTAGGAATGGAAAATAGACTGGGCTCAGATTTCTTTGGAACTACAGACCGATATCCTTCATGAATATAGAAACAACCCCCCAATATTACAAAATCAAATTTAGCTATCTATAGAAAGGTAATACATCCCAATCAAGTGAAGTTTATCATGGGATTGCAAGGTTGGTTCAACATTCTAAGAAGAATCAATATAATTCACCATATTTACAAAATAAAGAAAAAAGTCATATGATCATTTCAATAAATGCAGAAAGAGAATGTGATGTTGCCATCCCAATATTACCTCGCAACGACTTTAGGTCAATGTACCTCTCAGACCCAAAAGACCCTCTCATTAGGTCAATACTTATGGCCAGAGGTGAGCAGTGCTTGCTTATGTGTTCTAAGGCCTGTGTGGGTATAAGGATATCACCTGGAAAATAATCTTTGCAAATGAAGCTCTTTGAAGCTTCTATCATGGATGAAGGGGACCCGTGGGAGAATAGAACAATACATTTCTGTCTTTGTCATCAGCATTTTATAAAGATCTGAGTTTGGAAAAAATGAGTAAGAGAGGAGATTAGAAGAGCTAAGGGGCCTTCACACTTTTTAAAATTATATTTTAGTGAGATTTGTGAATCTTATTTTGTGAATTTGTGAATCTCATTTATATAAAAGTCCCTCTGCTGAGAAATTGAACAGTGCTTTCTCAGACTTCATCTTCTGTTATGAGACAATAGGGGGTAATGATGAGTCCCAAACATTTTTCCTTGGTAAAATTCCTTCTCGTTTCCTTGGGATGTTTTGCCCTATCACCTCAGGACTATGTCCTCCTACTTCGGTCTGTGAGACAACAGCAGCGGAGTGTCTTCTAGAAACACCTGGAGCAGGGCTCATGGTGGATTGTTCTAGTAATAATAAGGGTAGCTTATTCAGTTGCCCATTTCTTGCTATGAACTCCAACATTCTTACCATGGCCTACAAGGCTCTCCAACTCCACACTCTTTTCCTGTGACTGCCCTCTAAGCTCCATTCATAACTTCAGTTTCTTAAATTCATAAAGCCTTCCTAAAAGTTATGCCTGCAGACATGCTGTTCCATTTCAGATGTTCTTCCCCTTACTTCCCACCTGGTTAACTCCTATTCATGCTTCAAGTCTCAAATTAAAGGTCTACCTTAGAGATATCGGCTCTGAACACCCCCTACCCGTCTAGGAATTGTTTTTCCCTACACTTCTCCTATCGCCCTGTACTGTTTCTTCATCAAACTTAGCATGATTTGCTGTTTTATATCCATTTGTGACCTTTTCCTTGGCCTCTTTATCCCACTAGGTTGTAAATTCCATGTAGATAGGAGCAATATTTGTTTTATATACCATTGTGTGTTCAGTACTCAAATAATTCTATCACATAAGTGCTCAATAAATCCTTATAGGTAGGGGATGGGTGAAAAAGTAAAGGAATTAAATACAAATTGGTAGTTACAGAATCAGTCATGGGGATGTAAAGTACAGCATAAGGAATGTAGTCAATACTATTTTAATAACTATCTATGGCAGGGGTGGGCAAACTTTTTGACTCGAGGGCCACAATGGGTTCTTAAACTGGACCGGAGGGCCGGAACAAAAGCATGGATGGAGTGTTTGTGTGAACTAATATAAATTTAAAGTAAACATCATTACATAAAAGGGTACGGTCTTTTTTTTTCCAATAGTTTTATTCATTTCAAACGGGCCGGATCCGGCCCGCGGGCCGTAGTTTGCCCACGGCTGATCTTTGGTGTCAAATGGGTACTAGATTTATTGGGGTGATCACTTAGTAAGTTATAGAATGTCTAATCACTGGGTTATACACCTGAAACTAATATAATATTGTATGTCAACTATAACAGAAAAATAAGAATTTATTTTTAACAATCCTTTCGAGTCAATGTTGAATGGACTACCACTATCCTTCTGGACTCAATACTTGATACTACAGTTTTAAGCCCCTTCAAAATATGTTACTATACTTAACTTTTAACAGCATAGCACGCCTAGTAAAATCACATGCATTACTAGAATGCTAATAAAATTATTGTAGCCTGAAAGACGAAGGCATGATTTTGAAAGTGAAGATGGATTGGAGTGTTAGAGACTCAAGCAGCTTTGCTACCTGTTTCATCCATCATCATCACCACAGGCTGCTACCACATGTGATCAGATGGCTTAGAATAACAACAGTTCGGCAACAGTTTTCCAGTAAATTTACTTTTCTGTACTTTTCCTGACCATTTACTCATCAAAGCTCATGTAATGGAAAACAGTTCATAATTTTATTTATTTTAGTGGTCTCCTGTGGTGAGCCAGCACAGCCATGGCATACTCAGCCCCACATTGGGCACCATATGTGCCAAGCCAGCTCAGCCAGGTTCAGTGAGCCTGAGAGAGGGTGGTGAAGGATTGAGAAAAGACAGACAGAGAATAAAAGCTGAGTCTGGGTGGGATGCTGTCCTCTCTGATGGAGAGCTAGCGAGAGCACCACAGCCTGAAAGCTCTTTATTTTATAGCCAGATTCCAGGAGGCAAAGTAAGGGAGTGGTTACAGTGTTCTCGTGGGTTTCGAATCTACTCAATTACGTGCACCTGATCAAGCTTTGGTTCATTGCTGCACCTCCTGCAGCCATATCACTTAGCCACGTGGGACCACGGGTTTGGACCATAGGACTTTGCCCTCCAAGCTGGAACTTGCACGTGGCCATGAGAGGACTGTGCCCTCTCATTGTTCTGAGGCTTGAACCTGTCCAAACACTGTAGCCGCTCTCCACAGTCTCCTACTGTGTGCTTGACTCAGTGATAACAACAGCAAAGGGTAT
The DNA here is from genome assembly GCF_964212035.1 of Myotis nattereri. Classification (NCBI taxonomy): domain Eukaryota; kingdom Metazoa; phylum Chordata; class Mammalia; order Chiroptera; family Vespertilionidae; genus Myotis; species Myotis nattereri. The sequence goes on from NC_138089.1 coordinate 54,992,000, forward strand.
CCAAGAAGTGTGTGTAATACACATCATCGCCTCAGCTACGAAATATATAGGATTATATGTTTGTATCCATCTGTTATCTTGCAATTGTTTGCCATTTGAAGCATCATCCTAAAGTTTGGGTAACAAGATTTGAATATGCAGTCTGTCTTTGCACTGGAAGCTTAGCCACACATCTGTAGCATCCATTTTTCAGTTACTAGACAATTTCTGTGTCTAGCTACAGTGTGACAATGATAAGAAAATTAATAATGTTGACCATTTTGCCCCAAGCCTAATGGTTTAATTAATTGGTTGCCAAGCACAGCAAAAACTATTTTGATGTCCTAAGACATTTAGAAAGGGAACAGCAATATCTGATTGAGTGAGAATCCAAGAATTAATGGGACTCTATTGGAGATCAGCCCAAACTGCAATCACAGAATTCTAAGTTAAACATGAAGACATATGGTTTGGCAAGTAATTTGGTGACAGTGTCTCAAAATCAGGTTGTCTTAGTTAAAATGTATAGAAGAGTCTTTTTTTCTTCTTTGAGAAATCAGGCATGATGAGTATTTCCTGTGTCCAAGGCAGTCTACTGACCAACAAAAAAGTAAAGGGGCTGGGAAATGAATTAAAGTCCCTCTCCAGCCTTCTTGAGAAATCAGGAAGGACTGTTGGCATGGGACCACAAATGGAAGAAAAACCACAAAAAGCTTGCATAATACCTGGACTCAGAGAATTAGAAAAATTAGAAACTATGGATAAGAATGAGACAGACAGGGAGAGAGGATGGTGGCAATAGGAATCTGATCATAGGAAGGAACAAACAGTGATATGGTAGAGTTCCGTGCCATATCAGGTAAGGAGCTGAATGGAGTCCCAGGTAGGTAGGTGTGTTTTGCAAGTTTTTATCACCCAGAAATTCCCAGTGGCTATTTCAAAACTACATGCTTAATATGGTGTGCATAAAATAATGTGATATATATATATATAATATAAATTATGCAAAATGTAGTATTTTCAGTTATTTAAATAATTCTTGCCCAATATTTCAATTAATCTTCTGTTAGGAAAGGGTGTGTCTGTGTGGTACCTGGTAATAGTCTATAAAAATTGACTGTTTTCTCTCTCATTCCCTCCTTTTCTAGAGTTAACATCAAATGTATTCACTTTTTTTTTTTCTGCAAAAAGCTTTATTGTTTCCATTTGGTCCGATAGATGGGAGAAGGCTTCAGGGTGGCTAAAAGAATGGCTAGTATTTCAGGGAGAGGCTCAGGCAAAAGCCAGACACCAGGGGAATGCAGAGGGGCTCCTCAAAGGCCTCTGGGCTGCAGAGGCTCCTAGTCATGCTCGAGGCTGAGCCTTTTGAAGAGATCCTTGCCCAGCCTGCAGAGGGGAGTCAGGTGGAGCCCATCTTCTTGATGAGTTTCACCTCCTCACTCAGGAAGTGGTTCTCCAGGAAGTCGCAGAGATGAGGGTCTGCACGGGTAGAACCCGGGGCCGGCAGCTCCACCAGGGCCTGCTTCAGGTTCCTCTCCAAGGCCAGGGCGGCTTCCATGGCGTCCTGAGTTTTGCCCACTCCCCTTGGGAAGGCTTCAGCATATCCTGGAAGAGAATGCGGCCACCGCGCTGGTTTTGCAACTTTAAGAGATGCTCAGTGCCCTTGCACTCCTCCACCAACTCACGGAAGAAGTGGCCCACGCCCTCGAGAGCCACATGTGGAGGTCAAAATAAAAGCCCAGAGAGAGGTGGGTGTGGGAGGCCAGCAGATGCAGGTTGGCCAGGTGGTTGACGGCAGCCTCCACCGCAGTGGAATAACTCTGACACATTTGGGAGCTCATGGTTGTTCGGCAATAAGGGGTCAAGGTAGATAAAAAAATGATGTGATGGTGTGTTGGCTGGTCTTAAAGGTGATCCCTGGGTCTGTTCCGTCCAAACACTTGAAGCTACAGACAGATTTGGGATCGCTGAGGGCACTAACTATGCACTTTTTAATACAGCATAATTCTGCCCACACATTCCAAGTCCCCAATCTCCCCTCTCTCCCTGAGGCAGATCCGGTTCCCTACGTGGAATTCTAGAAATAACCAGTTTTAATTATTGTATGTTCAGTTGAGTTATATAACTTCCAACAAGTAAAATGTAGGAATATTCAGAGTTCTCCTTTATGTTAATTCTTAGGGGGAAATAAGCCATGCTTTAGGCTGGTGTAGTCAATGTTGGGGTGGTCTGTCCTGGAGCCCCTTTATGGAGACAGTAACCCATCCCCTAGCCACTGTAGATGTTGGCTGCTCATGGCTCTCAGCTGTCTCCTCTTTGGAGAAGAATTGTTTTTGGCCAAGGGTGCCTCACTCTGGAAATGCCTGGGAGATTGTGTCCTCTCTCACCCCCACGACTGATTGATAAGTGATTAAACTACTGAGTTGTTGAAACTAGAGAAACCTGACCAGAAGGATACAGGAAATATAAAAAAGACGTTTCTTTCCCAGAGGCCATCCTTCACAGTTTAACGGAATGACCCACCTGGGGTTATTTTTCTGCCCAAAGGGGTGAAATGTAATATCTACACCCACTCCCACCTCTATAACAAGAGAAAGCAAGCCACTGGTTGAGCAGGAGGCATAAACTCTAAAAGCTAAAAACCAAAAAGAAACTAAAAATGGCAAGAAAATACATTTCTGGGGGAACTAAATAACTGGCAGCAAGAACTTGGAAGACAGCATTGAAGGACAGAATGCTCCTTAGGAAGATCAGGGAGGGGGATTAATGCTTATAAATGCATCTATTGTAGGAGCAGAACTAAAATTAGCTGCAATTGGTAATAAGAATCATTACATAAAAACAACTGTAATAAAAGTAACAATGTCTATTGTTGGTTGAACACCTGCCGAGTGTGAGGCTTAGTGCCTGGTTCTTCACATTTATTCACCATAATCCCAGCAACAAATCTCTAAGGCTGGCATGAAACCAACACCCATCTTTTTCCATTATGCTATATTGTCCCTTATTCCATTTCAAACTCTCAGGAAAGAGTAGTGTGAAATAGGCAGAAAATGACAAATTGAATCCTTAATATCATTTCCTTCTTAGCACAGAGCACCATGCCTGGCATGTGGTAGTCACTCAATAAATACTTGTGGAAGACCGGAAATTTAGATACCAAAATTTAAATAATGGTTAACTTTTGATGGTGGGACCAGGCACTTCATTTTTCTTTGTGTTTCCCCAAGTTTTCTGCATTAAATTGGTACTTTAATAAATTGGAAGATTATGAGCATATATAACTATATTTAATGTTCAGCCCTAGCCGGCTTGGCTCAGTGGATAGAGCGTCGGCCTGGGGACTGAGGGGTCCCGGGTTCGATCCCGGCCAAGGGCACATGCCTGGGTTGCAGGCTCGATCCCCGGTGGGGGGTGTGCAGGGGGTAGCCGATCGGTGATTCTCTCTCATCATTGATGTTTATCTCTCTCTCTCCTCTCCATTCCTCTCAGAAATCAATAAAGAAATATACTTAAAAAAAAAAAGTTCAGATATTTTAAAATTTATGATCAATTTAATTCCTAAGTTAAGAGGGGTTTTTGTATACATAAGAGCGCATTTAGTTGTCCCACCTATCACTTTAGGCTTTAATTTATTAGTACAAAGAAGTCCAAGGTTGCATACTACTAAATGCCTTTTTATAGACGTTCAGCACCAAGGACAGCACCTGCAGAATGCTATTGTGAGCGTGGCTCTCAATCCCAAATTGAGGGCTGTGGCAGCTTTCCCCTGGGGAAAGGGGCTCCTTTCCTGCTGCTTTCTGAAAATGGAATTTCTGCTTTCATCCACGGTCATGCAGATGTCTTTTTTAAAGAGAGAGAAAGTCCTAAACATGTTCCTTAAGTCATGGGCCTGTGCTTCACGCCAGCTAGCAATGAACAAAAGCAATCCCAGCAAATGCAATGGCTGTTAGATTTAAAAAAAAAAAAAAAGGACACTAAGAACTCTACTTCGATTAAAATACACCTGGGTGCTAGGGCTCAGGTTTCTGGGATTATCCCCTAAAATTCTGTCCTTCGGAGGAATAAGTGAAAATGCTCTGGAATGTCACTTTCTTTTCCCCAGTAAACCGCTTTCTGCCAAGCAATTGGCCCTCTAACAGGTGACCTTGACCCAGAAACTAAACTGCACTCCCATCTTATAGATGAAGAAGCTGAGTCTCAGAGAACTTGAACTATCTGCCAAGGCGCATGACTAGTTGAAAGCAAGACTGAAACAAGAGTCCGGGCTTCCTGGTCCTCTTATGCAATTCCTGAGATGCCTCCTACTGAAGAGGAGAGTCTGTCCTGGCTCCTCTTCATAGTGCAGAAGTCACTGCACCCTCCCATCTCACCCAGGCCCTCTCCAGCCACACCATCACCACTTGCTCCCTAGGAGAATGCAGCACCTGGCTCACCTTGCCTTGTAGTCCTTTCCCCATCCTCAGCTGACATTTCTCCAGACTTCAGCCTAAATCCCGAGGGTCACGTTCCACCAGCTCCATGGGCAGGCCCAGCCCTCTGAGTACCACTTTAATCTGACATAACTCTGCAAGTAGTCCCTTTGTTTGATGCTGTTCTTGCAGGATGGATGCTCTCTTTCAGCTGTAATTAAATAAAGCTCAAACTAGGTTCTGGCCAAGCGGCCTATGTCAGGAGCTTAGAAACAAAGCAGCTACATGCACTGCCTGCCTGCCCTGTTCTCAGCCCAGCTTTTCTGACCAAACAGCATTTTATTTTATATTTGTTCCCCGATTTGTAGTTGTGGGGTCCTGTCCTCTTACCTTACTCGTGAGATCCTGCCTCGGCAATCAGCCAGCTTCCCCATTTCCTCCGAACCTGGGACCCTCACTGGCTGGGCTACCTGGGGAAGGGTTCCTGCTTCTCAATTCCACTCTGCAGGTTGTTGATTACATATTAGGTCAATCTATATTATCCATATATTGTACCTATAAAAAATCTCATTTCCATTTGGTTTAACTTAATACAGGGAAGTCCTACATGAATACCAAGACACCAGACATTGTTGAGTTGTAACTGGGTGAACTTTGAAAGGGAGGTTCTCTTCTAAGCGGTGCCCTCATTTTTGGAGGGCATGGCCTCTTGAGTCCCATACATGCTGTATAGTATGTATACTCAGGTATATATGTGACTGTGTGTGTGTATAAACACATACGTCTTGATGCCTGCTTGTTATTTTTACTGACTACCCTTTAACATGGGAACATAATAGTTTATCATTAAAAATGAAGCCAAGGCCCTTGGTCCTGCACTCTCAGCAGACACAGAGGGGCTCCTGGTCACAGCTGGGTCCTCAGTGGGTGGATTCTAGCAGGAACGGCAATCTTCAGATCCTCTGATTTGGGCATGGCAATGTCATTCCACCACAGGCCTGGTTTCTGGCCAAGAGAGCAGCAACACTCCACAACAGAGGAGCCAGCACATCTGTTTGCTTGGGAGGAAATTTGGCTCAGTCACCACAGGTCTCAAAGTGGAGCTGGAACAATTTGCAATTAGACATCCTCATTTGAATTTTTCTTACTAACAGCTATTTAGAGAAGAGTGTTAGAGATGCTAGCTAATGATGATGGGAACTGGGTCTGCTTCTATCCACAGACCTGCAGGCAGAAGGGATTTAGCAAAGCTATCATTTAAATACTTAAGGGAAAACACTTAAAAAGCAGATACTCCATCTCACTTTTGTGTCAGTAATAGCTTCTCTTCTTAGGACTGTTTGGTATAGCAAATATTAGATTCCTCCACATGCCATCTGGGTGATCTTAGACAAAGCATTTGGCCTTTCTAAGCCTCAGTTTCCTCATCTGTAAAATGGGGTAAGAATATGTTTCTCATAGGATTGTTGTGAGAACTATGTGAGAGAGTGTTTACATTTTAGTGGGGCAGGAAGACAGAAAACAGTGATCAAACTAGTGTTTGGTTGTGTTGTGATGGATGGAAATATTCAGGGTACCATGACAGTGGCAAATGGCGATCTGCGTTGGTCAAGGGTACCAGGGGCGGCTTTATGTCCTAGGGAAGATGTATGGAAGATGATATCATTATTATATCTAGTTATTAAAAACAAAGTGAACATCTTGAGACTATTATTAAAGTTTAGATTGGAATGCATAGCTTTGGGTCAAAGAGGCAGATAAGTGGCTATCTATTAATGCTTTCTCATCCTCTTAGTATTTCCAATGTTCTTGATTAAGCAAAATAAAGGAACTGACTAAGTTAGAAGCAGGCTCTTACTTCTGGTACAGGGTTCTCACGGTGGCACTACTGACATTTTAGTGGGATAATGCTTTGTCATGGGGGCCTGTCCTGTGCATTGTAGAGTGTTTTGCAGCCTCCCTGGCTTCTACTCACCCCCTAGTCCTGCTTTCCTGCTTGGGTAACTGGACACACTTAGCTTCTCAGAGGTCCCTGCAAGCTCTGACTTGTCCACCTGGCTTGTGCTTCAGAGGGTCAAATTAGGGCTATTTCTCTGATCTCCTGGTCCCCCTTCCAGAACTTCACTTCCCTAGCTCCTCCTACAACTGGAAGATGTCCAAATTCTAGAATAAATCCGACTCTTATTCCGTAACACTCAGCATTTTAGTGGTTGACCTTTGATTATATCTCTATCCCTTAGCCTTCCTTGGAACTAGAACTGCAGAAGCCACTGCTATTTAAACCACTGTTATTACATCCATCCCAAGGGAGGAAGCTTAGGGCATGAATCATCACCCAGAGCAGAGGCTGAGAGAGGCAGGGCAGGCCGTCACTTCCTTCCTAATTCAATGGGCACGAATACATTTCTCTCTACTGTGCCTGTTCCAAGAGCTCAATTTGTTGTGTCTGCAGTGGAAGATTGTAGACAAGAAGAAAATTAACTCTTTGAAGGTTGAAATAGGAAGGCTTTCCCACAAGCAGTCCCAGGTTTAGGATTTAAACGGTGGTGATAAGTTCAGCAGGACCACCACATCTCGACTGAAAGTGGTGACCACAGTACAACTTTGGGATTCCCTGTCTTAGTTCAGGTTCCCCAGAAGCAGACTGAGAGACGAGGATTTGAAGCAAGTGTTCGCTTAACAGATGATGAGAGAGGCATGGAGAAGTGAGGCAGGGCAGGCAGCCAATAAGGGGTTTGTTATCAAGCTAGTGACTGCGTGGGTAACGAGTCAATTCCATCGGAGAGCTCTGGAAACCAGTGTAGAATGCACTGAGTTATTCCATCTGGGCTTGATGACTTTGGGGAAGGAAGGATATTGTGTTAATTGTTGATGTACACGTATGACCTGCTCTGCACACAGAAGACCCCAGCTGCCACAGATGCAGATGCTGGCAGCTGGACACGGGCCAGCATGCACTAAAATGGTAAGGCCCAGGGGCATGTGCAGAGCACTGGCAGCATTTATTACACTCTGCAACACCAGGCTTTGTGCCCAAGACTCAATACTCATACAAAAACCAGATCTCTGAAACGAAGCACATAAAAATATAAAAAGGATCTGTCCTGTGTCTTGCCTCTAATCTCAGGAAGTGCCTGGCACCCCTGTCTTTGAATCTGAAGTCCTGCCAACTGGAATCGTCCCTACTCATACTCCTCTGGCCAGTTTAGAGCAATGTGGAATATGTTACATCTGTTTGCTCAGTTTATTTCCTTTTTTTTTTTTTCGGGCCTTACATCATCTTTAGACTTGATGGTCATTCCTTCTTTTCCTCTTCTGTTGGCACCATTGGACCCAACAGAGAAAGAAGCAGGAGCTTGTTATTGGAAACTTCACAAGGTGAAATTTGATCAGCAGCACTCTTTGAGTGTAGATTTTTTCTTATTGGGAAAACTGAGCCTACATCTTTTTGATCTATAAGAGGGCCTGCCTCGACTTTATATCATGGACGTAAGGGAACACCATAGAGAAATGGCCCCTTAATTTCATTCTCCATATCGGGAGTTGGCCTTTTGGTAGAAAGGATAAGGAGACATTATAGGGATATCACTGCACACTTCTCTCCTGCAGGAAGTGCCTTTAGCCTATGAGGGTTGTTCATGGTAAAGGGATGAGATGGACCAGGGCAGGGCTCCGGGGAGCTGATAGTTCACTCTGACTCCCGAGGGCCAGCTCAGATGATGCCTCTGAAGGAGGAGAGTTAAGAGTCTTGGAGTCCCTATGTGGTCCAGGTTACTCTAGACTCGAGCATAGGGATATATAAAGGGATCCAGGGAAAGGACTAAACTAAGAATGAAATGCCTCTATGACTGAGTTCCACTTGTCATGAAACTCAAGGAAGAGAGAGAGAGTGAAAGAAAAATGGGGAAGAAAGAAGAGGAAGAAAAAGAGGGAGAAAGAAGGGAGAGTTGGATTAGAGTGCTTCCTGTTGCCTAGCCTGTGGACTGGTGTCATCTTCATTTTGAGATGATGTCCTTAAAGCTCAGAGAGGTTAAGTGACTTTCCTCAGATGGCTTAGTCAGTGGCAAAACCCAGATTCAAACCCAGTCTGACTTACTCCAAAACGTGTTCAACTTTGCAACCCAACACAAGCATTATATTTGGCAGGCAGCTGGGTTTGGTGCAACTCCCTGCAGAGGTGAGGAGACCCCAATAAATGCAAGTACCCAACTGCCACTCACTACCCATTCATTCACATTATTAATGATAATTGAGTAATAACATTTGAGAAATTACTACATGCTATACACTATGCATGCCACTTAATCTTCAGAACAACCCCATTGCACATTAGAATTACTCAGGAGCTTTTAAGCATATGAACTCCCAGTGACCTCATGGATTCATGCAACAGTGAACGGTTGCTTAGGCTTTTATATATATAGATTCTCTTAGGATTGGAACATAGCATCAACATATTTAAAAAACTCACCTAGACTATGTAATGAACAATCAGGGTGAAGAAAAGTGGTTCCCAGACTTTAGCATGTATCAGAATGCCTTGGAGGGTTGATAAATGATTTTTGGACTTTATCTCAGAATTTATGATTCGGTAGATCTGGGCTGGGGAACCACAATTTTGTCTTTCTAACAAGTCCCCAAGTGACACTGAAGCTGCTGGTCGGGGGCCCTCCGTTTAGGACAACTTTGAGGATGGTATTATAATCATTCCTATTTTACATATTCATCAGCTTAGGTTTGGTGATGACCAAGCCAGGACTTGCACTCAGATCTGTGATCTATGCCCTTAAAAATCTATCCTCTATTTGCCTCCTCTTGTACAGAAGTGATCAGGCCTGACTTTGCCAAATGCTTCACTGAAAAGCGGCTATAGCTGAATCCCAATGCTGCATAAAAGTCTGCCGGTGGGCTGCACTAAGTCACTTCCAAATTCTTGCCTGCCAGTAAGAAGGAAGAAGCATTAGAGATAACAAGCTAATTTAGCGTCATTAATCAAGATAACATTAATTGCTCCAATCTTCTTAATGAAGGACTACTAATGCATACAAAAACACTTCATCCAACACTACTTCCAAGTGCCTCCTCCAGGCCTGAAAGATCTTCTGAATAAATGTTATCTATTGAATGGACTCGGCGCTCTGTGCTGCCTGCCTAGGTAGCTAGGATGTCCCTTAGGAAGCACAGCTCCTGTTCCAGGTAATCCTTGGGGCAAGTCTCAGGTGCCTCAATGACGGAGGGCTTTGGCTTATGTGGAATTCAGGGATGGTCTCCCAGGTCGATTTAGATCTTTTGTAAATGTCAGGAACTAAAGCCAAAGAGCGCCATGAGCAAACTGATTACAAATTCAGTCTCTTCCAGCATTTCATTTTTTATTTTTATTCGTACAGAGGTGAATTTCAAGACCTTAAGAACCCAAGTGATTGCACTTTCAACTTTAATTTTCTACTCAACTTCTAAGATAGGCTAAAATCTTCAAGGTTCTTGAAGGAGGCCAGCCTTCTGTTTGCGTTCTCTCCCTCCCAAACCCTCCCTCTACTCAGGCTTTCTCCTTGGAAAAGTGCTTCTTTCATACAGAAGAGGGGTATGGAGTGGAGGCATGCCATGATAAGGTTATTCCCTGACTCTGCTCTCTCCCTTCCATCTTCTCCCTGATTATAATTTTTTTTCCAGAGCCATTCAACTAACAAGCTGATAAGAAACAGAAAAGAAAAAAAAAAGGTTTTGTGTAGATTCTCTAAAAACAGAGCCTGAGATGAATTGTGCAAATTATTGAGGAAGTGCTTTCAGTTCCCCTGAGGGTAAGGAAATGAGGCAGGACAGGGAAAGAACCTGGGCTAAGATGCAAGTTCAGCTGAAGTCTAGCCTCAGCCTGATCACTGGACAGTGCTGGAGCATGAGTTGTATCACAGTGTTCCTTCCTTTGATGGCCTGTATCAGCCAGTGATTGGCTGCAAGCCACTAATGGGAAGAGCATAATACCTCAGGCAGGGAGGAAGGGAGGGAGGAAGAAGGGCGTGAAGGGAGGAGGGAAGAAAGGACACAGTAGACTGAACTCACTTATGAGAGTAACAAAATACTACAGGCAGGAAAAATTTAAGATTCCTTATTGTCACTGCAATTATATAAAAAATATATGTAATATCCAGTACAGTTAGACAAGAGAAAGAACAAGAGACATAAGTATTAACATATAAGAAACACACATGAAAAAATATTACTATATGTAGATGATAACATTTTATACCTGAGAATATAAACGATGCATTGTATTTTACAATTCAATGACGATATTTTTTCTTGAAAGCATTTTCTAATCTAGATTTCCCTTGATCTTACCTTTACATTTACTGTGGTTTTATGTGGCTATATGAGGTCTTTCTGGGTTAAGCAGTGACAAAAGCAGTGAGATCTCAGCTAAAGAGCTGCATGGCAAGCTAACTGCTCGCTGTCTGAGAGGTCCGAAGTCTGGAGTTACCTGAGCCACTCTCCTCTTTCCAAACTACTTCTGTGATTGATGGATAGTTTAGATGAATGTGCATATTAGAAAAATACAGTGTTTATACATGTGTCCCTGTCTCCAAATAGAGCCAAAATATACTTTCCCCCTAAGTGTTAAAAGAAAAAAGAAGGAAAAACTGTATAATACACAGTTGCCATGATTTTGGTGCTAAGTCAACTCTCTAATACATTAAATTGTAAAGATTTGGAAGGCAATATGCATTTCAGCTGAGACGCCTCAAGTAGGAATAAACAGGAGGCATGTGGGATGATAAGGAAGCAAATAATCTTGCAGAGTATTTTCAACTCTCAAAAAAATCCATTTGAAAGTGAACTTGGCCACAACAGGAAATATTAGAGCCATTCCACAAGCTCATTAAGCATCACCCACCTGGCTGAACAAAGCTAGGATCGCTTACTGGGAAGCGGTAAAATTTTCAGTATATAAAAATGTCAAGTCTTTTTGCCTGTTAACTCCAATATTGAGAATTGCAAACCAATTACAAACAAAATAGAAGGATTATAAGAAAAACAGGATCAGGGTGCAAGTGTATTTTCCTTGTTCCTCCACCTATTGGCTTTGTGACCCTAGAAAAGCTACTTAACTTCTCTGAGCTCATGTTTTTGCATTTTATAATAGAATTATTACCAATAATGTAGTGATAGAATATTGTTAAAGTGAATTAAGCAAATGAAGCAAAGGGTATATACATACAGGGCATGGCAAAAGTAGGTCAACATTTGTAAGTACAGAAACAGAATTTATTCTTGCATTATTGTATTGTTTTCCATATAAACAACTGCAACCTCACTTTTGCTACACCCTGCTACTTTTGTGTAAGAGAAATAATGAAATAAGACACTATATAGATATCTATTTATTTTAAACTAATGAGATAGGTTACCGAAAGGTGGGAATGGGGTGGAAGGGTTGGGGGTCATAAACATGACCCCTTCATGACTCTCTGCTGTACATCTAGGATCTCTTCACTCAAAGTTTTCTTAACCTTTAGATCATCAGAATAATCTAACAATATCTTGAAGGCATAATGAATCAAACATCCAGTAAAAGAAAAGTTACCCAATAATAGACCATTCCTTTATACACACACATCTGTTAGTGAACCAAGAATGACCATGCACAGAGAGCAGCTCTTATCGAGTGTAGTCCCAAGTGTTGTGGAAGCTCAAAGGGTTGACTCATTTGGCCAACCTTACCAGAAATAGGGTCTGGGGGCTCTCCGAGAGGACGGGATGTTGAGGTAGAGCAGGAAGGACGCCTGCATGTGTCGAGACTGCAAGAGGCCTCGGTGTAGCTGGTGCATGCGGTCTAACCTGAGAAGAGCCCAGGGAGGAGATTCCAGGAAGGGCAGACTGAGAAGGGTGCACAGGTCCTTCCGTTCTTCCATCTCCCACCATCACTCTCAGGTCTCAAGCCTGGTACCTAACAAATCACCTCTGTTTGTGTCGGGTGTACGTGATCTGCTGGGCCAAGAACTGCCTGTGTTTTATTAGATCTCCATGCTCACAGCCTCCTGGGCAGAGGTGACAGCCAAGACACGCAGCTCCATGCTGCCTTTGTCCTAACTCTGATGTGCCAGGATATGAACGTTTCTGTTAGTGTTACAGCTGCTAGGAGACCTGAGAGTGACTGCCCCTTCTGCTGCCATTGTCCGTCCAAGAAGAAGTGGAACTAGCAAGTCTCTTCTGCAAATGGGAGTGCTTTAAACCATGACCAGCACGAGCACAGACACCGTGGGGGCGATCTCCAGGAGTGGTATTAGCAGCGATGGGTTGTCCAGGATCTCTGGGAGGGTTAGCGCTTAGAAGATAATCTCATTCTAGTTTGCATCATCAGACAAAGGAACTCAATGGCAACATTATGAAAAGGTTCATTGGAGCTGATATGAAGATCCAAGGCTGACATTTCTTTTCTCCCTTGAATCCTCTGATCACCAAGGCATTGAGCAGAACAACCTCTTTTCCCACTGTCCTCCATCTCAATAAATAGCATCCCCACCCCATAATCCTGTCTTTCTCTCACATCCCACTTCCACCCCGTCAGCAAATCCTGATAACTCCGCCCTTCACTCCATCCTCTGCTCCCGCTCTGACCAGGCCAGCACCAGCGCCCTTGGACAATTATCATAGCCCCCGCCAGGTCTCCTGATCCCACCTGCATCCTCTACTGCCGTCTGTACTCGGTACAGGAGCCTGAGCAGTGGCTCGTTCCTGGGGTAAATCTGAGTATCCCTAGCTGGAAACCCTCCAGCGGCTTCCCCTGCATGAAGAATGACATCCGCAGCCCCTACAGCCCCGACTCCTTCTATCACTCTGGCTTCATCTCCCACCACTGTCCACATTCCTTCCCCACCCCAGCCACTTGGGTCCACCTGATGTTCTTGAAACCATACTGCAGGCTCCCTCTCCAGGGCCTTTGCAATTGCTCAGACTCCTCTTCCCCCAACACCCAGACTTGCCTTCTCACTTCCTTCAGATCTCTTTCTACTCAAATACCACCTCCGGGAGGTACTTCCTGATTACTCTATTGAACAAAACACTCTCTCACCCATTTCCTTTTCTTCACTTCACAGAAACTCATATTTGTCTGTTGTCTATTTGTTTATCGCCTGTCTCTTCACTAAAATGTAATTGCCCTAAAATGTAATTTCCACAGATAGTAAGAAATTTGTCTTTTTTGTTTTAAATTATTGTATGCCTAGCACCTAGACCAGTACCTGAAGAGGGAGACATTCAATAAATACTTATTGAACAAATGAGCAGTAACTAAAGTATTGCACATCATTAACTTTGTTTAATAACAACCCATACTGTCCCTATAATTATGCAGCTCTTACTTACATTTTAAAATGCTTTCTAACATAGAATTACAGCTGGGAACTGAGTCTTGCCTGGGTATCACAGCAGGACAGTGTCATGCACTTGCATATGGTCCATCATATGTGTGACAACAGAAGAAAAGTTGCTCTGAACAGAGAGCAATGGCTCTAAAGTACAATTTCTAGCCTCATTGTGCAGGTCTTTTTTTTTTCTGGGATTTTTGGTGACAAGGCAGAGAGCATGGCTTTAAGAGGCTGCCCACTGACCTTTGGGAAGGAGTTGGAATGATGTTACTGCCCACACTCAATGAGGAAGCACACACTGGCATCTCCTCTTATGTGTATACCTAGAGATCGGGTGTCTGCACTGGGGCTTTGGATCAGAGGTAGTCTTCAACATTGGAGGGTGAGGTCCCTTCTATAATGGCACTGGTTGTTCACCCTGGCTGCATTGAAGAGTCACGCCTGAGCTTTTTTTTTTTTTTTTTTTTTTTTAAAATATATTTTAATGATTTTTTACAGAGAGAAAGGGAGAGGGATAGAGAGTTAGAAACATCAGTGAGAGAGAAACATTGATCAGCTGCCTCCTGCACACCTCCTACTGGGGATGTGCCCACAACCAAGGTACATGCCCTTGACCGGACTCGAACCTGGGACCTTTCTGTCCACAGGCCGACGCTCTATCCACTGAGCCAGACTGGTTAGGGCCACACCTGAGCTTTTAAGAAATAGCAACATACAGCCACACCCTCCAGAGATGCTGACTTAATTGCTTTAGGTGAGTCTAAGAGGTGGTATTCCTTAAAAGCTCCCTTGGTGATTTGAATGTGCAACCAGGGGCCAACTGCAGGTCTGTAATCCTTGAGCAACACTGCAGGAGTGCCCGTTCTGGAGAGAGCCGGATCCCAGGCATCGGGGCTGAGACCTGGGAACTGGAGCTAGTGCCAGGCCCCGGAAAACTCACAGCCCTGCCAGAGCATCACAGCTGCAGGAGCACGTCCCGGGTAGAACAGGTGTACACGCTGGGGTCTGACAGTGCTAGAGGTGTGGGACCCTTAGGAAGATCCAGGAAAAAATGAAAGAAAAGATTTAGGAGTCTGAAATATGAAACATAGGCAAAAGTCAAAAGTTAGATTTGTTTAGCCTGGAAAAGTAGAGTTAGGAAAAAAAGAGTTTGTAGGAACAAAGTTAATTTTACAATCATCCTTAAGTATATACATATATCCCCCCATGAAGAAAAACCCAGTATACAAAAAATTCCAAATGTGTGGAACAGACACAGGAGAAGGTAATTACTTACACCTACACTGTTTACACACACACACACACACACACACACACACACATTAATTACAGGCAGATGTTTACATAGTGTTTATCATGCATGGGATGTCATTCTAAGCTCTGTGCAGAGCTGTGCATACATTCATTCACAAAGCCCTTATAAAAATCCTACAAGACAGATACAAATATTATTCTTTTAGGATAAGGAATCTGAGGCACTCAAGGATTAAGTAACTTGGCTTAGTTATTTTATGGATCTGAAATTTAAATCAAGAAGACTGGTTGCAGAGTCCCTGGTCTTAACCATTGCTTTGTACCATATGTATATACATATGTATGTATGTGAGTTATGTATGTATGTGCATACATATATATGTTATAATGCTGTACGCGAATATAGGTATATCTATCTAGATATATGCAAATCTACATACTACATGGGTAGATATGAACTGCTATATATGAGCACACATACAGATATTCCTATAGATGTGTAGGTAATGTTTTAAAGGACATATATACACATTTTGCTTTACAAAAGATGCACAGTTTCCATTAAACAATAAGCATAGTTATTTAAATGATAATTTATAATATTGGGACTCACAAATGAGTAAGCAAACATTTTAAAGATAAAAATACTTCAGTTATCATGTGACAACCCGTTACAAATCCTTTGCAGTGAAAGTTTTTTGAGATAGATGAAAGGGAAGTCACAAGCAGTTGAATGGAAAGTCTTATGCATTTGTTCTGGGTTACTTTATCATGTGATGGATAAATTTGGTGAAAAATGCATTCTTTCCGGGATTTTCCCACTAAACAAGAAACAAACATCAAAGGCTGACTTTTAAACATTAAGGATCTGTTAGTGACTCAATGTCTCCTTGTCCTCTAACTGGCTAATTGGCAGTAAGGGAGTGGGGGAGTGGACTGGGGGGATGGCAGGATCCAGCCTGCACTTTAACAGAGCCATTAAGACCAGAGGGTGGTGAAGGCCTGAAGTGGGGCAGAAGCTGGGTGGAGGGGGAAAGAGGGGGGGCAGGAAACAGGGGACATCTATAATAATGTCAACAATAAAAAATAAACTAAAAAAGCTTGTGGCTGTTTCCAGATCTTAGCTATTGTAAATAACGGTGAAGGCCTGGAATGGGGTGGGGTCTGGATGGCGGTGAGGAAAGGGAGGGAACTAGATGGGGGATATCTATAATACTGTCACCAATCAATAAATAAGTAAATAAATACACAATTTACACTGATAAAAAAAAGCTTGTGTGAGTTTTGGTTTGGTTGGTTTGCTTGTTGCTTTTTTAAATTGAACTCGGCAAGGTGTGTAAAGTAGTTGAAATATCATTTTTAAAATTTGACTTAAAATTTTATTGGAAATAATGTCTGGGTTTATTGCAATGGTTCCACCCAGCTTCTGCCCCACCTCAGGCCTTCACCACACTCCTGTCTTAATGGACCTGTTCAAGTGCAGGCAGGATCTTGCCATTCTCCCAATCTGCTCCCTTAATCCCTTACGGCCAATTAGTCAATTAGCGAAAAACATACGTGGTAATCTGTGTATATAAAAGGCTAAGTGACTGGCCGACTGACCAACCGGCTGGTAGGTATGACACGCACTGACCACCAGGGGGCAGATGCTCAACACAGGAGCTGCTGAGTGATAGCAACTTTGCAGAGTGCCCTCTTGCACTCCGGGACCCTTTGGGGGATGTTGGACTGCCGGTTTCAGCCCGATCCCTGCAGGCCAGGCCGAGGGACCCCCACCTGCCAGAGGGACCCCACTCACTCTGCAGATGCCCTTTGAGCCCTGGTGCTGCCCTAGGTGCTGCCAGCCAGGGAGGGGCCGCGGGAGGTTGGCTCCAAGATGTGTCCAGCCCGTCTCACCCAGTCCCGCCCCACTGGCCAACTTCTAATTAATTTCCTTTCAATGTGCACGAATCTGTGCACCGGGCCTCTAGTAATTAAAATAAAATTTGGAAACCTTCCTAATTGGATTGAAATTTTTTTGTATCTATCATTTGATAACTATAATGTGACCATCATAGAAAATTAATCCAAAATAAACTCACAACACAATTGGTTAATTTAATTAACTAGTACTGAGTTAAAGACTGTGCAGTAATAATGAACACATAAACTGAGGAGAGTGAAAGTCTGAGAAGCTTGATAATGATGAATAAGTAGGAAGGGTGATATCAGTTACATTGGCCTTTGCTTTCATTGTACTCCAGTTGTCGATAGTTAATGACACATTTGAGTAGCAGAGATAAGAGACAAAGATGCTTTATAAAATACTGCTGATGAAACTCTTGTAAAAGGGCAGCTGCTCGACTTGGTTGATGCCTGTTAAAGACTAAATTAGTCTCTCTTCTTAAAAGACAGAAGCCCTGTGGAGTCATTCTTTCCCTACGCTCACCTTCCCTTTGTCTCTAGCAGGATGTGTGGTATGAATGTGAATGAACTTTTCAGACTTAGTTATGAAGTGATTCATGGAGCATCACTAAGCATTGCTGTCCTCTCTGTAGCTGAATGTCCTGGGCTCTGTGTCCCATGCCCCATCCAGCCATCCCTGCCTCTAAGGGCTCTGGGGAACAGGGCACATTCTCCCCCTGCAGCTTGCACCCTGCCTGTTCTCAGCTAAGGTTCTGCTCTAAACCCTTCCCTGTTTCCTAACCCTGGTGAGTGGGGCTGTAGTTCTAGGACCTCTACTTTCATCGTCCTGGACAAACACCTAAAGAAGGTACAGCTCCACGGCCCATCCACGCCCCCTCCTCCTGGACTGCCCATATCTTCTCCTCAGAGGCAACCTTCCAAGCAGGAGGTACCATTAGATCATACCAACCCCAGGAGAAAAATAAATCAGTCAGCAATAGGAGAAATGAACCAGCAAACTTCTCAAAGACACAGAACTTGTCTTATTCATATTCACATTTCCAGAGCTGCCCACAGTGCCTCACAGTCACGGGTATCCAATAAATATTGGTTGCACTGAACTTGAACTTCTCTCCCCTC
This sequence comes from Myotis nattereri, assembly GCF_964212035.1. Lineage (NCBI taxonomy): Eukaryota > Metazoa > Chordata > Mammalia > Chiroptera > Vespertilionidae > Myotis > Myotis nattereri. The sequence continues at coordinate 55,010,031 of NC_138089.1, forward strand.
TCCCAACTTCATCCTCAGAATCAGTGGCTTCATTGTGGGTTTCTTATGAAGCTATCATAAAATATTTTACTAATAATACCTAAAGTGAGATTTGTTCCAGATTAACAAAATTTCCAAAATTTAGATGTCTTAACTTAAAAATTGTTTTTAAAGAAGTAAGATGTAATTTGGGATATAAGGTATGACAGCAAAAAAAAAAAAATGAGTTAGACTACATATTAGTAAAAAACTGGCAGTTTCCAAGATACCCTTCAATAGTTAAATGGATAAATAAATTGTGGTATATTTATGCAGTAGAGTATGATACAGCAACAATAATGAACAGGCTACAATTACACACAAAATATGAGTGAATCTCATAAATATAATGTTTGGAGAATAAAACCAGATTGTGAGTACAGTATATAAGTTCATTTATATAAAGAACAAAACAGGCTAAATTAACCTATGCAATTAGAAGTCATAATAGTGATTGTCCTTCAGGCAGATGTTCTCAGCCAGGCATAATTTGGTGCCCAGGGAATAGCTGGCAATTTCTGGAGAGTAATTTTGTCACAAGGGTCGAGTCCAGGGTGCTGCTAAATATCCCACAATGCACGGGACTTACCTCCCTACCTGCTTTCTTCCCCCCCCCCCCCCCGCCTCCCCCCCAACACACACACACAGAGTAAAATGCAGGAGGTATTAGTCTGAGGCAAACAAGACTAGTCATCCTAGATGCAAAATAAATAATATCCAGTAGGGGGCACATGGAGATTCAGAAGAGAAGGAATTATTGACAATGAGAGGTCAGAAGAAAGGCCTTACATTAGCCTAGTTACGTATTTGGATGGTTATTAGTCTCTTCCAGGTGGCAAGTAATTGGCCTATCGCTCCACGAAGATTGTTGAATTCAAAGGTAGAACCAGTTGTAATTGGTTCTTTTTCTGGGAGAGAAGGGCACTCGTATCAAATTCATATGTTTGTTTATTTAAGGTCATTTGTCTATGTAGATACAAATGCCATCAGCTGCAATTCCCTATGATCTTGTTTGATAAGACTGGAATTGTCCACAAGTTTTTATCATGATGATCTGATGGATGTTAGGGATAATCTAAGGATAGTGTTAGAATGAGTATGTTCTGATCTAACAATTAGAATAAAAAGGAAGGAAAAGAGAAAAAGGGCCATTATGGGTGGACAATAACCGGGGGTCTGGGGGCAGGAATGGTTATAAGCAAGTAGATGAATAACAAAGCAGGGATTAGTTGGGATCTTGGTCCTGTGCTTGGGTAGCGGCTGTCCACTATCCTAAATTATCTGCGTTTTCCAAAGATCTTGGTTCAGCTATCTACTTGTGAAGAGTAGCTGCTACTAGCCGATCTCTGAGAATCCTATATTTGAGGTATTGTATTGGAGCAGCCTGACAACTGTGTGGAATTCTGAATTACTTCTTTAGTTGTGAAACATGAACCCAAGGATTAACTTCCTGGAGTTTTCACTACCGTATTTGTTGTTAACAGTACCTGATAAGCTCCTTTCCAATGAAGTTCAAGAGTAGCTGTCTTGTCCAGTAGATGAAATCTGGATTAAGATCAGGAGGCTGAGCCTGTTTAAGATGTGGGAAGGCAGCCTTAACCTGCTGATGATAGGACTGAGTACATGAGTGCCTTGCAATATTTTGCCATCTCTGCATGTAGCAGGGCAGAATATCAGAGGTGAGACCCCTAAATGCACAGGTCTTCCAGTTACCAGATGATAGGGGGATAAGTGATGTGTCCTTGAGGGAGTGGACTGTGTGGCCATAATCTTCTATTGTTTCATCTTTTCTCTGTGTGCATGATTGAATTACAGAATCATCAAAATTTATTGGAAATGTTTTGGGTGTGGCTTTTAGTGAACTAACTTCGGGGCCTCTCAGGGGTTCAATTCTCTAGCTCCCTCTGTATTCAGGGTCTACCACAAATGGCATATTGTCTCCATCTTCTTACCATCCTCCCCAAGGGACCAAGAATGATTCAGTCCTGGACCTATTGGAGCACTAACATAGTGTTTTATCAGCTACTCGCATTTATTCCAAATGATTCTCTTGCTCTCCTGGGAGACACAGTGCGTCCTTTTTTCTTCCTACAGAGCAGAAGCTTCCTCCACATTATAGTCCCTTTCTTCCATAGCACTCGCCAGCTTTTAGATTTTCTTCCCCAGCTTTAGATTTCTATCTTCCAGTGAGGTCCACTTTTCTGTCTCCTGGAGCCATGAGCCTCTTAGCTCTGTCTTAAAGGTTGTGGTGGTCACGGATTGCTGGGAGGAGAAATATCCTCAGTGAACTGTCAATATCATTGCAACCAGCATAGAGAATCTTCAGCTCTCAAAGGGACGTTAAAATTTAGGAAAATTCAGGTCACTTGATGGAACAAATATCCATGTGAATATTCATCATGTGTGAAAGCTTCTGAACATCTGTGAATCGTAGATGTTGGCAGATGAGCATTTTCTCTGGCATCTTCCGTCATTCGATATTTGTCCAGCACTTCCTTTGTGCTAGGCTCTGTCCAAGGCACTTGGAGATACCAGTGAACAAAACAAAGCTCTCTGCCCTCACGCAGATGTCATGCTAGTGGGGGAAGATAAGCAGTAAGCGCTAAGCAGAATAAGAAAGTGAATCGTGTGTTAACGGGTGGCGAGTGCTATGGAAGAAAGAAAACGCAGAGCAGGGCAGGGAGGATCAGGCGCCCAGGGAAAAGGGCAGGTTCACGTGTCTCCTTGTCTTTGATGATGCCTGATTTCAATAGCAACCTTCTTGCTAAGCCTCAGTGAATTAGACCAATGCAATTAAACCTTCCCTCGGGGTTTGAGGACTGTTATGAAGGAGATGCACACGCGCACACAGGCCTCTGGCTAAGTTTCTGAGTATTACTGCTAATTTTATTAATCCTCAGTACAGCTGCAGGCTGAGTCAGCTGCCACACATCTCAACTGGTTCCGGATTTAGAGAAGCACCGTATCTGATTTGGCTATAAAGGTTATTAACCAAATCTGGGCTTTACTGTAGGGACATGATTCTCAGTAAGAAAAAAAAATTTTTTTTTTTGAAAAAATGGTAAGAGTCACAGATCAACACCCTGTAAGTCAGTAATCACATATACTTCTGTAAAATAATATTGTTATTATCAGTGTCTCTCACGAGCATCAGGATCCTTTATTGGATACCCTCATCGGTGAATGGCAGGATTCTATTATTGCTTCTACATTGTCCTTCCAAGGTAGAATCGAATTCACTAAAGAAAGCAGCAAAGCTTTTTAAAAACCAATATTGAACAGGGAACCTAGAGCTGTATGATAAAATAGTAATTCTCCTAAAGGATATCTTGGAGAAAAATACTGTATTTACCGGAAACAATAAGTTATTTTCTCTGCATTTCTAATTCTATTTGGGCCAGAATGGTCTGTTTCGCCAACTCAAGACGCACATATGGTCACACTAGAATGAACTCTGCATGAGGGCAGAGATCTTGGTTTTGGTTGCTTTGTTTTGCTTTTTAAATTAATCACTGCCCAAGTGCAGAAAAATCCAGCATTTCCATTTTTAAGCCTCCCACTCACCTTGAGTCGTCCAGAAGGATGAGTATGTTCTTGGTCCAATGAGGTCCACCCTGTATCCTTATACGGCAAGCAGAGTGGATGTGCCCTGTGGTCCTCTACTTCCCGCTGTCTCATGGTGGGGTTGCTGGAGACTGGCTGTGTGTGGCTTTATTTGTACAAGCTTTTATGTGAATATAAGTTTTCATTTCTCTAGAATAAATAAATGCCCAGAGTGCTATTGCTAGGTTGGATAAGCAGGTCTGATTTTAGTTTTAGAAGAAAGAGCCAAATTATTTTCCAGAGTGATTTCACCATTTTCATTCCCGCCGGTAATGAGTAAGTGACATCGTTTCCATCTCCTCACCAGCATTTGGTGTTGTCACCATTTTTTACCTTAACCATTTTGATAGGTGTAGAGTGACATCTCATTATACTTCTAATTTACATTTCCCTAATGCTAAAGATGATGAGCGTCTTTCCATGTGTTCATTTGCCAGTTGTATATGCTTTTCATGAAATACCTCTTCATGCCTTTGGCCCATTTTCTGGTAGGATTGTTTGGATTTTACTGTTGAGAGTTCTTTTTTTCTAAATACGAATCCTTTGTCAGATAGGTTATTTGATAATATTTCCCCCAGTATATCGCTTGGTTTTTCATCCTCCTAATAGGTTTTTTATAGAATAATCTTTAAAAATTTTGATGAGGTCCCATTTATAAATTTTTCCTTTCATCTACTTACTTTTTCATTCAACAAATTATTATTGTTTGTCTACAATTTATAAAGATAATGTTCTAGGCACCCACAGGAATCAAAGCTGTGACCTTGCCCAAATCACTGAACTGTTCTGTATTTATTTGTCTTCCTTTTAAAATGTCTATTGAGATGGTGCCAACATCAAGGCACTTCCAGTCTAGTTGGGGATACTGGAGATATAGCCAAGTAACTAATATTACATAACAAGTGCTAAGTGCCATGGAAGAGGTAGAGATACATTTTATAAAAAGAAAATCGATTTTGGATGATAGGGAAGTAGTAGGTGGTTTCACCACTTCTATGCCAGAGAATGCCACAAAATGGTATAGAAACTTTCTTTGTAAACACATTTTTTTCCAGGTTAAAATGATAATTTTTAGATAGCTAACATTAAATCTTATTCTGTGCAAAGCAATGCCACAGACATTGTATCAATTAATAACCATCTTGCAGGTTAGTAGAGAGGACTGCACCATATATTTATTTAGGGTATCTAGGATTCAATGAAGTTAAGGAACTTGCCCAAGGTCATACACATAGGAAGTAGTAAGGTCACACCAGCCCTCTGGTCTTGTGATTAATGTTCTTTTAATTCTACCCAGAGTCCTCCTGAGACATGTCCTTTTCCTGCCAGTATAAACTCATCAATCTTCTGGATAAGAAATGGACTGCCTGATTCACATTTTAAAAGAATACACCATACATTTCTTTGGTGTACAAAAGCCAATGAGCTCTTCTTGATAAAGAATCCATTAAAACTCTTATAGTGGTCAAGACTATGCAACAAATAGAAAATCAGCTCTGCCTGTGACTCACAAGGGACAAAAGAAGGGATGGCCCTAACGGGCTTGGCTCAGTGGATAGAGCATCGGCCTGCGGACTGAAGGGTTCCAGGTTTGATTCCGGTCAAGAGCATGTACCTTGGTTGTGGGCACATTCCCAATAAGGGGGTGTGCAGGAGGCAGCTGATCAATGTTTCTCTCTCAGTGATGTTTCTAACTATTTTTCCTCTCCCTCTCTGTAAAAAAATCAGTAAAATATATTTTTTTAAAAAGAAGGGATGGATATTGCTGGAATTCAGTAAAATTTTGCTGGGTGACAGCTCAGGATGGAGTAATCAAGGAAATAGCATTTTAGGTCCTTTTCTTCCTGGCTCACTGTGACCCAAGTCATCTTCCAATGCCAAATCTTTCATGGGGAATGATTTTTAAAGCATCACTAATAGCTCTGGTGAAGAATTGAAGTTGTATTTGTTTCTGGCCTAAAGGACTACAAATAAAGAACTGGGGCTCTTTCCCATTCATAATATGTCTGGGTTTCCATCTATACTTTCTTTCTGTACTATTTATGACCTTGCCCACATCACTGAACTATTCTGAATTTGTCTTTCTTTTAAAATGTTTATAACTTAGGCAAAACGTTAGGACCTTGTAAAGAGGTGAATTGATATATTAGGTCCGTTTTACAAACTCCTGCATGATGTCAAATAACCTTTGAACCCAGCCCTCATTCTTGTCATGATGCAGACACTGCTGGGCCACACGTGGAGTGATCCTTTCACATTCTACATTCAAACTTGTACCCTGACGGCCTGGAATCGAGCTGCAGAAGCACAGGTCTTCACAATGTCTGCAGTGAATACGAGTGTTTACCTGTGGCTTCCTGTTGACCAGCAGGAGGCACCTGCAGGAAAGCATTCATGAACTGCCTGCAGACATTTGTGTAGATGTATTCCCACTGCTGAGTTCACCTCATGGTCCTTGTTCACCCACAAACAATCAGAAGACCCAAGTGCTAGACAGCTCAAGGGGTAGAGCACGACTGAAGCAAGGCAGATGAGTTTTTCTGGGCCGTTTCATATGCACGTTGGGAAAGAGGAAACTCGCCTCAGTCTTGGATCCTGACCCCTGAAGGGAAGATAAACCTGGCGTTGCCAGGTGTCCTGTGTAAATCAGCTTAACAATGATGTCTCTAGAGTAGAGGACAGCAGAGAAGAGAGGAGGACGAGGGAGAGAGAAGAGAAGGGAGAAAGCAGGTGGGAGTAGGGAGGTGGAGATTTGAGTTATACTTGGGACCTCACTTGAACCCCTGATCCACATGTGCCTGAAGTTAGACCTAGCATTTTGTGTAACAAAAGGTAAAAATAAGGACATTAGACAAATACATTTCCTCCTTTCTCGAGGAGACTACACACAATATAGTAATGGTTGCCTCCAGGGAGAGGAATTGAGAGGCTGGAGACAAGGGTGGGGACTGTGTGCCCACTCACACGTTTTAAATCTCGTACCACGCAAATGCTAATCAAGCATAGATAACTAATATTACATAAATAACATAGAAACGAAATACAAACTTTCTTCCGCTCTAACCAGTTTGTAGATGATAAAATCCCTTTGAGAGAGGAAACCAGATCTTTAGAGAAATCAACTTCTTTACCTTCCAAGTTCCCGTCTTAAAGGTGGTTTTTCGTTTGTTTCTGTTGTGGACAGATCAACAAACGGGCAAGCCATCCATTTCTGTGGCGCAAATTTACACAGAGAACAGCCTCAACCCACCGTCATGTTGAGGATCCCAGGGTTTTAGGAATCAACATGTAGCTCCACAAACGTTTTCTGATGGCGTGACTCCCGTCCTGCAGTTACAATTCTGACAGTGTGTTTGCAGAGCCCAGAGTTGCCCGAGGCAGTCCGTCTTAGGAAGATTCCAGGCCTTGTGCCTGATGGAGGCAGACGCGCCCTGAAGTCCTGGCCTGGAGCGGAACCTTCCAACTCCCAGCGGCTCTTCCAGGACCTGAGCTCCCTCCGTCCAGGGCCCGGCGCGCCCCTCATCCGCAGCAATCTTGGGGCGTCCTTCTGCCACGCGGGCTCCCTAACCGGCGGTGCGACAGCGATGGGACTTCGGGAGTTGGGGCGCGCCGCGGCCCGGGACAGCTCTCCAAACCCAGAGCGTCGCTAGCACAGTGAATTCGAGAGAATGGAAGGAGTCCGGACCGGGGATGGGTCGGCTCGGTGACTAAATAGCCAGGACAGGCTGCGGACGGAGCGAGAGTCGTCCCCGGAGAAGGGCCACGCCGCGTCTGGTGAAGCGCAGGCGGGAGGGCGCCCACACTCCGGCCCGCGAGCGGCGGCCTTGGGAGGGCCAGGCCAGCCCCGGACCGGTGACCCGTCACTCCGCGGTCAGGGGCAGGGGACGGGAAAAAACCTCACTTCAAGCGGGGAACGACCGGAGGTCTCGCTTGGGGGATCCCGGGCCAAGGCCGCGACACCGCACTGCGCCGCCAGGGAGCGCCCGGGAGGGGGCGCGGGGCCCCAGCCCCAGCCCCGCCTCCTCCCCAGGCGCCCCGCCCTCCCCGCGCGGGCAGCCCGCGCCCGGGGGAGCTCAGAGGCACCGGCCGGCTGGCAACCCCTGCCCCGGCGCTGCGTCCTCGCGCCCCGCCCCTCGCTCCCGCGCCCCGCACGCGCCCCGCCCCGCCCCCGCACGCGCTCCCGCCCCGGGCGCCTCTGATTGGCCCGCAGCTGGGCCAGCGGGTGTCAGCGGCGGCTGCGGCCAAGCGGGCCCTGGCAGCCGGCGGCACGGGCGCCTCCCTCGCAGCCGCGGCCCGGCGCTCCCGCCTCCAGGCTGCTCCCGGGTTCCCGCTGCGGCTGCGGTTCTGGCGGCCGAGCCCCGCGGCGTTGCAGCTCAGGTCCGCGCGCCGACCCACCCGCCGCGCCCCTGCCTCGCAGCTCGCAGCCTCTACTCCGCGCGCCGCGCTGCGGCGGCAGGTGCCCCAGGAACCCCGAGGCGCGGTGGCCGGAGCCTGGCCGCCGCCGATGACCCGGGTCACGGACCTGCTCCAGCCTGGCTACCCCGCGTGAGTACCGGCCCCTCCCTTGCCCTGCCCTGCCCTGCCCTGCCCTCCCCTCCCGCGGCTTTGCGCCATTGCCCCTCTTAGGTTGCGGCAACTTCGAGGGTGGGTGTGTGGCACACCGCGTGCGGGTCCGGACCCAGGGTCCCCGCCAGGCCGGTGCGCCTCTGCGGAGGGGCTTGGGCGGCGGGAGTGAACTTGCGAGGGCGTCGCTGCAGAGTGGGGACCTCGCCTCTCGCCCGCGGCCGGGGCTGGAGCTCGCCTCTGCGTCTCCCCGGCGGCTTTCTGTCCCCGCCGGCCACGTAGCTCTCGGGCTGCGGTTCGCGCACCTACTACGCTGCGGGCGCGCCGGCGGGGCGCCTTCAACCGTCGGGTAAGCGTCCGAATCAGCCCCACGCAGCTGACTCGACTCTTTCGGACTCTTAATTTCAGTAAAATGGGATAACCAGGGACTCGTTCAAGGTCACGGCTGGTGCACGGAGTAGGAATCTGACTCGATTGCCTCTGGTCGGGTCCCCGGACTGTCTGGAGAGGGGCGCGCTGTTGCAGGGAAGGTGTGTGTGTGTGTGTGGGGGGGGGTCACCTCAGCTTCACCCCAGTCTCTTCCTCATACTCCCCCAACTCCGCCTTATTTGGAGAGGTCAGGAGCGGATCCCCAGGAACCCCGCGGGGGACCTTGGGGATGGGAACCCCTGGACCTGCGGTATCTGCAGCATCGTCTCCATTACCAGCCAATTTGCTAACGTCTCGGCAGGATTAGGAGAATTTGCTAGGTGCCTGCTCCATCTCCTGCCAGATGAGCCCTGTGCCCTGGGGATACGGTATCCAAGGGACTCGAACCGCACAAGCCAGTTTGGGCCCAGTGACTTCCTAAGAAAAGCTCCTGGCTCCCATCAGCTTTCAGGAAATGCCTTGAGTTTCGGTTCATTTCTGCTCCCTCTCCCCACCCTGATCTGGATGCTTCACCTTTCACAGGGGAGGGTGGCGTGCGGCCTCAGGATGGGCCAGTGGTGTCAGGTGCGGGTCTTTTACTCCAGATCCTTGAGGCAGCTCCTGTGGGGCTGGGGGTGGTTCTCAGAACTGGGCAGGGGAGAGGGTTGCCCCTCCTCTTTGGAGGTTATCAGCCCGTTTCTCCAACTCAGTCTGCCTTGCCCCAACTCAGTGAGCGATGAGATGATTACTTAGTTTTGTGAAGTCTGACAAACATCCTTGAGCCTCAACTTTTAAATCTGTAAAATGGAACAATTCCTGCCTTTTAGTCTCCCCAAGGCAGTTGGGGGTCAGGGAACACGATTAGATGTAAAAGTGGAAGGAAGATGGTTCAGGAGGAACTGAACTATGGGTGGAAGTGGAGGCAATTTAAAGGCATTTTTACAGCAGATTTACAGATCTTAAAAGTCCTTCTCTCCAGGGAAATTCGGTTTGGTAAGACTTTGGAAATAGGACTTTCCAACTTCCGGTTACTCCTTTCCTGGCCATGGAAGTTTAAACTAACAGTGGCCTAGACTGTGCGGGGTCTCCTTTCTCCCTGCCCAGAGGGACCGAGGAGCGTTCATCTGTGGCCTTGGCCTTTCGTGCACTTGATTCACAGACTGAAATACCTCATGGAGAACGGAGCATTTCCCCCCGCCCACTCCGGTTTAGCCTTCCTGGTTATTATTGTGTTTACTCAGACTTCAGTCACAAAGGCCAGTTACGGACAGAAGACTGGCCAGACCTGGGTGCATTCGTTTTAACATTAGGTCAATGGAGTGTCACAAACTGAGCACACCTGTGGGACCAGCGACCAGATTAAGAGCTAGAATGTTCCCAGTCTTCCCGTTACCCCTACAGGCACTATCACCCAAGGGTAACCACCACCCCGCTTAGTTTTGTCAGGCGAGTTTTATGTTCATGACTATTATTTTTATTTTATCAGAGTTTCAAAGCAAAAATGAAACTGCTAGATGATTTTCTACCTCCTTTTTTAAATGTGTACAAACCAAAGGTAGTTATACCTAAGTCAGTTCAGACTCTGAAATGCGTGTCCGGCAACACCCAGGTCATTGGTTCTTGGGTGGTGCAACCAGCTGGGTCCTGGATATCACAGCGCCAACGTTGATAAATGGAGGCTGGTTTATTCATAGAGTGCATTTGAAAAATGAAGATCTGAAAGCGTGTGATAATAAAAGATGAATGAATAAAATATGTGAATGAGTTCTCACTTGAAACATAAAAATGGAAATGATTTGAGTTCCTCAAGGTTGGAAATGGGTGAAAATCGCAGAATTTCAAGGCTGTGGCTTGAGAGCTGTTTGTGCTGTTGCCACATGGTGGCGCCACCTTGGCAGGAGAACTGAAATGCCCACCATCCTTTCCCAAGCCCTCTGAGCGCAATCTCCAAAAGTGATTTCCAAACACTGTCCTGTTCCCAGTGCCTGGCAGGCCGGCCTCCCCTCTGGTGCCTGCTGAGTTCATGGACAGGACGCTACCCCAGCGTCAGGAGGGTGGCCTGTGGGTTGGGGCCGCTGGAGCCGAGGCACTATTGCCTTCTCTGTAGTCATGCGGAGCTGCAGTATGTCCTTGGAACTTTAAGGAGGGTCCGCTGAGAAGTTGACTGAGGTGTAGTTATGGTGCTTTTGCTGTCATTTCACCCCAGAGTCCCCCACAGGCATGGGAGAAGGCGCTCTCTTTCCTGGAGCTGGCTGCTCTTTTCACAGAGCACTGTCCACGGTGAACTTGCAGAATAAATAGGCCTGGGTTGCAGCCAAACTGCTGCTGGGAGAAATGCCCTGTGGCGTCCTCAGCATGGGGGCCACGTTGCCAGGGGAACCCTCAGGGGGTGAGGATGCTGTACCAGGCTGTGGAAACCCAAGAGAACCCAGCCAGTGCCCTTCTCCTGTGCATCGCTTTCCATTTTCCTGTCAGTGTGGCTCAGGTGCTGTTTAGATCAGCGGTTCTCAACCTATGGGTCGCGACCCTTTGGGGGTCGAATGACCCTTTCACAGGGGTCGCCTAAGACCATCGGAAAACACATAGATAATTACATATTGTTTTTGTGATTCATCACTATGCTTTAATTATGTTCAGTTTGTAACAATGAAATTGGGGGTCACCACAACATGAGGAACTGTATTGAAGGGTCGCGGCATCAGGAAGGTTGAGAACCGCTGGTTTAGGTGATTGTATTCATGTCATGGCGGCCATGCCTCTGTTTGCTTAGTGTTGGGTATTTGCCATATGCTAGACACTGTGTAAATATTAATTAAGTCTTCACAGTAGGAGGAAGGTGGATTTCCCATTTTATAGATGAAGTAACTGGGCCTTGAAAATAAAGTACTCTTGCCTGGTCGCTGTGGCTCAGTGGTTGAGCATCAGCCTATGAACCAGGAGGTTATGGTTCGGTTCCCGGTCAGGACACATGGCCAGGTTGTGGGCTGGGGATCGAGAAGGCAGCCGATCAATGATTCTCTCTCATCATTGTTGTTTCTCTCTCTCTCTCTCTCTCTCTCTCCCCCTCCCTCCCTCCCTCCCTCCCTCCCTCCCTCCCTCTCCCTTCCTCTCTGAAATCAATAAAAATATATTTTAAAAAAGAAAGAAAAGAAAGCATTCTTTCTAAGTGTATACTCTATGGGACCTAGAGCGAGGATTGAGGCTGTTCTCTCAGAATTGAGGCAATTCTCCCTAGCTGAATTGTAGGGTGAAAAGGGAGTCTTGCATATTTCTTTAGCCCTCCCTGGCACCTAGCACAGTACTTTACATCTAGTAGCTTCTTAGACTAAGTATGAGGTTGCCACACAGAGAAAATTCTCCGCTGAGCAAGAGGGAAATTCAGACACTGAAGGCTGGGAATTCGGGGTTGAGTCCACACAGCCTATAACATTGGGACTGTGTGTGTGCCCGTCACGTGTAGTTTTCTTTCATGGTTAAAGTTTTAGGTACATAGAGGCCTGTCATTTATTTTTGTGATTTGCCTTTTTTCACTCAGTATTGTTTTTGACATGTGTTGAGTACGTATGTTGATAATTGTAGATGTAATATTTCTTGGATATCCCAGAGATGAAATAATCCCCACTGACGGACAAAACGATGTTTTTACCTTTTGCTATTATAAACAGAATTGCAGGGGTATCCTTGATAAGATCTTGTAGAAACACACATGAGGATGTCTAGGGTGTATGCCTTCAGAAGCTGAATATCTGGGCAGTAGGATACTCTTGCATCAACATCTGTCTGTTATTTCAACCCTGCTAGGTTTTGCAAATTGCCCTCTTGAGTTGTGTGCCATTTACCACTCCCACTAGCTCTCTGTTGGAGTTCCTTGGATCCTCATATCCTTGAGTGTGCCTGGCATTAACCAGATGGCCTAATTTTGGTTAATTTGTTAATCAGAAATGTATTTCACTGCTCTTTTACTTTCCATTTCCCTGAGAGTTCTTAAAATGTACATATCTCGGTTTTCAAGTTTTGTTTTCTATGCATTGCTATTTTATGCTCGGTAATACTTTTAGATCTTTAAACTCATCTGAAATTTATATTTCTGTATAGTGTGAGGCAGGGATCTAATTGTTTTTCATATTGAAAACTATCCCATTATTATTTAATGAATAGTTAACTATTTCTTATGTTGTTGTTGCTGTTTCTGTCACATATCATTTCTGTTATATTTTTGGATTTGTTTCTTCACTCTGTTCTTTTTGTGACTCCTGAACTAATACCATTTTCATTTAATTATTAAAGCGTTGGCATAAATCTTCCCCTTTTAACCTTTTTCTTCAAAATTGTCTTGGCTGTTCTTGACCATTTAGACTTTGACATTAATTTTAGGATCTAGCCTAAATATCCCTTCCCATGAAAAATACTGTTACCAAAATTTGATAAAATATCAAGTAAAATTATTTTCTTTTTCTTCAAATATAGTGCTAATCAAACATTTTCACTTCCAATTCTTTACTGTGAATTTGTTCTCCATTTTACATGGATTTACTTTAAGTGATTCTTCTCTGGTACCAGATATCCTTGAATAATAAGGACCACATGAATATAATTTTTTAAAGCACAATTAAGATCGTTTTTATTAAAAAACATAATAGTATTAATGTCAGTAATTATTCTTTGTCATTATTTTTATCTTCCTAATAATGCATTTCGTTTACCATAATTTAGTCAACAAAATCATTGTTTAAAAAAAATTTTTTTTATTGATTTCAGAGAGGAAAGAAGAGGGAGAGAGAGAGAAACATCAATAATGAGAGAGAATCATTGATTGGCTGCCTCCTGCATGCCCAGCACTGGGGATGGAGCCCACACATGTGGCCTGACTGGGAATGGAACTGTGAACTCCTGGTTCATGGGTCAACACTCAACCCCTGAGCCACATCAGCTGGAAAACAAAATCATTCTTTTATAACATTAAGCGGTTCTTCTTTATTGTAACTCCATCTTTATACTCATCTTTATTTTCTTAGGATGAATTAGTTTGTCAAAATTTGTTTACTTTTTAAAAATCTTTGATCCATCTTGCAGAATAATCTTCCCAGAGAGTTTATACATTTACTTTGCTGTTGGTAGTGTCTGGATGTGCCAGATCCCCATGCCTGCCAACAATAAGTATAATCCAGCAACATTGCCAATTTCACAGGCCAAGGAAAAAACCCAGAATCTTGTTTTTCACTTTGCTTTTTTCCCTCTAGTGAGACAGAACATAGCTTCGTGCTTACTGTGGACTTCAGTATAGAGTTTTCCAATATAGAGTTTTCCTTGAGGGTTGTTTCTTTCACCTTCTGTACATCATCACTTGGTGGTTTTGAGAGAACTATCAGGTTGTTTTACACAGATTACGTTCAGATGTTAACTGTTAAATATCATCCCATCATATGAAAATACCGTATTTTATTCATCTGTTCCTCCATGATGGACATTTGATGGCTTCTCTATTTTTTTTTTTTTTTTTTTTTAGCTCTTATATTGATGTGTGCAGCAAACACCTTTGAACTACATTTAGGCACATGGAAAAGAAATTCTTGAGGACATATGCCCAGAAGTGGAATTGCAGGGTCATAGTTTATGTTGTTTTACCTGCACCCTTGTTTAAAGCCTCTTAGAAATTCGCCAGTCGGTTTTCCAGCTCCTCCATCCAGGGAATGTCAGGTGCCTCTCCCAGGACTGTGGATCTTGCCGCCTGGTGCCTGAGGGCCAGAGATGCCCCACCGGCCCATTGCGGTCCCAGCCCTGAATCCTTCCTTCCCCCGAATCCAGGCTCTCAGGTGCCTGCTGCTTGCTCTTCCCACTCCCACCAGCTTCACTTTCTGCCTCAGTTACCCTGCCCTCAGACTGCTGCTGCTGGTGGATGGCGACGTCATGTTGACTTTTTCCCTTCTCTTCTGTACATAATCCAAAAGCAACGAGGAGAATGAGAAACAAAACACCAAACACACTTTTTTTGGGGGGGTAAGAAAACATTTATTGGGTAAATTACAGAGGTATAAAAAGGAATTCCTAGAAGAAAGGGATTTAGGAAACAAGTTATGGAGGTAAAGGAGTTGGGGAAGCTAATGGTAACGTGCCCCGGGGGAAGCACATAGGGAAAGGGAAAGGGAAAGGCAGGGCATGACCCCGGGAAGGAGAGCACGCTGGGTCCTCCCTCCAAAGGGTTTTAAGGGCTGAGATTTAAGGGGAGGCCCCAGGGAAAGATCTTAATAGCATATTCAGCAGCTTTCCAATGTGTCCATTCAGGGTCGTGGTCTCCACTGATGGATTGGCCGGCACCAGGGCACAGGGGCATTATTCCATGCAGCTGGTCCTGAGGTCAGCCATGGCTGGTTTTGCTGCTTTTCTGGGCCTGGAGCTGGAATATACCTGCGGCCTAGATGTTATCTCTAGGGAGGAAAGGTCAAGGGGTCCAAACCGCATGCCCAGCCATACACTAGGGGAGGAAAAGTCACCCTGGGGTGAGTCCCACCCTGCCTTGATTGCCTATGGCTAGGCACCTGGGGCTTTCTGCCCTGGTGACTTCTGTACCTGCCCATTACTCTTGCTATGCTCGTGGCTGTCTTCAGCGTCCCCCCTCAATGATTTTGGCTCTGAAACATTTCAGAGAAAAGGGGCGCGCAGGGTCTCTTCTGCAGCTGCGTCCTGCTGAAAGGTGGCACTGCTTTTCTTCAGAGCCAAGAGGATCTTACTCTCTGTCAGAGGGACATGAGTCCTGGGCACGGAAGGAGGTGGCGATGGTGTCCTGAGGTGGTATTCCCTGACTACGAGTAGGGCTTGTAACCTGGTGGAGACAAACTGTGTTATAATCTTAGTTATTATTGGGGAGTAGTAGAAAAAATGCCTGGGCATAAGGGATTTCTGACCGTTTACAATCGGTCACTTGCAGAAAAGACCCAATTGAAGGATGGTATTGTGAATAATGCTCCTGTTTAGAGGCCATGACTCCCTATCAAAGAACTTATATTGTGGCAGACTGAATTGCAATAGAATTAGTCTTTTGTTTTAATGTCTGCAGGTCAAATGGCACCAAGTTAGCCAAGATACAGTCCAAGGGATTTCCATCAGTTACAGTTTGTTGATTCCCCATCTGGAAGGAAGAAAAGGGTCGGCAAACTGCGGCTCGGCAAACCGTGGCTCGCGAGCCACATGCGGCTCTTTGGCCCCTTCAGTGTGGCTTTTCTGTGCACGGGCCACGAAGTTTCAATCGCACTGTATGTGCGCGCCCGCATGTGGTATTTTGTGGAAGAGCCACACTGAAGGGGCCAAAGAGCCGCATGTGGCTCACGAGCTGCGGTTTGCCGACCACGGGGTTAGGAATTAGAGAGCCCAGCATCCTAGGGTCAATTCCGGAGCCTGGGGTCCCAGCGCTCAAGGACTAGCATCTGACTTCTCAGCCATCTAGCGGGGATAAGACGGGAGGGTACAGTGTGGTCTGACCATAATCTCAGAGGAGGGGGAGTGAAACCTTACTGGGTGATGGGTGCCTCCACAGACCTGGTTGAGGTGGGATATGCCTGGGAATCTGGGAGCAGGCAAGTCGCTTGACCAGGACAAAGGAGCAGGAAAGAAAAATAGAGATAATGTGTCCAGGAGTAAAGGGGTTGTATAGATAGAAGGGTTTTGCAAAAGCCAGAACAACAAGAATTATGACAGATGGTCTATTGGAAGGAAAAGAACATTTTAATTCTCGTAATTTTAAGTAAAAGGACGAGAGAAAAATGAAAAACATTACTTTGGAGATTTGTAACAAAATATTTAAGAACATTAGATTATAGTCTATTGAAACAACACCTCCCCCATCACCCTCATTGTTATTAAGAGCCAAATTAAGACCAATTTATTTACTGCATTAAGTCTAGTTTCAATCTGATGTTTTGCATGAACGCAATAAGAATAGCAACTAATTGTATGGGCTCTTTTAAAATCTGCTTTGCTGCCAGGCCGGCATAGCTCAGTGGTTGAGCATTGACCTATAAACCAGGAAGTCACAGTTCAATACCTTAAGAGTTCTGTAATCTTATCTGTAGAATTCTGTGGCACACCTTTAACTATCCTGGAAGTAGCTAACGTTAATTAAAGTATGTGTTTCTGCACCTCCCGCTGATTGGAGATGTATTGCTGAGCTTGCCATGGATGAGGCTACTGTGAAAAATCATTAAACCATTTCCCTCCTGCCATGGTACTGAATTGGAGATTTCTTTTTTTATTGCCTAGCACAACTTCACTCTCTTCTTTTTTATCTACTCAGTAAGATATTATCTAGGATCAGATCTCTAAAATGTTGTTGCTTATATATCTTTGAATATAGCCACAGTTTGAAAGGCCTACCTGGGCACAGTATCTTATTGTAAGCTCTTCTATTTGAAATGATTTTCCTTTTGAGAATGTATACTCCAGTCTAGTTCAAAAATTTATTTCAACTTTCACTATATTGAGGTTTCATAAGAAAGAAAGAAAGAAAGAAAGAAAGAAAGAAAGGAAAAAAGAAAGAAAGAAGAAAGAAAGACCTATTTATTGCATTTGGACCTTGAGTCATTGAAGAAACCACAGCATGAAAAAGGGTCAGATCAGAGAGATGTTTTGAAAATCATCTGGTCCAGCGGTAGAAAACTGATCATCTCATCAGGTGACACTGGTGAGACTAGTGGACTCCATGAACATGAGTCCCTGGCAAAACTTTTTTTGCTATGAAATTAGTGCCTTGGTCAGTCACAACACAGTAAGGGAGACCATGACAGGGAATCAACTATTCTGTAAGTGATGGAAAAAGGTGCAGGCAGGAGCTTACAGGCACCAGGCAAATCTACATGTGTCTATTCCAGGGAGGAATCATCACCCCCTCCATGACAAAAGGGTCTAGTATAATCACTCTGCCACCAGGTGCTGCACTGGTTTCCTCCCCCACATCCACTAGGCACCTGCTTTCAAGCGGAAATGGCATAGAAGTCAGGCTCACGCAGCACGGGCAGATGACGCACACTGCTCTGTCTCCTGTGTCTGTTGCTTTGTCTCCTCCCCACCAGTCCACACCTCTGCCTCATAGGAAGTTCCTGATGATCAAACAATGTAAGAGGGAAAAAAATCACAGTCCTGATTTGTGGATGATTCTCTGAGATATCATTAATGCCAACCAGAAGTGGACAACTGTAGCATTACAGCCTCATTCAGGGCTGGCTGAAGGATAGTAGTGAGGGGTAATCCTTCTGGTAGGCAGGATTCAAGCAGTATATTGAGTTCCGTGTTGTCTGGACTGAGAGAAGTCTGGAGGAGTGGACCTTCATCCATTCATGGGCAGTAGCTGAAAGTACGGCAGGGTGGGAAAGAACAGGATGGGAGGTCAGTGACGAGGAGGTCTGGGAAAGCGGATTGCGGATGAGGGATCGCTCAGAGGAGCACGGCTGATGTGTGAATATCTGTGTGGACGTTCTCCATAATCAGGTAAACACGATGGCACCTGGAGTGGGGGTGGTGGGTCAGGCAGCCTGTTCCCCGGTTCTTATTCACTGACCTCTTGACCAGAATGGCCATGGCAGCAGGGCCCAACCACATGGTTGCACATGGGTCCACCCTCACAGACTTCCTCTCTGCAGGCCTACTCTATTACCATGGGGCGGGGGGTGCCTATCTTCCCAATAGCAGAGACAGGGAGCAGGCAAAGAGGGCAGGAGTTTGTGGCCTCGCTCTCTTCTTGGAGTAGGATGGCAAGTGGTGTGAGTGTGTGCCTCAGTGCAGGGTAGAACACTCAACAGAAGGGACAGGGGGCCTCGGGACATGGCGGGGAGGAAGCTGCAGTCTTGTCTAGGAAACCCTGTGTAGCCGCATCCACTGTGGCCCAGGAATGACTGGGGCACTGGTTGGGGGAGCTGTCTATCAAGTTGGGCCCCACAGCCCGTGCATGGAAGGCAGGGAGCTGGGGATCCCCATGTGTCCTGATGAGAGAATGTTGGACAGCTGGGTGGACAGCTGGAGCTGCTGAAGCCTGGGGTCCAGGAGGGGAGGCCGACGAGAACAAGGGCCGTGGTGATGAGAGTTCTCAGTGGGATCACGGTCAACAGCCGGGTGTGCCATTCCTGACAAACGATAAAGAAAGAGGATAGATATGGTCCAGGCACCAGACCAGCCCCTGGTGGCAGAGCCCAGCCTAGAAGGGCTCCGTGTATACTGGTCACGCTTGCATTCTTTGCCGAGAGAGCAGTAAAGCCTGCCTGAGGTGCCAGATGCCATCTTGGGAAGGAGGAGGGAGAGGGAAGGAGCGGCCCCGTTGGAGAGTTGAACTTTGAACTTTCTGACCATTTTCCAGGAGGAAGGGGTTTTAATCAGAGAGTAAATAGGCAGGGTTGGTCCCTTTTCTCTGCTTTCTTTTCTTCTTAGAACTCTCACATGAACCATGTAGTGGCTCCCACTCACCTGCCTCTGTCCTTGCTCACCTCGCCATCTTCCCCACCACTACCCGAGTGACCCCAGGAAAGCACAGATGCTGGGCCTCCGTTGCTCACTTGTGTAGGACCCTGCAGTGGCTCCCAGGGCCCTCCGCTGAAGTCCAAGTTCTGGAACTCGGCTTCCTAACCTCCCTCCACAACCCGGCAGCAGATGTACAGTGATAAGTACATCTCTGAGGGATGCCTCTGTCTTCCGTCTTCCCTCAGCCTGGACACCTGGCCGATCTCGCCCCTCGTTAGGGCCCTGGCCCTGGCCCGGGCATCACCACTCCTGGGAAGCTCCCCATCTCTCCTCGGCGCAGTGGCTCACCGCGCATTCCTCAGGTCGCCCTCGCCACACTGCCTGACTGTCCTTTATTGCAAGCTGTCCCAGCCTCTACTCAGTGAAGGTATGCAGGACTAGGAGAGGTTTGTGGACTAAAACCCAGGCTCTGCAGCTGTTATTTGCTTACGCTGTCATTGTGGTGTTTACATATGAATTGATACTTCTCAGTGAGGACCTGATAATGATTTGCTCTTTTTGGAAGGTAAATATTCACCCTTTTCACCTACTCTTAGTTTTCTTAGTTCCTTTCTTTTGAGGACAAATGCAACATAAATGTTAGCCTACCGTGTTTGATCACAAATTCAGAATTGATGAAGTCTGAATTAGTGAGTTTTAATGTATATTTTTTTCATAGTCTTATGAGCTCCACTGTAATTATGTGGTCTAGTTTCAAATACAGCCCGCTGCCAACTCTTATCTTGATGCACTTTTATTACAGACAGGAGAAATGTACCAGACTTTTATACAGCGAAGGGAGCAAAAAGCATCATTATCCAGGTGAAACTGAAGAGCACCTTCTCAGTAGGCTGAAGAATTATTTTTATCGGGTGTTCATTAGGCTGTCCTCTGTGCTGGAGAGCAACATGAAATTACCCAAAGGATGGGAAGCTGACAGGGAGCCATCACAGGGTTTCCACTGTATTCAGAGCCTCAGAAACCGAATGTAGACGTAGGGGATTGAAGGCATGGTTCCAATTCAGGATGGCAGAGACATGTACTGAGCTCTAGTACACATCCTGGGCTTTTGTTTCTTATAAGGACCGTCATTGCAGAGAAAGCCAGAAAACGTAATCAGGGTTTATAAAGCAGGTCATTTATTTGCCAATAATGTGTAATGTGTGTATATGTCTGTATTCATTAGAGTTCTCCAGAAAAACAGGACCAATAGGATGTGTGTGGTGTATACATATCTGTGTATAAAATAAAGGTATTATAAGGAATTGACTTACATGATTATGTAGGCTGACAGATCCCAAGACCTGCAGCTGGAGAACCAGGAAGAGCTGATGTTTCCGTTTGAGTCCAGAGACGGGGGATAGTCCTTGTCCAATTAGAACACATTAGACAGAAAGAATTCTCTCTTATTTGGGGGAGGGTCAGCCTTTTTGTTGTCTTCAGGCCTTCAACTGGTTGGATGAGGCCCACCCCCATTAAGGAGAGCAATCTGCTTTATTCAGTCTACCAATTCATATAGTCATCTCATCCAGACACACACAGAATAATGTTTGGCCAAATATCTGGGCACCCGTTGGCACAGTCAGGTTGATACATCACGTTAACCATCACAGTGTCTGTGAGTGATTGCGCAGTCCAGAGTCTCTGTAGTGATCGCAGTTCCTCATGCTCCGTGCACAGTGACAGTAGTGAAGGCCTTCTGTGAATTCCTAGGCAAGCCTGGGTGTGTTGGGGGTGAAGAGAAAGTCTGACATGCTTCGTAGCTTTCTGTTTAGACCATAGCTTCTTAACCTTTGCACTATTGACATTTTGGGTCAGGTAATTCTTTGTTGTGCATCACAGGACCTTTAGCAGCAACCCCTGACCTCTACCCACTAGATGCCAGTAGCATGTACCTAGTTGTGACAACTATAAACTTTTCCAGACATCGCTGCATGTCCCCCCTGGGAGGCAATATAGCCCTTGGTTGAGAACCAGTCTCTGGGCCATCCCCTAACTCCCTTTACTACTTTGTGCTTAGGGTGTGTTTGGGTGCCATCTACTACCATTTGAAATCATCTCCCAAGACCTGCTGCCACCAGACCCTGCCAGCAGAGACCACCTGAGCATCTCCTCCACCGTTACCATCCTTCTGAGGAAGTTTACACCATGGTCTAGTTAATAGGTAGGAAATGCAATCAAATCTTATATGGAAGGAGATAATAAGATCTCTCAGCCAATTTTCAACTTCCAGAACTGTTCTCATTTACCAGAAATAAAATCATAATGTGACTCCTGTTTAATGGGGGAGGAAGTTTGGCCTAAAGTTGCACGAGCTTGTAGCCTCCATTATGTATCTTCAAGTTACCTGATTCTTTCTTATGCCAATTCAGATATTCTGTTGAGTCTTTCTAGTGATTTTTCATTTTAGTTATTGCACTTTTAAACTCTAGTATTTCTACTTGGTTCTTTTTTTATAATTTCTGTTTCATTATTGATATTCCTTAATAAAACCATTCTTGTACTTTCCCTTAATTCTTTAGACATGGTTTTCCTTTAGTATTTTGACCATATTTATAAATAGCCAATTTAAAGTCTTTGTTCAGTAAGTCTACTACATGGCCTTTCTCAGGGACAGTTTCTATTGACCACTTTTATTCCCAGGTGTGAGTCATTTTTTCAGTTTCTTTACATATCATAGTGGGTTTTTCTTTTTTTTTTAATGAAAACGACATTTCAAATAATATAACGTGATAACTCTGAAAGTCAGATCTCACCTTCTCCTGGGTTGTTTCTGTTTATTTATTGACTTTTCTGGATTCATTATGTAAGTTCATTTTTCTTTGTCATGTGTGGCCACTGAAGTTCTGATTGGTTAGCTTAGTGGTCAGCTGATTGGACATAGATTTCTTTAATCCCCCGAATAAGTAAGTCTCCCAGCTTTTGCCAAAGGGACTCTGTGTTTGTGTTGGAGTATGTTTGCAATGCTCTGGCAGTCAATTTACACATCTGTCTTAGCCTTTCCTTCTTGTTTGCTCAGTGCCTGGAGGTTCATCTACACACAAGAGATTAGAGCAGCCGTGGGCAAACTACGGCCCGCAGGCCAGATCCGGCCAGTTTGAAATGAATAAAACTAAAAAAAAAAAAAAAAGACCGTACCCTTTTATGTAATGATGTTTACTTTGAATTTATATTAGTTCACACAAACACTCCATCCATGCTTTTGTTCCAGCCCTCCGGTCCAGTTTAAGAACCCATTGTGGCCCTCGAGTCAAAAAGTTTGCCCACCCCTGGATTAGAGTCTTTTTAGCTCTTTCCTGAGCATACCAGTATGCACAGCTCTGTCTAGGCACACAGCCCTGTACATGCATGTGGCCTTGTAGGTTCCCAAGAATATATTGGAGCTTTTAAAAGCTTCCTATGGACATCTTATTCCCTAGGATTTCCTTTGAAATCTTTTGATCAACATCTTATTATCTCCATCTAGTAATTCTTTCTGTTGCCTTTTCTGGGCCCCATTCTGTTCTTTGCACTCCCAACTTGTTGAGCCCTGTGCACTTCCCAGATTGACATGGCTCATGGCTCACTCTCTATTTGAGATCATTTATTGACTTGCAAGTCTCCCTTACTAAATTATGATGCTCATGGAGAACAGTGGTCAATATTTTTTTCCTTTTATAGATGATGATGTGTAGTACACTTCCAGATGTTTGTAGAACAAATGAATATTTATGGACTCTGTAACATAAGGAAAATTCCTCGTTTATATGATGTGTAGCATTTACTATGTTGCATTTAAGGTTCTCATTTGGCACTTAGGATAGTAATTCTTTTTGGATGAACCTTTCTTTGCAACTTCCACCTATCAGGCTTGCATTTGATGTGCAGGAGTTATTTATATTCTTGACATGCGCTGAGTATCCTCTAGTCTTGATGCTGGTTTGACAAAGCTGCTGGCTCTGAGTTCAGTGGAGCTGACCTTTTCAAACCAAGCCATATCTGTTACTAAAAAGCTTGAAAATCATTTACTGGGAAGTAAAGACTTGTTTATTGGGACATTAAACAAATCTGCTTCACATTCCTTAGTGTAAGCCCACCAAGTGGATATGATATGAAACTGACCTTTGTTTTTAGAAGTAAAGATGATATTTATATAATCTAAGATGTGGGTTAGAATCAGCGGCCACCAACCATTCAGACCTCGCGGACCACTGATTGGCGAACGCTGGGTTAGATAATGTGTGAGCCTTTTAGGTAGATTGGAATGAATGATGATGCTGGGGGCTAGCAGCATGGGATGTGCCAAAGCAGAGGGGTGGGCAATAGAAAATGGGGGCACCTAGACTGGTCAGGGAAGCCTTTCTAGAGTAGAGATGGACCCTGATTTGGGGAAACTGTGTAAGTGACATGACTAGCAGGGAGACCTAAAGCATACAGTTCTTGGGGGGACTGCAGGTGATTTTGCATAGCTGGGTATCGCCACGCCCAGGGGGCACTGCTGGAGAGCTAACCCCTATCACTCAGATAGGAAGGGCTTAGGATCTCAAGCCCTTTTCCTGTTCCCAGAAATCCTCTTTAGCAAAGTTCAGTTCTTCCTGCTACCTTTACTTTGTCCTGAAAGAGGGAGGAAGGGGACACCTGGCAAAGACTGAATAACGTGCAGGGATATGGATGCCAGGAAGGGTTGGGTCAGGTTGCATCAGGCATCATAATTCCTTTCTAAGTTAATAGCTGACATGGCACAGAATTCTCAAATGACGCGGATAAGACTGATGTTTTCATTTAGCCCGAGCTAAGCCCGAGTTTCACAAGAGATGTTTCCTCCTGGCTGTAGGACTGCTGTAAGGTTGGTTAAGCTTTTTGTTATAGTTCTTAATATCCATTTTTAGAAATACGAATTTAAAAGGGAATTCTAACCAGTATTCATGTCTTTTTTCTAAATCCTATAAATGAAGGAAGACAAAAGAAACTAAAACATAAACTCGAATGCAAATTCTAAGTAGTTGAAAACCAGTGTTTTTCATCTGCCTTATTCCTAGTTAAAATGCATATTTTCCACTGAAAATTCCAAATTCCAGCTTTTATTTATAAGCTTATTTTCCACAGAAACCAGGATGAGCTCCTTGAGCAATAGGGGAATGTGATAACAGGCGTTTCTGTGGGTCTTAGCAGAAGCTGATACGGTAATTGGGTGATATACTGACGGATAGGTCTTTTAGTGTGAAATGAACAATGTCATGTCTTTGGGTTTTTGATCTTGATTCCTGCCAAAGAAATGATAACGCTGATATTCTAGCTGAGGATTTTATTCTCTCCAGCCTCCTTTCTTGTGTAGGTGGGCTGTCAGACCTGCTGGAGATTTACTGGGATTTAAGGACATGCCCTGGGGACCTCCAAGTGCTCTGTAGCTACCAACTGCGCTGGAAGCCAGTGAGAGTTCATCTAATCCAAGAAACCGATAACTTTGGGGAAGGCAGAATGTACGCTGAGAAGCCCCATGGAGGGAAATTCTAGGGCGTATGCTTGAATATGTGCCCATTATGTTAGATCCTGTGGGTTAGCCAAAGGCTTCAAGTGTATAAAACTGTTTGCAAGTTGGAATGTCAGTCACTTTATTTTTTTTTTTAAATGTGGGTTTGTGATTCAAGTTCAAATTTGAAAACAGCATGGACTTTGGACTGTTCTTTAAAAAGTGTTTCATACACATGGGGGGAAAGATTTGGTCAGTGCGATTGCTTCTTATAGTGACCCTCTGAGCAGCAGGGTAGGATGGTGAACAGGTTAGGAACATAGATTCGGGAGTCAAGGACCATTTGTTAGTGAGTTAAAGAAACGGAAGTGATAAAAAGAGCGAAAAGTAAAGTGGAAAATTTATGGCAGAGATAAAAGGGTATTTGGTGGCATTCTCAGGCAGTGTTGCAGCAGGCCACCAAGATCAGCAAGCTGAATGTTAATAGCAATCCCGGGAGAGTGACTCTGACATTTATTATTGGTCCAATCAGCTGTGCCCAGTGGTGTAACCACATCTGCTCTGGGCCATTCCTGTGAAACACCCTTGAAGGTGAAGGGATAAAGGTTAGTGAGCATCCCTTGCTCCAAAGAAAAGTCACAGTGAAAGCATATTTCATATGTGTGTGTGTTTTCTTCCCAGGCCAAGTGCCTTCCTCCCCCCGCCCCCCAACCCCATACCAAGTGCCTTAAGTAGGAGAGTCCCAGTATTCAGATTCCTTTGTAGGAAGAAGACATTTCTCTTCAGATCTAGCCATGGCCAAAGAGGGAAGCCTCAGAAGTATTTATCCTTTATCACTTTTAGGACTTCGGATGTTCCAAGTTAATCATTTTACTCTTTTCTCTACATTAGGTGCATCATCATCACCATCACCATCACTATCATCAACACACACACACACACACACACACACACACACACACGATCTGTAAATATCCCATTCAGTCTTTTGTCCTTGATCTTTCTGTTCTAGGTACCTTTCCAGAAAGTCTCTTGTGTAGACATTGACCTTTCATGATGAACCTTCATATATGGATTTAATATTCTTGGAATACCGGCTTTTGTTCATTTGCAAGGTTTGTGTTAACCAGTATCCTGAAAAAGTGTCCATATCCTCCCTCATGTTAGTTATTCTAGTCAGGAATAGTGTGGACCGTTCTACCTTTGTTTTGGTCTTCTAACTTTAAAGTTCTATACATTTGGTTTCATTTTTGAAGTCATCATCTTCTAAACGTCATCTATCTCGGTAGCTTGTGATAATCACATTAAAACACAACTAAATCAGTTCAGTAATCATATTAGCGTAACTGCTGGGGTTTGTCATCATGGGATGGACTTACTGCAGTATTTCCCACATATAGTCATTTTCTTTTTGGATGTGAAGAGGTAGCTGTTATCAAGGAACGAGGTATCCGAAGAGAAATTCATTTGGGAAATGCAGGGTTCAACAAAATCAAACCGGTTCTTCAGTGACAGACGTCTCAAAGGCTCTGATAAGCTTCTATGCATATTGTGTGTCCCCAAGAGAGCAATCCAGTTGGCAGCATTCCTCAAATTCATTCAATTGCGGAGCTCCCCTTTCTCAGACCGCTTGTGGGAGCAGTAACCTGAGAAGCACACATTAGGGACATGGGGATATAATTAAATCTTGACGTTGTATTAATTTTCTCATTAGTTGCTTTTAAAATGTATTCTCTCTGCTGCCATCTTCGTTGGGTATACATCAGAGCCATCCAGAGGCAGGCGCACTGGCGTGGAAGTCAGGAGCGTCTGAGCCTGTGTGTTTGTCTGGAAGATCACTCCTCCTCCTGGGCTTGCGGTCTGTCCTCTTTCCATGAAAAAAAATCACACCCAAGTGACCTCTGACTCACGGGCATTGAGGCTCCTCCAGCTCTGAAGATGCTCTTTCTCTTGTCGCTCAGGGAATCTAATTGTGTTTATTTCAGAAAAGGGAAGAAGCTTTCACCATTTCCCCCCAAAAAGATTTTCTCGTTGCTCTCTGACTTGTCCATTTAGAACCACTGTATGTATTTTTTTACAAAAACCATTTCTCTCTCTTGGGCTCAGGTTCCTCTTCTTAGATTTGATATGATCAAAGCTGCCACTTCAGTCTTACTAACTGGGAGTCTCAGAATCTCATTTAGAGTTCTCAGAAGCCAAACACCAGTGAAGTAAAGTGAAGGAGACAGACGTGCCACCTTCTGAGAAACTCCAAAGTGCCATTATTACCGTTAACAGAGTGTTTTAAAGGAAGAGCTCAGCCTGCATTTTCACGGTGCCCTCTCATCTGTTTCTTCCTAACCTTCCAAGACTACAAGATGGTAATTTATGAAGCTTCCCTCTTACCTTTGCAGCCCATGGTGGAGTCTGACTTCTAAGGACCAGTAGGTGCCCTAGGTTCTACACTTGTCCCCCCCCTCCCCCTCCCCCACCCCCCACATCACTTGGGCAAAGTGGACCAAAGATTTGCTTTTGACAAATAGCATTAATTAAAAAATTTTAATAGTTGAAATTTTTGTTGTGATTTGTTGGTTAAATCTTGAGATTAATTTGCATCATACAGTCATGAGGTTTTTAATTACTTAACAAAAGATTTTTAAGGACTGAGACTGTTCTGTCCTCTATGACTATTGCCATTATTTGGAGATTATAATGACAGATCACCTTCGTCCGATTAGCAGCCAAATACTGGGATCTCCTGTTCTTAGCTGTCACACGCTAGAAAGAGAGGGCAGGGAACTGTGGGCCTCAAATTTGACAATCTTGGAGTGAATGTGTGGCCCCAGAGCCAGACCGAGGCAACTGTCAGACCCTGCCTGTCTTTTGTCATTTGTTTTAGTAAAAAATGTAACTATGAGCCTGCATTTTCTCATATGTATGAGGTGGCGCAGGTAGTGATTGCCTATAGGATTTTGTGGGAGTTAAGAATATTAAATGTTATCCTATATAATAAAAGCTTAATGTACTAAGTGTCTCTTAGTCTGGTGTTCAACCAATCAAAGTGTAATATGCTAAAGATATGCTAAGGCCACTCAACCACTCACTATGACGTGCACTGACCACCAGGGGGCAGACAGTCTATCGGTCAATCAGTTGCTATGATGTGCACTGACCACTGGGGGCAGACACTCTGCCCAGTAGGTTAGCTTGCTGCTGAAGTCTGGCCAATCAGAACTGAGTGAGATGGGCCGAACACGCCATCGAGCCCTCCCTTGGTACCCAGCTGGCCAACCTCCCACATCCCTCCCTTCCCCAGCCCCGATTGTGAACTGGTGGGGTCCCTTGGCCTGGCCTGCACCCTCTCGCAATCTGGGACCATTTAGGGGATGTCGAAGAGCTGGTTTTGGCCTGATGGCGGAATGACCGGTCACTATGACGTGCACTGACCACCAGGGGGCAGACGCTCAATGCAGGAGCTGCCCCCTTGTGGTCAGTGACTCCCACAGGGGCAGTGCTGCTCAGCCAGAAGCTGGGCTCACAACTGGCAAGCGCAATGGCAGTGGTGGGAGCCTCTCCCGCCTCCGTGGCAGTGCTAAGAATGTCTGACTGCCGGGGGGCAGTGGGGAGGGAGGACTGGGGGAGTGGGTTTAAGCCGTCAGTCAGACTTCCCCTGAGGGCTCCCGGACTGCGAGAGGGTGCAGGCCGGGCTGAGTGGCACCCCTTGAGTGCATGAATTTCATGCACCGGGCCTCTAGTATATATATGAAAAGCTAAAGCATCTGGAACATAGCAGGTGTTCAACAAATAATGGTTAAAATCATTATCATCATTTTTATTATAATCAAATATTCCTTGAATAACATTTCAAGTTTTTGCTTTAGTTATCATGTCTCCTTTAGGACACCCGATGTCAAATATTTGCTTTAATTATAATGAAATTAGATGACTTTTGTTTAGTGTTAGGTTTATTTTACTTTATTTATTTTTTTAAATTAAATCTTTATTGTTCAGATTATTACATTTGTTCCTCTTTTTTCCCCCCCATAACTCCCCTCCTCCCAGTTCCCGCCCCACCCTCTGCCCTCACTCCCCACCCACTGTCCTCATCCATAGGTGCACGATATTTGTCCAGTCTCTTCCCGCATCTCCCACACCCCTTTCCCCCCCAAGAATAGTCAGTCCATTCCCTTTATATGTCCCTGATTCTATTATGATCACCAGATTATTTATTCACCTGATTCTTAGATTCACTTGTTGATAGATGCATGTTTGTTGTTCATAATTTGTATCTTTACCTTTTTCTTCTTCTTCCTCTTCTTAAAGGATACCTTTCAGCATTTCATATAATGCTGGTTTGGTGGTGATGAACTCCTTTAGCTTTTCCTTATCTGTGAAGCTCTTTATCTGACCTTCCGTTCTGAATGATAGCTTTGTTGGATAAAGTAATCTTGGTTGTAGGTTCTTGGTATTCATCACTTTGAATATTTCTTGCCATTCCCTTCTGGCCTGCAAAGTTTCTGTTGAGAAATCAGCTGACAGTCGTATGGGTATTCCCTTGTAGGTAACTGAGTTTCTTTCTCTTGCTGCTTTTAAGATTCTCTCTTTGTCGTTTGCTCTTGGCATTTTAATTATGATGTGTCTTGGTGTGGTCCTCTTTGGATTCCTTTTGTTTGGGGTTCTCTGCGCTTCCTGGACCTGTAAGTCTATTTCTTTCACCAGGTGGGGGAAGTTTTCTGTCATTATTCCTTCAAATAGGTTTTCAATATCTTGCTCTCTCTCATCTTCTGGCACCCCTATAATTCTGATGTTGGTACGCTTGAAGCTGTCCCAGAGGCTCCTTACACTATCTTCGTATTTTCGGATTCTTTTTTCATTTTGCTTTTCTGGTTGGGTGTTTTTTGCTTCTTCGCATCAAATCTTTGACTTGATTCTTGAGCTCCTCTGGTCTGCTGTTGGGAGTCTGTATAGTATTCGTTATTTCAGTCCGTGAATGCTTAATTTCTAGTTGGTTCTTTATCATAACATCGAGGGTCTCATTAGATTTCTTGAGGATCTCACTACATTTATCGGTGGCTTCTAGACAGTTCTTAAGAGACCTTAAAAGTGTGGTTCTGAACTCAATATCCTCCATTGACAGTTTTGTCCTGTTTCTTTGTCTCCGCATTTTTTTATGCTTTCTTGGTGCACCCCCTAGTGGTCTTTGTGCGCATTCTTGTTGTAGTTAAGCCTTGATTGTTGTCCGAAATACCGGGGGTGATTTGACCTCCAGGCTAACTGGCTATGAGAGTCCACTGTGTCTGCAGTGGGAGAGCTTCTGTGCTGGATCTCTAGGGCAGTGCTAATCTAGCGTTTGCCTGAGGCTATCCGGCAAATGGCTCTGCGCAGGGCTTGGGCGGGGCGGGTCCCCAGGGATCTACAGGGCGGGCCGGAGCGAGCAGTTATGGCTGCTCTCAGTTCCATCCCAAGGGGCTCTGCCTCACAGAGTCCCAGCAACCGCTGCAAACCTCGGAGAGAAAGTTGCCTTCGAGTTCCGACGGAAGCCAGACAGTCCCGCTTCTCCCGTTTGAGTCTGGGTCCCTAGAGACTCGCCCGGATCTGGAGCTCAGAGTCTGAAACTCCCTCCCGATTGAAAACAACAACCGCGCCCTCCGCCTCCAGCCCGCTCCACGTGCACTCCGCACCTTAGTATTTCACTTCAGCACTGCGCCTCCTCTGAGTCTGGGTATGATATTCTCTTTCCTCCTAGTTGTAGAATTTCCACTCAGCCAGCCTTCCTGTGGTTCTGGATGATGTCCGTTCCGTCTTTTAGTTGTTTTTTGAAGTGGTTGTTCGAGGCAGCAATCTCCGGCGTTAACCTATGCCGCCATCTTGATTGCTCTGACCAGATTTATTTTACTTTATATGCTTGCAAAAGATACAGACAAAAGTGTATGTAACTTGAAACTTTTAATAATGATATTAGTAATAGTAAGTAGCAGCTGCCGTATCACTGTCTTGCTAATGAGATAGAACTTCCCTGATAGCTCTGAAACCCCTACATAATTATCAACAACCAAATCCTCTCCTCTCTGAGGTCCCATTTTGTTCTTTATAGTTACCACCTTTATTCTCAAAAAATATATATTTTTGTCTTTGTATGCTTTTGAGCTTCCTATAAAAGGAATCATACTGTATGCATACTGTACATGCAGGCACATGTGGTGTGCTTCTCTGTCTCAACATTAGGTTTTTAAGACTCATTCCTGATGATGAATAAACTTACAATATGTTCTTTTTCACTGCGTTAGAGTATTCCATTGTATGAGACAAATATACACTATTTGTTTATCCTTCCTCCTGTTTATGGATGTTTGAGGTCATTTCTAGGTTTTATTTATGATGTTTTAATTTATTTTGTGCTATTTTGAATGTGACTGCTATTAATACTCTTGTGCTAGGTTGAAGAGTGTAAAATAGCCATTTTTACAGGTGAAAATAGTACAAACTTAGAAATTTCATATGATTCCACCCAATTGGTGCATATCTTTTGCAAGAGTATGTCTGAAGAATATACCTAGATGTGGCAGAAATGCTAGTTCATAGGGCACATGCATCTTCAACTTTGAAAATGACACCTAATTGTGTTATAAAGACACTAGAGGCCCAATGCACGAAATTCATGCAAGAGTAGGCCTTTCTTCCCCCAGCTGCCGGCACTGGCTTCCCTCTGGCACCTGGGACCCAGGCTTCCCTCCGGCCGCTGGTAGGCATCTGGGACCCAGGCTTCCCTCGCAGCCCTGGCTTTGTCTGGAAGGTCGTCTGGAAGGATGTCCAGATGGATGTCCAGTCTAATTAGCATATTACACTTTTATTATTATAGATTGTACCAATTTGTGCCCACTTCTGAAAACTGCCGTTGTCCTGCCCCCTGTCAACACTTGATGAAGACTTTTTCTTTTGGTGGGTGTGAAATGAGGTTTTAATTTGCAGTTGTGTAACTGCCAATGAAATTACACATTGGGTGCTGGCCATTTTTGTTTCCTTTGTACAATAATGTGAAAGTGACTTTGGACCTGGGTAACAGGTAGAGGCTGGATAGCTTTGAGGTACATGCCAGAAAAGCCTACACACCCTTAAAGGACCTATAAATAGAAATATGGATGTTAAAGGTGATTGTGCTGAGGCTGAGGAAGAAAAGGAGAGCTGTAGAGAAAGGGTCTATCAACTTAGAGAAAACATACATCATCACGCGCAGAATGTTGGTAGAAATGTGAATGTTAAAGCTGGGTCTGGTGAGATCTCAGAAATGAGGAACATGTTATTGGAATCTGGAGGAAAAGTAGTCCTTGAATAAAGTGGCAAAGAGCTTGGCTGAATTGTGTATAGTGTTTTGTGGACGGTAGAACTTGTGAGAGATGAAATTGGATATTTGGCTGAAGAGATTTCTAAGTGTTGAAGACATGGTCTGGTTTCTCCTTGCCGCTTATAGTTAAATGTGAGAGCAGAGAGATAAATTGAAGAAGCAGTTGTTCAGCAAAAGCAACCAGAACATGCAGATTTGGAAAGTTCTTAGTCTGTCCATGTTGCAAAAATGAGAACATCAAGGGTGTGTCTGGACAACCAACTTGCTAAAGGGATGACATGGATGACTCAGGGATCCAATTGACTATTTCAGCAAAAACCAGGGATGGAGATTCAGTATCCAGGAAAGATGCTCAGAGGACCCTCTGGTCTGGTGGCTTGGCCCCCGTGAATTGCATTGGATGCCAACAAAGCTTTTAAGAACTTGTATGAACAGAAACACTGCCAGCTTAGACTCAACAGACACAGGATGAAGTGAAGGCAGGCTGTTGGACTTCTGAGATTCCACAGGATGAGCCCATAGAGCCATCTAGCTACAAACATGTTCTTTTTTCAAGAAAAGAGAAGAATGGTCCAACAGGCAATTCAGAGGTCTGCAGGGCTGCCACTGTCCCCATGGTCTGGGTGGGTGGAGCGCTCTCCTCCTCAGTTATAGAGGGTGGGGCCATCTCCTGGATTTCAGCAGGCCAAGCACTGTGGCTGCGCCCAGGGCCAAGGGTGGGGCAGCCACCCTCGTGGGCTCAGAAGGCAGGGCCACCTGGTGGGCACAAGGAGGATTGGAGCCAAAGAGGATTTGCGCTGCTCTCAGGCTTGCTTGAAACCCAGTACCCCTTTCTTCTTTCCACTGTCTCCCCTCTAGAATGGGAGTACCTGTCCATTGGCTGTCCCACCTATTGTTATTTTGGAAGCAGATGACTTCTTATCTGGTTTCATTAGAAATGTACCTTATCACTAGAAAAGAATTTTCCTTGAATGAATCATAGCTCACGTCTCATATATACTTAATTTAGATGATATTTAGATCTTGGACTTCGAATTGATGCTGGAATAGGTTAAGCCTTTAGTGATCTTGGGACGGGGTGAATATATTTTGCATGTGAGAAGGATATGGATTTGGAGTGGGGGGCAAAACATGGATGTTATGGGCTGAGTTAGATCACCCCAAAATCCGTATGTTGAAGTCCTAACCCTACTTCAGATTGAGACTGTATTTGGAGATAGGATATTTAAGGGACAGTTCAGTTAAAATGAGGTTGTTAGGGTTGACACTAATCCAATATGACTGAGACCCCTAAAAAGAGATATTTAGACACAGACATGTATAGAGAGAAGACCCGATGAGGACACAGGGAGGAGACAGATAGCTGTAAGCCAAGGAGAGAAGCCTCACAAGAAATGAATTCTGCCAACATCTTGCTCTAACACGTCTAGCCTTCGGAACTGTGAGAAAATAAATTTCTCTTGTTCCAGCCACCTAGTCTGTGGTACTCGTTATAACAACCCTAGCAAACCCATACACCTACCTACATGCCAGTACCCCTCGGTCTTGATTAATGTAGCTTTAAAGTAAAAACATCCAGTATTGAGTAGAGGTCATGAGAGTAGACGTTCTCTCCTTTTTCCTGATCTTAGGAGAAAGCGTTCAGTCTTTTATCATTGAGTATGATGTCAATTGTTTTTTATTGTTTTTATTTTTTTTAATGACCTTTATATGATTGAGGAAGTTTCCTTTAGTTTATGTTTGCATAGGATTTCTATCATGAATGGGTATTGAATTTTGTCAAGTGCTTTTTCTGCATCTCTTGAAATGATTATATTAGTTTCCCCTTTTATTCTGTCAATGTGCTGAATGACACATTGATTTTTACATGTTGAACCAACCTTGCATCACTTAGATAAAGCCCACTTGGTCATGGTATATAATAATTCTTTTGAAATCTCGCTGAATTGGTCCACTAATATTTTGCTGAAGATGTTTGCATTTCTGTTTATGCTGGCCTTCAGTTCTGGGCTATTTGCTAGAATTACTTATTTGAGTTCATCCCTGGATGCAGCCATTCATTAGATATGTAGTTTCCGTAATTATTAGCTATGCACTGCTGGTAGGTGTTTCTTTGAAATACTGTCTTTCTACTGCTGGAAAATGGCTAAATAAGATTTTATTTAGCCATTTTGCAGAAGAGAGTTTATTAATTTCTAGTTTATATTTTACAGTCATGTGATGAAAAGTTCAAGGATATACAGTGTAAATGGGACATTTTTTAAGTATTATAGTTTATTTTATTTTGCAATCGCACATGGTACTTAGAGTGTAAAACTTCAAACCATAAAATTTAGATTTTGGGGATATTACCTTCATAGACATCCACACCAGGTCTCATGTATCCTCACTTGGTTGAGGAGAGTAACTTGTTTCTTTCTAATTAAGTCAGGATAAGTGAAACCAGCAGATGGTCATTTCCTTTTCTCTGCAGGCTCGCTGAAGTCATCGGTAAATGTTTGCTGAGTATGAGAGCGCAGCAAGATACTACCTTATACTACCTAATATAAACACTGCATTTAATTTTGTTTAATCACAAACTTGGTAGACTTTATCCATCGATCGTTTTTATCTTCCCCTCAGTTTGTGGTCTCTCCTTGGTTTTTCCAGGTCTTGTTTTCTCGGCTGCGTTTGGCATTGAATCATGGGGAGGAAGCTGGACCTGTCCAGTCTGACGGACGATGAAACCGAGCATGTCCTCCAGGTGGTCCAGCGAGACTTCAATCTTCGAAAAAAAGAAGAAGAACGGCTTAGGTGAGATGCCTCTGTTGGCTCTTGGGTGCCATGAGCCGTATGTGGACAAGTGAAAACGGGTTTCCCGAGAATGTTCCTTGCTGCCAGCTCGGAGCTCAGAAGTCTCTATGTCACGTCCACACACGCTTACGTGTGTTCAAGAAGAACACCCTTCCCTTTGTCGAAGGCTTGCCAGCCTCAGTGCTGGGCATTGCAGTGCCAGTTAAGACATGTGACTGTTCATACTCTCAAGCAAGGTTTGGTTTGGGCTGCTCGCCCTGTCAATCATTAGCTGGAGAAGGGGTGGGGTTGTGATGACAGTGGCTGCTGAGCTTGCTCCTGGCTGTGGTTTTCCTGTCGGCTGGTACCATTGGAACATAACCAGGGCGCTGGGAACA